>NC_072410.2:7507500-8132500 GCF_028858775.2 Pan troglodytes | reverse complement strand
ATCCATGTTTATACAGGTCGTGGTGTAGACATTTCCATGTTTATTCAGATAGTGGTGTAGATATTTCCAGGTTTATACAGATAGCGGTGTAGATATTTCCATGTTTACAGAGATAGAGGTGTAGATATTTCCATATTTGCACAGATTGCGGTGTAGATATTTCCATCTTCACACAGATAGCGGTGTACATATTTCCATGTTTACACAGACAGCTGTGAAGGTATTTCCATGATGACACAGATAGTGTTGTAGATATTTGCATGTTTATACAGATAGCGGTGTAGGTATTTCCATGTTTATAAAGATAGCGGTGTAGATATTTCCATGTTTATAAAGATAGCGGTGTAGATATTTCCATGTTTATACAGATAGCGGTGTGGCTATTTCCATGTTTATACATATAGAGATGTAGATATTTCCATGTTTATAGAGATGCCTGTGTAGATATTTCCATGTTTATACAGATGGCATTGTCGATATTTCCATGTTTTTAGAGATAGTGGTGTAGATATTTCCTTGTTTATACAGATGACTGTGTAGTTAATTCCATGTTTATACAGATGGCGGTGTAGATATTTCCATGTTTATAGAGATAGCCATGTAGATATTTCCATGTTTATACAGATAGCGGTGTAGATATTTCCATGTTTATAGAGATAGTGGTGTAGATATTTCCATGTTTACAGAGATAGCGGTGGAGGTATTTCCATCTTTGCACAGATTGCGGTGTAGATATTTCCATGTTTACACAGATAGTGGTGTAGATATTTCCATGTTTATACGGATGGCGTTGTTGATATTTCTAAGTTTACAAGGATAGCGGTGTAGATATTTCCTTGTTTATACAGATACCGTTGTAAGTATTTCCATGTTAATACAGATGGCGGTGTAGATATTTTCATGTTTATAGAGATAGCGGTATAGATATTTCCATGTTTATACTGATTCCAGGGTAGACATTTCCATGTTTCCAGAGATAGTGGTGTAGATATTTCCATATTTATAGAGATAGTGGTGTGGATATTTCCATGTTTATACAGATAGCAGTGTACATATTTACATGTTAATAGAAACGGCAGTGTAGGTATTTCCATGTTTACAGAGATATTGGTGTAGATATTTCCATGTTTATATAGATAGCGGTGTAGATATTTCCATGTTTATACACATAGCGGTGTTGGTATTTCCATGTTTATACAGATAGCGGTGTAGATATTTCCATGTTTATAGAGCTCGCGCTGTAGATATTTCCATCTTTATACAGATTGCAGTGTAGATATTTCCATGTTTATACTGATAGTGGTGTAGATATTTCCATGTTTATACAGATGGCGGTTTAGATATTTCCATGTTTATAGAGATTGCCGTCTAGATATTTCCATGTTTATAGAGATAGCGGTGTAGGTATTTCCATGTTTATAGAGATAGCGGTGTAGAGATTTCCATGTTTATAGAGTTGCCTGTGTAGATATTTCCATGTTTACACAGATAGCGTTGTAGATAATTCCATGTTTATACAGATGGCTGTGTAGATATTTCCACGTGTATACAGGTGGCAGTGTAAATGTTTCCATGTTTATAAATATGGTGGTGTAGATATTTCCATGTTTATAAATATGGTGGTGTAGATATTTCCATGTTTATGCAGATGGCGGTGTAGATATTTGCATGTTTATACAGATATTGGTGTAGATATGTCCATGTTTATACAGATGGCGTTGTAGATATTTCCATGTTTATACAGATGGCGGTGTAGATATTTCCACCATTATAGTGATAGAGGTGTAGATATTTCCATGTTTATACAGATAGCGTTGTAGATATTTCCATGTTTACAGAGATAGCTGTGTAGGTATTTCCATCTTTGCACAAATTGCGGTGTAGATATTTCCATGATTACACAGATAACGGTGTAGATATTTCCAGGTTTGAAAAGATAGCTGTGTAGATATTACCAAGATTACACAGATAGCGGTGTAGATATTTCCAAGTTTGAAAAGATCGCTGTGTAGATATTTCCATGTTTACACAGATAGCGTTGTAGGTATTTCCATGTTTATACATATAGCGGTGTAGATATTTCCATGTTTATACAGATAGCGGTGTAGATATTTCCACGATTTTACAGATAGCGGTGTAGATATTTCCACGTATATACAGATAGAAGAGTAGATATTTCCACTTTTATACAGATAGCCGTGTAGATACTTCCATGTTTATGCAGATGGCAGTGTAGAAATTTCCATTTTTATGCAGATGGCGGTGTTGATATTTCCTAGTTTGTAGAGGTGGCGTTGTAGATATTTCCATGTTTATAGAGATAGCGGTTTAGATATTTCCATGTTTATACTGATAGTGGTGTAGATATTTCCATGTTTATACAGACGGCGGTTTAGATATTTCCATGTTTATAGAGATTGCCGTGTAGATATTTCCATGTTTATAGAGATAGCGGTGTAGGTATTTCCATGTTTATAGAGATAGCGGTGTAGAGATTTCTATGTTTATAGAGTTGCCTGTGTAGATATTTCCATATTTACACAGATAGAGTTTAAGATAATTCCATGTTTATACAGATGGCTGTGTAGATATTTCCATGTGTATACAGGTGGCAGTGTAAATATTTCCATGTTTATAAATGTGGTGGTGTAGATATTTCCAGGTTTATAAATATGGTGGTGTAGATATTTCCATGTTTATGCAGATGGCGGTGTAGATATTTGCATGTTTATACAGATATTGGTGTAGATATGTCCATGTTTATACAGATGGCGTTGTAGATATTTCCATGTTTATACAGATGTCGATGTAAATACTTCCACCATTATACTGATAGAGGTGTAGATATTTCCATGTTTATACAGATAGCGGTGTAGATATTTCCATGTTTACAGAGATAGCGGTGTAGTTATTTCCATCTTTGCACAAATTGCAGTGTAGATATTTCCATGATTACACAGGTAGCGGTGTAGATATTTCCAAGTTTGAAAAGATAGCTGTGTAGATATTTCCATGTTTATAGAGCTCGCGCTGTAGATATTTCCATCTTTATACAGATTGCATTGTAGATATTTCCATGTTTATACTGATAGTGGTGTAGATATTTCCGTGTTTATACAGATGGCGGTTTAGATATTTCCATGTTTATAGAGATTGCCGTGTAGATATTTCCATGTTTATAGAGATAGCGGTGTAGGTATTTCCATGTTTATAGAGATAGCGGTGTAGAGATTTCCATGTTTATAGAGTTGCCTGTGTAGATATTTCCCTGTTTACACAGATAACGTTGTAGATAATTCCATGTTTATACAGATGGCTGTGTAGATATTTCCATGTGTATACAGGTGGCAGTGTAAATATTTCCATGTTTATAAATATGGTGGTGTAGATATTTCCACGTTTATAAATATGGTGGTGTAGATATTTCCATGTTTATGCAGATGGCGGTGTAGATATTTGCATGTTTATAGAGATATTGGTGTAGATATGTCCATGTTTATACAGATGGCGTTGTAGATATTTCCATGTTTATACAGATGGCGGTGTAGATATTTCCACCATTATACTGATAGAGGTGTAGATATTTCCATGTTTATACAGATAGAGGTGTAGATATTTCCATGTTTACAGAGATAGCGGTGTAGGTATTTCCATCTTTGCACAAATTGCGGTGTAGATATTTCCATGATTACACAGATAGCGGTGTAGATATTTCCAAGTTTGAAAAGATAGCTGTGTATATATTTCCATGTTTACACAGATAGCGATGTAGATATTTCCAAGTTTAAAAAGATAGCTGTATAGATATTGCCATGTTTACACAGATAGAGTGGTAGATATTTCCATGTTTATACAGATAGCGGTGTAGATATTTCCACATTTTTACAGATAGCGGTGTAATATTTCCACGTTTATACAGACAGCGGTGTAGATATTTCCACGTTTATACAGATAGCCGTGTAGATATTTCCATGTTTATGCAGATGATGTTGTAGATATTTCCATGTTTATAGAGATACTTTTGAAGATATTTCCATGTTATTACAGATGGCTGTGTAGATATTTCCATGTGTATACAGCTGGCGGCGTAGATATTTCCATGTTTATAGAGATGGTGGTGTAGATATTTCCATGTTCATACAGAAGACTGCGTAGATATTTGTATGTTTATACAGATGGCGGTGTAGATATTTCCATGTTTATAGAGATAGCGGTGTAGATATTTCCATTTTTATACAGAGAGCGGTGTAGATATTTCCATGTTTATTGAGATATCGATGTAGATATTTCCATATTTAAACAGATATCGGTGTAGATATGTCCATGTTTATACAGATAGAGGTGTAGATATTTCCATGTTTATACAGATAGCAGTGTAGATATTTCCATGTTTACAGAGATAGCGGTGTATGTATGTCCATCTTTGCACAGATTGCTGTGTAGATATTTCCATGTTTACACAGATAGCGGTGTAGATATTTCCAAGTTTAAAAAGACAGCTGTGTAGTTATTTCCATGTTTACACAGATAGCATTGTAGGTATTTCCATGTTTATACAGATAGCGGTGTAGATATTTCCACGTTTTTACAAATAGCGGTGTAGATATTTCCACGTATATACACATAGCGGAGTAGATATTTCCACGTTTATACAGATAGCCGTGTAGATATTTCCATGTTTATGCAGATGGCAGTGTAGAAATTTTCATGTTTATGCAGATGGCGGTGTTGATATTTCCTAGTTTATAGAGGTGGCGTTGTAGATATTTCCATGTTTATAGAGATAGCGGTGTAGATATTTCCATGTTTATAGAGATAGCGGTTTAGGTATTTCCATGTTTATAGTGATAGCAGTATAGATATTTCCATGTTTACAAAGATAGCGGTGTAGATATTTCCATGTTTATACGGATGGCGTTGTTGATATTTCTAAGTTTACAGGGATAGCGGTGTAGATATTTCCTTGTTTATACAGATAACGTTGTAGGTATTTCCATGTTAATACAGATTGTGGTGTAGATATTTTCATGTTTATAGAGATAGCGGTATAGATATTTCCATGTTTATACTGATACCGGGGTAGACATTTCCATGTTTCCAGAGATTGTGGTGTAGATATTTCCATATTTATAGAGATAGCGGTGTGGATATTTCCATGTTTATACAGATAGCAGTGTACATATTTACATGTTTATAGAAACGGCAGTGTAGCTATTTCCACGTTTACAGAGATATTGGTGTAGATATTTCCCTGTTTATATAGATAGCGGTGTAGATATTTCCATGTTTATACACATAGCGGTGTTGGTATTTCCATGTTTATACAGACAGCGGTGTAGATATTTCCATGTTTATAGAGCTCGCACTGTAGATATTTCCATCTTTATACAGATTGCAGTGTACATATTTCCATGTTTATACTGATAGTGGTGTAGATATTTCCATGTTTATACAGATGGCGGTTTAGATATTTCCATGTTTATAGAGATTGCCTTGTAGATATTTCCATGTTTATAGAGATAGCGGTGTAGGTATTTCCATGTTTATAGAGATAGCGGTGTCGAGATTTCCATGTTTATAGAGTTGCCTGTGTAGATATTTCAATGTTTACACAGATAGCGTTGTAGATAATTCCATGTTTATACAGATGGCAGTGTAGATATTTCCATGTGTATACAGGTGGGAGTGTAAATATTTCCATGTTTATAAATATGGTGGTGTAGATATTTCCATGTTTATAAATATGGTGGTGTAGATATTTCCATGTTTATGCAGATGGCGGTGTAGATATTTGCATGTTTATACAGATATTGGTGTAGATATGTCCATGTTTATACAGATGGCGTTGTAGATATTTCCATGTTTATACAGATGGCGGTGTAGATATTTCCACCATTATACTGATAGAGGTGTAGATATTTCCATGTTTATACAGATAGCGGTGTAGATATTTCCATGTTTACAGAGATAGCGGTGTAGGTATTTCCATCTTTGCACAAATTGCGGTGTAGATATTTCCATGATTACACAGATAGCGGTGTAGATATTTCCAAGTTTGAAAAGATAGCTGTGTAGATATTTCCATGTTTACACAGATAGCGATGTAGATATTTCCAAGTTTAAAAAGATAGCTGTATAGATATGTCCATGTTTACACAGATAGAGTTGTAGATATTTCCATGTTTATACAGATAGCGGTGTAGATATTTCCACGATTTTACAGATAGCGGTGTAAATATTTCCACGTTTATACAGATAGCGGTGTAGATATTTCCACGTTTATACAGATAGCCGTGTAGATATTTCCATGTTTATGCAGATGGCGGTGTAGATATTTCCATGTTTATAGAGATAGTGGTGAAGATATTTCCATGTTTATACAGATGGCTGTGTAGATATTTCCATGTGTATACAGCTGGCGGTGTAGATATTTCCATGTTTATAGAGATGGTGGTGTAGATATTTCCATGTTCATACAGAAGACTGCGTAGATATGTGTATGTTTATACAGATGGCGGAGTAGTTATTTCCATGTTTATAGAGATATCGGTGTAGATATTTCCATTTTTATACAGATAGCGGTGTAGATATTTCCATGTTTATTGAGATAGCGATGTAGATATTTCCATATTTATACAGATATCGGTGTAGATATGTCCATCTTTGCACAGATTGCGGTGTAGATATTTCCATGTTTACACAGATAGCGTTGTAGGTATTTCCATGTTTATACAGATAGCGGTGTGGATATTTCCATGTTATACAGATAGCGGTGTAGATATTTCCACGTTTTTACAGATAGCGGTGTAGATATTTCCACGTATATACAGATAGCAGAGTAGATATTTCCACGTTTATACAGATAGCCGTGTAGATATTTCCATGTTTATGCAGATGGCAGTGTAGAAATTTCCATGTTTATGCAGATGGCGGTGTTGATATTTCCTAGTTTGTAGAGGTGGCGTTGTAGATATTTCCATGTTTATAGAGATAGCGGTGTAGATATTTCCATGTTTATAGAGATAGCGGTTTAGGTATTTCCATGTTTATAGTGATAGCAGTATAGATATTTCCATGTTTACAAAGATAGCGGTGTAGATATTTCCATGTTTATACGGATGGCGTTGTTGATATTTCTAAGTTTACAGGGATAGCGGTGTAGATATTTCCTTGTTTATACAGATAGCGTTGTAGGTATTTCCATGTTAATACAGATGGCGGTGTAGATATTTTCATGTTTGTAGAGATAGCGGTATAGATATTTCCATGTTTATACTGATACCAGGTAGACATTTCCATGTTTCCAGAGATAGTGGTGTAGATATTTCCCTATTTATAGAGGTAGCGGTGTGGATATTTCCATGTTTATACAGATAGCAGTGTACATATTTACATGTTAATAGAAACGGCAGTGTAGCTATTTCCATGTTTACAGAGATATTGGTGTAGATATTTCCCTGTTTATATAGATAGCAGTGTAGATATTTCCATGTTTATACACATAGCGGTGTTGGTATTTCCATGTTTATACAGACAGCGGTGTAGATATTTCCATGTTTATAGAGCTCGCACTGTAGATATTTCCATCTTTATACAGATTGCAGTGTACATATTTCCATGTTTATACTGATAGTGGTGTAGATATTTCCATGTTTATACAGATGGCGGTTTAGATATTTCCATGTTTATAGAGATTGCCTTGTAGATATTTCCATGTTTATAGAGATAGCGGTGTAGGTATTTCCATGTTTATAGAGATAGCGGTGTCGAGATTTCCATGTTTATAGAGTTGCCTGTGTAGATATTTCAATGTTTACACAGATAGCGTTGTAGATAATTCCATGTTTATACAGATGGCAGTGTAGATATTTCCATGTGTATACAGGTGGGAGTGTAAATATTTCCATGTTTATAAATATGGTGGTGTAGATATTTCCATGTTTATAAATATGGTGGTGTAGATATTTCCATGTTTATGCAGATGGCGGTGTAGATATTTGCATGTTTATACAGATATTGGTGTAGATATGTCCATGTTTATACAGATGGCGTTGTAGATATTTCCATGTTTATACAGATGGCGGTGTAGATATTTCCACCATTATACTGATAGAGGTGTAGATATTTCCATGTTTATACAGATAGCGGTGTAGATATTTCCATGTTTACAGAGATAGCGGTGTAGGTATTTCCATCTTTGCACAAATTGCGGTGTAGATATTTCCATGATTACACAGATAGCGGTGTAGATATTTCCAAGTTTGAAAAGATAGCTGTGTAGATATTTCCATGTTTACACAGATAGCGATGTAGATATTTCCAAGTTTAAAAAGATAGCTGTATAGATATGTCCATGTTTACACAGATAGAGTTGTAGATATTTCCATGTTTATACAGATAGCGGTGTAGATATTTCCACGATTTTACAGATAGCGGTGTAAATATTTCCACGTTTATACAGATAGCGGTGTAGATATTTCCACGTTTATACAGATAGCCGTGTAGATATTTCCATGTTTATGCAGATGGCGGTGTAGATATTTCCATGTTTATAGAGATAGTGGTGAAGATATTTCCATGTTTATACAGATGGCTGTGTAGATATTTCCATGTGTATACAGCTGGCGGTGTAGATATTTCCATGTTTATAGAGATGGTGGTGTAGATATTTCCATGTTCATACAGAAGACTGCGTAGATATGTGTATGTTTATACAGATGGCGGAGTAGTTATTTCCATGTTTATAGAGATATCGGTGTAGATATTTCCATTTTTATACAGATAGCGGTGTAGATATTTCCATGTTTATTGAGATAGCGATGTAGATATTTCCATATTTATACAGATATCGGTGTAGATATGTCCATCTTTGCACAGATTGCGGTGTAGATATTTCCATGTTTACACAGATAGCGTTGTAGGTATTTCCATGTTTATACAGATAGCGGTGTGGATATTTCCATGTTATACAGATAGCGGTGTAGATATTTCCACGTTTTTACAGATAGCGGTGTAGATATTTCCACGTATATACAGATAGCAGAGTAGATATTTCCACGTTTATACAGATAGCCGTGTAGATATTTCCATGTTTATGCAGATGGCAGTGTAGAAATTTCCATGTTTATGCAGATGGCGGTGTTGATATTTCCTAGTTTGTAGAGGTGGCGTTGTAGATATTTCCATGTTTATAGAGATAGCGGTGTAGATATTTCCATGTTTATAGAGATAGCGGTTTAGGTATTTCCATGTTTATAGTGATAGCAGTATAGATATTTCCATGTTTACAAAGATAGCGGTGTAGATATTTCCATGTTTATACGGATGGCGTTGTTGATATTTCTAAGTTTACAGGGATAGCGGTGTAGATATTTCCTTGTTTATACAGATAGCGTTGTAGGTATTTCCATGTTAATACAGATGGCGGTGTAGATATTTTCATGTTTGTAGAGATAGCGGTATAGATATTTCCATGTTTATACTGATACCAGGTAGACATTTCCATGTTTCCAGAGATAGTGGTGTAGATATTTCCCTATTTATAGAGGTAGCGGTGTGGATATTTCCATGTTTATACAGATAGCAGTGTACATATTTACATGTTAATAGAAACGGCAGTGTAGCTATTTCCATGTTTACAGAGATATTGGTGTAGATATTTCCCTGTTTATATAGATAGCAGTGTAGATATTTCCATGTTTATACACATAGCGGTGTTGGTATTTCCATGTTTATACAGACAGCGGTGTAGATATTTCCATGTTTATAGAGCTCGCACTGTAGATATTTCCATCTTTATACAGATTGCAGTGTACATATTTCCATGTTTATACTGATAGTGGTGTAGATATTTCCATGTTTATACAGATGGCGGTTTAGATATTTCCATGTTTATAGAGATTGCCTTGTAGATATTTCCATGTTTATAGAGATAGCGGTGTAGGTATTTCCATGTTTATAGAGATAGCGGTGTCGAGATTTCCATGTTTATAGAGTTGCCTGTGTAGATATTTCAATGTTTACACAGATAGCGTTGTAGATAATTCCATGTTTATACAGATGGCAGTGTAGATATTTCCATGTGTATACAGGTGGGAGTGTAAATATTTCCATGTTTATAAATATGGTGGTGTAGATATTTCCATGTTTATAAATATGGTGGTGTAGATATTTCCATGTTTATGCAGATGGCGGTGTAGATATTTGCATGTTTATACAGATATTGGTGTAGATATGTCCATGTTTATACAGATGGCGTTGTAGATATTTCCATGTTTATACAGATGGCGGTGTAGATATTTCCACCATTATACTGATAGAGGTGTAGATATTTCCATGTTTATACAGATAGCGGTGTAGATATTTCCATGTTTACAGAGATAGCGGTGTAGGTATTTCCATCTTTGCACAAATTGCGGTGTAGATATTTCCATGATTACACAGATAGCGGTGTAGATATTTCCAAGTTTGAAAAGATAGCTGTGTAGATATTTCCATGTTTACACAGATAGCGATGTAGATATTTCCAAGTTTAAAAAGATAGCTGTATAGATATGTCCATGTTTACACAGATAGAGTTGTAGATATTTCCATGTTTATACAGATAGCGGTGTAGATATTTCCACGATTTTACAGATAGCGGTGTAAATATTTCCACGTTTATACAGATAGCGGTGTAGATATTTCCACGTTTATACAGATAGCCGTGTAGATATTTCCATGTTTATGCAGATGGCGGTGTAGATATTTCCATGTTTATAGAGATAGTGGTGAAGATATTTCCATGTTTATACAGATGGCTGTGTAGATATTTCCATGTGTATACAGCTGGCGGTGTAGATATTTCCATGTTTATAGAGATGGTGGTGTAGATATTTCCATGTTCATACAGAAGACTGCGTAGATATGTGTATGTTTATACAGATGGCGGAGTAGTTATTTCCATGTTTATAGAGATATCGGTGTAGATATTTCCATTTTTATACAGATAGCGGTGTAGATATTTCCATGTTTATTGAGATAGCGATGTAGATATTTCCATATTTATACAGATATCGGTGTAGATATGTCCATCTTTGCACAGATTGCGGTGTAGATATTTCCATGTTTACACAGATAGCGTTGTAGGTATTTCCATGTTTATACAGATAGCGGTGTGGATATTTCCATGTTATACAGATAGCGGTGTAGATATTTCCACGTTTTTACAGATAGCGGTGTAGATATTTCCACGTATATACAGATAGCAGAGTAGATATTTCCACGTTTATACAGATAGCCGTGTAGATATTTCCATGTTTATGCAGATGGCAGTGTAGAAATTTCCATGTTTATGCAGATGGCGGTGTTGATATTTCCTAGTTTGTAGAGGTGGCGTTGTAGATATTTCCATGTTTATAGAGATAGCGGTGTAGATATTTCCATGTTTATAGAGATAGCGGTTTAGGTATTTCCATGTTTATAGTGATAGCAGTATAGATATTTCCATGTTTACAAAGATAGCGGTGTAGATATTTCCATGTTTATACGGATGGCGTTGTTGATATTTCTAAGTTTACAGGGATAGCGGTGTAGATATTTCCTTGTTTATACAGATAGCGTTGTAGGTATTTCCATGTTAATACAGATGGCGGTGTAGATATTTTCATGTTTGTAGAGATAGCGGTATAGATATTTCCATGTTTATACTGATACCAGGTAGACATTTCCATGTTTCCAGAGATAGTGGTGTAGATATTTCCCTATTTATAGAGGTAGCGGTGTGGATATTTCCATGTTTATACAGATAGCAGTGTACATATTTACATGTTAATAGAAACGGCAGTGTAGCTATTTCCATGTTTACAGAGATATTGGTGTAGATATTTCCATGTTTATATAGATAGCGGTGTAGATATTTCCATGTTTATACACATAGCGGTGTTGGTATTTCCATGCTTATACAGATAGCGGTGTATATATTTCCATGTTTATAGAGCTCGCGCTGTAGATATTTCCATCTTTATACAGATTGCAGTGTAGATATTTCCATGTTTATACTGATAGAGGTGTAGATATTTCCATGTTTATACAGATGGCGGTTTAGATATTTCCATGTTTATAGAGATTGCCGTGTAGATATTTCCATGTTTATAGAGATAGCGGTGTAGTTATTTCCATGTTTATAGAGATAGCGGTGTAGAGATTTCCATGTTTATAGAGTTGCCTGTGTAGTTATATCCATGTTTACACAGATAGCGTTGTAGATAATTCCATGTTTATACAGATGGCTGTGTAGATATTTCCAAGTGTATACAGGTGGCAGTATAAATATTTCCATGTTTATAAATATGGTGGTGTAGATATTTCCATGTTTATAAATATGGTGGTGTAGATATTTCCATGTTTATGCAGATGGCGGTGTAGATATTTGCATGTTTATACAGATATTGGTGTAGATATGTCCATGTTTATACAGATGGCGTTGAAGATATTTCCATGTTTATACAGATGGCAGTGTAGATATTTCCACCAGTATACTGATAGAGGTGTAGATATTTGCATGTTTATACAGATAGCGGTGTAGATATTTCCATGTTTACAGAGATAGCGGTGTAGGTATATCCATCTTTGCACAAATTGCGGTGTAGATATTTCCATGATTACACAGATAGCGGTGTAGATATTTCCAAGTTTGAAAAGATAGCTGTGTAAATATTTCCATGTTTACACAGATAGCTATGTAGATATTTCCAAGTTTAAAAAGATAGCTGTATAGATATTTCCATGTTTACACAGATAGAGTTGTAGATATTTCCATGTTTATACAGATAGCGGTGTAGATATTTCCACGTTTTTAGAGATAGGGGTGTAAATATTTCCACGTTTATACAGATAGCGGTGTAGATATTTCCACGTTTATACAGATAGCTGTGTAGATATTTCCATGTTTATGCAGATGGCGGTGTAGAGATTTCCATGTTTATAGAGATAGTGGTGAAGTTATTTCCATGTTTATACAGATGGCTGTGTAGATATTTCCATGTGTATACAGCTGGCGGTGTAGATATTTCCATGTTTATAGAGATGGTGGTGTAGATATTTCCATGTTCATGCAGAAGACTGCGTAGATATTTGTATGTTTATACAGATGGCGGTGTAGATATTTCCATTTTTATAGAGATAGCGGTGTAGATATTTCCATTTTTATACAGATAGCGGTGTAGATATTTCCATGTTTATTCAGATTGCGATGTAGATATTTCCATATTTATACAGATATCGGTGTAGATATATCCATGTTTATACAGATAGAGGTGTAGATATTTCCATGTTTATACAGATAGCAGTGTAGATATTTCCATGTTTACAGAGATAGCGGTGTAGGTATGTCCATCTTTGCACAGATTGCGGTGTAGATATTTCCATGTTTACACAGATAGCGTTGTAGGTATTTCCATGTTTATACAGATAGCGGTGTGGATATTTCCATGTTATACAGATAGCGGTGTAGATATTTCCACGTTTTTACAGATAGCGGTGTAGATATTTCCACGTATATACAGATAGCAGAGTAGATATTTCCACGTTTATACAGATAGCCGTGTAGATATTTCCATGTTTATGCAGATGGCAGTGTAGAAATTTCCATGTTTATGCAGATGGCGGTGTTGATATTTCCTAGTTTGTAGAGGTGGCGTTGTAGATATTTCCATGTTTATAGAGATAGCGGTGTAGATATTTCCATGTTTATAGAGATAGCGGTTTAGGTATTTCCATGTTTATAGTGATAGCAGTATAGATATTTCCATGTTTACAAAGATAGCGGTGTAGATATTTCCATGTTTATACGGATGGCGTTGTTGATATTTCTAAGTTTACAGGGATAGCGGTGTAGATATTTCCTTGTTTATACAGATAGCGTTGTAGGTATTTCCATGTTAATACAGATGGCGGTGTAGATATTTTCATGTTTGTAGAGATAGCGGTATAGATATTTCCATGTTTATACTGATACCAGGTAGACATTTCCATGTTTCCAGAGATAGTGGTGTAGATATTTCCCTATTTATAGAGGTAGCGGTGTGGATATTTCCATGTTTATACAGATAGCAGTGTACATATTTACATGTTAATAGAAACGGCAGTGTAGCTATTTCCATGTTTACAGAGATATTGGTGTAGATATTTCCATGTTTATATAGATAGCGGTGTAGATATTTCCATGTTTATACACATAGCGGTGTTGGTATTTCCATGCTTATACAGATAGCGGTGTATATATTTCCATGTTTATAGAGCTCGCGCTGTAGATATTTCCATCTTTATACAGATTGCAGTGTAGATATTTCCATGTTTATACTGATAGAGGTGTAGATATTTCCATGTTTATACAGATGGCGGTTTAGATATTTCCATGTTTATAGAGATTGCCGTGTAGATATTTCCATGTTTATAGAGATAGCGGTGTAGTTATTTCCATGTTTATAGAGATAGCGGTGTAGAGATTTCCATGTTTATAGAGTTGCCTGTGTAGTTATATCCATGTTTACACAGATAGCGTTGTAGATAATTCCATGTTTATACAGATGGCTGTGTAGATATTTCCAAGTGTATACAGGTGGCAGTATAAATATTTCCATGTTTATAAATATGGTGGTGTAGATATTTCCATGTTTATAAATATGGTGGTGTAGATATTTCCATGTTTATGCAGATGGCGGTGTAGATATTTGCATGTTTATACAGATATTGGTGTAGATATGTCCATGTTTATACAGATGGCGTTGAAGATATTTCCATGTTTATACAGATGGCGGTGTAGATATTTCCACCAGTATACTGATAGAGGTGTAGATATTTGCATGTTTATACAGATAGCGGTGTAGATATTTCCATGTTTACAGAGATAGCGGTGTAGGTATATCCATCTTTGCACAAATTGCGGTGTAGATATTTCCATGATTACACAGATAGCGGTGTAGATATTTACAAGTTTGAAAAGATAGCTGTGTAAATATTTCCATGTTTACACAGATAGCTATGTAGATATTTCCAAGTTTAAAAAGATAGCTGTATAGATATTTCCATGTTTACACAGATAGAGTTGTAGATATTTCCATGTTTATACAGATAGCGGTGTAGATATTTCCACGTTTTTAGAGATAGCGGTGTAAATATTTCCACGTTTATACAGATAGCGGTGTAGATATTTCCACGTTTATACAGATAGCTGTGTAGATATTTCCATGTTTATGCAGATGGCGGTGTAGATATTTCCATGTTTATAGAGATAGTGGTGAAGTTATTTCCATGTTTATACAGATGGCTGTGTAGATATTTCCATGTGTATACAGCTGGCGGTGTAGATATTTCCATGTTTATAGAGATGGTGGTGTAGATATTTCCATGTTCATGCAGAAGACTGCGTAGATATTTGTATGTTTATACAGATGGCGGTGTAGATATTTCCATTTTTATAGAGATAGCGGTGTAGATATTTCCATTTTTATACAGATAGCGGTGTAGATATTTCCATGTTTATTCAGATTGCGATGTAGATATTTCCATATTTATACAGATATCGGTGTAGATATATCCATGTTTATACAGATAGAGGTGTAGATATTTCCATGTTTATACAGATAGCAGGGTAGATATTTCCATGTTTACAGAGATAGCGGTGTAGGTATGTCCATCTTTGCACAGATTGCGGTGTAGATATTTCCATGTTTACACAGATAGCGTTGTAGGTATTTCCATGTTTATACAGATAGCGGTGTGGATATTTCCATGTTTATACAGATAGCGGTGTAGATATTTCCAAGTTTTTACGGATAGCGGTTTAGATATTTCCACATATATACAGATAGCGGAGTAGATATTTCCACGTTTATACAGATAGCCGTGTAGATATTTCCATGTTTATGCAGATGGCAGTGTAGAAATTTCCATGTTTATGCAGATGGCGGTGTTGATATTTCCTAGTTTGTAGAGGTGGCGTTGAAGATATTTCCATGTTTATAGAGATAGCGGTGTAGATATTTCCATGTTTATAGAGATAGCGGTTTAGGTATTTCCATGTTTATAGTGATAGCAGTATAGATATTTCCATGTTTACAAAGATAGCGGTGTAGATATTTCCATGTTTATACGGATGGCGTTGTTGATATTTCTAAGTTTACAGGGATAGCGGTGTAGATATTTCCTTGTTTATACAGATTGCGTTGTAGGTATTTCCATGTTAATACAGATGGCGGTGTAGATATTTTCATGTTTATAGAGATAGCGGTATAGATATTTCCATGTTTATACTTATACCAGGGTAGACATTTCCATGTTTCCAGAGATAGTGGTGTAGATATTTCCATATTTATAGAGATAGCGGTGTGGATATTTCCATGTTTATACAGATAGCAGTGTACATATTTACATGTAAATAGAAACGGCAGTGTAGCTATTTCCACGTTTACAGAGATATTGGTGTAGATATTTCCATGTTTATATAGATAGCGGTGTAGATATTTCCATGTTTATACACATAGCGGTGTTGGTATTTCCATGTTTATACAGATAGCGGTGTAGATATTTCCATGTTTATAGAGCTCGCGCTGTAGATATTTCCATCTTTATACAGATTGCAGTGTAGATATTTCCATGTTTATGCAGATGGCGGTGTTGATATTTCCTAGTTTGTAGAGGTGGCGTTGTAGATATTTCCATGTTTATAGAGATAGCGGTGTAGATATTTCCATGTTTATAGAGATAGCGGTTTAGGTATTTCCATGTTTATAGTGATAGCAGTATAGATATTTCCATGTTTACAAAGATAGCGGTGTAGATATTTCCATGTTTATACGGATGGCGTTGTTGATATTTCTAAGTTTACAGGGATAGCGGTGTAGATATTTCCTTGTTTATACAGATAGCGTTGTAGGTATTTCCATGTTAATACAGATGGCGGTGTAGATATTTTCATGTTTGTAGAGATAGCGGTATAGATATTTCCATGTTTATACTGATACCAGGTAGACATTTCCATGTTTCCAGAGATAGTGGTGTAGATATTTCCCTATTTATAGAGGTAGCGGTGTGGATATTTCCATGTTTATACAGATAGCAGTGTACATATTTACATGTTAATAGAAACGGCAGTGTAGCTATTTCCATGTTTACAGAGATATTGGTGTAGATATTTCCATGTTTATATAGATAGCGGTGTAGATATTTCCATGTTTATACACATAGCGGTGTTGGTATTTCCATGCTTATACAGATAGCGGTGTATATATTTCCATGTTTATAGAGCTCGCGCTGTAGATATTTCCATCTTTATACAGATTGCAGTGTAGATATTTCCATGTTTATACTGATAGAGGTGTAGATATTTCCATGTTTATACAGATGTCGGTTTAGATATTTCCATGTTTATAGAGATTGCCGTGTAGATATTTCCATGTTTATAGAGATAGCGGTGTAGTTATTTCCATGTTTATAGAGATAGCGGTGTAGAGATTTCCATGTTTATAGAGTTGCCTGTGTAGTTATATCCATGTTTACACAGATAGCGTTGTAGATAATTCCATGTTTATACAGATGGCTGTGTAGATATTTCCAAGTGTATACAGGTGGCAGTATAAATATTTCCATGTTTATAAATATGGTGGTGTAGATATTTCCATGTTTATAAATATGGTGGTGTAGATATTTCCATGTTTATGCAGATGGCGGTGTAGATATTTGCATGTTTATACAGATATTGGTGTAGATATGTCCATGTTTATACAGATGGCGTTGAAGATATTTCCATGTTTATACAGATGGCGGTGTAGATATTTCCACCATTATACTGATAGAGGTGTAGATATTTCCATGTTTATACAGATAGCGGTGTAGATATTTCCATGTTTACAGAGATAGCGGTGTAGGTATTTCCATCTTTGCACAAATTGCGGTGTAGATATTTCCATGATTACACAGATAGCGGTGTAGATATTTCCAAGTTTGAAAAGATAGCTGTGTAGATATTTCCATGTTTACACAGATAGCGATGTAGATATTTCCAAGTTTAAAAAGATAGCTGTATAGATATGTCCATGTTTACACAGATAGAGTTGTAGATATTTCCATGTTTATACAGATAGCGGTGTAGATATTTCCACGATTTTACAGATAGCGGTGTAAATATTTCCACGTTTATACAGATAGCGGTGTAGATATTTCCACGTTTATACAGATAGCCGTGTAGATATTTCCATGTTTATGCAGATGGCGGTGTAGATATTTCCATGTTTATAGAGATAGTGGTGAAGATATTTCCATGTTTATACAGATGGCTGTGTAGATATTTCCATGTGTATACAGCTGGCGGTGTAGATATTTCCATGTTTATAGAGATGGTGGTGTAGATATTTCCATGTTCATACAGAAGACTGCGTAGATATGTGTATGTTTATACAGATGGCGGTGTAGTTATTTCCGTGTTTATAGAGATATCGGTGTAGATATTTCCGTTTTTATACAGATAGCGGTGTAGATATTTCCATGTTTATTGAGATAGCGATGTAGATATTTCCATATTTATACAGATATCGGTGTAGATATGTCCATGTTTATACAGATAGAGGTGTAGATATTTCCATGTTTATACAGATAGCAGTGTAGATATTTCCATGTTTACAGAGATAGCGGTGTAGGTATGTCCATCTTTGCACAGATTGCGGTGTAGATATTTCCATGTTTACACAGATAGCGTTGTAGGTATTTCCATGTTTATACAGATAGCGGTGTGGATATTTCCATGTTATACAGATAGCGGTGTAGATATTTCCACGTTTTTACAGATAGCGGTGTAGATATTTCCACGTATATACAGATAGCAGAGTAGATATTTCCACGTTTATACAGATAGCCGTGTAGATATTTCCATGTTTATGCAGATGGCAGTGTAGAAATTTCCATGTTTATGCAGATGGCGGTGTTGATATTTCCTAGTTTGTAGAGGTGGCGTTGTAGATATTTCCATGTTTATAGAGATAGCGGTGTAGATATTTCCATGTTTATAGAGATAGCGGTTTAGGTATTTCCATGTTTATAGTGATAGCAGTATAGATATTTCCATGTTTACAAAGATAGCGGTGTAGATATTTCCATGTTTATACGGATGGCGTTGTTGATATTTCTAAGTTTACAGGGATAGCGGTGTAGATATTTCCTTGTTTATACAGATAGCGTTGTAGGTATTTCCATGTTAATACAGATGGCGGTGTAGATATTTTCATGTTTGTAGAGATAGCGGTATAGATATTTCCATGTTTATACTGATACCAGGTAGACATTTCCATGTTTCCAGAGATAGTGGTGTAGATATTTCCCTATTTATAGAGGTAGCGGTGTGGATATTTCCATGTTTATACAGATAGCAGTGTACATATTTACATGTTAATAGAAACGGCAGTGTAGCTATTTCCATGTTTACAGAGATATTGGTGTAGATATTTCCATGTTTATATAGATAGCGGTGTAGATATTTCCATGTTTATACACATAGCGGTGTTGGTATTTCCATGCTTATACAGATAGCGGTGTATATATTTCCATGTTTATAGAGCTCGCGCTGTAGATATTTCCATCTTTATACAGATTGCAGTGTAGATATTTCCATGTTTATACTGATAGAGGTGTAGATATTTCCATGTTTATACAGATGGCGGTTTAGATATTTCCATGTTTATAGAGATTGCCGTGTAGATATTTCCATGTTTATAGAGATAGCGGTGTAGTTATTTCCATGTTTATAGAGATAGCGGTGTAGAGATTTCCATGTTTATAGAGTTGCCTGTGTAGTTATATCCATGTTTACACAGATAGCGTTGTAGATAATTCCATGTTTATACAGATGGCTGTGTAGATATTTCCAAGTGTATACAGGTGGCAGTATAAATATTTCCATGTTTATAAATATGGTGGTGTAGATATTTCCATGTTTATAAATATGGTGGTGTAGATATTTCCATGTTTATGCAGATGGCGGTGTAGATATTTGCATGTTTATACAGATATTGGTGTAGATATGTCCATGTTTATACAGATGGCGTTGAAGATATTTCCATGTTTATACAGATGGCAGTGTAGATATTTCCACCAGTATACTGATAGAGGTGTAGATATTTGCATGTTTATACAGATAGCGGTGTAGATATTTCCATGTTTACAGAGATAGCGGTGTAGGTATATCCATCTTTGCACAAATTGCGGTGTAGATATTTCCATGATTACACAGATAGCGGTGTAGATATTTCCAAGTTTGAAAAGATAGCTGTGTAAATATTTCCATGTTTACACAGATAGCTATGTAGATATTTCCAAGTTTAAAAAGATAGCTGTATAGATATTTCCATGTTTACACAGATAGAGTTGTAGATATTTCCATGTTTATACAGATAGCGGTGTAGATATTTCCACGTTTTTAGAGATAGCGGTGTAAATATTTCCACGTTTATACAGATAGCGGTGTAGATATTTCCACGTTTATACAGATAGCTGTGTAGATATTTCCATGTTTATGCAGATGGCGGTGTAGATATTTCCATGTTTATAGAGATAGTGGTGAAGTTATTTCCATGTTTATACACATGGCTGTGTAGATATTTCCATGTGTATACAGCTGGCGGTGTAGATATTTCCATGTTTATAGAGATGGTGGTGTAGATATTTCCATGTTCATGCAGAAGACTGCGTAGATATTTGTATGTTTATACAGATGGCGGTGTAGATATTTCCATTTTTATAGAGATAGCGGTGTAGATATTTCCATTTTTATACAGATAGCGGTGTAGATATTTCCATGTTTATTGAGATAGCGATGTAGATATTTCCATATTTATACAGATATCGGTGTAGATATATCCATGTTTATACAGATAGAGGTGTAGATATTTCCATGTTTATACAGATAGCAGTGTAGATATTTCCATGTTTACAGAGATAGCGGTGTAGGTATGTCCATCTTTGCACAGATTGCGGTGTAGATATTTCCATGTTTACACAGATAGCGTTGTAGGTATTTCCATGTTTATACAGATAGCGGTGTGGATATTTCCATGTTATACAGATAGCGGTGTAGATATTTCTTACGTTTTTACAGATAGCGGTGTAGATATTTCCACGTATATACAGATAGCAGAGTAGATATTTCCACGTTTATACAGATAGCCGTGTAGATATTTCCATGTTTATGCAGATGGCAGTGTAGAAATTTCCATGTTTATGCAGATGGCGGTGTTGATATTTCCTAGTTTGTAGAGGTGGCGTTGTAGATATTTCCATGTTTATAGAGATAGCGGTGTAGATATTTCCATGTTTATAGAGATAGCGGTTTAGGTATTTCCATGTTTATAGTGATAGCAGTATAGATATTTCCATGTTTACAAAGATAGCGGTGTAGATATTTCCATGTTTATACGGATGGCGTTGTTGATATTTCTAAGTTTACAGGGATAGCGGTGTAGATATTTCCTTGTTTATACAGATAGCGTTGTAGGTATTTCCATGTTAATACAGATGGCGGTGTAGATATTTTCATGTTTGTAGAGATAGCGGTATAGATATTTCCATGTTTATACTGATACCAGGTAGACATTTCCATGTTTCCAGAGATAGTGGTGTAGATATTTCCCTATTTATAGAGGTAGCGGTTTGGATATTTCCATGTTTATACAGATAGCAGTGTACATATTTACATGTTAATAGAAACGGCAGTGTAGCTATTTCCATGTTTACAGAGATATTGGTGTAGATATTTCCATGTTTATATAGATAGCGGTGTAGATATTTCCATGTTTATACACATAGCGGTGTTGGTATTTCCATGCTTATACAGATAGCGGTGTATATATTTCCATGTTTATAGAGCTCGCGCTGTAGATATTTCCATCTTTATACAGATTGCAGTGTAGATATTTCCATGTTTATACTGATAGAGGTGTAGATATTTCCATGTTTATACAGATGTCGGTTTAGATATTTCCATGTTTATAGAGATTGCCGTGTAGATATTTCCATGTTTATAGAGATAGCGGTGTAGTTATTTCCATGTTTATAGAGATAGCGGTGTAGAGATTTCCATGTTTATAGAGTTGCCTGTGTAGTTATATCCATGTTTACACAGATAGCGTTGTAGATAATTCCATGTTTATACAGATGGCTGTGTAGATATTTCCAAGTGTATACAGGTGGCAGTATAAATATTTCCATGTTTATAAATATGGTGGTGTAGATATTTCCATGTTTATAAATATGGTGGTGTAGATATTTCCATGTTTATGCAGATGGCGGTGTAGATATTTGCATGTTTATACAGATATTGGTGTAGATATGTCCATGTTTATACAGATGGCGTTGAAGATATTTCCATGTTTATACAGATGGCGGTGTAGATATTTCCACCATTATACTGATAGAGGTGTAGATATTTCCATGTTTATACAGATAGCGGTGTAGATATTTCCATGTTTACAGAGATAGCGGTGTAGGTATTTCCATCTTTGCACAAATTGCGGTGTAGATATTTCCATGATTACACAGATAGCGGTGTAGATATTTCCAAGTTTGAAAAGATAGCTGTGTAGATATTTCCATGTTTACACAGATAGCGATGTAGATATTTCCAAGTTTAAAAAGATAGCTGTATAGATATGTCCATGTTTACACAGATAGAGTTGTAGATATTTCCATGTTTATACAGATAGCGGTGTAGATATTTCCACGATTTTACAGATAGCGGTGTAAATATTTCCACGTTTATACAGATAGCGGTGTAGATATTTCCACGTTTATACAGATAGCCGTGTAGATATTTCCATGTTTATGCAGATGGCGGTGTAGATATTTCCATGTTTATAGAGATAGTGGTGAAGATATTTCCATGTTTATACAGATGGCTGTGTAGATATTTCCATGTGTATACAGCTGGCGGTGTAGATATTTCCATGTTTATAGAGATGGTGGTGTAGATATTTCCATGTTCATACAGAAGACTGCGTAGATATGTGTATGTTTATACAGATGGCGGTGTAGTTATTTCCGTGTTTATAGAGATATCGGTGTAGATATTTCCGTTTTTATACAGATAGCGGTGTAGATATTTCCATGTTTATTGAGATAGCGATGTAGATATTTCCATATTTATACAGATATCGGTGTAGATATGTCCATGTTTATACAGATAGAGGTGTAGATATTTCCATGTTTATACAGATAGCAGTGTAGATATTTCCATGTTTACAGAGATAGCGGTGTAGGTATGTCCATCTTTGCACAGATTGCGGTGTAGATATTTCCATGTTTACACAGATAGCGTTGTAGGTATTTCCATGTTTATACAGATAGCGGTGTGGATATTTCCATGTTATACAGATAGCGGTGTAGATATTTCTTACGTTTTTACAGATAGCGGTGTAGATATTTCCACGTATATACAGATAGCAGAGTAGATATTTCCACGTTTATACAGATAGCCGTGTAGATATTTCCATGTTTATGCAGATGGCAGTGTAGAAATTTCCATGTTTATGCAGATGGCGGTGTTGATATTTCCTAGTTTGTAGAGGTGGCGTTGTAGATATTTCCATGTTTATAGAGATAGCGGTGTAGATATTTCCATGTTTATAGAGATAGCGGTTTAGGTATTTCCATGTTTATAGTGATAGCAGTATAGATATTTCCATGTTTACAAAGATAGCGGTGTAGATATTTCCATGTTTATACGGATGGCGTTGTTGATATTTCTAAGTTTACAGGGATAGCGGTGTAGATATTTCCTTGTTTATACAGATAGCGTTGTAGGTATTTCCATGTTAATACAGATGGCGGTGTAGATATTTTCATGTTTGTAGAGATAGCGGTATAGATATTTCCATGTTTATACTGATACCAGGTAGACATTTCCATGTTTCCAGAGATAGTGGTGTAGATATTTCCCTATTTATAGAGGTAGCGGTGTGGATATTTCCATGTTTATACAGATAGCAGTGTACATATTTACATGTTAATAGAAACGGCAGTGTAGCTATTTCCATGTTTACAGAGATATTGGTGTAGATATTTCCATGTTTATATAGATAGCGGTGTAGATATTTCCATGTTTATACACATAGCGGTGTTGGTATTTCCATGCTTATACAGATAGCGGTGTATATATTTCCATGTTTATAGAGCTCGCGCTGTAGATATTTCCATCTTTATACAGATTGCAGTGTAGATATTTCCATGTTTATACTGATAGAGGTGTAGATATTTCCATGTTTATACAGATGTCGGTTTAGATATTTCCATGTTTATAGAGATTGCCGTGTAGATATTTCCATGTTTATAGAGATAGCGGTGTAGTTATTTCCATGTTTATAGAGATAGCGGTGTAGAGATTTCCATGTTTATAGAGTTGCCTGTGTAGTTATATCCATGTTTACACAGATAGCGTTGTAGATAATTCCATGTTTATACAGATGGCTGTGTAGATATTTCCAAGTGTATACAGGTGGCAGTATAAATATTTCCATGTTTATAAATATGGTGGTGTAGATATTTCCATGTTTATAAATATGGTGGTGTAGATATTTCCATGTTTATGCAGATGGCGGTGTAGATATTTGCATGTTTATACAGATATTGGTGTAGATATGTCCATGTTTATACAGATGGCGTTGAAGATATTTCCATGTTTATACAGATGGCGGTGTAGATATTTCCACCAGTATACTGATAGAGGTGTAGATATTTGCATGTTTATACAGATAGCGGTGTAGATATTTCCATGTTTACAGAGATAGCGGTGTAGGTATATCCATCTTTGCACAAATTGCGGTGTAGATATTTCCATGATTACACAGATAGCGGTGTAGATATTTCCAAGTTTGAAAAGATAGCTGTGTAAATATTTCCATGTTTACACAGATAGCTATGTAGATATTTCCAAGTTTAAAAAGATAGCTGTATAGATATTTCCATGTTTACACAGATAGAGTTGTAGATATTTCCATGTTTATACAGATAGCGGTGTAGATATTTCCACGTTTTTAGAGATAGCGGTGTAAATATTTCCACGTTTATACAGATAGCGGTGTAGATATTTCCACGTTTATACAGATAGCTGTGTAGATATTTCCATGTTTATGCAGATGGCGGTGTAGATATTTCCATGTTTATAGAGATAGTGGTGAAGTTATTTCCATGTTTATACAGATGGCTGTGTAGATATTTCCATGTGTATACAGCTGGCGGTGTAGATATTTCCATGTTTATAGAGATGGTGGTGTAGATATTTCCATGTTCATGCAGAAGACTGCGTAGATATTTGTATGTTTATACAGATGGCGGTGTAGATATTTCCATTTTTATAGAGATAGCGGTGTAGATATTTCCATTTTTATACAGATAGCGGTGTAGATATTTCCATGTTTATTCAGATTGCGATGTAGATATTTCCATATTTATACAGATATCGGTGTAGATATATCCATGTTTATACAGATAGAGGTGTAGATATTTCCATGTTTATACAGATAGCAGTGTAGATATTTCCATGTTTACAGAGATAGCGGTGTAGGTATGTCCATCTTTGCACAGATTGCGGTGTAGATATTTCCATGTTTACACAGATAGCGTTGTAGGTATTTCCATGTTTATACAGATAGCGGTGTGGATATTTCCATGTTTATACAGATAGCGGTGTAGATATTTCCAAGTTTTTACGGATAGCGGTGTAGATATTTCCACGTATATACAGATAGCGGAGTAGATATTTCCACGTTTATACAGATAGCCGTGTAGATATTTCCATGTTTATGCAGATGGCAGTGTAGAAATTTCCATGTTTATGCAGATGGCGGTGTTGATATTTCCTAGTTTGTAGAGGTGGCGTTGTAGATATTTCCATGTTTATAGAGATAGCGGTGTAGATATTTCCATGTTTATAGAGATAGCGGTTTAGGTATTTCCATGTTTATAGTGATAGCAGTATAGATATTTCCATGTTTACAAAGATAGCGGTGTAGATATTTCCATGTTTATACGGATGGCGTTGTTGATATTTCTAAGTTTACAGGGATAGCGGTGTAGATATTTCCTTGTTTATACAGATCGCGTTGTAGGTATTTCCATGTTAATACAGATGGCGGTGTAGATATTTTCATGTTTATAGAGATAGCGGTATAGATATTTCCATGTTTATACTGATACCAGGGTAGACATTTCCATGTTTCCAGAGATAGTGGTGTAGATATTTCCATATTTATAGAGATAGCGGTGTGGATATTTCCATGTTTATACAGATAGCAGTGTACATATTTACATGTAAATAGAAACGGCAGTGTAGCTATTTCCACGTTTACAGAGATATTGGTGTAGATATTTCCATGTTTATATAGATAGCGGTGTAGATATTTCCATGTTTATACACATAGCGGTGTTGGTATTTCCATGTTTATACAGATAGCGGTGTAGATATTTCCATGTTTATAGAGCTCGCGCTGCAGATATTTCCATCTTTATACAGATTGCAGTGTAGATATTTCCATGTTTATACTGATAGTGGTGTAGATATTTCCATGTTTATACAGATGGCGGTTTAGATATTTCCATGTTTATAGAGATTGCCGTGTAGATATTTCCATGTTTATAGAGATAGCGGTGTAGGTATTTCCATGTTTATAGAGATAGCGGTGTAGAGATTTCCATGTTTATAGAGTTGCCTGTGTAGATATTTCCATGTTTACACAGATAGCGTTGTAGATAATTCCATGTTTATACAGATGGCTGTGTAGATATTTCCACGTGTATACAGGTGGCAGTGTAAATATTTCCATGTTTATAAATATGGTGGTGTAGATATTTCCATGTTTATAAATATGGTGGTGTAGATATTTCCATGTTTATGCAGATGGCGGTGTAGATATTTCCATGTTTATACAGATAGCGGTGTAGATATTTCCATGTTTACAGAGATAGCGGTGTAGGTATTTCCATCTTTGCACAAATTGCGGTGTAGATATTTCCATGATTACACAGATAGCGGTGTAGATATTTCCAAGTTTGAAAAGATAGCTGTGTAGATATTTCCATGTTTACACAGATAGCGATGTAGATATTTCCAAGTTTAAAAAGATAGCTGTATAGATATGTCCATGTTTACACAGATAGAGTTGTAGATATTTCCCTGTTTATACAGATAGCGGTGTAGATATTTCCACGATTTTACAGATAGCGGTGTAAATATTTCCACGTTTATACAGATAGCGGTGTAGATATTTCCACGTTTATACAGATAGCCGTGTAGATATTTCCATGTTTATGCAGATGGCGGTGTAGATATTTCCATGTTTATAGAGATAGTGGTGAAGATATTTCCATGTTTATACAGATGGCTGTGTAGATATTTCCATGTGTATACAGCTGGCGGTGTAGATATTTCCATGTTTATAGAGATGGTGGTGTAGATATTTCCATGTTCATACAGAAGACTGCGTAGATATGTGTATGTTTATACAGATGGCGGTGTAGTTATTTCCGTGTTTATAGAGATATCGGTGTAGATATTTCCGTTTTTATACAGATAGCGGTGTAGATATTTCCATGTTTATTGAGATAGCGATGTAGATATTTCCATATTTATACAGATATCGGTGTAGATATGTCCATGTTTATACAGATAGAGGTGTAGATATTTCCATGTTTATACAGATAGCAGTGTAGATATTTCCATGTTTACAGAGATAGCGGTGTAGGTATGTCCATCTTTGCACAGATTGCGGTGTAGATATTTCCATGTTTACACAGATAGCGTTGTAGGTATTTCCATGTTTATACAGATAGCGGTGTGGATATTTCCATGTTATACAGAGAGCGGTGTAGATATTTCCACGTTTTTACAGATAGCGGTGTAGATATTTCCACGTATATACAGATAGCAGAGTAGATATTTCCACGATTATACAGATAGCCGTGTACATATTTCCATGTTTATGCAGATGGCAGTGTAGAAATTTCCATGTTTATGCAGATGGCGGTGTTGATATTTCCTAGTTTGTAGAGGTGGCGTTGTAGATATTTCCATGTTTATAGAGATAGCGGTGTAGATATTTCCATGTTTATAGAGATAGCGGTTTAGGTATTTCCATGTTTATAGTGATAGCAGTATAGATATTTCCATGTTTACAAAGATAGCGGTGTAGATATTTCCATGTTTATACGGATGGCGTTGTTGATATTTCTAAGTTTACAGGGATAGCGGTGTAGATATTTCCTTGTTTATACAGATAGCGTTGTAGGTATTTCCATGTTAATACAGATGGCGGTGTAGATATTTTCATGTTTGTAGAGATAGCGGTATAGATATTTCCATGTTTATACTGATACCAGGTAGACATTTCCATGTTTCCAGAGATAGTGGTGTAGATATTTCCCTATTTATAGAGGTAGCGGTGTGGATATTTCCATGTTTATACAGATAGCAGTGTACATATTTACATGTTAATAGAAACGGCAGTGTAGCTATTTCCATGTTTACAGAGATATTGGTGTAGATATTTCCATGTTTATATAGATAGCGGTGTAGATATTTCCATGTTTATACACATAGCGGTGTTGGTATTTCCATGCTTATACAGATAGCGGTGTATATATTTCCATGTTTATAGAGCTCGCGCTGTAGATATTTCCATCTTTATACAGATTGCAGTGTAGATATTTCCATGTTTATACTGATAGAGGTGTAGATATTTCCATGTTTATACAGATGGCGGTTTAGATATTTCCATGTTTATAGAGATTGCCGTGTAGATATTTCCATGTTTATAGAGATAGCGGTGTAGTTATTTCCATGTTTATAGAGATAGCGGTGTAGAGATTTCCATGTTTATAGAGTTGCCTGTGTAGTTATATCCATGTTTACACAGATAGCGTTGTAGATAATTCCATGTTTATACAGATGGCTGTGT
The DNA here is from genome assembly GCF_028858775.2 of Pan troglodytes. Lineage (NCBI taxonomy): Eukaryota > Metazoa > Chordata > Mammalia > Primates > Hominidae > Pan > Pan troglodytes. The sequence continues at coordinate 8,103,530 of NC_072410.2, read as the reverse complement.
AGATATTTCCAAGTGTATACAGGTGGCAGTATAAATATTTCCATGTTTATAAATATGGTGGTGTAGATATTTCCATGTTTATAAATATGGTGGTGTAGATATTTCCATGTTTATGCAGATGGCGGTGTAGATATTTGCATGTTTATACAGATATTGGTGTAGATATGTCCATGTTTATACAGATGGCGTTGAAGATATTTCCATGTTTATACAGATGGCGGCGTAGATATTTCCACCAGTATACTGATAGAGGTGTAGATATTTGCATGTTTATACAGATAGCGGTGTAGATATTTCCATGTTTACAGAGATAGCGGTGTAGGTATATCCATCTTTGCACAAATTGCGGTGTAGATATTTCCATGATTACACAGATAGCGGTGTAGATATTTCCAAGTTTGAAAAGATAGCTGTGTAAATATTTCCATGTTTACACAGATAGCTATGTAGATATTTCCAAGTTTAAAAAGATAGCTGTATAGATATTTCCATGTTTACACAGATAGAGTTGTAGATATTTCCATGTTTATACAGATAGCGGTGTAGATATTTCCACGTTTTTAGAGATAGCGGTGTAAATATTTCCACGTTTATACAGATAGCGGTGTAGATATTTCCACGTTTATACAGATAGCTGTGTAGATATTTCCATGTTTATGCAGATGGCGGTGTAGATATTTCCATGTTTATAGAGATAGTGGTGAAGTTATTTCCATGTTTATACAGATGGCTGTGTAGATATTTCCATGTGTATACAGCTGGCGGTGTAGGTATTTCCATGTTTATAGAGATGGTGGTGTAGATATTTCCATGTTCATGCAGAAGACTGCGTAGATATTTGTATGTTTATACAGATGGCGGTGTAGATATTTCCATTTTTATAGAGATAGCGGTGTAGATATTTCCATTTTTATACAGATAGCGGTGTAGATATTTCCATGTTTATTCAGATTGCGATGTAGATATTTCCATATTTATACAGATATCGGTGTAGATATATCCATGTTTATACAGATAGAGGTGTAGATATTTCCATGTTTATACAGATAGCAGTGTAGATATTTCCATGTTTACAGAGATAGCGGTGTAGGTATGTCCATCTTTGCACAGATTGCGGTGTAGATATTTCCATGTTTACACAGATAGCGTTGTAGGTATTTCCATGTTTATACAGATAGCGGTGTGGATATTTCCATGTTTATACAGATAGCGGTGTAGATATTTCCAAGTTTTTACGGATAGCGGTGTAGATATTTCCACGTATATACAGATAGCGGAGTAGATATTTCCACGTTTATACAGATAGCCGTGTAGATATTTCCATGTTTATGCAGATGGCAGTGTAGAAATTTCCATGTTTATGCAGATGGCGGTGTTGATATTTCCTAGTTTGTAGAGGTGGCGTTGTAGATATTTCCATGTTTATAGAGATAGCGGTGTAGATATTTCCATGTTTATAGAGATAGCGGTTTAGGTATTTCCATGTTTATAGTGATAGCAGTATAGATATTTCCATGTTTACAAAGATAGCGGTGTAGATATTTCCATGTTTATACGGATGGCGTTGTTGATATTTCTAAGTTTACAGGGATAGCGGTGTAGATATTTCCTTGTTTATACAGATCGCGTTGTAGGTATTTCCATGTTAATACAGATGGCGGTGTAGATATTTTCATGTTTATAGAGATAGCGGTATAGATATTTCCATGTTTATACTGATACCAGGGTAGACATTTCCATGTTTCCAGAGATAGTGGTGCAGATATTTCCATATTTATAGAGATAGCGGTGTGGATATTTCCATGTTTATACAGATAGCAGTGTACATATTTACATGTTAATAGAAACGGCAGTGTAGCTATTTCCATGTTTACAGAGATATTGGTGTAGATATTTCCATGTTTATATAGATAGCGGTGTAGATATTTCCATGTTTATACACATAGCGGTGTTGGTATTTCCATGTTTATACAGATAGCGGTGTAGATATTTCCATGTTTATAGAGCTCGCGCTGTAGATATTTCCATCTTTATACAGATTGCAGTGTAGATATTTCCATGTTTATACTGATAGTGGTGTAGATATTTCCATGTTTATACAGATGGCGGTTTAGATATTTCCATGTTTATAGAGATTGCCGTGTAGATATTTCCATGTTTATAGAGATAGCGGTGTAGGTATTTCCATGTTTATAGAGATAGCGGTGTAGAGATTTCCATGTTTATAGAGTTGCCTGTGTAGATATTTCCATGTTTACACAGATAGCGTTGTAGATAATTCCATGTTTATACAGATGGCTGTGTAGATATTTCCATGTGTATACAGGTGGCAGTGTAAATATTTCCATGTTTATAAATATGGTGGTGTAGATATTTCCATGTTTATAAATATGGTGGTGTAGATATTTCCATGTTTATGCAGATGGCGGTGTAGATATTTGCATGTTTATACAGATATTGGTGTAGATATCTCCATGTTTATACAGATGGCGTTGTAGATATTTCCATTTTTATACAGATGGCGGTGTAGATATTTCCACCAGTATACTGATAGAGGTGTAGATATTTCCATGTTTATACAGATAGCGGTGTAGATATTTCCATGTTTACAGAGATAGCGGTGTAGGTATTTCCATCTTTGCACAAATTGCGGTGTAGATATTTCCATGATTACACAGATAGCGGTGTAGATATTTCCAAGTTTGAAAAGATAGCTGTGTAGATATTTCCATGTTTACACAGATAGCGATGTAGATATTTCCAAGTTTAAAAAGATAGCTGTATAGATATGTCCATGTTTACACAGATAGAGTTGTAGATATTTCCATGTTTATACAGATAGCGGTGTAGATATTTCCACGTTTTTAGAGATAGCGGTGTAAATATTTCCACGTTTATACAGATAGCGGTGTAGATATTTCCACGTTTATACAGATAGCCATGTAGATATTTCCATGTTTATGCAGATGGCGGTGTAGATATTTCCATGTTTATAGAGATAGTGGTGAAGATATTTCCATGTTTATACAGATGGCTGTGTAGATATTTCCATGTGTATACAGCTGGCGGTGTAGATATTTCCATGTTTATAGAGATGGTGGTGTAGATATTTCCATGTTCATACAGAAGACTGCGTAGATATGTGTATGTTTATACAGATGGCGGTGTAGTTATTTCCATGTTTATAGAGATATCGGTGTAGATATTTCCATTTTTATACAGATAGCGGTGTAGATATTTCCATGTTTATTGAGATAGCGATGTAGATATTTCCATATTTATACAGATATCGGTGTAGATATGTCCATGTTTATACAGATAGAGGTGTAGATATTTCCATGTTTATACAGATAGCAGTGTAGATATTTCCATGTTTACAGAGATAGCGGTGTAGGTATGTCCATCTTTGCACAGATTGCGGTGTAGATATTTCCATGTTTACACAGATAGCGTTGTAGGTATTTCCATGTTTATACAGATAGCGGTGTGGATATTTCCATGTTATACAGATAGCGGTGTAGATATTTCCACGTTTTTACAGATAGCGGTGTAGATATTTCCACGTATATACAGATAGCGGAGTAGATATTTCCACGTTTATACAGATAGCCGTGTAGATATTTCCATGTTTATGCAGATGGCAGTGTAGAAATTTCCATGTTTATGCAGATGGCGGTGTTGATATTTCCTAGTTTGTAGAGGTGGCGTTGTAGATATTTCCATGTTTATAGAGATAGCGGTGTAGATATTTCCATGTTTATAGAGATAGCGGTTTAGGTATTTCCATGTTTATAGTGATAGCAGTATAGATATTTCCATGTTTACAAACATAGCGGTGTAGATATTTCCATGTTTATACGGATGGCATTGTTGATATTTCTAAGTTTACAGGGATAGTGGTGTAGATATTTCCTTGTTTATACAGATAGCGTTGTAGGTATTTCCATGTTAATACAGATGGCGGTGTAGATATTTTCATGTTTATAGAGATAGCGGTATAGATATTTCCATGTTTATACTGATACCAGGGTAGACATTTCCATGTTTCCAGAGATAGTGGTGTAGATATTTCCATATTTATAGAGATAGCGGTGTGGATATTTACATGTTTATACAGATAGCAGTGTACATATTTACATGTTTATAGAAACGGCAGTGTAGCTATTTCCATGTTTACAGAGATATTGGTGTAGATATTTCCATGTTTATATAGATAGCGGTGTCGATATTTCCATGTTTATACACATAGCGGTGTTGGTATTTCCATGTTTATACAGATAGCGGTGTAGATATTTCCATGTTTATAGAGCTCGCGCTGTAGATATTTCCATCTTTATACAGATTGCATTGTAGATATTTCCATGTTTATACTGATAGTGGTGTAGATATTTCCGTGTTTATACAGATGGCGGTTTAGATATTTCCATGTTTATAGAGATTGCCGTGTAGATATTTCCAAGTTTATAGAGATAGCGGTGTAGAGATTTCCATGTTTATAGAGTTGCCTGTGTAGATATTTCCCTGTTTACACAGATAGCGTTGTAGATAATTCCATGTTTATACAGATGGCTGTGTAGATATTTCCATGTGTATACAGGTGGCAGTGTAAATATTTCCATGTTTATAAATATGGTGGTGTAGATATTTCCACGTTTATAAATATGGTGGTGTAGATATTTCCATGTTTATGCAGATGGCGGTGTAGATATTTGCATGTTTATAGAGATATTGGTGTAGATATGTCCATGTTTATACAGATGGCGTTGTAGATATTTCCATGTTTATACAGATGGCGGTGTAGATATTTCCACCATTATACTGATAGAGGTGTAGATATTTCCATGTTTATACAGATAGAGGTGTAGATATTTCCATGTTTACAGAGATAGCGGTGTAGGTATTTCCATCTTTGCACAAATTGCGGTGTAGATATTTCCATGATTACACAGATAGCGGTGTAGATATTTCCAAGTTTGAAAAGATAGCTGTGTATATATTTCCATGTTTACACAGATAGCGATGTAGATATTTCCAAGTTTAAAAAGATAGCTGTATAGATATTGCCATGTTTACACAGATAGAGTTGTAGATATTTCCATGTTTATACAGATAGCGGTGTAGATATTTCCACATTTTTACAGATAGCGGTGTAATATTTCCACGTTTATACAGACAGCGGTGTAGATATTTCCACGTTTATACAGATAGCCGTGTAGATATTTCCATGTTTATGCAGATGATGTTGTAGATATTTCCATGTTTATAGAGATACTTTTGAAGATATTTCCATGTTATTACAGATGGCTGTGTAGATATTTCCATGTGTATACAGCTGGCGGTGTAGATATTTCCATGTTTATAGAGATGGTGGTGTAGATATTTCCATGTTCATACAGAAGACTGCGTAGATATTTGTATGTTTATACAGATGGCGGTGTAGATATTTCCATGTTTATAGAGATAGCGGTGTAGATATTTCCATTTTTATACAGAGAGCGGTGTAGATATTTCCATGTTTATTGAGATATCGATGTAGATATTTCCATATTTAAACAGATATCGGTGTAGATATGTCCATGTTTATACAGATAGAGGTGTAGATATTTCCATGTTTATACAGATAGCAGTGTAGATATTTCCATGTTTACAGAGATAGCGGTGTAGGTATGTCCATCTTTGCACAGATTGCTGTGTAGATATTTCCATGTTTACACAGATAGCGGTGTAGATATTTCCAAGTTTAAAAAGATAGCTGTGTAGTTATTTCCATGTTTACACAGATAGCATTGTAGGTATTTCCATGTTTATACAGATAGCGGTGTAGATATTTCCACGTTTTTACAGATAGCGGTGTAGATATTTCCACGTATATACACATAGCGGAGTAGATATTTCCACGTTTATACAGATAGCCGTGTAGATATTTCCATGTTTATGCAGATGGCAGTGTAGAAATTTCCATGTTTATGCAGATGGCGGTGTTGATATTTCCTAGTTTATAGAGGTGGCGTTGTAGATATTTCCATGTTTATAGAGATAGCGGTGTAGATATTTCCATGTTTATAGAGATAGCGGTTTAGGTATTTCCATGTTTATAGTGATAGCAGTATAGATATTTCCATGTTTACAAAGATAGCGGTGTAGATATTTCCATGTTTATACGGATGGCGTTGTTGATATTTCTAAGTTTACAGGGATAGCGGTGTAGATATTTCCTTGTTTATACAGATAGCGTTGTAGGTATTTCCATGTTAATACAGATTGTCGTGTAGATATTTTCATGTTTATAGAGATAGCGGTATAGATATTTCCATGTTTATACTGATACCGGGGTAGACATTTCCATGTTTCCAGAGATTGTGGTGTAGATATTTCCATATTTATAGAGATAGCGGTGTGGATATTTCCATGTTTATACAGATAGCAGTGTACATATTTACATGTTTATAGAAACGGCAGTGTAGCTATTTCCATGTTTACAGAGATATTGGTGTAGATATTTCCCTGTTTATATAGATAGCAGTGTAGATATTTCCATGTTTATACACATAGCGGTGTTGGTATTTCCATGTTTATACAGACAGCGGTGTAGATATTTCCATGTTTATAGAGCTCGCACTGTAGATATTTCCATCTTTATACAGATTGCAGTGTACATATTTCCATGTTTATACTGATAGTGGTGTAGATATTTCCATGTTTATACAGATGGCGGTTTAGATATTTCCATGTTTATAGAGATTGCCTTGTAGATATTTCCATGTTTATAGAGATAGCGGTGTAGGTATTTCCATGTTTATAGAGATAGCGGTGTCGAGATTTCCATGTTTATAGAGTTGCCTGTGTAGATATTTCAATGTTTACACAGATAGCGTTGTAGATAATTCCATGTTTATACAGATGGCAGTGTAGATATTTCCATGTGTATACAGGTGGGAGTGTAAATATTTCCATGTTTATAAATATGGTGGTGTAGATATTTCCATGTTTATAAATATGGTGGTGTAGATATTTCCATGTTTATGCAGATGGCGGTGTAGATATTTGCATGTTTATACAGATATTGGTGTAGATATGTCCATGTTTATACAGATGGCGTTGTAGATATTTCCATGTTTATACAGATGGCGGTGTAGATATTTCCACCATTATACTGATAGAGGTGTAGATATTTCCATGTTTATACAGATAGCGGTGTAGATATTTCCATGTTTACAGAGATAGCGGTGTAGGTATTTCCATCTTTGCACAAATTGCGGTGTAGATATTTCCATGATTACACAGATAGCGGTGTAGATATTTCCAAGTTTGAAAAGATAGCTGTGTAGATATTTCCATGTTTACACAGATAGCGATGTAGATATTTCCAAGTTTAAAAAGATAGCTGTATAGATATGTCCATGTTTACACAGATAGAGTTGTAGATATTTCCATGTTTATACAGATAGCGGTGTAGATATTTCCACGATTTTACAGATAGCGGTGTAAATATTTCCACGTTTATACAGATAGCGGTGTAGATATTTCCACGTTTATACAGATAGCCGTGTAGATATTTCCATGTTTATGCAGATGGCGGTGTAGATATTTCCATGTTTATAGAGATAGTGGTGAAGATATTTCCATGTTTATACAGATGGCTGTGTAGATATTTCCATGTGTATACAGCTGGCGGTGTAGATATTTCCATGTTTATAGAGATGGTGGTGTAGATATTTCCATGTTCATACAGAAGACTGCGTAGATATGTGTATGTTTATACAGATGGCGGAGTAGTTATTTCCATGTTTATAGAGATATCGGTGTAGATATTTCCATTTTTATACAGATAGCGGTGTAGATATTTCCATGTTTATTGAGATAGCGATGTAGATATTTCCATATTTATACAGATATCGGTGTAGATATGTCCATCTTTGCACAGATTGCGGTGTAGATATTTCCATGTTTACACAGATAGCGTTGTAGGTATTTCCATGTTTATACAGATAGCGGTGTGGATATTTCCATGTTATACAGATAGCGGTGTAGATATTTCCACGTTTTTACAGATAGCGGTGTAGATATTTCCACGTATATACAGATAGCAGAGTAGATATTTCCACGTTAATACAGATAGCCGTGTAGATATTTCCATGTTTATGCAGATGGCAGTGTAGAAATTTCCATGTTTATGCAGATGGCGGTGTTGATATTTCCTAGTTTGTAGAGGTGGCGTTGTAGATATTTCCATGTTTATAGAGATAGCGGTGTAGATATTTCCATGTTTATAGAGATAGCGGTTTAGGTATTTCCATGTTTATAGTGATAGCAGTATAGATATTTCCATGTTTACAAAGATAGCGGTGTAGATATTTCCATGTTTATACGGATGGCGTTGTTGATATTTCTAAGTTTACAGGGATAGCGGTGTAGATATTTCCTTGTTTATACAGATAGCGTTGTAGGTATTTCCATGTTAATACAGATGGCGGTGTAGATATTTTCATGTTTGTAGAGATAGCGGTATAGATATTTCCATGTTTATACTGATACCAGGTAGACATTTCCATGTTTCCAGAGATAGTGGTGTAGATATTTCCCTATTTATAGAGGTAGCGGTGTGGATATTTCCATGTTTATACAGATAGCAGTGTACATATTTACATGTTAATAGAAACGGCAGTGTAGCTATTTCCATGTTTACAGAGATATTGGTGTAGATATTTCCATGTTTATATAGATAGCGGTGTAGATATTTCCATGTTTATACACATAGCGGTGTTGGTATTTCCATGCTTATACAGATAGCGGTGTATATATTTCCATGTTTATAGAGCTCGCGCTGTAGATATTTCCATCTTTATACAGATTGCAGTGTAGATATTTCCATGTTTATACTGATAGAGGTGTAGATATTTCCATGTTTATACAGATGGCGGTTTAGATATTTCCATGTTTATAGAGATTGCCGTGTAGATATTTCCATGTTTATAGAGATAGCGGTGTAGTTATTTCCATGTTTATAGAGATAGCGGTGTAGAGATTTCCATGTTTATAGAGTTGCCTGTGTAGTTATATCCATGTTTACACAGATAGCGTTGTAGATAATTCCATGTTTATACAGATGGCTGTGTAGATATTTCCAAGTGTATACAGGTGGCAGTATAAATATTTCCATGTTTATAAATATGGTGGTGTAGATATTTCCATGTTTATAAATATGGTGGTGTAGATATTTCCATGTTTATGCAGATGGCGGTGTAGATATTTGCATGTTTATACAGATATTGGTGTAGATATGTCCATGTTTATACAGATGGCGTTGAAGATATTTCCATGTTTATACAGATGGCAGTGTAGATATTTCCACCAGTATACTGATAGAGGTGTAGATATTTGCATGTTTATACAGATAGCGGTGTAGATATTTCCATGTTTACAGAGATAGCGGTGTAGGTATATCCATCTTTGCACAAATTGCGGTGTAGATATTTCCATGATTACACAGATAGCGGTGTAGATATTTCCAAGTTTGAAAAGATAGCTGTGTAAATATTTCCATGTTTACACAGATAGCTATGTAGATATTTCCAAGTTTAAAAAGATAGCTGTATAGATATTTCCATGTTTACACAGATAGAGTTGTAGATATTTCCATGTTTATACAGATAGCGGTGTAGATATTTCCACGTTTTTAGAGATAGCGGTGTAAATATTTCCACGTTTATACAGATAGCGGTGTAGATATTTCCACGTTTATACAGATAGCTGTGTAGATATTTCCATGTTTATGCAGATGGCGGTGTAGATATTTCCATGTTTATAGAGATAGTGGTGAAGTTATTTCCATGTTTATACACATGGCTGTGTAGATATTTCCATGTGTATACAGCTGGCGGTGTAGATATTTCCATGTTTATAGAGATGGTGGTGTAGATATTTCCATGTTCATGCAGAAGACTGCGTAGATATTTGTATGTTTATACAGATGGCGGTGTAGATATTTCCATTTTTATAGAGATAGCGGTGTAGATATTTCCATTTTTATACAGATAGCGGTGTAGATATTTCCATGTTTATTCAGATTGCGATGTAGATATTTCCATATTTATACAGATATCGGTGTAGATATATCCATGTTTATACAGATAGAGGTGTAGATATTTCCATGTTTATACAGATAGCAGTGTAGATATTTCCATGTTTACAGAGATAGCGGTGTAGGTATGTCCATCTTTGCACAGATTGCGGTGTAGATATTTCCATGTTTACACAGATAGCGTTGTAGGTATTTCCATGTTTATACAGATAGCGGTGTGGATATTTCCATGTTATACAGATAGCGGTGTAGATATTTCCACGTTTTTACAGATAGCGGTGTAGATATTTCCACGTATATACAGATAGCAGAGTAGATATTTCCACGTTTATACAGATAGCCGTGTAGATATTTCCATGTTTATGCAGATGGCAGTGTAGAAATTTCCATGTTTATGCAGATGGCGGTGTTGATATTTCCTAGTTTGTAGAGGTGGCGTTGTAGATATTTCCATGTTTATAGAGATAGCGGTGTAGATATTTCCATGTTTATAGAGATAGCGGTTTAGGTATTTCCATGTTTATAGTGATAGCAGTATAGATATTTCCATGTTTACAAAGATAGCGGTGTAGATATTTCCATGTTTATACGGATGGCGTTGTTGATATTTCTAAGTTTACAGGGATAGCGGTGTAGATATTTCCTTGTTTATACAGATAGCGTTGTAGGTATTTCCATGTTAATACAGATGGCGGTGTAGATATTTTCATGTTTGTAGAGATAGCGGTATAGATATTTCCATGTTTATACTGATACCAGGTAGACATTTCCATGTTTCCAGAGATAGTGGTGTAGATATTTCCCTATTTATAGAGGTAGCGGTGTGGATATTTCCATGTTTATACAGATAGCAGTGTACATATTTACATGTTAATAGAAACGGCAGTGTAGCTATTTCCATGTTTACAGAGATATTGGTGTAGATATTTCCATGTTTATATAGATAGCGGTGTAGATATTTCCATGTTTATACACATAGCGGTGTTGGTATTTCCATGCTTATACAGATAGCGGTGTATATATTTCCATGTTTATAGAGCTCGCGCTGTAGATATTTCCATCTTTATACAGATTGCAGTGTAGATATTTCCATGTTTATACTGATAGAGGTGTAGATATTTCCATGTTTATACAGATGGCGGTTTAGATATTTCCATGTTTATAGAGATTGCCGTGTAGATATTTCCATGTTTATAGAGATAGCGGTGTAGTTATTTCCATGTTTATAGAGATAGCGGTGTAGAGATTTCCATGTTTATAGAGTTGCCTGTGTAGTTATATCCATGTTTACACAGATAGCGTTGTAGATAATTCCATGTTTATACAGATGGCTGTGTAGATATTTCCAAGTGTATACAGGTGGCAGTATAAATATTTCCATGTTTATAAATATGGTGGTGTAGATATTTCCATGTTTATAAATATGGTGGTGTAGATATTTCCATGTTTATGCAGATGGCGGTGTAGATATTTGCATGTTTATACAGATATTGGTGTAGATATGTCCATGTTTATACAGATGGCGTTGAAGATATTTCCATGTTTATACAGATGGCGGTGTAGATATTTCCACCAGTATACTGATAGAGGTGTAGATATTTGCATGTTTATACAGATAGCGGTGTAGATATTTCCATGTTTACAGAGATAGCGGTGTAGGTATATCCATCTTTGCACAAATTGCGGTGTAGATATTTCCATGATTACACAGATAGCGGTGTAGATATTTACAAGTTTGAAAAGATAGCTGTGTAAATATTTCCATGTTTACACAGATAGCTATGTAGATATTTCCAAGTTTAAAAAGATAGCTGTATAGATATTTCCATGTTTACACAGATAGAGTTGTAGATATTTCCATGTTTATACAGATAGCGGTGTAGATATTTCCACGTTTTTAGAGATAGCGGTGTAAATATTTCCACGTTTATACAGATAGCGGTGTAGATATTTCCACGTTTATACAGATAGCTGTGTAGATATTTCCATGTTTATGCAGATGGCGGTGTAGATATTTCCATGTTTATAGAGATAGTGGTGAAGTTATTTCCATGTTTATACAGATGGCTGTGTAGATATTTCCATGTGTATACAGCTGGCGGTGTAGATATTTCCATGTTTATAGAGATGGTGGTGTAGATATTTCCATGTTCATGCAGAAGACTGCGTAGATATTTGTATGTTTATACAGATGGCGGTGTAGATATTTCCATTTTTATAGAGATAGCGGTGTAGATATTTCCATTTTTATACAGATAGCGGTGTAGATATTTCCATGTTTATTCAGATTGCGATGTAGATATTTCCATATTTATACAGATATCGGTGTAGATATATCCATGTTTATACAGATAGAGGTGTAGATATTTCCATGTTTATACAGATAGCAGTGTAGATATTTCCATGTTTACAGAGATAGCGGTGTAGGTATGTCCATCTTTGCACAGATTGCGGTGTAGATATTTCCATGTTTACACAGATAGCGTTGTAGGTATTTCCATGTTTATACAGATAGCGGTGTGGATATTTCCATGTTTATACAGATAGCGGTGTAGATATTTCCAAGTTTTTACGGATAGCGGTTTAGATATTTCCACGTATATACAGATAGCGGAGTAGATATTTCCACGTTTATACAGATAGCCGTGTAGATATTTCCATGTTTATGCAGATGGCAGTGTAGAAATTTCCATGTTTATGCAGATGGCGGTGTTGATATTTCCTAGTTTGTAGAGGTGGCGTTGAAGATATTTCCATGTTTATAGAGATAGCGGTGTAGATATTTCCATGTTTATAGAGATAGCGGTTTAGGTATTTCCATGTTTATAGTGATAGCAGTATAGATATTTCCATGTTTACAAAGATAGCGGTGTAGATATTTCCATGTTTATACGGATGGCGTTGTTGATATTTCTAAGTTTACAGGGATAGCGGTGTAGATATTTCCTTGTTTATACAGATTGCGTTGTAGGTATTTCCATGTTAATACAGATGGCGGTGTAGATATTTTCATGTTTATAGAGATAGCGGTATAGATATTTCCATGTTTATACTTATACCAGGGTAGACATTTCCATGTTTCCAGAGATAGTGGTGTAGATATTTCCATATTTATAGAGATAGCGGTGTGGATATTTCCATGTTTATACAGATAGCAGTGTACATATTTACATGTAAATAGAAACGGCAGTGTAGCTATTTCCACGTTTACAGAGATATTGGTGTAGATATTTCCATGTTTATATAGATAGCGGTGTAGATATTTCCATGTTTATACACATAGCGGTGTTGGTATTTCCATGTTTATACAGATAGCGGCGTAGATATTTCCATGTTTATAGAGCTCGCGCTGTAGATATTTCCATCTTTATACAGATTGCAGTGTAGATATTTCCATGTTTATACTGATAGTGGTGTAGATATTTCCATGTTTATACAGATGGCGGTTTAGATATTTCCATGTTTATAGAGATTGCCGTGTAGATATTTCCATGTTTATAGAGATAGCGGTGTAGGTATTTCCATGTTTATAGAGATAGCGGTGTAGAGATTTCCATGTTTATAGAGTTGCCTGTGTAGATATTTCCATGTTTACACAGATAGCGTTGTAGATAATTCCATGTTTATACAGATGGCTGTGTAGATATTTCCATGTGTATACAGGTGGCAGTGTAAATATTTCCATGTTTATAAATATGGTGGTGTAGATATTTCCATGTTTATAAATATGGTGGTGTAGATATTTCCATGTTTATGCAGATGGCGGTGTAGATATTTGCATGTTTATACAGATATTGGTGTAGATATGTCCATGTTTATACAGATGGCGTTGTAGATATTTCCATGTTTATACAGATGGCGGTGTAGATATTTCCACCATTATACTGATAGAGGTGTAGATATTTCCATGTTTATACAGATAGCGGTGTAGATATTTCCATGTTTACAGAGATAGCGGTGTAGGTATTTCCATCTTTGCACAAATTGCGGTGTAGATATTTCCATGATTACACAGATAGCGGTGTAGATATTTCCAAGTTTGAAAAGATAGCTGTGTAGATATTTCCATGTTTACACAGATAGCGATGTAGATATTTCCAAGTTTAAAAAGATAGCTGTATAGATATGTCCATGTTTACACAGATAGAGTTGTAGATATTTCCATGTTTATACAGATAGCGGTGTAGATATTTCCACGATTTTACAGATAGCGGTGTAAATATTTCCACGTTTATACAGATAGCGGTGTAGATATTTCCACGTTTATACAGATAGCCGTGTAGATATTTCCATGTTTATGCAGATGGCGGTGTAGATATTTCCATGTTTATAGAGATAGTGGTGAAGATATTTCCATGTTTATACAGATGGCTGTGTAGATATTTCCATGTGTATACAGCTGGCGGTGTAGATATTTCCATGTTTATAGAGATGGTGGTGTAGATATTTCCATGTTCATACAGAAGACTGCGTAGATATGTGTATGTTTATACAGATGGCGGTGTAGTTATTTCCGTGTTTATAGAGATATCGGTGTAGATATTTCCGTTTTTATACAGATAGCGGTGTAGATATTTCCATGTTTATTGAGATAGCGATGTAGATATTTCCATATTTATACAGATATCGGTGTAGATATGTCCATGTTTATACAGATAGAGGTGTAGATATTTCCATGTTTATACAGATAGCAGTGTAGATATTTCCATGTTTACAGAGATAGCGGTGTAGGTATGTCCATCTTTGCACAGATTGCGGTGTAGATATTTCCATGTTTACACAGATAGCGTTGTAGGTATTTCCATGTTTATACAGATAGCGGTGTGGATATTTCCATGTTATACAGATAGCGGTGTAGATATTTCTTACGTTTTTACAGATAGCGGTGTAGATATTTCCACGTATATACAGATAGCAGAGTAGATATTTCCACGTTTATACAGATAGCCGTGTAGATATTTCCATGTTTATGCAGATGGCAGTGTAGAAATTTCCATGTTTATGCAGATGGCGGTGTTGATATTTCCTAGTTTGTAGAGGTGGCGTTGTAGATATTTCCATGTTTATAGAGATAGCGGTGTAGATATTTCCATGTTTATAGAGATAGCGGTTTAGGTATTTCCATGTTTATAGTGATAGCAGTATAGATATTTCCATGTTTACAAAGATAGCGGTGTAGATATTTCCATGTTTATACGGATGGCGTTGTTGATATTTCTAAGTTTACAGGGATAGCGGTGTAGATATTTCCTTGTTTATACAGATAGCGTTGTAGGTATTTCCATGTTAATACAGATGGCGGTGTAGATATTTTCATGTTTGTAGAGATAGCGGTATAGATATTTCCATGTTTATACTGATACCAGGTAGACATTTCCATGTTTCCAGAGATAGTGGTGTAGATATTTCCCTATTTATAGAGGTAGCGGTGTGGATATTTCCATGTTTATACAGATAGCAGTGTACATATTTACATGTTAATAGAAACGGCAGTGTAGCTATTTCCATGTTTACAGAGATATTGGTGTAGATATTTCCATGTTTATATAGATAGCGGTGTAGATATTTCCATGTTTATACACATAGCGGTGTTGGTATTTCCATGCTTATACAGATAGCGGTGTATATATTTCCATGTTTATAGAGCTCGCGCTGTAGATATTTCCATCTTTATACAGATTGCAGTGTAGATATTTCCATGTTTATACTGATAGAAGTGTAGATATTTCCATGTTTATACAGATGTCGGTTTAGATATTTCCATGTTTATAGAGATTGCCGTGTAGATATTTCCATGTTTATAGAGATAGCGGTGTAGTTATTTCCATGTTTATAGAGATAGCGGTGTAGAGATTTCCATGTTTATAGAGTTGCCTGTGTAGTTATATCCATGTTTACACAGATAGCGTTGTAGATAATTCCATGTTTATACAGATGGCTGTGTAGATATTTCCAAGTGTATACAGGTGGCAGTATAAATATTTCCATGTTTATAAATATGGTGGTGTAGATATTTCCATGTTTATAAATATGGTGGTGTAGATATTTCCATGTTTATGCAGATGGCGGTGTAGATATTTGCATGTTTATACAGATATTGGTGTAGATATGTCCATGTTTATACAGATGGCGTTGAAGATATTTCCATGTTTATACAGATGGCGGTGTAGATATTTCCACCATTATACTGATAGAGGTGTAGATATTTCCATGTTTATACAGATAGCGGTGTAGATATTTCCATGTTTACAGAGATAGCGGTGTAGGTATTTCCATCTTTGCACAAATTGCGGTGTAGATATTTCCATGATTACACAGATAGCGGTGTAGATATTTCCAAGTTTGAAAAGATAGCTGTGTAGATATTTCCATGTTTACACAGATAGCGATGTAGATATTTCCAAGTTTAAAAAGATAGCTGTATAGATATGTCCATGTTTACACAGATAGAGTTGTAGATATTTCCATGTTTATACAGATAGCGGTGTAGATATTTCCACGATTTTACAGATAGCGGTGTAAATATTTCCACGTTTATACAGATAGCGGTGTAGATATTTCCACGTTTATACAGATAGCCGTGTAGATATTTCCATGTTTATGCAGATGGCGGTGTAGATATTTCCATGTTTATAGAGATAGTGGTGAAGATATTTCCATGTTTATACAGATGGCTGTGTAGATATTTCCATGTGTATACAGCTGGCGGTGTAGATATTTCCATGTTTATAGAGATGGTGGTGTAGATATTTCCATGTTCATACAGAAGACTGCGTAGATATGTGTATGTTTATACAGATGGCGGTGTAGTTATTTCCGTGTTTATAGAGATATCGGTGTAGATATTTCCGTTTTTATACAGATAGCGGTGTAGATATTTCCATGTTTATTGAGATAGCGATGTAGATATTTCCATATTTATACAGATATCGGTGTAGATATGTCCATGTTTATACAGATAGAGGTGTAGATATTTCCATGTTTATACAGATAGCAGTGTAGATATTTCCATGTTTACAGAGATAGCGGTGTAGGTATGTCCATCTTTGCACAGATTGCGGTGTAGATATTTCCATGTTTACACAGATAGCGTTGTAGGTATTTCCATGTTTATACAGATAGCGGTGTGGATATTTCCATGTTATACAGATAGCGGTGTAGATATTTCTTACGTTTTTACAGATAGCGGTGTAGATATTTCCACGTATATACAGATAGCAGAGTAGATATTTCCACGTTTATACAGATAGCCGTGTAGATATTTCCATGTTTATGCAGATGGCAGTGTAGAAATTTCCATGTTTATGCAGATGGCGGTGTTGATATTTCCTAGTTTGTAGAGGTGGCGTTGTAGATATTTCCATGTTTATAGAGATAGCGGTGTAGATATTTCCATGTTTATAGAGATAGCGGTTTAGGTATTTCCATGTTTATAGTGATAGCAGTATAGATATTTCCATGTTTACAAAGATAGCGGTGTAGATATTTCCATGTTTATACGGATGGCGTTGTTGATATTTCTAAGTTTACAGGGATAGCGGTGTAGATATTTCCTTGTTTATACAGATAGCGTTGTAGGTATTTCCATGTTAATACAGATGGCGGTGTAGATATTTTCATGTTTGTAGAGATAGCGGTATAGATATTTCCATGTTTATACTGATACCAGGTAGACATTTCCATGTTTCCAGAGATAGTGGTGTAGATATTTCCCTATTTATAGAGGTAGCGGTGTGGATATTTCCATGTTTATACAGATAGCAGTGTACATATTTACATGTTAATAGAAACGGCAGTGTAGCTATTTCCATGTTTACAGAGATATTGGTGTAGATATTTCCATGTTTATATAGATAGCGGTGTAGATATTTCCATGTTTATACACATAGCGGTGTTGGTATTTCCATGCTTATACAGATAGCGGTGTATATATTTCCATGTTTATAGAGCTCGCGCTGTAGATATTTCCATCTTTATACAGATTGCAGTGTAGATATTTCCATGTTTATACTGATAGAGGTGTAGATATTTCCATGTTTATACAGATGTCGGTTTAGATATTTCCATGTTTATAGAGATTGCCGTGTAGATATTTCCATGTTTATAGAGATAGCGGTGTAGTTATTTCCATGTTTATAGAGATAGCGGTGTAGAGATTTCCATGTTTATAGAGTTGCCTGTGTAGTTATATCCATGTTTACACAGATAGCGTTGTAGATAATTCCATGTTTATACAGATGGCTGTGTAGATATTTCCAAGTGTATACAGGTGGCAGTATAAATATTTCCATGTTTATAAATATGGTGGTGTAGATATTTCCATGTTTATAAATATGGTGGTGTAGATATTTCCATGTTTATGCAGATGGCGGTGTAGATATTTGCATGTTTATACAGATATTGGTGTAGATATGTCCATGTTTATACAGATGGCGTTGAAGATATTTCCATGTTTATACAGATGGCGGTGTAGATATTTCCACCATTATACTGATAGAGGTGTAGATATTTCCATGTTTATACAGATAGCGGTGTAGATATTTCCATGTTTACAGAGATAGCGGTGTAGGTATTTCCATCTTTGCACAAATTGCGGTGTAGATATTTCCATGATTACACAGATAGCGGTGTAGATATTTCCAAGTTTGAAAAGATAGCTGTGTAGATATTTCCATGTTTACACAGATAGCGATGTAGATATTTCCAAGTTTAAAAAGATAGCTGTATAGATATGTCCATGTTTACACAGATAGAGTTGTAGATATTTCCATGTTTATACAGATAGCGGTGTAGATATTTCCACGATTTTACAGATAGCGGTGTAAATATTTCCACGTTTATACAGATAGCGGTGTAGATATTTCCACGTTTATACAGATAGCCGTGTAGATATTTCCATGTTTATGCAGATGGCGGTGTAGATATTTCCATGTTTATAGAGATAGTGGTGAAGATATTTCCATGTTTATACAGATGGCTGTGTAGATATTTCCATGTGTATACAGCTGGCGGTGTAGATATTTCCATGTTTATAGAGATGGTGGTGTAGATATTTCCATGTTCATACAGAAGACTGCGTAGATATGTGTATGTTTATACAGATGGCGGTGTAGTTATTTCCGTGTTTATAGAGATATCGGTGTAGATATTTCCGTTTTTATACAGATAGCGGTGTAGATATTTCCATGTTTATTGAGATAGCGATGTAGATATTTCCATATTTATACAGATATCGGTGTAGATATGTCCATGTTTATACAGATAGAGGTGTAGATATTTCCATGTTTATACAGATAGCAGTGTAGATATTTCCATGTTTACAGAGATAGCGGTGTAGGTATGTCCATCTTTGCACAGATTGCGGTGTAGATATTTCCATGTTTACACAGATAGCGTTGTAGGTATTTCCATGTTTATACAGATAGCGGTGTGGATATTTCCATGTTATACAGATAGCGGTGTAGATATTTCCACGTTTTTACAGATAGCGGTGTAGATATTTCCACGTATATACAGATAGCAGAGTAGATATTTCCACGTTTATACAGATAGCCGTGTAGATATTTCCATGTTTATGCAGATGGCAGTGTAGAAATTTCCATGTTTATGCAGATGGCGGTGTTGATATTTCCTAGTTTGTAGAGGTGGCGTTGTAGATATTTCCATGTTTATAGAGATAGCGGTGTAGATATTTCCATGTTTATAGAGATAGCGGTTTAGGTATTTCCATGTTTATAGTGATAGCAGTATAGATATTTCCATGTTTACAAAGATAGCGGTGTAGATATTTCCATGTTTATACGGATGGCGTTGTTGATATTTCTAAGTTTACAGGGATAGCGGTGTAGATATTTCCTTGTTTATACAGATAGCGTTGTAGGTATTTCCATGTTAATACAGATGGCGGTGTAGATATTTTCATGTTTGTAGAGATAGCGGTATAGATATTTCCATGTTTATACTGATACCAGGTAGACATTTCCATGTTTCCAGAGATAGTGGTGTAGATATTTCCCTATTTATAGAGGTAGCGGTGTGGATATTTCCATGTTTATACAGATAGCAGTGTACATATTTACATGTTAATAGAAACGGCAGTGTAGCTATTTCCATGTTTACAGAGATATTGGTGTAGATATTTCCATGTTTATATAGATAGCGGTGTAGATATTTCCATGTTTATACACATAGCGGTGTTGGTATTTCCATGCTTATACAGATAGCGGTGTATATATTTCCATGTTTATAGAGCTCGCGCTGTAGATATTTCCATCTTTATACAGATTGCAGTGTAGATATTTCCATGTTTATACTGATAGAGGTGTAGATATTTCCATGTTTATACAGATGGCGGTTTAGATATTTCCATGTTTATAGAGATTGCCGTGTAGATATTTCCATGTTTATAGAGATAGCGGTGTAGTTATTTCCATGTTTATAGAGATAGCGGTGTAGAGATTTCCATGTTTATAGAGTTGCCTGTGTAGTTATATCCATGTTTACACAGATAGCGTTGTAGATAATTCCATGTTTATACAGATGGCTGTGTAGATATTTCCAAGTGTATACAGGTGGCAGTATAAATATTTCCATGTTTATAAATATGGTGGTGTAGATATTTCCATGTTTATAAATATGGTGGTGTAGATATTTCCATGTTTATGCAGATGGCGGTGTAGATATTTGCATGTTTATACAGATATTGGTGTAGATATGTCCATGTTTATACAGATGGCGTTGAAGATATTTCCATGTTTATACAGATGGCAGTGTAGATATTTCCACCAGTATACTGATAGAGGTGTAGATATTTGCATGTTTATACAGATAGCGGTGTAGATATTTCCATGTTTACAGAGATAGCGGTGTAGGTATATCCATCTTTGCACAAATTGCGGTGTAGATATTTCCATGATTACACAGATAGCGGTGTAGATATTTCCAAGTTTGAAAAGATAGCTGTGTAAATATTTCCATGTTTACACAGATAGCTATGTAGATATTTCCAAGTTTAAAAAGATAGCTGTATAGATATTTCCATGTTTACACAGATAGAGTTGTAGATATTTCCATGTTTATACAGATAGCGGTGTAGATATTTCCACGTTTTTAGAGATAGCGGTGTAAATATTTCCACGTTTATACAGATAGCGGTGTAGATATTTCCACGTTTATACAGATAGCTGTGTAGATATTTCCATGTTTATGCAGATGGCGGTGTAGATATTTCCATGTT
The DNA here is from genome assembly GCF_028858775.2 of Pan troglodytes. Lineage (NCBI taxonomy): Eukaryota > Metazoa > Chordata > Mammalia > Primates > Hominidae > Pan > Pan troglodytes. Next base: position 8,082,213 of record NC_072410.2, on the reverse strand, counting down.
TATAGAGATAGTGGTGAAGTTATTTCCATGTTTATACACATGGCTGTGTAGATATTTCCATGTGTATACAGCTGGCGGTGTAGATATTTCCATGTTTATAGAGATGGTGGTGTAGATATTTCCATGTTCATGCAGAAGACTGCGTAGATATTTGTATGTTTATACAGATGGCGGTGTAGATATTTCCATTTTTATAGAGATAGCGGTGTAGATATTTCCATTTTTATACAGATAGCGGTGTAGATATTTCCATGTTTATTGAGATAGCGATGTAGATATTTCCATATTTATACAGATATCGGTGTAGATATATCCATGTTTATACAGATAGAGGTGTAGATATTTCCATGTTTATACAGATAGCAGTGTAGATATTTCCATGTTTACAGAGATAGCGGTGTAGGTATGTCCATCTTTGCACAGATTGCGGTGTAGATATTTCCATGTTTACACAGATAGCGTTGTAGGTATTTCCATGTTTATACAGATAGCGGTGTGGATATTTCCATGTTATACAGATAGCGGTGTAGATATTTCTTACGTTTTTACAGATAGCGGTGTAGATATTTCCACGTATATACAGATAGCAGAGTAGATATTTCCACGTTTATACAGATAGCCGTGTAGATATTTCCATGTTTATGCAGATGGCAGTGTAGAAATTTCCATGTTTATGCAGATGGCGGTGTTGATATTTCCTAGTTTGTAGAGGTGGCGTTGTAGATATTTCCATGTTTATAGAGATAGCGGTGTAGATATTTCCATGTTTATAGAGATAGCGGTTTAGGTATTTCCATGTTTATAGTGATAGCAGTATAGATATTTCCATGTTTACAAAGATAGCGGTGTAGATATTTCCATGTTTATACGGATGGCGTTGTTGATATTTCTAAGTTTACAGGGATAGCGGTGTAGATATTTCCTTGTTTATACAGATAGCGTTGTAGGTATTTCCATGTTAATACAGATGGCGGTGTAGATATTTTCATGTTTGTAGAGATAGCGGTATAGATATTTCCATGTTTATACTGATACCAGGTAGACATTTCCATGTTTCCAGAGATAGTGGTGTAGATATTTCCCTATTTATAGAGGTAGCGGTGTGGATATTTCCATGTTTATACAGATAGCAGTGTACATATTTACATGTTAATAGAAACGGCAGTGTAGCTATTTCCATGTTTACAGAGATATTGGTGTAGATATTTCCATGTTTATATAGATAGCGGTGTAGATATTTCCATGTTTATACACATAGCGGTGTTGGTATTTCCATGCTTATACAGATAGCGGTGTATATATTTCCATGTTTATAGAGCTCGCGCTGTAGATATTTCCATCTTTATACAGATTGCAGTGTAGATATTTCCATGTTTATACTGATAGAGGTGTAGATATTTCCATGTTTATACAGATGTCGGTTTAGATATTTCCATGTTTATAGAGATTGCCGTGTAGATATTTCCATGTTTATAGAGATAGCGGTGTAGTTATTTCCATGTTTATAGAGATAGCGGTGTAGAGATTTCCATGTTTATAGAGTTGCCTGTGTAGTTATATCCATGTTTACACAGATAGCGTTGTAGATAATTCCATGTTTATACAGATGGCTGTGTAGATATTTCCAAGTGTATACAGGTGGCAGTATAAATATTTCCATGTTTATAAATATGGTGGTGTAGATATTTCCATGTTTATAAATATGGTGGTGTAGATATTTCCATGTTTATGCAGATGGCGGTGTAGATATTTGCATGTTTATACAGATATTGGTGTAGATATGTCCATGTTTATACAGATGGCGTTGAAGATATTTCCATGTTTATACAGATGGCGGTGTAGATATTTCCACCATTATACTGATAGAGGTGTAGATATTTCCATGTTTATACAGATAGCGGTGTAGATATTTCCATGTTTACAGAGATAGCGGTGTAGGTATTTCCATCTTTGCACAAATTGCGGTGTAGATATTTCCATGATTACACAGATAGCGGTGTAGATATTTCCAAGTTTGAAAAGATAGCTGTGTAGATATTTCCATGTTTACACAGATAGCGATGTAGATATTTCCAAGTTTAAAAAGATAGCTGTATAGATATGTCCATGTTTACACAGATAGAGTTGTAGATATTTCCATGTTTATACAGATAGCGGTGTAGATATTTCCACGATTTTACAGATAGCGGTGTAAATATTTCCACGTTTATACAGATAGCGGTGTAGATATTTCCACGTTTATACAGATAGCCGTGTAGATATTTCCATGTTTATGCAGATGGCGGTGTAGATATTTCCATGTTTATAGAGATAGTGGTGAAGATATTTCCATGTTTATACAGATGGCTGTGTAGATATTTCCATGTGTATACAGCTGGCGGTGTAGATATTTCCATGTTTATAGAGATGGTGGTGTAGATATTTCCATGTTCATACAGAAGACTGCGTAGATATGTGTATGTTTATACAGATGGCGGTGTAGTTATTTCCGTGTTTATAGAGATATCGGTGTAGATATTTCCGTTTTTATACAGATAGCGGTGTAGATATTTCCATGTTTATTGAGATAGCGATGTAGATATTTCCATATTTATACAGATATCGGTGTAGATATGTCCATGTTTATACAGATAGAGGTGTAGATATTTCCATGTTTATACAGATAGCAGTGTAGATATTTCCATGTTTACAGAGATAGCGGTGTAGGTATGTCCATCTTTGCACAGATTGCGGTGTAGATATTTCCATGTTTACACAGATAGCGTTGTAGGTATTTCCATGTTTATACAGATAGCGGTGTGGATATTTCCATGTTATACAGATAGCGGTGTAGATATTTCTTACGTTTTTACAGATAGCGGTGTAGATATTTCCACGTATATACAGATAGCAGAGTAGATATTTCCACGTTTATACAGATAGCCGTGTAGATATTTCCATGTTTATGCAGATGGCAGTGTAGAAATTTCCATGTTTATGCAGATGGCGGTGTTGATATTTCCTAGTTTGTAGAGGTGGCGTTGTAGATATTTCCATGTTTATAGAGATAGCGGTGTAGATATTTCCATGTTTATAGAGATAGCGGTTTAGGTATTTCCATGTTTATAGTGATAGCAGTATAGATATTTCCATGTTTACAAAGATAGCGGTGTAGATATTTCCATGTTTATACGGATGGCGTTGTTGATATTTCTAAGTTTACAGGGATAGCGGTGTAGATATTTCCTTGTTTATACAGATAGCGTTGTAGGTATTTCCATGTTAATACAGATGGCGGTGTAGATATTTTCATGTTTGTAGAGATAGCGGTATAGATATTTCCATGTTTATACTGATACCAGGTAGACATTTCCATGTTTCCAGAGATAGTGGTGTAGATATTTCCCTATTTATAGAGGTAGCGGTGTGGATATTTCCATGTTTATACAGATAGCAGTGTACATATTTACATGTTAATAGAAACGGCAGTGTAGCTATTTCCATGTTTACAGAGATATTGGTGTAGATATTTCCATGTTTATATAGATAGCGGTGTAGATATTTCCATGTTTATACACATAGCGGTGTTGGTATTTCCATGCTTATACAGATAGCGGTGTATATATTTCCATGTTTATAGAGCTCGCGCTGTAGATATTTCCATCTTTATACAGATTGCAGTGTAGATATTTCCATGTTTATACTGATAGAGGTGTAGATATTTCCATGTTTATACAGATGTCGGTTTAGATATTTCCATGTTTATAGAGATTGCCGTGTAGATATTTCCATGTTTATAGAGATAGCGGTGTAGTTATTTCCATGTTTATAGAGATAGCGGTGTAGAGATTTCCATGTTTATAGAGTTGCCTGTGTAGTTATATCCATGTTTACACAGATAGCGTTGTAGATAATTCCATGTTTATACAGATGGCTGTGTAGATATTTCCAAGTGTATACAGGTGGCAGTATAAATATTTCCATGTTTATAAATATGGTGGTGTAGATATTTCCATGTTTATAAATATGGTGGTGTAGATATTTCCATGTTTATGCAGATGGCGGTGTAGATATTTGCATGTTTATACAGATATTGGTGTAGATATGTCCATGTTTATACAGATGGCGTTGAAGATATTTCCATGTTTATACAGATGGCGGTGTAGATATTTCCACCAGTATACTGATAGAGGTGTAGATATTTGCATGTTTATACAGATAGCGGTGTAGATATTTCCATGTTTACAGAGATAGCGGTGTAGGTATATCCATCTTTGCACAAATTGCGGTGTAGATATTTCCATGATTACACAGATAGCGGTGTAGATATTTCCAAGTTTGAAAAGATAGCTGTGTAAATATTTCCATGTTTACACAGATAGCTATGTAGATATTTCCAAGTTTAAAAAGATAGCTGTATAGATATTTCCATGTTTACACAGATAGAGTTGTAGATATTTCCATGTTTATACAGATAGCGGTGTAGATATTTCCACGTTTTTAGAGATAGCGGTGTAAATATTTCCACGTTTATACAGATAGCGGTGTAGATATTTCCACGTTTATACAGATAGCTGTGTAGATATTTCCATGTTTATGCAGATGGCGGTGTAGATATTTCCATGTTTATAGAGATAGTGGTGAAGTTATTTCCATGTTTATACAGATGGCTGTGTAGATATTTCCATGTGTATACAGCTGGCGGTGTAGATATTTCCATGTTTATAGAGATGGTGGTGTAGATATTTCCATGTTCATGCAGAAGACTGCGTAGATATTTGTATGTTTATACAGATGGCGGTGTAGATATTTCCATTTTTATAGAGATAGCGGTGTAGATATTTCCATTTTTATACAGATAGCGGTGTAGATATTTCCATGTTTATTCAGATTGCGATGTAGATATTTCCATATTTATACAGATATCGGTGTAGATATATCCATGTTTATACAGATAGAGGTGTAGATATTTCCATGTTTATACAGATAGCAGTGTAGATATTTCCATGTTTACAGAGATAGCGGTGTAGGTATGTCCATCTTTGCACAGATTGCGGTGTAGATATTTCCATGTTTACACAGATAGCGTTGTAGGTATTTCCATGTTTATACAGATAGCGGTGTGGATATTTCCATGTTTATACAGATAGCGGTGTAGATATTTCCAAGTTTTTACGGATAGCGGTGTAGATATTTCCACGTATATACAGATAGCGGAGTAGATATTTCCACGTTTATACAGATAGCCGTGTAGATATTTCCATGTTTATGCAGATGGCAGTGTAGAAATTTCCATGTTTATGCAGATGGCGGTGTTGATATTTCCTAGTTTGTAGAGGTGGCGTTGTAGATATTTCCATGTTTATAGAGATAGCGGTGTAGATATTTCCATGTTTATAGAGATAGCGGTTTAGGTATTTCCATGTTTATAGTGATAGCAGTATAGATATTTCCATGTTTACAAAGATAGCGGTGTAGATATTTCCATGTTTATACGGATGGCGTTGTTGATATTTCTAAGTTTACAGGGATAGCGGTGTAGATATTTCCTTGTTTATACAGATCGCGTTGTAGGTATTTCCATGTTAATACAGATGGCGGTGTAGATATTTTCATGTTTATAGAGATAGCGGTATAGATATTTCCATGTTTATACTGATACCAGGGTAGACATTTCCATGTTTCCAGAGATAGTGGTGTAGATATTTCCATATTTATAGAGATAGCGGTGTGGATATTTCCATGTTTATACAGATAGCAGTGTACATATTTACATGTAAATAGAAACGGCAGTGTAGCTATTTCCACGTTTACAGAGATATTGGTGTAGATATTTCCATGTTTATATAGATAGCGGTGTAGATATTTCCATGTTTATACACATAGCGGTGTTGGTATTTCCATGTTTATACAGATAGCGGTGTAGATATTTCCATGTTTATAGAGCTCGCGCTGTAGATATTTCCATCTTTATACAGATTGCAGTGTAGATATTTCCATGTTTATACTGATAGTGGTGTAGATATTTCCATGTTTATACAGATGGCGGTTTAGATATTTCCATGTTTATAGAGATTGCCGTGTAGATATTTCCATGTTTATAGAGATAGCGGTGTAGGTATTTCCATGTTTATAGAGATAGCGGTGTAGAGATTTCCATTTTTATAGAGTTGCCTGTGTAGATATTTCCATGTTTACACAGATAGCGTTGTAGATAATTCCATGTTTATACAGATGGCTGTGTAGATATTTCCATGTGTATACAGGTGGCAGTGTAAATATTTCCATGTTTATAAATATGGTGGTGTAGATATTTCCATGTTTATGCAGATGGCGGTGTAGATATTTCCATGTTTATACAGATAGCGGTGTAGATATTTCCATGTTTACAGAGATAGCGGTGTAGGTATTTCCATCTTTGCACAAATTGCGGTGTAGATATTTCCATGATTACACAGATAGCGGTGTAGATATTTCCAAGTTTGAAAAGATAGCTGTGTAGATATTTCCATGTTTACACAGATAGCGATGTAGATATTTCCAAGTTTAAAAAGATAGCTGTATAGATATGTCCATGTTTACACAGATAGAGTTGTAGATATTTCCCTGTTTATACAGATAGCGGTGTAGATATTTCCACGATTTTACAGATAGCGGTGTAAATATTTCCACGTTTATACAGATAGCGGTGTAGATATTTCCACGTTTATACAGATAGCTGTGTAGATATTTCCATGTTTATGCAGATGGCGGTGTAGATATTTCCATGTTTATAGAGATAGTGGTGAAGATATTTCCATGTTTATACAGATGGCTGTGTAGATATTTCCATGTGTATACAGCTGGCGGTGTAGATATTTCCATGTTTATAGAGATGGTGGTGTAGATATTTCCATGTTCATACAGAAGACTGCGTAGATATGTGTATGTTTATACAGATGGCGGTGTAGTTATTTCCGTGTTTATAGAGATATCGGTGTAGATATTTCCGTTTTTATACAGATAGCGGTGTAGATATTTCCATGTTTATTGAGATAGCGATGTAGATATTTCCATATTTATACAGATATCGGTGTAGATATGTCCATGTTTATACAGATAGAGGTGTAGATATTTCCATGTTTATACAGATAGCAGTGTAGATATTTCCATGTTTACAGAGATAGCGGTGTAGGTATGTCCATCTTTGCACAGATTGCGGTGTAGATATTTCCATGTTTACACAGATAGCGTTGTAGGTATTTCCATGTTTATACAGATAGCGGTGTGGATATTTCCATGTTATACAGATAGCGGTGTAGATATTTCCACGTTTTTACAGATAGCGGTGTAGATATTTCCACGTATATACAGATAGCAGAGTAGATATTTCCACGTTTATACAGATAGCCGTGTAGATATTTCCATGTTTATGCAGATGGCAGTGTAGAAATTTCCATGTTTATGCAGATGGCGGTGTTGATATTTCCTAGTTTGTAGAGGTGGCGTTGTAGATATTTCCATGTTTATAGAGATAGCGGTGTAGATATTTCCATGTTTATAGAGATAGCGGTTTAGGTATTTCCATGTTTATAGTGATAGCAGTATAGATATTTCCATGTTTACAAAGATAGCGGTGTAGATATTTCCATGTTTATACGGATGGCGTTGTTGATATTTCTAAGTTTACAGGGATAGCGGTGTAGATATTTCCTTGTTTATACAGATAGCGTTGTAGGTATTTCCATGTTAATACAGATGGCGGTGTAGATATTTTCATGTTTGTAGAGATAGCGGTATAGATATTTCCATGTTTATACTGATACCAGGTAGACATTTCCATGTTTCCAGAGATAGTGGTGTAGATATTTCCCTATTTATAGAGGTAGCGGTGTGGATATTTCCATGTTTATACAGATAGCAGTGTACATATTTACATGTTAATAGAAACGGCAGTGTAGCTATTTCCATGTTTACAGAGATATTGGTGTAGATATTTCCATGTTTATATAGATAGCGGTGTAGATATTTCCATGTTTATACACATAGCGGTGTTGGTATTTCCATGCTTATACAGATAGCGGTGTATATATTTCCATGTTTATAGAGCTCGCGCTGTAGATATTTCCATCTTTATACAGATTGCAGTGTAGATATTTCCATGTTTATACTGATAGAGGTGTAGATATTTCCATGTTTATACAGATGGCGGTTTAGATATTTCCATGTTTATAGAGATTGCCGTGTAGATATTTCCATGTTTATAGAGATAGCGGTGTAGTTATTTCCATGTTTATAGAGATAGCGGTGTAGAGATTTCCATGTTTATAGAGTTGCCTGTGTAGTTATATCCATGTTTACACAGATAGCGTTGTAGATAATTCCATGTTTATACAGATGGCTGTGTAGATATTTCCAAGTGTATACAGGTGGCAGTATAAATATTTCCATGTTTATAAATATGGTGGTGTAGATATTTCCATGTTTATAAATATGGTGGTGTAGATATTTCCATGTTTATGCAGATGGCGGTGTAGATATTTGCATGTTTATACAGATATTGGTGTAGATATGTCCATGTTTATACAGATGGCGTTGAAGATATTTCCATGTTTATACAGATGGCGGTGTAGATATTTCCACCAGTATACAGATAGAGGTGTAGATATTTGCATGTTTATACAGATAGCGGTGTAGATATTTCCATGTTTACAGAGATAGCGGTGTAGGTATATCCATCTTTGCACAAATTGCGGTGTAGATATTTCCATGATTACACAGATAGCGGTGTAGATATTTCCAAGTTTGAAAAGATAGCTGTGTAAATATTTCCATGTTTACACAGATAGCTATGTAGATATTTCCAAGTTTAAAAAGATAGCTGTATAGATATTTCCATGTTTACACAGATAGAGTTGTAGATATTTCCATGTTTATACAGATAGCGGTGTAGATATTTCCACGTTTTTAGAGATAGCGGTGTAAATATTTCCACGTTTATACAGATAGCGGTGTAGATATTTCCACGTTTATACAGATAGCTGTGTAGATATTTCCATGTTTATGCAGATGGCGGTGTAGATATTTCCATGTTTATAGAGATAGTGGTGAAGTTATTTCCATTTTTATACAGATGGCTGTGTAGATATTTCCATGTGTATACAGCTGGCGGTGTAGATATTTCCATGTTTATAGAGATGGTGGTGTAGATATTTCCATGTTCATGCAGAAGACTGCGTAGATATTTGTATGTTTATACAGATGGCGGTGTAGATATTTCCATTTTTATAGAGATAGCGGTGTAGATATTTCCATTTTTATACAGATAGCGGTGTAGATATTTCCATGTTTATTCAGATTGCGATGTAGATATTTCCATATTTATACAGATATCGGTGTAGATAAATCCATGTTTATACAGATAGAGTTGTAGATATTTCCATGTTTATACAGATAGCAGTGTAGATATTTCCATGTTTACAGAGATAGCGGTGTAGGTATGTCCATCTTTGCACAGATTGCGGTGTAGATATTTCCATGTTTACACAGATAGCGTTGTAGGTATTTCCATGTTTATACAGATAGCGGTGTGGATATTTCCATGTTTATACAGATAGCGGTGTAGATATTTCCAAGTTTTTACGGATAGCGGTGTAGATATTTCCACGTATATACAGATAGCGGAGTAGATATTTCCACGTTTATACAGATAGCCGTGTAGATATTTCCATGTTTATGCAGATGGCAGTGTAGAAATTTCCATGTTTATGCAGATGGCGGTGTTGATATTTCCTAGTTTGTAGAGGTGGCGTTGTAGATATTTCCATGTTTATAGAGATAGCGGTGTAGATATTTCCATGTTTATAGAGATAGCGGTTTAGGTATTTCCATGTTTATAGTGATAGCAGTATAGATATTTCCATGTTTACAAAGATAGCGGTGTAGATATTTCCATGTTTATACGGATGGCGTTGTTGATATTTCTAAGTTTACAGGGATAGCGGTGTAGATATTTCCTTGTTTATACAGATCGCGTTGTAGGTATTTCCATGTTAATACAGATGGCGGTGTAGATATTTTCATGTTTATAGAGATAGCGGTATAGATATTTCCATGTTTATACTGATACCAGGGAAGACATTTCCATGTTTCCAGAGATAGTGGTGTAGATATTTCCATATTTATAGAGATAGCGGTGTGGATATTTCCATGTTTATACAGATAGCAGTGTACATATTTACATGTTAATAGAAACGGCAGTGTAGCTATTTCCATGTTTACAGAGATATTGGTGTAGATATTTCCATGTTTATATAGATAGCAGTGTAGATATTTCCATGTTTATACACATAGCGGTGTTGGTATTTCCATGTTTATACAGATAGCGGTGTAGATATTTCCATGTTTATAGAGCTCGCGCTGTAGATATTTCCATCTTTATACAGATTGCAGTGTAGATATTTCCATGTTTATACTGATAGTGGTGTAGATATTTCCATGTTTATACAGATGGCGGTTTAGATATTTCCATGTTTATAGAGATTGCCGTGTAGATATTTCCATGTTTATAGAGATAGCGGTGTAGGTATTTCCATGTTTATAGAGATAGCGGTGTAGAGATTTCCATGTTTATAGAGTTGCCTGTGTAGATATTTCCATGTTTACACAGATAGCGTTGTAGATAATTCCATGTTTATACAGATGGCTGTGTAGATATTTCCATGTGTATACCGGTGGCAGTGTAAATATTTCCATGTTTATAAATATGGTGGTGTAGACATTTCCATGTTTATAAATATGGTGGTGTAGATATTTCCATGTTTATGCAGATGGCGGTGTAGATATTTGCATGTTTATACAGATATTGGTGTAGATATCTCCATGTTTATACAGATGGCGTTGTAGATATTTCCATGTTTATACAGATGGCGGTGTAGATATTTCCACCATTATACTGATAGAGGTGTAGATATTTCCATGTTTATACAGATAGCGGTGTAGATATTTCCATGTTTACAGAGATAGCGGTGTAGGTATTTCCATCTTTGCACAAATTGCCGTGTAGATATTTCCATGATTACACAGATAGCGGTGTAGATATTTCCAAGTTTGAAAAGATAGCTGTGTAGATATTTACATGTTTGCACAGATAGCGATGTAGATATTTCCAAGTTTAAAAAGATAGCTGTATACATATTTCCATGTTTACACAGATAGAGTTGTAGATATTTCCATGTTTATAAAGATAGCGGTGCAGATATTTCCACGTTTTTACAGATAGCGGTGTAAATATTTCCACGTTTATACAGATAGCGGTGTAGATATTTCCACGTTTATACAGATAGCCGTGTAGATATTTCCATGTTTATGCAGATGGCGGTGTAGATATTTCCATGTTTATAGAGATAGTGGTGAAGATATTTCCATGTTTATACAGATGGCTGTGTAGATATTTCCATGTGTATACAGCTGGTGGTGTAGATATTTCCATGTTTATAGAGATGGTGGTGTAGATATTTCCATGTTCATACAGAAGACTGCATAGATATTTGTATGTTTATACAGATGGCGGTGTAGTTATTTCCATGTTTATAGAGATATCGGTGTAGATATTTCCATTTTTATACAGATAGCGGTGTAGATAATTCCATGTTTATTGAGATAGCGATGTAGATATTTCCATATTTATACAGATATCGGTGTAGATATGTCCATGTTTATACAGATAGAGGTGTAGATATTTCCATGTTTATACAGATAGCAGTGTAGATATTTCCATGTTTACAGAGATAGCGGTGTAGGTATGTCCATCTTTGCACAGATGGCGGTGTAGATATTTCCATGTTTACACAGATAGCGTTGTAGGTATTTCCATGTTTATACAGATAGCGGTGTAGATATTTCCATGTTTATACTGATAGCGGTGTAGATATTTCCACGTTTTTACAGATAGCGGTGTAGATATTTCCACGTATATACAGATAGCGGAGTAGATATTTCCACGTTTATACAGATAGCCGTGTAGATATTTCCATGTTTATAGAGATAGCGGTGTAGATATTTCCATTTTTATACAGATAGCGGTGTAGATATTTCCATGTTTATTGAGATAGCGATGTAGATATTTCCATATTTATACAGATATCGGTGAAGATATTTCCATGTTTATAGAGATAGCGGTGTAGATATTTCCATTTTTATACAGATAGCGGTGTAGATATTTCCATGTTTATTGAGATAGCGATGTAGATATTTCCATATTTATACAGATATCGGTGTAGATATGTCCATGTTTATACAGATAGAGGTGTAGATATTTCCATGTTTATACAGATAGCAGTGTAGATATTTCCATGTTTACAGAGATAGCGGTGTAGTTATGTCCATTTTTGCACAGATTGCTGTGTAGATATTTCCATGTTTACACAGATAGCGGTGTAGATATTTCCAAGTTTAAAAACGTAGCTGTGTAGATATTTCCATGTTTACACAGATAGCGATGTAGATATTTCCAAGTTTAAAAAGATAGCTGTATAGATATTGCCATGTTTACACAGATAGAGTTGTAGATATTTCCACGTTTTTACAGATAGCGGTGTAAATATTTCCACGTTTATACAGATAGCGGTGTAGATATTTCCATGTTTATACAGATAGCTGTGTAGATATTTCCATGTTTATGCAGATGGCGGTGTAGATATTTCCATGTTTGTAGAGATAGTGGTGAAGATATTTTCATGTTTATACAGATGGCTGTGTAGATATTTCCATGTGTATACAGACGGCATTGTAGATATTTCCATGTTTATACAGATAACTTTATAAATATTTCCATGTTTATACAGATGGCGGTGTAGATATTTCGATGTTTATAGAGATAGCAGTGGAGATATTTCCATGTTTATATAGATAGCTGTGTAGATATTTCCATGTTTATATAGATCGCGTTGTAGATATTTCCATGTTTATACCGATAGCGGAGTTGGTATTTCCACGTTTATACAGATAGCGATATAGATATTTCCAGGTTTATACAGCTCGCGGTGCCGATATTTATATCTTTATACAGATGGCATTGTAGATATTTCCTTATTCACACAGATGGCGGTGTAGATGTTTCGATGTTTATACAGATGGCGGAGTAGTTGGTTCTAGGTTTATGGAGATGGCAGTGTAGATATTTTCATCTTTATAGAGATGGCGGTGTAGATATTTCCATGTTTATACAGATAGCGGTGTAGTTATTTCCATGTTTATACAGATAGCGGTGTAGATATTTCCATGTATATACAGATGGCTGTGTAGATATTTCCATGTGTATTCAGATGGCATTGTAGATATTTCCATGTGTATACAGATGTCATTGAAGATATTTCCATGTTTATACAGATGGTGGTGTAGATATTTCCATGTTTCTAGAGATGGCGTTGAAGGTATTCCCATGTTTATACAGATAACGGTGTAGATATTTCCATGTTTATACAGATAGCGGTCTAAATATTTCCATGTTTATAGAGATGGCGGTGTAGATATTTCCATGTTCATAGAGATAGCGGTGTTCATTTTTCCATGTTTATAGAGATAGTGGTGTGGATATTTCCATGTTTATACAGATAGGGGTGTAAATATTTCCATGTTTATAGAGATGGCGGTGTAGATATTTCCATGTTTATACAGATCACAGTGTAGTTATTTCCATGTTTATACAAATCACGGTGTAGATATTTCCATGTTTATACAGATCGTGGTGTAGATATTTCCATGTTTATAAAGATCGCGGTGTTGATATTACCGTGTTTATAAGGATAGCGGTGGAAATATTTCCACATTTATACAGATAGCGGTGTAGTTATTAGCATGTTTATACAGATAGCGGTGTAGATATTTCCATGTATAAACAGATGTCTGTGTATATATTTCCATGTTTAAACAGATGGCGGTGTAGATATTTCCTTGTTTATACAAATAGCGGTGTAGTTATTTCCATGTTTATACAGATCACGGTGTAGATATTTCCTTGTTTATACAAATAGCGGTGTAGGTATTTCCATGCTTATAGAGACAGCGGTGTAGATAATTCCTTGTTTATACAAAAATGGGTGTAGATATTTCCATGTTTATACAGATCACGGTGTAGATATTTCCTTGTTTATACAAATAGCGGTGTAGTTATTTCCATGTTTATACAGATCACGGTGTAGTTATTTCCTTGTTTATACCAATAGCGGTGTAGGTATTTCCACGCTTATACAGACAGCGGTGTAGATATTTCCTTGTTTATACAAAAAGCGGTGTAGATATTTCCATGTATATACAGATGGCTGTGTAGATCTTTCCATGTTTATACAGATATCGGTGTAGTTATTTCCATGTTTATAAAGATAGCGGTGTAGATATTTCCATGTATATACACATGGCTGTGTGGATATTTCCATGTTTCTTCAGATGGCAGTGTAGATATTTCCATGTTTATACAGATAACTTTGTAAGTATTTCCATGTTTATACAGATGGCGGTGTAGGTATTTCGATGTTTATGGAGATAGTAGTGGAGATATTTCCATGTTTATACAGATAGGGGTGTAGATATTTCCATGATTATATTGATCGTGGTGTAGATATTTCCATTTTTATAGAGATGGCGGTGTAGATATTTCCATGTTCACAGAGATAGCGGTGTTGATTTGTCCATGTTTATAGGGAGAGCGATGTGGATATTTCCATGTTTATACAGATGGCTGTGTAGATATTTCCATGTTTATAGAGATGGCGGTGTAGATATTTCCATGTTTAAACAGATGGCGGTGTAGATATTTCCCTGTTTATACAAATAGCGGTGTAGTTATTTCCATGTTTATACAGATCACGGTGTAGATATTTCCTTGTTTTTACAAATAGCGGTGTAGTTATTTCCATGCTTATACAGATAGTGGTGTAGATATTTCCTTGTTTATACAAAAAGCGGTGTAGGTATTTCCATGTATATACAGATGGCTGTGTAGATATTTCCATGTTTATACAGATGGCTGTGTAGATGTTTCCATGTTTATACAGATGACTTTGTAGTTATTTCCATGTTTATACAGATGGCGGTGTAGATATTTCCAAGTTTATAGAGATAGCTGTGTATATATTTCCACGTTTATACAGATAGCGGTGTAGATATTTCCATATTTATACATATCGCGGTGTAGATATTTCCATGTTTACACAGATCGCGGTGTAGATATTTCCATGTTTATAAAGATAGCGGTGTAGATATTTCCATGTTTTTACAGATATCGTTGAAGATATTTCCATGTTTATAAAGATAGCGGTGTAGATATTTCCATGTTTTTACAGATATCTTTGTAGATATTTCCATGTTTACGCAGATTGCGGTGTAGATATTTCCATCTTTCTACAGATGGCATTGTAGATATTTCCATGTTTATACAGATGGCGGTGTAGATATTTCCATGTTTTTATAGATGGTGGTGTAGATATTACCATATTTATACAGATAGCGGTGTAGATATTTCCATGTTTATACAGATCGTGGTGAAGATATTTCCATGTTAATACAGATCGCGGTGTAGATATTTCCATGTTTATACAGATGGCGGCGTAGATATTTCCATGGATATGCAGATGGCGGTGTGGATGTTTCCATGTTTATAGAGATAGCGGTGTAGGTGTTTCCATATTTATAGTCATAGCGGTGTAGATATTTCCATGTTTATACCGATAGTTGTGTTGGTATTTCCACCTTTATACAGATAGTGATGTAGATATTTCCATGTTTATACAGCTCGCGGTTCAGATATTTATAACTTTATACCGATGGCATTGTAGATATTTCCTTATTCACACAGATGGCGGTGTAGATGTTTCCATGTTTATACAGATGGCGGAATAGATAGTTCCATGTTTATGGAGATGGCAGTGTAGATAATTTCATGTTTATTGAGATTGCGGTGTAGATATTTCCATGTTTATAGAGATATCAGTGTAGATATTTACATGTTTATACAGATGGCTGTGTAGATATTTCCATGTGTATACAGACGGCATTGTAGATATTTCCATGTTTATACAGATGACTGTATAGGTATTTCCATGTTTTTACAGATGGCATTGTGGATATTTCCAGGTTTATAGAGATGGCGTTGTAGATATTTCCATGTTTGTACATATGGTGGTGTTGATATTTCCATCTATACACAGATGGCCGTGTAAATATTTCCATGTTTATACAGATGGCGGTGTAGATATTTCCATGGATATGCAGATGGCGGTGTAGATATTTCCATGTTTATACAGATAGCGGTGTAGATATTTCCATGTTTACACAGATGTTGGTGTAGATATTTCCGTGTTTATACACATGGCGGAGTAGATACTTCCATCTTTATGGAGATGGCAGTGTAGATATTTTCATGTCTATAGAGTACGCGGTGTAGATATTTCCATATTTATAGAGATAGCGGTGTAGATATTTCCATCTTTCTACAGATGGCAGTGTATATATTTCTATGTTTATACAGATGGCGGTGTAGATATTTCCATATTTATACAGATGTCTGTGTAGATATTTCCATGTGTATACAGTTGGTATTGTAGGTATTTCCATGTTTATACAGATGGTGTTGTAGATATTTCCATGTTTATTCAGATGACTGTGTAGATATTTCCATGTTTTTACAGATGGCAGTGTAGATATTTCAATGTTTATAGAGATGGTGCTGTAGATATTTCCAGGTTTATACAGAAAACCGTGGAGATATTTCCATGTTTATACAGACAGCAGTGGAGATATTTCCATGTTTATACACATAACGGTGTACATATTTCCATGTTTATAGAGAGCGGTGTAGGTATTTCCATGTTTTTACAGATAGAGGTGCAGATATTTCCATGTTTACACAGATGCCTATGCAGATATTTCCATATTTATACAGAGGGCTGTGTAGATATTTCCATGTTTATACAGATGGCAGTGTAGGTTTTTCCATGTTCCTACACATGACTGTGTATCTATTTCCAGGTTTATACAGATGGCTTTGTAGATATTTCCATGTTTATAGAGATAGCGGTGTAGATATTTCCATGTTTATACAGATGGCGGTGTAGATATTTCCATGTTTATAGAGATAGCGGTGTAGGTATTTCCATATTTATACTGATTACGGTGTAGGTATTTCAATGTTTATACAGATAGCAGTGTAAATATTTCCATGTTTGTACAGATCACATTGTAGATATTTCCTTGTTTATAGAGATAGCGGTGTAGATATTTCCATGTTTATACAGATAGCGGTTTAGATATGTCCATGTTTATACAGACCGCGGTGTAGATATTTCCATGTTTATACAGACCGCGGTGTTGATATTTCCATGTTTGTACAGATGGCGGTGTTGATATTTCCATGTTCCCACACATGAATCTGTAGGTACTTCCATGTTTATACAGATGGCTTTGTAGATATTTCCATGTTTATAGAGATAGCGGTGCAGATATTTCCATGTTTATACAGATACCGGTGTAGATATTTCCATGTTTATACAGACCGCAGTGTAGATATTTCCATGTTTATAGAGATTGCGGTGTAGATATTTCCATGTTTGTACAGATACCAGTGTAGATATTTACATGTTTATACAGACCGCAGTGTAGGTATTTCCATGTTTATAGAGATAGCGGTGTAGATATTTCCATGTTTGTACAGATGGCGGTGTTCATGTTTCCATCTATACACAGATTGCCGAGTAGGTATTTCCATGTGTATACAGATGGCATTGTAGATATTTCCATGTTTATACAGATGGTGTTGTAGGTATTTCCATGTTTATACAGACGACTGTATAGGTATTTCCATGTTTTACAGATGGCATTGTAGATATTTCAATGTTTATAGAGATGGCATTGTAGATATTTCCATGTTTATACAGATGGCGGTGTAGATATTTCCATGTTTTTATTGATGGTGTTGTAGATATTACCATATTTATACAGATAGCGGTGTAGATATTTCCATGTTTATACAGATCGTGGTGAAGATATTTCCATGTTAATACAGATCGTGGTGTAGATATTTCCATGTTTATAAAGACAGCGGTGTAGTTATTTCCATGTTTATACAGATAGCGGTGCAGTTATTTCCATCGTTATACAGATGCCTATGCAGATATTTCCATATTTATACAGGGGGCTGTGTAGATATTTCTATGTTTATACAGATGGCAGTGTAGATATTTCCATGCTCCTACACATGACTGTGTAGGTATTTCCATGTTTATACAGATGTTTTTGTAGATTTTCCATGTTTATAGAGATAGCGGTGCAGATATTTCCATGTTTATACAGATAGCGGTGTATATATTTCCATGTTTATACAGATCGTGGTGTAGATATTACCATGTTTATACAGATACCTGTGAAGATATTTCCATGTTTATACAGACCGCATTGTAGATACTTCCATCTTTATAGAGATAGCAGTGTAGTTATTTCCATGTTTGTACAGATGGCGGTATTGATGTTTCCATCTATACACAGTTTGCCGTGCAGGTATTTCCATGTGTATACAGATGGCAATGTAGATATTTCCATGTTTATACAGACGGTGGTGTAGATATTTCCATGTTTACACAGATGACTGTATAGGTATTTCCATGTTTATACAGATGGCGGTGTAGATATTTCCAAGTTTATAGAGATAGCGGTGTAGATATTTCCATATTTATACAGATAACGGTGTAGAAGATTCCATGTTTATACAGATAGCGGTGTAAATATTTCCATGTTTATACAGATCACGGTGTAGATATTTCCATGTTTATAGAGATAGCGGTGTAAATATTTCCATGTTTATACAGACCGCGGTGTAGATATTTCCATGTTTATACAGATAGCGGTGCAGATATTTCCATGTTTGTACAGATGGCGGTGTTGATATTTTGATATTTATAGAGATAGCAGTGGAAATATTTCCATGTTTATACAGATAGTGGTGTAGATATTTCCATGTTTATACAGATAGCGGTGTAGATATTTCCATGTTTATACAGATAACTTTGTAAGTATTTCCATATTTATACAGATGGCGGTGTAGATATTTTGATATTTATAGAGATAGCAGTGGAGATATTTCCATGTTTATACAGATAGCGGTGTAGATATTTCCATGTTTATACTGATCGTGGTGTAGATATTTCCATGTTTATAGAGATGGCGGTGTAGTTATTTCCATGTTCATAGAGATAGCGGTGTTGATTTTTCCATCTTTATAGAGATAGCTGAGTGGATATTTCCATGTTTATACAGATAGGGGTGTAGATATTTCCATGTTTATAGAGATGGCGGTGTAGATATTTCCATGTTTATACAGATCGTGGTGTAGATATTTCCATGTTTATGCAGATAGCGGTTTAGTTATTTCCATGTTTTTTCAGATATCGGTGTAGATATTTCCATGTTTACACAGATTGCGGTGTACATATTTCCATCTTTCTACAGATGGCTTTGTAGATATTTCCATGTTTATACAGATGGCGGTGTAGATATTTCCATGTTTATATAGATGGTGGTGTAGATATTAGCATGTTTATACAGATAGCTGTGTAGATATTTCCCTGTTTATACAGATCGTGGTGAAGATATTACCATGTTAATAGAGATCGCGGTGTAGATATTTCCATGTTTATACAGATCGCGGTGTAGATATATCCATGTTTATACAGATAGCGTTGTAGATATTTCCATGTTTATACAGATAGCGGTGTAGGTATTTCCATGTTTATAGAGATAGCGGTGTAGGTATTTCCATGTTTATAGACTTAGCGGTGTAGATATTTCCATGTTTATATAGATGGCGTTTTAGATATTTACATGTTTATACTGATAGCGGTGTTGGTATTTCCATGTTAATACAGATAGCGATTTAGATATTTCCATGTTTATACAGCTCGCGGTGCAGATATTTATATCTTTATACAGATGGCATTGTAGATATTTCCTTATTCACACTGATGGCGGTGTAGATGTTTCCATGTTTATTGAGATAGAAGTGTAGATATTTACATGTTTATACAGATGGCTGTGTAGATATTTCCATGTGTATACAGATGGCATTACAGATATTTCCATGTTTATACAGATGACTGTATAGGTATTTCCATGTTTTTACTGATGGCAGTGCAGATATTTCCATGTTTATAGAGATAACGGTGTAGATATTTCCATGTTTGTACAGATGGCGGTGTTGATATTCCCATCTATACACAGATGGCCGTGTAGATATTTCCATGTTTATACAGATGGCGGCGCAGATATTTCCATGGACATGCAGATGGCGGTGTAGATATTTCCATGTTTATTCAGATAGCAGTGTAGATATTTCCATGTTTTCACAGATGGTGGTGTAGATATTTCCGTGTTTATACACATGGCGGAGTAGATACTTCCATCTTTATGGAGATGGCAGTGTAGATATTTTCATGTTTATAGAGATGGCAGTGTAGATATTTCCATATTTATAGAGATAGCGGTGTAGATATTTCCACCTTTCTACAGATGGCAGTGTAGATATTTCCATGTTTATACAGATGGCGGTGTAGATATTTCCATATTTATACAGATGAATCTGTAGATATTTCCATGTGTATACAGATGGTATTGTAGGTATTTCCATGTTTATACAGATGGTGGTGTAGATATTTCCATGTTTATTCAGATGACTGTGTAGATATTTCCATGATTTTACAGATGGCAGTGTAGATATTGCAATGTTTATAGAGATGGCGCTGTAGATATTTCCATGTTTATACAGATTGCGGTGTAGATATTTCCATGTTTATACAGATAGCGGTGTAGATATTTCCAAGTTTTTACAGATATTGGTGAAGATATTTCCATGTTTACACAGATTGCGGTGAAGATATTTCCCTCTTTCTACAGATGGCATTGTAGATATTTCCATGTTTATACAGATGGCGCTGTAGATATTTCCATGTTTATACAGATTGTGGTGTAGATATTTCCATGTTTATACAGATACCGGTGTAGATATTTCCATGTTTATACAGACCACAGTGTAGATATTTCCATGTTTATAGAGATAGCGGTGTAGATATTTCCAAGATTGTGCAGATGGCGGTGTTGATGTTTCCATCTATACACAGATTGCCGTGTAGGTATTTCCATGTTTATACAGATGGCATTGTAGATATTTCCATGTTTATACAGATGGTGGTGTAAATATATCCATGTTTACACAGATGACTGTATAGGTATTTCCATGTTTATACAGATGGCGGTGGAGATATTTCCATGTTTGTAGAGATAGCGGTGTAGATATTTCCATATTTATACAGATAACGGTGTAGAAATTTCCCTGTTTATAGAGATAGCGGTGTAAATATTTCCACGTTTATACAGATAACGGTGTAGATATTTCCTTGTTTATACAGATGGCGGTGTAATTATTTCCACGTTTATACAGTTCACGGTGTAGATATTTCCTTGTTTATACAAGTAGCGGTGTAGTTATTTCCATGTTTATACAGATAGCGGTGTAGATATTTCCATGTATATACAGATGGGTGTGTAGATATTTCCATGTTTATACAGGTGGCTTTGTAGGTATTTCCATGTTTACACAGATGACTTTGTAGGTATTTCTATGTTTATACAGATGGCGGTGTAGATATTTCCATGTTTATAGAGATAGCTGTGTAGATAGTTCCATGTTAATACGGATAGCGGTGTATATACTTCCATGTTTATACAGATCGTGGTGTAGATATTTCCATGTTTATACTGATCGTGGTGTAGATATTTCCAGGTTTATACAGACCGCAGTGTAGATATTTCCATCTTCACAGAGATAGCGGTGTAGATATTTCCGTATTTATACAGATAACGGTGTAGAAATTTCCATGTTGATACAGATAGCGGTGTAGTTATTTCCATGTTTATACAGATCACGGTGTAGATATTTCCATGTATATACAGATGGCTGTGGAGATATTCCCATGTTTATACAGATGGCTTTGTAGATATTTCCATGTTTATACAGATGACTTTGTAGGTATTTCCATGTTTATACAGGTGGCGGTGTACATATTTCCATGTTTATAGAGATATCTGTGTAGATATTTCCATGTTTATACAAATAGCGGTGTAGATATTTCCATGTTTGTACAGAACGCGGTGTAGATATTTCCATGTTTATACAGATAGCAGTGTAGATATTTCCATGTTTATACAGATAGCGGTGTAGATATTTCCGTGTTTATACACATGGCGGAGTAGATACTTCCATCTTTATGGAGATGGCAGTGTAGATATTTCCATGTTTATACAGATGACTTTGTAGGTATTTCCATGTTTATAGAGATAGCGGTGTAGATATTTCCATGTTTGTACAGATGGCGGTGTTGATATTCCCATCTATACACAGATGGCATTGTAGTTATTTCCATGTTTATACAGATGGCGGCGTAGATATTTCCATGGACATGCAGATGGCGGTGTAGATATTTCCATGTTTATACAGATAGTGGTGTAGATATTTCCATGTTTACACAGATGGTGGTGTAGATATTTCCGTGTTTATACACATGGCGGAGTAGATACTTCCATCTTTATGGAGATGGCAGTGTAGATATTTTCATGTTTATAGAGATGGATGTGTAGATATTTCCATATTTATATAGATAGCGGTGTAGATAATTCCATCTTTCTACAGATGGCAGAGTAGATATTTCCATGTTTATACAGATGGCGGTGTAGATATTTCCATATTTATACAGACGACTCTGTAGATATTTCCATGTGTATACAGATGGTATTGTAGGTATTTCCATGTTTATAGAGATGGTGGTGTAGATATTTCCATGTTTATTCAGATGACTGTGTAGATATTTCCATGTTTTTACAGATGGCAGTGTAGATATTTCAATGTTTATAGAGATGGCGCTGTAGATATTTCCATGTTTATACAGATCGTGGTGTAGATATTTCCATGTTTATACAGATCGCGGTGTAGATATTTCCATGTTTTTACAGATATCGGTGTAGATATTTCCATGTTTACACAGATTGCGGTGTAGATATTTCCATCTTTCTACAGTTGGCATTGTAGATATTTCCATGTTTATACAGATGGCGGTGTAGATATTTCCATGTTTATATAGATGGTGGTGTAGGTATTACCATGTTTATACACATAGCGGTGTAGATATTTCCAGGTTTATACAGATCGTGGTGAAGATATTTCCATGTTTATACAGATCGCGGTGTAGATATTTTCATGTTTATACAGATCGCGGTGTAGATATTTCCATGTTTATACAGATAGCGGTGTAGATATTTCCATGTTTATACAGATAGCGGTGTAGATATTTCCATGTTTATAGAGATAGCGGTGTAAGTATTTCCATGTTTATAGACATAGCGGTGTAGAAATTTCCATGTTTATATAGATGGCGTTGTAGATATTTCCATGTTTATACCGATAGCGGTGTTGGTATTTCCACATTTATACAGATAGCGATGTAGATATTTCCATGTTTATACAGCTCGCGGTGCAGATATTTATATCTTTATACAGATGGCATTGTAGATAATTCCTTATTCACACTGATGGCAGTGTAGATGTTTCCATGTTTATACAGATGGCGGAGTAGTTAGTTCCATGTTTACGGAGATGGCAGTGTAGATATTTTCATGTTTATAGAGATGGCGGTGTAGATATTTCCATGTTTACAGAGATGGCAGTGTAGATATTTCCATGTTTATACAGACAGCAGTGGAGATATTTCCATGTTTATACACATAGCGCTGTACGTATTTCCATGTTTATGCAGACAGCGGTGTAGGTATTTCCATGTTTATACAGATAGCGGTGCAGATATTGACATGTTTATACAGATGCCTATGCAGATATCTCCATATTTATAGAGAGGGCTGTGTAGATATTTCTATGTTTATACAGATGGCAGTGTAGATATTTCCATGTCCCTACACATGACTGTGTAGGTATTTCCATGTTTGTACAAATGTCTTTGTAGATATTTCCATGTTTATAGAGATAGCGGTGCAGATATTTCCATGTTTATACAGATAGCGGTGTAGATATTTCCATGTTTATACAGATCGTGGCGTAGATATTTCCATGTTTATACAGATACCGGTGTAGATATTTCCATGTTTATACAGACTGCAGTGTAGGTATTTCTACGTTTATACAGATAGCGGTGTAGATATTTCCATGTTTGTACAGATGGCGGTGTTGATATTTCCATGTTTATAGAGATGGTGGTGTAAGTATTTTCATGTTTATAGAGATAGCGGTGTAGATATTTACATGTTTATAAAGATAGCGGTGTTGGTATTTCCATGTTTATACAGATAGCGGTGTAGATATTTCCATGTTTATACAGCTCGCAGTGTAGATATTTCCATCTTTATACAGATGGCAATGTAAAGATTTCCATGTTTATACAGACAGCGGTGTAGATATTTCCATGTCTATAGAGATAGCGATGTAGTTATTTCCATATGTATACAGATTGCGGTGTAGATATTTCCATCTTTATACAGATGGCGGTGTAGATATTTCCATGTTTATACAGATGGCCGGGAAGGTATTTCCGTATTTATACAGATAGTGGTTTACATATTTCCATGTTTATACAGATGGCGGTGGAGATACATCCATGTTTCTGAAGATGGCGGTGTAGATATTTTTATGTTTATAGAGAGGGAGGTGTAGATATTTCCATGTATATAGAGATAGCAGTGTAGGTATTTTCATGTTTATAGAGAAAGTGGTGTAGTTATTTCCATCTTTATACAGATGGCAGTGTAGATATTTCCATGTTTATACAGATATCGGTGTAGATATTTCCTTGTTTACAGAGATAGCGGGGTAGGTATTTCAATCTTTGCACAGATTGCGGTGTAGGTATTGCTAAACGTACAGAGATCGCGGTGTAGATATTTCCAAGTTTACACAGATAGCTGTGTAGATATTTCCATGTTTACAGAGATAGCATTGTAGATATTTCCATGTTTATACAGATTGCGGTGTAGTTATTTCCATGTTGATACAGATAGCGGAGTAGATATTTCCATTTTTATACAGGTAGCGGTGTAGAAATTGCCATGTTTATACAGATCGCTTTGTAGACATTTCCATCTTTCTACAGATGTCAGTGTAGATATTTCCAACTTTATACAGAAGGCAGTGTAGATATTTCCATGTTTATACAGATGTCTGTGTAGATATTTCCATGTTTATGCAGATGGCGGTGTAGATATTTCCGTGTTTATAGAGATGGCGGTGTAGTTATTTCTATGTTTATAGAGATAGCGGTGTAAATATCTCCATGTTCATAGAGATGGTGGTGTATGTATTTTCATGTTTATAGAGATAGCTGTGTAGATACTTCCATGTTTATATAGATAACGGTGTTGGCATTTCCATGTTTATACAGATAGCGGTGTAGATATTTCCATGTTTATACAGCTCGCGGTGTAGATATTTCCATTTTTATACAGATAACAGAGCATGTATTTCCATGTTTATACAGATAGCGGTGTAGATATTTCCATGTGTATAGAGATAGCGATGTAGGTATTTCCATTTTTATACATATTGCGGTGTATATATTTCCATCTTTATACAGATGGCGGTGTAGATATTTCCATGTTTATGCAGCTCGCGGTGTAGTTATTTCCATCTTTATACAGATGGCAGTGTAGATATTTCCATGTTTATACAGATAGCGGTGCAGATATTTCCATGTCTATAGAGATATCGGTGTAGGTTTTTCCATATTTTTACAGATTGCGGTGTAGATATTTCCATCTTTATACAGATGGCGGTGTAGATATTTCCAAGTGTATACAGCTCGTGGTGTAGATATTTCCATGTTTATACAGAAGTCTGTGTAGATATTTCCAGGTTTATGCAGATAGAGTTGTAGATATTTCCATGTTTACAGAGATGGCGGCCTAGTTATTTCTAAGTTTATAGAGACAGCGGTGTAAATATTTCCATGTTTATAGAGATGGTGGTGTAAGTATTTTCATGTTTATAGAGATACCGGTGTTGATATTTACATGTTTATAAAGATAGCAGTGTTGGTATTTCCTTGTTTATACAGATAGCGGTGTAGATATTTCCATGTTTATACAGCTCGCAGTGTAGATATTTCTATCTATATACAGATGGCAGTGTAGATATTTCCATGTTTATACAGACAGCGCTGTAGATATGTCCGTGTGTATAGAGATAGCGGTGTAGTTATTTCCATATGTACACAGATTGCGGTGTAGATATTTCCATCTTTATACAGATGGCGGTGTAGAGATTTCCATGTTTATACAGATGGCCGGGAAGATATTTCCGTATTTATACAGATAGTGGTTTACATATTTCTTTGTTTATACAGATCGCGGTGTAGATACATCCATGTTTCTGAAGATGGCGGTGTAGATATTTTCATGTTTATAGAGAGGGAGGTGTAGATATTTCCATGTATATAGAGATAGCAGTGTAGGTATTTTCATGTTTATAGAGAAAGTGGTGTAGGTATTTCCATGTTTATTCAGATGGCGGTGTAGATATTTCCATGTTTATATAGATGGCACTGAAGATATTTCCATGTTTATACAGGTGGCGGTGTAGATATTTCCATGTTTATACAGATAGCTGTGTAGATATTTCCAAGTTTACACAGATAACTGTGTAGATATTTCCATGTTTACACACATAGCGTGGTAGATATTTCCATGTTAATACAGATTGCGGTGTAGATATGTCCATGATTATACAGATAGCGGTGTAGATATTTTCATGTTTATACAGATAGTGGTGGAGATATTTCCATGTTTATAGAGAGTGCGGTACAGATATTTCCATGTTTATACATATAGCGGTGTAGATATTTCCATGTTTACAGAGAGAGCGGTTTAGATATTTCCATCTTTGCACAGATTGCTGTGTAGATATTTCCATGTTTACACAGATAGCATTGTATATATTTCCATGTTTATACAGATAGCGGTGTAGGTATTTCCATGGTTATACAGATAGTGATGTAGATATTTCCATGTTTTTACAGATAGCGTTGTAGTTATTTCCATGTTTATAAAGATAGCGGTGTAGATATTTACATGTTTATACAGATCGTGGTGTAGATATTTCCATGTTTATAGAGAGAGCGGTGTAGATATTTCCATCTTTATACAGGTAGCGGGGTAGATATTTCCAAGTTCATGCAGATTGCGGTGTAGACATTTCCAAATTTCTACAGATAGCGTTGTAAATATTTCCATTTTTAAACAGATGTTGGTGTAGATATTTCCATGTTTATGGAGATGGCGGTGTAGATATTTTCATGTTTATAGAGATGGCAGTGTAGGTATTTCCATGTTTATAGAGATGGCGGTGTAGATTTTCCATGTTTATAGAGATAGCGGAGGAGATATTTCCATGTTTATACTGATAACAGTGTAGATATTTCCATGTTTATAGAGATGTCGGTGTAGATATTTCCATGTTCATAGAGATAGCGGTGTTGATTTTTCCATGTTTACAAAGATAGCTGTGTGGATATTTCCATGTTTATACTGATAGGGGTGTAGATATTTCCATGTTTATAGAGATAGCGCTGTAGGTATTTCCATGTTTATAGAGATGGCAGTGTAGATATTTGCATGTTTATACAGATGGCAGTGTAGATATTTCCATGTTTATACAGATGGCGGTGTAGATATTTAGATGTTTATGCAGATGGCCGTGTAGATATTTCCATGTTTATGCAGATGGCGGTGTAGATATTTCCATGTTTATAGAGATGGCGGTGTAGATATTTCTATGTTTATATAGATAGCGGTGTAGATTTTTCCATGTTTATAGAGATGGCGTTGTAAGTATTTCCATGTTTATAGAGAGGGCGGTGTAAGTATTTCCATGTTTATAGAGATAGCGGTGTAGATATTTCCATGTTTATACATATAGCGGTGTAGATATTTCCATGTTTACAGGTAGCGGTGTTGGTACTTCCATGTTTATACAGATAGTGGTGTAGATATTTCCATGTTTATACAGCTCACGGTGTAGATATTTGCATGTTTACACAGATAGTGCTGTAGATATTTCCATCGTTGCACAGATTGTGCTGTAGATATTTCAATCTTTTCACAGATAGTGGTGTAGATATTTCTATGTTTACACAGACAGCGCTGTAGATATTTCCATGTTTACACAGATACCGTTGTATGCATTTGCATGTTTATACAGATAGCGGTGTAGATATTTCCATGTTTATACAGATAGCGAGGTAGATATTTCCATGTTCATAGAGATAACGGTGTAGATATTTCCATATTTATACAGATGGCCTTGTAGATATTTCCATGTTTATTCAGATGTCGTTGTAGATATTTCCATCTTTATAAAGATGGCGGTGTAGATATTTCCATGTTTATACAGATACAGGTGTAGATATTTCCATGTATATACCGATAGCGGTGTAGATATTACCAAGTTTACACAGATAGCGGTGTACATATTTCCATATTTGCACAGATTGCGGTGTAGTTATTTCCACCTTTACGCAGATAGCGGTGTAGATATTTCCATCGTTGCACAGATTGTGCTGTAGATATTTCAATCTTTACACTGATAGTGGTTTAGATATTTCCATGTTTACACAGACAGCGGTGTAGATATTTCCATGTTTACTCAGATAGCATTGTGTATGTTTGCATGTTTATACAGATAGTGGTGTAGATAGTTCCATGTTTTTACAGGTCGTGCTGTAGATATTTCCATGTTTATACAGATATCGGTGTAGATACTTCCATGTTTACAGATAGCGGTGTAGATATTTCCATGTTTATACAGATAGCGTTGTAGGTATTTCCATCTTTATACAGATAGCGGTGTAGACATTTCCATGTTTATAGAGACAGCGGTGTAGATATTTCCATATTTATACAGATGGTGTTGTGGATAGTTCCATGTATATGGAGATGGCGGTGTAGATATTTTCATGTTTATAGAGATGGCGGTGTAGATATTTCCAAGTTTATAGAGATGGCGGTGTAGATATTTCCATATTTACAGAGATGGCGGTGTAGGTATTTCCAAGTTTATAGAGATGGCGGTGTAGTTATTTCCATATTTATAGAGACAGCGGTGGATGTATTTCCATGTGTATAGAGATGGCGGTGTAGATATTTCCATGTTTATACAGATAGCGGTGTAGATATTTCCATGTTTATAGAGATAGCGCTGTAGATATTTCCATATTAATATAGATAGCAGTGTAGTTATTTCCATGTTTATTCAGATGGCGGTGTAGATATTTCCATGATTATACAGATAGCGGTGTGGCTATTTCCATGTTTATACAGATAGCGGTGTAAATATTTCCATGTTTATGGAGATGGCTGTGTTGATATTTCCATGTTTATACAGATGACTGTGTAGATATTTCCATGTTTATACAGATGGCGGTATAGATATTTACATGTTTGTAGAGATAGCCATAAAGATATTTCCATGTTTATACAGATAGCGGTGTAAACATTTCCATGTTTATAGAGATAGCGGTGTAGATATTTCCATGTTTATACTGATAGCGGTGTAGATATTTCCATTTTTATGAAGATAGCGGTGGAGATATTTACATCTTTATACAGATGGCTGTGTAGATATTTCCATGTTTATTCAGACTGCGGTGTAGATATTTCACTATTTATAGAGATGTCGGTGTAGATATTTCCATGTTTATACAGATGGCCGTGTAGATGTTTCCATCTTTATTCAAATGGCGGTGTAGATATTTCCATGTTTATAGAGAGGATGGTGTAGATATTTCTATGTTTACAGAGATAGCTGTGTAGATATTTCCATGTTTATAGAGATGGCGGTGAAATATTTCCGTGTGTATAGAGATAGCGGTGTAGATATTTCCATGTTTATACACATAGCGGTGTTGATATTTCCATGTTTACAGATAGCGCTCTTGGTATTTCCATGTTTATACAGCTCACGGTGTAGATATTTTCATGTTTACACAGATAGCAGTGTAGATATTTCCATCTTTGCTCAGATTGCGGTGTACATATTTCCATCTTTATAGAGATAGCGGTGTACATATTTCCCTGTTTACACAGATAGTTGTGAAGATAGTTCCATGTTTATACAGGTAGCGGTGCAGATATTTCCATGTGAATACAGATAGCGGTGGAGATATTTCCATGTTTATACAGATAGCGGTGTAGATATTTCCATGTTTATACAGATGGCGGTGTACATATTTCCATGTTTACACAGATTGCGGTGTAGATATTTCCAACTTTATGCAGATAGTGGTGTAGATATTTAAATGTTTTTACAGATAGCGGTGTAGATATTTCCATGTTTATACAGATAGCGGTGTAGGTATTTCCTTCTTTATAGAGGTACCGGTGTAGATATTTCCAAATTTAAAAAGATAGCAGTGTAGATATTTCCATGTTTATACGGACAGCTGTGTAGATATTTCCATGTGTATACAGATGACAGTGTAGATATTTCCTTGTTTATAGAGATGGTGGTGTAGATATTTCCATGCTCATACAGATGAGTGTGTAGATATTTCCACGTTTATAGAGATGGAGGTGTAGATATTTCCATGTTTATAGAGATAGCGGTGTAGATATTTCCGTGTTTATACAGATATCGGTGTAGATATTTCCAGGTTTATAGCGATAGCGGTGTAGATATTTCCATGTATATAGAGATAGCGGTGTAGATACCTCCATGTTTATACTGATAGTGGTGTTGATATTTCCATGTGTATAAAGATGGCGGTGTAGATATTTCCCTATTTATAGAGATGGCGGTGTAGATATTTAAATGTTTATACACATAGCGGTGTAGATATTTCCATGTTTACAGATAGCTGTGTTGGTATTTCCATGTTTATACAGATAGCGGTGTAGATATTTCCATCTTTATTCAGCTAGCGGTGTAGATATTTCCATCTTTATACAGATGACATTGTATATATTTCCATGTTTATTCAGATAGCGGTGTAGATATTTCCATGTTTATACAGATGGCTATGAAGATAGTTCCATGTTTATGGAAATGACGGTGTAGATATTTTCATTTTTACAAAGATGGCGGTGTAGATATTTCCAAGTTTATAGAGATAGCTGTGTAGGTATTTCCATGTTTATTCAGATGGCGGTGTAGATATTTCCATGTTTAAACAGGTAGCGGTGTGGCTATTTCCATGTTTATACAGATAGCGGTGTAAATATTTCCATGTTTATGGAGATGGCTGTGTAGATATTTCCATGCTTATGCAGATGCAGTGTTGATATTTCCACATTTATACAGATAGTGGTGTAGATATTTCCATATTTATACAGATGACTGTGTAGGTATTTCCTTGTTTATACAGATGGCGGTACAGATATTTCCATGTATATAGGGATAGCCATGTAGATATTTCCCTGTTTAAACGGATAGCGGTGTAAACATTTCCATGTTTATAGAGATAGCGGTGTAGATATTTCCATGTTTATACAGATAGCAGTGAATATATTTCCATGTTAATACAGATAGTGGTGTGGCTATTTCCATGTTTATACAGATAGCGGTGTAGATATTTCCATGTTTATACAGATGACTGTGTATTTATTTCCAAGTTTACACAGATGGCGGTGTAGATATTTCCATGTTTATAGAGATAGCGCTGTAGATATATCCATGTTTATACAGATAGCTGTATAGATATTTCCATGTTTATAGAGGTAGCGGTGTAGATATTTCCATATTTATACAGATGACTCTGTAGATGTTTGTATGTTTATACCGATGGCGGTGTAGATATTTCCATGTTTATAGAGATAACAGTGTAGATATTTCTATGTTTATACAGATAGCGTTGTAGATATTTCCATGTTCATACAGATAGCAGTGTAGATATGTCCATGTTTATACAGATAGCGGTGGAGACACTTCCACGTTTATACCGATATCAATGTAGATATTTCCACGTTTATACAGATAGCACTGTAGACATTTCCACGTTTATACAGATAGCGGTGTAGATACTTCCACGTTTATACAGATTGCGGTGTAGATATTTCCAAGTTTATACAGCTCGTGGTGTAGATATTTCCATCTTTATACAGATGGAGGTGTAGACATTTCCATGTTTATGCAGATAGTGGGGCAGATATTTCCATGTTTACAGAGATAGCAGTGTAGATATTTGCATATTTCCACAGATTGTGGTGTAGATATTTCTATCTTTACACAGATAGCTATGTAGATATTTCCAAGTTAACAAAAATAGCTGTGTAGATATTTCCATGTTTATAGAGATAGCGGTGTAGGTATATCCATGTTTATGGAAGTAGCGGTGTAGATATTTCCATGTTTATACAGATGACTGTATAGATATTTGCATGTTTATACAGATGGTGGTTTAGATATTTCCATGTTTATACAGATAGCAGTGTAGATATTTCCATGTTTATAAAGATAGCCGTGTAGGTATTTCCATGTTTATAGAGATAGCGGTGTAGATATTTCCATATTTGTACAGATAGCGGTGTAGATATTTCCATGTTTATACAGATGGCGTTGTAGATCTTTCCATGTTTATACAGATGGTGGAGTAGTGATTTCCTTGATTATACACATAGCATGTAGATATTTCCAAGTTTATACAGATAGCGGTGTAGATATTTCCATGTTTATACAGATATCGGTGTTGGTATTTCCATGTTTATACAGCTCGCGGTGTAGATATTTCAATCTTTATACAGACGGCAGTGTAGATATTTCCATGTTTATACAGATATTGGTGTAGATATTTCCATGTTTATACAGATTGCGGTGCAGGTATTTCCATGTTTATAGAGATAGCGGTGTAGACATTTCCATGTTTATACAGTTGGCTGTGTAGATATTTCCATGTGTATACAGATGGCAGTGTAGATATTTCCAGGTTTATACAGATGACTCTGTAGATATTTTCATGTTTTTACACATGGCGGTGTTGATATTTCCATGTTTATACAGATACGGTGTCGCTATTTCTATGTTTTTACAGACAGTAGTGTAGATATTTCCATGTTTATAGAGATAGCTGTGTAGATTTTCCCATGTTTGTACAGATAGCGGTGTAGGTATTTCCTTGTTTATACAGATGGCAGTGTAGATATTTCCATGTTTATACAGATAGTGGTGTAGATGTTTCCATGTTTATACAGATGACTGTGTAGGTATTTCCATGTTTATACAGGTGCTGGTGTAGATATTTCCATGTTTATGGAGTTAGCCATGTAGATATTTCCATGTTTATAAAGATAGCGGTGTAGGCATTTCCATGTTTATTGAGATAGCGTTGTAGGTATTTCAATATTTATAGAGATAGCGGTGTAGATATTTCCATGTTTATGCAGATAGTGGTGTAGAAATTTCCATGTTTATACAGATAGCGGTGCAGACATTTCCATGTTTATACAGATCGTGGTGTAGATATTTCCATGTTTATACTGATAACGGGGTAGATATTTCCATGTTTGCAGAGATAGCGGTGTAGATATTTTGATTTTTGCACAGATTGGGGTGTACATATTTTCATCTTTACACAGACAGCGTTGTACATATTTCCATGTCTACACAGATATCTGTGTAGATATTTCCATGTTTACACAGATATTGTTGTAGATATTTCCATGTTTATACAGATAGCGGTGAAGATATTTCCATGTTTATAAAGATAGCGGTGTAGATATTTCGATGTTTATACAGATAGCGGTGTAGATATTTCCATGCTTACGGAGATAGCGGTGTATATATTTCCATATTTACACAGATAGCGGTGTAGATACTTCCATGTTTATAAAGATCCCGGTGTAGATATTTCCATGTTTATACAGATGGCGTTATAGATATTTCCATGTTTATACAGATAGCAGTGTACATATTTCCATGTTTATACACATAGCGGTTTAGATATTTAAATGTTTACAGAGATAGTGTTGTAGATATTTCCGTTTTTGCTCAGATTGCGGTGTTGGTATTTCCATCTTTACACACATAGCGGTGTAGATATTTCCAAGTTTACACAGATAGTGTTGTAGATATTTCCATGTTTACAGAGATAGCGGTGTAGATATTTCCATATTTATAGAGATAGCGGTGTAGATATTTCCATGTTTATACAGATAGCGGTTTAGATATTGCCATGTTTATAGAGATGGCGGTGTAGGTATTTCCATGTTTATAGAGATAGTGGTGTAGATATTTCCATGTTTATACAGATAGCGGTGTAGATATTTGCAAGTTTATACAGATAGCGGTGTTGTTATTTCCATGTTTGTGCACATAGCGGTGTAGATATTTCCATGTTTATACAGCTCACGTTGTAGATATTTCCATCTATATGCAGATGGCAGTGTAGATATTTCCATATTTATACAGATAGTGGTGTAGTTATTTCCATGTTCATACAGAAGACTCTGTAGTTATTTCCATGTTTATACAGATGGCGGTTTAGATATTTCCATGTTTATACAGATAGCGGTGTTGTTATTTCCATGTTTATTGGGACAGCGCTGTAGATATTTCCATGTTTATACAGATAGCAGTGTAAGTATTTCCATGTTTATACAGATAGCGGTGTAGATATTTCCATGTTTATACAGATACCGGTGTAGATATTTCCAAGTTTACAGAGATGGCAGTGTAGATATTTCCATCTTTGAACAGATTGCGGTGTAGATATTTCCATCTTTACACAGATAGAGGTGTAGATATTTCCAAATTTACACAGATAGCTGTGTAGATATTTTCATGCTTACACAGATAGCGTTGTAGATATTTCCATGTTTATACAGATAGCAGTGTAGATATTCCCAGGTTTATACAGATAGCGGTGTAGATATTTCCACGTTTACAAAGACAGCGTAGATATTTCCACGTTTATACAGATAGCGGTGTAGATATTTCCACGTTTATACAGATAGCGGTGTAGATATTTCCACATTTATACAGATAGCGGTGTAGATATTTCCACGTTTATACAGATAGTGGTGTAGATATTTCCATGTTTATACAGATAGCGGTGTAGATATCTCCATGTTTATACAGATAGCCGTGTAGATATTTCCATGTTTATACAGATGGTGGTGTAGATATTTCCATGTTTATGCAGACGGCGGTGTAGATATTTCCATGTTTATAGAGATGGCTGTGCAGATATTTCCATGTTTATACAGATGGCAGTGTAGATATTTCCATGTTTATGAAGATGGTGGTGTTGATATTTCCATGTTTACAGAGATAGCAGTGTAGATATTTCCATCTTTGCACAGATTGCGGTGTAGGTATTTCCATCTTTACACAGATATTGGTGTAGATATTTCCCAGTTTACACAGATAGCTGTGAAGATATTTCCATGTTTAGACCGATAGCGTTGTAGATATTTCCATGTTTACACAGATAGCGTTGTAGATTTTTCCATGTTTATACAGATAGCGGTGTAAGTATTTCAATGTTTACACAGATAGCAGTGCAGATTTTTCCATGTTTATACTGATAGCGGGGTAGATATTTCCATATTCATAGAGATAGCGGTGGAGATATTTCCATGTTTATACAGATAGCAATGTAGATATTTCCATGTGTATAGAGATGGCGGTGTAGGTATTTCCATGTTTAACAGAGATAGTGGTGAAGATATTTCCATGTATATACAGATAGCGGTGTACATATTTCCATGTTTATACGGAGAGCGGTGTAGATATTTCCATGTTTATACAGATAGTGGTTTAGATATTTCCATGTTTATACAGATGGCGGTGTATATAGTTCCATGTTTCTGGAGATGGAGGTGCAGTTATTTGCAGGTTTATACAGATGGCGGTGTAGATATTTCCATGTTTAAACAGATGGTGGTGTAGATATTTCCATGTTTATAAAGATAGCGGTGTAGATATTTCCATGTTTATTTAGATAGCGGTGTAGATATCTCCATGTTTATACAGATGGCAGTATAGATATTTCCATGTTTATACACATGGCAGTGTAGATATTTCCATGTTTATACAGATAGCGGTGGAGATATTTCCATGTTTACAGAGATAGCGTTGTAGATATTTCCATCTTTGCACAGATTGCAGTGCAGATATTTCCATCTTTACACAGATAGCTGTGTAGATATTTCCAAGTTTACACAGATAGCTGTGTAGGTATTTCCATGTTTACACAGATAGCGTTTTAGATATTTCCTAGTTTATACAGATACCGGTGTCGATATTTCCATGTTTATACAGATAGCGGTGTTGGTATTTCCATGTGTATACAGATAGAGGTATAGATATTCCATGTTTATACAGCTCGTGGTGTAGATATTTCCATTTTTATACAGATGGCATTGTAGATATTTCCATGTTTATACAGATAGTGGTGTAGATATTTCGATGTTTATACAGATGGCGGTGTAGATCGTTCCATGTTCCTGGAGATGGTGGTGTAGATGTTTTCATATTTATAGAGATGGAGGTGTAGATATTTCCATGTTTATAAAGATTGTGCTGTAGATATTTCCATGTTTATAGAGAAAGCGGTGTAAATATTTCCATGTTTTTACAGATGACTGGGTAGATATTTGCATGTTTATACAGATGGCGGTGTTCATATTTCCATGTTTATAGAGATAGCGGTGTAGGTATTTCTATGTTTATACATATAGCGATGTAAATATTTCCATGTTTCTACAGATAGCGGTGTAGATATTTCCAGGTTTATACAGATAGTGGTGGAGATATTTCCTAGTTCATACAGATCGTGGTGTAGATTTTACATGTTTATACAGATAGCGGTGTAGATATTTCCATAATTATACAGGTAGCGGTCTACATATTTCCATGCTTATACAGATCGCGGTGTAAATATTTCCATTTTTCCACAGATGGCAGTGTAGATATTTCCACGTTTATACAGATGGCGGTGTAGATATTTCCATGTGTATACAGTGGGCAGTGTAGATATTTCCATGTTTGTAGAGATGGTGGTGTAGATATTTCCATGTTTATACAGATGATTGGGTAGATATTTGCATGTTTATACAGATGGCGGTGTAGATATTTCTATGTTTATAGAGATAGCGTTGTAGGTATTTCCATGTGTATATAGATGGCGGTGTAGGTATTTCCATGTTTGTAGAGATAGTGTTGAAGGTATTTCCATGTTTGTACAGATAGCGGTGTAGATATTTCCATGTTTATACAGATAGCGGTGTTGGTATTTCCATGTTTATACAGATAGCCTTGTAGATATTTCCATGTTTATACAGCTCGCGGTGTAGATATTTCCATCTTTATACTGATGGCAGTGTAGATATTTCCATGTTTATACAGATGGCGATGTAGATAGTTCCATGTTTCTGGAGATGGCGGTGTAGATATTTTCAGGTTTATAGAGATGGCGGTGTAGATATTTCCATGTTGATAGAGATTGCGCTGTAGATATTTCCATGTTAATAAAGATAGCACTGTAGGTATTTCCATGTTTATAGACATAGCATTGTAGATATTTCCATGTGCATACAGATGGCAGTGTCGGTATTTCCATTTTTATAGAGATGGTAGTGTAGATATTTCCTTGTTTATACAGATGACTGAGTAGATATTTGCATTTTTATTCAGATGGCGGTGTAGATATTTCCATGTTTATAGAGATAATGGTGTAGATATTTTCATGTTTATAAATTTAGCGGTGTAGATATTTCCATGTTTATAGAGATAGCGGTGTAGATATATCCATATTTGTACAGATAACGGTGTAGATATTTCCATGTTTATACAGAAGTCTGTATAGATATTTCCATGTTTATACAGATGGCGGTGTAGATAGTTCCATGTTTCTGGAGATGGTGGTGTAGATGTTTTCATATTTACAGAGATGGAGGTGTAGATATTTCCATTTTTATAGAGATTGCGGTGTAGATATTTCCATGTTTATAGAGATAGCGGTGTATGTATTTCCATGTTTATACAGATAGCGGTGTAAATATTTCCATGTTTCTACAGATAGCGGTGTAGATATTTCCAGGTTTATACAGATAGTGGTGGAGATATTTCCTTGTTCATACATATCGTGGTGTAGATATTTCCATGTTTATACAGATAGCAGTGTAGATATTTCCATAATTATACAAGTAGCGGTGTAGATATTTCCATGTTTATACAGATCGCGGTGTAGATGTTTCCATTTTTCCACAAATGGCAGTGTAGATATTTCCATGTTTATAGAGATGGTGGTGTAGATATTGCCATGTTTATACAGATGATTGGGTAGATATTTGCATGTTTATACAGATGGCGGTGTAGATATATCTATGTTTATAGAGATAGCGTTGTAGATATTTCCGTGTGTATAGAGATGGCGGTGTAGTTATTTCCGTGTTTATAGAGATAGTGGTGAAGGTAATTCCATGTTTATACAGATAGCGGTGTAGATATTTCCATGTTTATATAGCTCACGGTGCAGATATTTCCATCTTTATACTAATGGCAGTGTAGATATTTCCATGTTTATAGAGATTGCGATGTAGACATTTCCATATATAGAGAGATAGTGGTGTAGGTATTTCCATGTTTATAGGGATAGCAGGGTAGATATTTCCATGTTTATAAAGTCGGCTGTTTAGGTATTGCCATTTGTATACTGATGGCAGTGTAGATATTTCCATGTTTATAGAGATGGTGTTGAAGGTATTTCCATGTTTATACAGATGACTGTGTAGATATTTGCATGTTTATACAGATAGCGGTGTTAGTATTTCCATGTTTATAGAGATAACGGTGTAGATATTTTCATGTTTATAAATTTAGCGGTTTACATATTTCCACGTTTATAGAGATATCGGTGTAGATATTTCCATATTTATACAGATAACGGTGTAGGTATTTCCATGTTTATACAGATGGCAATGTAGATATTTCCATGTTTATACAGATGGCGGTGTAGATATTTCCTTGTTTATGCAGATAGCGGTGTACATATTCCCATGTTTATACAGATAGCGGTGTAGATATTTCCATGTTTACCGAGATAGCGGTGTAGATATTTCCAGCTTTACACAGATAGCTATGTAGATATTTCCAAGTTTACACAGATAGCTGTGTAGATATTTCCATGTTTACACAGATAGCACAGTAAATATTTCCATGTTTATACAGATAGCGGTGTAGATATTTCCATCCTTATACAGATGGCTGTGTAGATAATTCCATGTTCATGAAGATAGTGGTGTAGATAGTTCCATGTTTCTGGAGATGGTGGTGTAGATGTTTTCATATATAGAGAGATGTAGGTGTAGATATTTCCATGTTTATACAGATAGCGGTGTAGATATTTCCACGTTTATACAGATAGTGGTGCAGATATTTCCATGTTTATACTGATAGTAGTGGAGATATTTCCATGTTTATACAGATAGTGATGTAGATATTTCCATGTTTACGGAGATGGCAGTGTTGATATTTCCATGTTTATAGAGATTGCGATGTAGACATTTCCATATATAGAGAGATAGTGGTGTAGGTATTTCCATTTTTATAGGGATAGCAGAGTAGATATTTCCATGTTTATAAAGTCGGCTGTGTAGGTATTTCCATTTGTATAATGATGGCAGTGTAGATATTTCCATGTTTATAGAGATGGTGTTAAAGGTATTTCCATGTTTATACAGATGACTGTGTAGATATTTGCATGCTTATACAGAAAGCGGTGTTGGTATTTCCATGTTTATACAGATAGCGGTGTAGATTCTTCCATGTTTATAGAGAAAACGGTGTAGATATTTTCATGTTTATAAATTTAGCGGTGTAGATATCTCCACGTTTATAGAGATATCGGTGTAGATATTTCCATATTTATACAGCTAACGGTGTAGGTATTTCCATGTTTATACAGATGGCAGTGTAGATATTTCCATGTGTATACAGATGGCAGTGTCGGTATTTCCATGTTTATAGAGATGGTAGTGAAGGTATTTCCTTGTTTATACAAATGACTGTGTAGATATATGCATGTTTATACAGATGGCGTTGTAGATATTTCCATGTTTATAGAGATAACGGTGTAGTTATTTTCATGTTTATAAATTTAGCGTTGTAGATATTTCCATGTTTATAGAGATAGCAGTGTAGATATTTCCATATTTATACTAATAACGGTGTAGATATTTCCATGTTTATGCAGATGGCAGTGTAGATATTTCCATGTTTATACAGATGGCGGTGTAGATATTTCCTTGTTTATGCAGATAGCGGTGTACATATTCCCATGTTTATACAGATTGCGGTGTAGATATTTCCATGTTTACCGAGGTAGCGGTGTAGATATTTCCAGCTTTACACAGATAGCTATGTAGATATTTCCAAGTTTACACAGATAGCTCTGTTGATATTTTCATGTTTACACAGATAGCATTGTAAATATTTCCATGTTTATACAGAGAGCGGTGTAGATATTTCCATCCTTATACAGATGGCTGTGTAGATATTTCCATGTTTATAGAGAATGCGGTGTAGATATTTCCATGTTTACAGAGATGGCGGTGTAGATATTTCCTTGTTTATAGAGATTGCGGAGTAGATATTTCCATATACATAGAGATAGCGGTGTAGGCATTTCCAGGTTTATAGGGATAGCGGAATAGATATTTCCATGTTTATACAGACGGCTGTGTAGGTATTTCCATGGGTATACAGATGGCAGTGTAGATATTTGCATGTTTATAGAGATATCGGTGTAGGTATTTCCATGTTTATACAGATAGCGGTGTAGATATTTCCATGTTTATACAGATGGCGGTGTAGATATTTCCAAGTTTATACAGATATTGGTGGATATATTTCCTTGTTTATACAGATTGTGGTGTAGATATATCCATGTTTATACACATCGCTGTCTAGATATTTCCATATTTATACAGGTAGTGGGGTAGATATTTCCATGTTTATACAGATCGCGGTGTAGTTATTTCCAAGTTTCCACAGATGGCAGTGTAGATATTTACATGTTTATACAGATGGCGGAGTAGATATTTCCATGTTTATACAGATAGTGGTGTAGACATTTCCATGTTCATGCCGATGGCGGTGTAGATATTTCCATATTTATAGAGATGACGGAGTAGATATTTCTATGTTTATAGAGATAGCGGTGTAGATATTTCCAT
Source organism: Pan troglodytes (assembly GCF_028858775.2). NCBI lineage: Eukaryota > Metazoa > Chordata > Mammalia > Primates > Hominidae > Pan > Pan troglodytes. The sequence continues at coordinate 8,040,993 of NC_072410.2, read as the reverse complement.
GTGTATAGAGATGGCGTTGTGGGTATTTCCATGTTTATAGAGATAGTGGTGAAGATATTTCCATGTTTATACAGACAGCGCTGTAGATATTTCCATGTTTATACAGATAGCGGTGTAGGTATTTCCATGTTTATACAGATACCGGTGTACATCTTTCCATGTTTATACAGACAGGTTTGTTGGTATTTCCATGTTTATACAGATAGCGGTGTAGATATTTCCATGTTTATACAGCTCATGGTATAGATATTTCCGTCTTCATACAGATGGAAATGTAGATATTTCCATGTTTTACAGATAGTGGTGTAGATATTTCCAAGTTTTAAAGATGGCAGAGTAGATAGTTCCATGTTTCTGGAGATTGCGGTGCATGTATTTTCATGTTTATAGAGATGGCGGTGTATATATTTCCATGTTTATAGAGATTGTGGTGTAGACACTTCCATGTTTATAGAGATAGTGGTGTAGGTATTTCCATGTTTATACAGATAGTGGTGTAGACATTTCCATGTTCATGCAGATGGCGGTGTAGATATTTCCATATTTATAGAGATGACGGAGTAGATATTTCTATGTTTATAGACATAGCGGTGTAGATATTTCTATGTTTATACAGATGGCTGTGTAGGTATTTCCATGTTTAAACAGACGGCAGTGTAATTATTTCCAAGTTTATAAAGATGGTGGTGTAGATATTTCCAAATTATACAGATAGCGGTGTAGGAATGTCCATGTTTATAGAGATAGCGGTGAAGACACTTCCATGTTTATACTGATGGCTGTGTAGATATATCCATGTGTATACAGATGGCAGTGTAGATATTGCCATGTTTATACTCATGGAGGTGTAGATATCTCCATGTTTATGCAGATGACTGTGTAGATATTTCCATGTTTTTACAGATGGCGGTGTAGGTATTTCCATGTTTATAGAGATAGCGGTGTGGATATTTCCAAATTTATACAGAAAGTGGGGTAGATATTTCCATGTTTATATAGATGACTGTGTAGTTATTTCCACTTTTATACTGATGGCGGTGTAGATACTTCCATATTTATACACATGATGGTGTATATATTTCCTTGTTTATACAGATAGCGGTGTATATATTTCCATGTTTATTCAGATAGCGGTGTAGATAATTCCATGTTTACAGAGATAGCTGTGTAGATATTTCCATGTTTTCAGAGACAGCGTTGCAGATATTTCCATGTTTATACAGATAACGTTGTAGATATTTCCATGTTTATACAGATAGCAGTGTAGATATTTCTATGTTTTACAGATAGCGGTGTAGATATGTCAATGTTTATAGAGATAGCGGTGGAGAGATGTCCACCTTTATAGAGATATCGATATAGATTTTTCCATATTTATGCAGATAGTGTTGTAGATATTTCCTCGTTTATACAGATAGCGGTGTTGGTATTTCCCTCTTTATACAGATAGCAGTGTAGATATTTCCATGTTTATCCAGCTCACGGTGTAGATATTTTCATCCTTATACAGATGTCAGTGTTGATATTTCCATGTTTATAAAGATAGTGGTGTAGATATTTCCATGTTTATACAGCTGGTGGTGTAGATAGTTCCATGTTTCTGGAGATGGTGGTGTAGATATTTCCATATTTATAGAGATGTAGTTGTAGATATTAGCATGTTTATGGAGATTGCGGTGTAGATATTTCCATGTTTATGGAGATAGCAGTGTAGATATTTCCATATTTAAACAGATAACGGTGTAGATATTTCCATGTTTATACAGATGGCCGTGTAGATATTTCCATGATTACAGAGATAGCGGTGTAGATATTTCCATGTTTATACTGATAGTGGTGGAGATATTTCCATGTTGACACAGATTGCGATGTAGATATTTCCATGTTCATAGAGATGGCGGTGTAGATATTTCCATGTTTATAGAGATTGCGGTGTAGGTATTGCCATATTTACAGAGATAGCATTGTAGGTATTCCCATGTTTACAGAGACAGCGGAGTGGATATTTCCATGTTTATACAGACGGCTGGGTAGGTATTTCCATGTGTATACAGATGGCAGTGTAGATATTTCCATGTTTATAGAGACGGTGTTGTAGATATTTCCATGTTTATACAGATGACGGTGTAGATATTTGCATGTTTATACAGATGGCGGTGTAGATATTTCCATGTTTATAGAGATAGCGGTGCAGGTATTTCCATGTTTATACAGATAACGGTGTACATATTTCCATGTTTATACACATAGCGGTGTAGATATTTCCATGTTTATACAGATAGTGGTGGAGATATTTCCTTGTTTATACAGATCGAGGTGTAGATATTTCCATGTTCATACAGATCGTGGTCTAGTTATTTCCATATTTATATAGGTAGCAGTGGAGATATTTCCATGTTTATACAGATAGCGATGTAGACATTCCCATGTTTACAGAGATAGTGGTGTAGATATTTCCATATTTATACAGATAGCTGTGTAGATATTTCCATGTTTATGCAGATAGCGGTGTAGATATTTCCATGTTTATAGAGATGGCGGTGAAGTTATTTCCATGTTTATAGTGATAGTGGTGTAGACATTTCCATGTTTATGCAGATAGCAGTGCAGTTATTTCCATGTTTATACAGATAGCAGTGTTGGTATTTCCATGTTTATACAGAGAGCGGTGTAGATATTTCCATCTTTATACAGCTCGCAGTGTGGATATTTCCATCTTTATACAGATGGCAGAGTAGATGTTTGCATGTTTATACAGATGGCGGTGTAGATATTTTCATGTTTATACAGGTAGCGTTGTAGAAATTTCCATGCTTACAGATCGTGGTTTAGATATTTCCATCTTTCCACAGATGGCAGTGTTGGATATTTCCATGTTTATACAAATGGCGGCGTAGATATTCCCATCTTTATACAGATAGCGGTGTAGATATTTCCATGTTTATTGAGATGGCGGTGTAGACAATTCCATGTTTATAGAGATTGCGTTGTCGATATTTCCATGTTTATAGAGATAGCGGTGTAGGTATTTCCATGTTTATAGAGATAGCGGTGAAAATATTTATATGTTCATAAAGATAGCGGTGTAGATATTTCCATGTTTATGCAGATAGCAGTGTTGATAATTCCATGTTTATAGAGATAGCATTGTAGATATTTCCATGTTTATACAGATAGCGGTGTAGGTATTTCCATGTTTATACAGAGAGCGGTGTATATATTTCCATGTTTATAGAGATTGCGTTGTAGATATTACCATGTCTATTGAGATAGCGGAGTAGGTATTTCCATGTTTATAGAGATAGCGCTGTAGGTATTTATATGTTTATAAAGATAGCGGTGTAGATATTTCCATGTTTATGCATATAGCGGTGTTGATAATTCCATGTTTACAGAGATAGCGGTGTAGATATTTCCATGTTTATACATATAGCGGTGTAGGTATTTCCATGTTTATACAGATAGCGCTGTAGATATTTCCATGTTTATACAGATGGCGGAGTAGATATTTCCATGTTTATACCGATGGCGGTGTAGATATTTCCTTCTTTATACTGTTACAGATGTCAGTGTAGATATTTCCATGTTTATAGAGATAGTGGTGTAGATATTTCCATGTTTATACAGATGACTGTGAGGTATTTCCTTGTTTATACAGATGTAAGTGTAGATATTTTCAAGTTTATAGAGATAGCGATGTAGATATTTCCATGTTTATACAGATACCGGTGTAGACATTTCCATGTTTACAGAGATAGCATTGTAGATATTTCCATATTTATACAGATAGCGGTGTAGATAATTCTATATTTATACAGATAGTGGTGTAGGTATTTCCATGTTTATAGAGATGGCGGTGAAGTTATTTCCATGTTTATAGTGATAGTGGTGTAGATATTCCCGTGTTTATACAGATAGCGGTGTTGGTATTTTCATGTTTATACAGATATCGGTGTAGATATTTCCATCTTTATACAGCTCGCGGTACAGATATTTCCATCTTTATAGAGAAGACAGTGTAGATATTTGCATGTTTATACATATGGCGGTGTAGATATTTCCATGTTTATACAGATAGCGGTGTAGATATTTCCATGTTTATACAGTTAACGTTGTAGAAATTTCCATGTTCACAGATCGTGGTGTAGATATATCCATCTTGCCACAGATGACAGTGAGGATATTTCCATGTTTATAAAGATGGCTGTGTACATATTTCCAAGTGTATACAGATGGCAGAGTAGATATTTCCATGTTTATAGAGATGGTGGAGTAGATATTTCCATGTTTATGCAGATGACTGTGTAGATATTTCCATGTTTATAGAGATGGCGGTGTAGATATTTCCATGTTTATACAGATAGCGGTGTAGATATTTCCATGTTTACAGAGATAGCAGTGTAGATATTTCCTTCTTTGCAGAGATTACGGTGCAGATATTTCCATCTTTACACAGATAGCGGAATAGATATTTCCAAGTTTACACAGATACCTGTGTAGATATTTCCATGTTTCCACATAAAGCGTAGATATTTCCATGTTTACACAGATAGCGGAGTAGATATTTCCATGTTTATTCAGATAGCGGTGTAGATATTTCCATGTTTCCAGAGATAAGAGTGTCGATATTTCCATGTTTATACAGATGGCTGCTTAGATATTTCCATTTGTATAAAGATGGCAGTGTAGATGTTTCCATCTTTGCAGAGATTGCGGTGTAGATATTTCCATTTTTACACACATAGTGGTGTAGATATTTCAATCGTTGCACACATTGTTCTGTAGATATTTCCATCTTTACTCAGATAGTGGTGTAGATATTTCCATGTTTACAAAGACAGCGGTGTAGATATTTCCATGTTTACTCAGATAGCATTGTATATATTTGCATGTTTATACAGATAGCAGTGTAGATATTTCCATGTTTATACAGATAGCAGTGTAGTTGTTTCCATGTTTACACAGATAGCGGTGGAGATATTTCCATGTTTATACTGATAGCGATAGAGATATTTCCAAGTATATACAGCTCGCGGTGTAGATATTTCCATCCTTTTACAGATGGCAGTGTAGATATTTCCATGTTTATGCAGATAGCGGTGTAGATATTTCCATGTTTATAGAGATGGCGGTGTAGTAATTTCCATGTTTCTACAGATAGCAGTGTAGATATTTCCATGTGTATACTGATAGCGGTGAAAATATTTCCATGTTTACACAGATAGCGATGTAGGTATTTCCATCTTTGTGCAGATTGCGGTGTAAATATTTCCATCTTTACACAGATAGCGGTGTAGATATTTCCATGTTTACTCAGATAGCTCGCTAGGTATTTCCATGAACACACAGATATCGTTGTAGATATTTTCATGTTTATAGAGATAGCGGTTTAGATATTTCCATGTAGATACAGATAGCGGTGTTGACATTTCCATGTTTATAGAGATAGCGATGTAGATATTTCCATGTTTACACGGATAGCAGTGTAGATATTTCCGTGTTTATACAGATAGCGGTGTAGATATTTCCTTGTTTATACCGATAGTGGTGTAGATATTTCTATGTTTATACAGATCATGGTGTAGATATTTGCATCTTTTCACAGATAGCGGTGTAGATATATCCTTGTTTACTCAGATAGCACTGTAGATATTTCCATGATTACACAGATAGCATTGTTGATATTTCCATGTTTATAGAGATTGCGGTTTACATATTTCCATGTAGATACACATAGCGGTGTTGACATTTCCATGTTTATAGGGATAGTGATGTAGATATTTCCATGTTTACACAGATAGCGTTGTAGATATTTCCATCTTTATACAGATATCGTTGTAGATATTTCCATGTTTACACAGATAGTGGTGTAGATTTTTCCATGTTTATACAGATAGCGGTGGAGATATTTCCATGTTTATACAGATAGCAGTGTAGATATTTCCATGTTTGTAGAGATAGCGGTGTAGGTATTTCCATATTTATACAGATGGCGGTGTAGATATTTCCATGTTTATTCAGATGTCCGTGTAGATATTTCCAAGTTTATACAGATGGCGGTGTAGATATTTCCATGTTTATACAGATAGAGGTGTAGATATTTCCATGATTATACAGATAGCGGTGTAGATATTACCATGTTTACAAAGATAGCAGTGTAGATATTTCCATCTTTGCACAGATTGCGGTGTAGATATTTCCATCTTTACACAGATAGCGGTATAGGTATTTCCATCTTTGCACAGACTGTGCTGCAGATATTTCCAACTTAACACAGATAGTGGTGTTGATATTTCCATGTTTACGCAGACAGCGGTGTAGGCATTTCCATGTTTACACAGATAGCGGTGGAGATATTTCCATGTTTATAGAGATAGTGGTGTACATATTTCCATGTTTATACAGATGGCGGTGTACATATTTCCATGTTTATACAGATAGCGGTGTAGATATTTCCAAGTTCATATAGATAGCGGTGTAGATATTTAAATGTTTTTACAGATAGCACTGTAGATATTTCCATGTTTATACAGATAGGGGTGTAGGTATTTCCATGTTACACAGATAGCGGTGTAGACATTTCCATGTTTATACAGATAGCGGTGTAGATATTTCCATGTTTATACAGATCGCGGTGTAGATATTTTCATGTTTATACAGATAGCGTTGTCCATATATCCAAGTTTGTACAGATAGCCGTGTAGATATTTCCATGTTTATGCAGATATCGGTGTAGATATTTGCATGTTTATACACATAACGGTGTACATATTTCCACGTTTACAGAGATTGCGTTGTAGATATTTCCATGTTTATTAAGATGGCGGTGTAGTTATTTCCCTGTTTATACAGATAGCGGTGTGGATATTTCGGTGTATATACAGATAGCGGTGTTGATATTTCCATGGTTACACAGATAGCGGTGTTGATATTTCCATCTCTGCACAGATTGCGGTGTAGATATTTCCATTTTTACAGAGATAGCTGTGTAGATATTTCCATGTTTGCACGGAGAGCTGTGTAGACATTTCCATGTTTACACACATAGCAGTGTAGTTATTTCCATGTTTATACAGATGGCGGTGTAGGTAGTTCCATGTTTATGCAGAGGGCGGTGTAGATATTTTCATGTTTATAGAGATGGCGGTGTAGATATTTCCATGTTTATAGAGATGGCAGTGTAGATGTTTCCATGTTTATAGAGATGGTGGAGTAGGTATTTCCAGGTTTTTACAGATGACAGTGTTCCTATTTCCATGTTTATACAGATGGCAGTGTAGATATTTCCATGTTATACAGATAGCGGTGTAGACATTTTCATGTTTACAGAGATAACTGTGTAGATATTTCCATCTTTGCACAGATTGCGGTGTAGATATTTCCATCTTTACCCAGATACGGTGTAAATATTTCGAAGTTTACACAGATAGATAGCTGTGTAGATATTTCCATATTTACACAGATAGCATTGTAGATATTTCCATGTTTACACAGAGAGCTGAGTAGATATTTCCATGTTTATACAGACAGCGGTGTAGATATTTCCATGTTTATAGAGATAGCGGTGTAGGTATTTCCACGTGTATACAGATGGCAGTGTAGATATTTCCATGTTTATAGACATGGTGGTGTAGATATTTCCATGTTTATACAGATAGCAGTGTAGCTATTTCCATGTTTATAGAGATAGCGGTGTAGATATTTCCATATTTATACAGAAAGCGGTGTAGATATTTCCATGTTTATAGAGATAGCGGTGTAGAAATTTCCATGTTTATACAGATAGCAGTGTAGATATTTCCTTGTATATACTGATAGCGGTGAAAATATTTCCATGTTTACACAGATAGCGATGTAGGTATTTCCATCTTTGCGCAGATTGTGGTGTAGATATTTCCATATTTACACAGATAGCGGTGTAGATATTTCCATGTTTACTCAGATAGCTTGGTAGGTATTTCCATGAAAACACAGATAGCGTTGTAGATATTTCCATGATTATAGAGATAGCGGTTTAGATATTTCCATGTAGATACGGATAGCGGTGTTGACATTTCAATGTTTATAGGGATAGCGATGTAGATATTTCCATGTTTATACGGATAGCGGTGTAGATATTTCCGTGTTTATACAGATAGCGGTGTAGATATTTCCATGTTTACTCAGATAGCTCTGTAGATATTTCCATGATTACACAGACATCATTGTAGATATTTCCATGTTTATAGAGATTGCGGTTTAGATATTTCCATGTAGATACACATAGCGGTGTTGACATTTCCATGTTTATAGGGATAGTGATGTAGATATTTCCATGTTAACACAGATAGCGTCGTAGATATTTCCATCTTTATACAGATAGCGTTGTAGATATTTCCATGTTTACACAGATAATGGTGTAGGTTTTCCCATATTTATACAGATAGCGGTGGAGATATTTCCATGTTTATACAGATAGCAGTTTAGATATTTCCATGTATATACTGATAGCGGTGAAAATATTTCCATGTTTACACTGATAGCGATGTAGATATTTCCATCTTTGCGCAGATTGCGGTGTAGATATTTCTATCTTTACACAGATAGCGGTGTAGATATTTCCATGTTTACTCAGATAGCTCGGGAGATATTTCCATGAATTCACAGATAGCGTGGTAGATATTTCCATGTTTATAGAGATAGCGGTTTAGATATTTCCATGTAGATACAAATAGCGGTGTTGACATATCCATGTTTATAGGGATAGCGATGTAGATATTTCCATGTTTTTACGGATAGCGGTGTAGATATTTCCGTGTTTATACAGATAGCGGTGTAGATATTTCCTTGTTTATTCAGATATTGGTGTAGATATTTCTATGTTTATACAGATCATGGTATAGATATCTGCATCTTTACACAGATAGCGATGCAGATATTTCCATGTTTACTCAGATAGCTCTGTAGATATTTCCATGATTACACAGACAGCATTGTAGATATTTCCATGTTTATAGAGATTGCGGTTTAGATATTTCCATGTGGAAACACATAGTGGTGTTGACATTTCCATGTTTATAGGGATAGTGATGCAGATATTTCCATGTTTACACAGATAGCGTTGTAGATATTTCCATCTTTATACAGACAGCGTTGTTGATATTTCCATGTTTACACAGATAGTGGTGTAGATTTTTCCATGTTTATACAGATAGCGGTGGAGATATTTCCATGTTTATACAGAGAGCGGTGTATATATTTCCATGTTTATAGAGATTGCGTTGTAGATATTACCATGTCTATTGAGATAGCGGAGTAGGTATTTCCATGTTTATAGAGATAGCGCTGTAGGTATTTATATGTTTATAAAGATAGCGGTGTAGATATTTCCATGTTTATGCATATAGCGGTGTTGATAATTCCATGTTTACAGAGATAGCGGTGTAGATATTTCCATGTTTATACATATAGCGGTGTAGGTATTTCCATGTTTATACAGATAGCGCTGTAGATATTTCCATGTTTATACAGATGGCGGAGTAGATATTTCCATGTTTATACCGATGGCGGTGTAGATATTTCCTTCTTTATACTGTTACAGATGTCAGTGTAGATATTTCCATGTTTATAGAGATAGTGGTGTAGATATTTCCATGTTTATACAGATGACTGTGAGGTATTTCCTTGTTTATACAGATGTAAGTGTAGATATTTTCAAGTTTATAGAGATAGCGATGTAGATATTTCCATGTTTATACAGATACCGGTGTAGACATTTCCATGTTTACAGAGATAGCATTGTAGTTATTTCCATATTTATACAGATAGCGGTGTAGATAATTCTATATTTATACAGATAGTGGTGTAGGTATTTCCATGTTTATAGAGATGGCGGTGAAGTTATTTCCATGTTTATAGTGATAGTGGTGTAGATATTCCCGTGTTTATACAGATAGCGGTGTTGGTATTTTCATGTTTATACAGATATCGGTGTAGATATTTCCATCTTTATACAGCTCGCGGTACAGATATTTCCATCTTTATAGAGAAGACAGTGTAGATATTTGCATGTTTATACATATGGCGGTGTAGATATTTCCATGTTTATACAGATAGCGGTGTAGATATTTCCATGTTTATACAGTTAACGTTGTAGAAATTTCCATGTTCACAGATCGTGGTGTAGATATATCCATCTTGCCACAGATGACAGTGAGGATATTTCCATGTTTATAAAGATGGCTGTGTACATATTTCCAAGTGTATACAGATGGCAGAGTAGATATTTCCATGTTTATAGAGATGGTGGAGTAGATATTTCCATGTTTATGCAGATGACTGTGTAGATATTTCCATGTTTATAGAGATGGCGGTGTAGATATTTCCATGTTTATACAGATAGCGGTGTAGATATTTCCATGTTTACAGAGATAGCAGTGTAGATATTTCCTTCTTTGCAGAGATTACGGTGCAGATATTTCCATCTTTACACAGATAGCGGAATAGATATTTCCAAGTTTACACAGATACCTGTGTAGATATTTCCATGTTTCCACATAAAGCGTAGATATTTCCATGTTTCCAGAGATAAGAGTGTCGATATTTCCATGTTTATACAGATGGCTGCTTAGATATTTCCATTTGTATAAAGATGGCAGTGTAGATGTTTCCATCTTTGCAGAGATTGCGGTGTAGATATTTCCATTTTTACACACATAGTGGTGTAGATATTTCAATCGTTGCACACATTGTTCTGTAGATATTTCCATCTTTACTCAGATAGTGGTGTAGATATTTCCATGTTTACAAAGACAGCGGTGTAGATATTTCCATGTTTACTCAGATAGCATTGTATATATTTGCATGTTTATACAGATACCAGTGTAGATATTTCCATGTTTATACAGATAGCAGTGTAGTTGTTTCCATGTTTACACAGATAGCGGTGGAGATATTTCCATGTTTATACTGATAGCGATAGAGATATTTCCAAGTATATACAGCTCGCGGTGTAGATATTTCCATCCTTTTACAGATGGCAGTGTAGATATTTCCATGTTTATGCAGATAGCGGTGTAGATATTTCCATGTTTATAGAGATGGCGGTGTAGTAATTTCCATGTTTCTACAGATAGCAGTGTAGATATTTCCATGTATATACTGATAGCGGTGAAAATATTTCCATGTTTACACAGATAGCGATGTAGGTATTTCCATCTTTGTGCAGATTGCGGTGTAAATATTTCCATCTTTACACAGATAGCGGTGTAGATATTTCCATGTTTACTCAGATAGCTCGCTAGGTATTTCCATGAACACACAGATATCGTTGTAGATATTTTCATGTTTATAGAGATAGCGGTTTAGATATTTCCATGTAGATACAGATAGCGGTGTTGACATTTCCATGTTTATAGAGATAGCGATGTAGATATTTCCATGTTTACACGGATAGCAGTGTAGATATTTCCGTGTTTATACAGATAGCGGTGTAGATATTTCCTTGTTTATACCGATAGTGGTGTAGATATTTCTATGTTTATACAGATCATGGTGTAGATATTTGCATCTTTTCACAGATAGCGGTGTAGATATATCCTTGTTTACTCAGATAGCACTGTAGATATTTCCATGATTACACAGATAGCATTGTTGATATTTCCATGTTTATAGAGATTGCGGTTTACATATTTCCATGTAGATACACATAGCGGTGTTGACATTTCCATGTTTATAGGGATAGTGATGTAGATATTTCCATGTTTACACAGATAGCGTTGTAGATATTTCCATCTTTATACAGATATCGTTGTAGATATTTCCATGTTTACACAGATAGTGGTGTAGATTTTTCCATGTTTATACAGATAGCGGTGGAGATATTTCCATGTTTATACAGATAGCAGTGTAGATATTTCCATGTTTGTAGAGATAGCGGTGTAGGTATTTCCATATTTATACAGATGGCGGTGTAGATATTTCCATGTTTATTCAGATGTCCGTGTAGATATTTCCAAGTTTATACAGATGGCGGTGTAGATATTTCCATGTTTATACAGATAGAGGTGTAGATATTTCCATGATTATACAGATAGCGGTGTAGATATTACCATGTTTACAAAGATAGCAGTGTAGATATTTCCATCTTTGCACAGATTGCGGTGTAGATATTTCCATCTTTACACAGATAGCGGTATAGGTATTTCCATCTTTGCACAGACTGTGCTGCAGATATTTCCAACTTAACACAGATAGTGGTGTAGATATTTCCATGTTTACGCAGACAGCGGTGTAGGCATTTCCATGTTTACACAGATAGCGGTGGAGATATTTCCATGTTTATAGAGATAGTGGTGTACATATTTCCATGTTTATACAGATGGCGGTGTACATATTTCCATGTTTATACAGATAGCGGTGTAGATATTTCCAAGTTCATATAGATAGCGGTGTAGATATTTAAATGTTTTTACAGATAGCACTGTAGATATTTCCATGTTTATACAGATAGGGGTGTAGGTATTTCCATGTTACACAGATAGCGGTGTAGACATTTCCATGTTTATACAGATAGCGGTGTAGATATTTCCATGTTTATACAGATCGCGGTGTAGATATTTTCATGTTTATACAGATAGCGTTGTCCATATATCCAAGTTTGTACAGATAGCCGTGTAGATATTTCCATGTTTATGCAGATATCGGTGTAGATATTTGCATGTTTATACACATAACGGTGTACATATTTCCACGTTTACAGAGATTGCGTTGTAGATATTTCCATGTTTATTAAGATGGCGGTGTAGTTATTTCCCTGTTTATACAGATAGCGGTGTGGATATTTCGGTGTATATACAGATAGCGGTGTTGATATTTCCATGGTTACACAGATAGCGGTGTTGATATTTCCATCTCTGCACAGATTGCGGTGTAGATATTTCCATTTTTACAGAGATAGCTGTGTAGATATTTCCATGTTTGCACGGAGAGCTGTGTAGACATTTCCATATTTACACACATAGCAGTGTAGTTATTTCCATGTTTATACAGATGGCGGTGTAGGTAGTTCCATGTTTATGCAGAGGGCGGTGTAGATATTTTCATGTTTATAGAGATGGCGGTGTAGATATTTCCATGTTTATAGAGATGGCAGTGTAGATGTTTCCATGTTTATAGAGATGGTGGAGTAGGTATTTCCAGGTTTTTACAGATGACAGTGTTCCTATTTCCATGTTTATACAGATGGCAGTGTAGATATTTCCATGTTATACAGATAGCGGTGTAGACATTTTCATGTTTACAGAGATAACTGTGTAGATATTTCCATCTTTGCACAGATTGCGGTGTAGATATTTCCATCTTTACCCAGATACGGTGTAAATATTTCGAAGTTTACACAGATAGATAGCTGTGTAGATATTTCCATATTTACACAGATAGCATTGTAGATATTTCCATGTTTACACAGAGAGCTGAGTAGATATTTCCATGTTTATACAGACAGCGGTGTAGATATTTCCATGTTTATAGAGATAGCGGTGTAGGTATTTCCACGTGTATACAGATGGCAGTGTAGATATTTCCATGTTTATAGACATGGTGGTGTAGATATTTCCATGTTTATACAGATAGCAGTGTAGCTATTTCCATGTTTATAGAGATAGCGGTGTAGATATTTCCATATTTATACAGAAAGCGGTGTAGATATTTCCATGTTTATAGAGATAGCGGTGTAGAAATTTCCATGTTTATACAGATAGCAGTGTAGATATTTCCTTGTATATACTGATAGCGGTGAAAATATTTCCATGTTTACACAGATAGCGATGTAGGTATTTCCATCTTTGCGCAGATTGTGGTGTAGATATTTCCATATTTACACAGATAGCGGTGTAGATATTTCCATGTTTACTCAGATAGCTTGGTAGGTATTTCCATGAAAACACAGATAGCGTTGTAGATATTTCCATGATTATAGAGATAGCGGTTTAGATATTTCCATGTAGATACGGATAGCGGTGTTGACATTTCAATGTTTATAGGGATAGCGATGTAGATATTTCCATGTTTATACGGATAGCGGTGTAGATATTTCCGTGTTTATACAGATAGCGGTGTAGATATTTCCATGTTTACTCAGATAGCTCTGTAGATATTTCCATGATTACACAGACATCATTGTAGATATTTCCATGTTTATAGAGATTGCGGTTTAGATATTTCCATGTAGATACACATAGCGGTGTTGACATTTCCATGTTTATAGGGATAGTGATGTAGATATTTCCATGTTAACACAGATAGCGTCGTAGATATTTCCATCTTTATACAGATAGCGTTGTAGATATTTCCATGTTTACACAGATAATGGTGTAGGTTTTCCCATATTTATACAGATAGCGGTGGAGATATTTCCATGTTTATACAGATAGCAGTTTAGATATTTCCATGTATATACTGATAGCGGTGAAAATATTTCCATGTTTACACTGATAGCGATGTAGATATTTCCATCTTTGCGCAGATTGCGGTGTAGATATTTCTATCTTTACACAGATAGCGGTGTAGATATTTCCATGTTTACTCAGATAGCTCGGGAGATATTTCCATGAATTCACAGATAGCGTGGTAGATATTTCCATGTTTATAGAGATAGCGGTTTAGATATTTCCATGTAGATACAAATAGCGGTGTTGACATATCCATGTTTATAGGGATAGCGATGTAGATATTTCCATGTTTTTACGGATAGCGGTGTAGATATTTCCGTGTTTATACAGATAGCGGTGTAGATATTTCCTTGTTTATTCAGATATTGGTGTAGATATTTCTATGTTTATACAGATCATGGTATAGATATCTGCATCTTTACACAGATAGCGATGCAGATATTTCCATGTTTACTCAGATAGCTCTGTAGATATTTCCATGATTACACAGACAGCATTGTAGATATTTCCATGTTTATAGAGATTGCGGTTTAGATATTTCCATGTGGAAACACATAGTGGTGTTGACATTTCCATGTTTATAGGGATAGTGATGCAGATATTTCCATGTTTACACAGATAGCGTTGTAGATATTTCCATCTTTATACAGACAGCGTTGTTGATATTTCCATGTTTACACAGATAGTGGTGTAGATTTTTCCATGTTTATACAGATAGCGGTGGAGATATTTCCATGTTTATACAGATAGCAGTGTAGATATTTCCATGTTTATAGACTTAGCGGTGTAGATATTTCCATATTTATACAGATGGCGGTGTAGATAATTCCATGTTTATTCAGATGTCCGTGTAGATATTTCCAAGTTTATACAGATGGCGGTGTAGATATTTCCATCTTTATACAGGTAGAGGTGTATATATTTCCATGATTAGACAGATAGCGGTGTAGATATTACTATGTTTACAAAGATAGCATTGTAGATATTTCCATCTTTGCACAGATTGCGGTGTAGATATTTCCATCTTTACAGAGATAGCGGTATAGATATTTCCATCTTTGCACAGACTGTGCTGTAGATATTTCCATCTTAACACAGATAGTGGTGTAGATATTTCCATGTTTACACAGACAGGGGTGTAGACATTTCCATGTTTACACAGATAGCGGTGAAGATATTTCCATGTTTATAGAGATAGTGGTGTACATATTTCCATGTTTATACAGATGGCGGTGTACATATTTCCATGTTTATACAGATAGCGGTGTAGATATTTCCAAGTTCTTACAGATAGCGGTGTAGATATTTAAATGTTTTTACAGATAGCGCAGTAGATATTTCCATGTTTATACAGATAGCGGTGTAGGTATTTCCTTGTTATACTGATAGCGGTGTAGACATTTCCATGTTTATACAGATAGCGGTGTATATATTTCCAGGTTTATACAGACAGCGGTGGAGATATTTCCATGTTTATACAGATAGCAGTGGAGATATTTCCATGTTTATACAGATCGCGGTGTAGATATTTTCATGTTTATACAGATAGCGTTGTCCATATATCCAAGTTTCTACAGATAGCCGTGTAGATATTTCCATGTTTATGCAGATAGCGGTGTAGATATTTCCATGTTTATACCCATAGCGGTGTACATATTTCCACGTTTACAGAGATTGCGGTGTAGTTATTTCCATGTTTATACTGATGGCTGTAAAGGTCTTTCCATGTGTATACAGATGGCAGTGTAGATTTCCCATGTTTATACTGATGGATGTGTAGATATTTCCTTGCTTATAGAGATAGTGGTGGAGATATTTCCATGTTTATACAGATAGCGATGTAGATATTTCCATGTTTATACAGATCGCAGTGTAGGTAATTCCATGTTTATGCAGATAGCGGTGAAGATATTTCCATGTTTATAGAGATATCGGTGTAGATATTTCCATGTTTATACTGATAGCGGTGGAGATATTTCCATGTTTATACAGATAGCGGTGGAGATATTGCCTGATTTATACAGATTGCGATGAAGATATTTCCAAGTTTATACAGAGAGCGGTGTAGATATTTCCAAGTTTACACAGATAGCAGTGGAGTTATTTCCATGTTTATACATATTACAATGTAGGTATTTCCAGGTTTATAGAGATACCGGTGTAGATATTTCCATGTTTATACAGATGGCTGTGTAGATATTTCCATGTGTATTCAGATGGCAGTGTAGATATTTCCATGTTTATACAGATGGAGGTGTAGATATTTCCATGTTTATACAGACGACTGTGAAGATAATTTCATATTTTTACACATGGCAGTGTAGTTATTTCATTGTTTATACAGATAGCTGTGTGGCTATTTCCATGTTTATATAGATAGCAGTGGAGATATTTCCATGTATATAGAGAAGGCTGTGTAGATATTTCCATGTTTATACAGATGGCAGTGTAGATATTTCCATGTTTATAGAGATAGTGGTGTAGATATTTCCATGTTTATACAGATAGTAGTGCAGATATTTCCATGTTTATAGAGACAGCGTTGTATATATTTCCATATTAATACAGATAGCGGTGTAGATATTTCCATGATTATTCAGATGGCGGTGTAGATATTTCCATGTTTATACAGATGGCGGTGTAGATATTTCCCTGTTTATACAGATAGCGGTGTGGATATTTCCTTGTATATACAGATAGCAGTGTTGATATTTCCATGTTTACACAGATAGCGGTGTAGATATTTTCATCTTTGCACAGATTGCGGTGTAAATGTTACCATTTTTACACAGATAGCTGTGTAGATATATCCATGTTTACACAGAGAGCTGTGTAGATATTTCCATGTTTACACAGATAGCCGTGTAGATATTTCCATGTTTATACAGATGGCGTTGTAGATAGTTCCATGTTTATGGAGAGGGCGGTGTAGATATTTTCATGTTTATAGAGATGGCGGTGTAGATATTTCCATGTTTATAGAGATGGCAGTGTAGATGTTTCCATGTTTATAGAGATGGTGGAGTAGATATTTCCATGTTTTTACAGATGACAGTGTAGCTATTTCCATGTTTATACAGGTGGCAGTGTAGATATTTCCATGTTATACAGATAGCGGTTTAGACATTTCCATATTTATACAGATAGCGGTGTAGATATTTCCATATTAATACAGATAGCGGTGTAGATATTTCCATATTTATACAGATAGCTGTGTATATATTTCCATGTTTACACAGAGAGCTGTGTAGATATTTCCATGTTTACACAGATAGCGTTGTAGATAATTCCATATTTATACAGATAGCGGTGTAGGTAGTTCGATATTAATACAGATAGCGGTGTATATATTTCCATATTTATACAGATAGCGGTGTATATATTTCCATGTTTATACAGATAGCGGTGGCTATATTTCCATGTTTATACAGATAGCTGTGGAGATATTTCCATGTTTATGCATATCGCGGTGTAGATATTTTCATGTTCATACAGATAGCGTTGTCCATATTTCCAAGTTTGTACAGATAGCCAAGTAGATATTTCCATGTTTATGCAGATAGCGGTGTAGATATTTGCATGTTTGTACCCATAGCGGTGTACATATTTCCACGTTTACAGAGATTGCATTGTAGATATTTCCATGTTTATACTGATGTCTGTGAAGATATTTCCATGTGTATACAGATGGCAGTGTAGATTTCCCATGTTTATACTGATGGAGGTGTAGATATTTCCTTGTTTATAGAGATAGCGGTGGAGATATTTCCATGTTTATACAGATAGTGATATAGATATTTCCATGTTTATACAGATAGCAGTGTAGGAATTTCCAAGTTTATACAGATAGCGGTGAAGGTATTTCCATGTTTATAGAGATAGCGATATAGATATCTCCATGTTTATACAGATAGCGGTGGAGATATTTCCATGTTTATACAGATATCCTAGGAGATATTGCCTTATTTATATAGATGGCGGTGTAGATATTTCCACGTTTCTACAGATAGCGGTGTAGATATTTCCATATTTATACAGATAGCAGTGCAGTTATTTCCATGTTTATACATATGGAAGTGTAGGTATTTCCAGGTTTATAGAGATAGCGGTGTAGATATTTCCATGTTTATACAGATGGCTGTGTAGATATTTCCATGTGTATACAGATGGCAGTGTAGATATTTCCATGTTTATAAAGATGACTGTGAAGATATTTTCATATTTTTACACATGGCGGTGTAGATATTTCATTGTTTCTACAGATAGCTGTGTGGCTATTTCCTTGTATATACAGATAGCATTGGAGATATTTTCATGTTTATAGAGATGACCGTGTAGATATATCCATGTTTATACAGATGACTGTGAAGGTATTTTCATATTTTTACACATGGCGGTGTAGATATTTCATTGTTTATACAGATAGCTGTGTGGCTATTTCCATGTTTATACAGATAGCAGTGGAGATTTTTCCATGTTTATAGGGATAGCGGAGTAGATATTTCAGTGTTTACACAGATGGCTGTGTAGGTATTTCCATGTGTATACACATGGCAGTGTAGATATTTCCATGTTTATGGAGATAGCGGTTTAGTTATTTCCGTGTTTATACAGATAGCGGTGTAGATATTTCCATGTTTATACAGATAGCGGTGTTGATATTTCCATGTTTATACAGATAGTGTTGGAGATACTCTCTTGTTTATAGAGATCGTGGTGTGATATTTCCATGTTTATACAGATAGCGGTGTAGATATTTCCATATTTATACTGGTAGCGGTGTAGATATTTCCATGTTTATACAGATCGTGGTGTAGATATTTCCATTTTTCCACAGATGGTAGTGTAGATATTTCCATTTTTATACAGATGACTGTGTAGATATTTGCATGTTTATAAAGATAGCGGTATAGATATTTCCATATTTATACAGATAACGGTGTAGATATTTCCATGTTTATACAGATAGCGGTGAAGATATTTCCATGTTTATGTGGATAGCGGTCTTCATATTTGCATGTTTATAGGGATAGCATTGTAGATATTACCATGTTTATACAGATAGCGGTGTAGATATTTCCATGTTTATTCAGCTCCCGGTGTAGGTATTTCCATCTTTATACAGATGGCAGAGTAGATATTTCGATGTTTATACAGATAGCGGTGTAGATATTTTCATGTTTATAGAGATGGTGGTGTAGATATTTCCATGTTTATAGAGATTGTGGTGTAGATATTTCCATGTTTTTAAAGTTGTCGGTGTGGGTATTTCCATGTTTATAGAGATAGCGGTGTAGATACTTCCACGTTTCTACAGATGGCTTTTTAGATATTTCCATGTGTATTCAGATGTCAGTATAGATATTTCCATGTTGATAGATATGGTGGTGTAGATATTTCCATGTTTATACAGATGACTGTGTAGATGTTTGCATGTTTATACAGATGGCGATGTAGATATTTCCATGTTTATAGAGATAACAGTTTAGATGTTTCCATGTTTATAATGAAAGCGGTGTAGATATTTCCAAGTTTATACAGATAGAGGTGTACATAATTGCATATTTATACAGACAGTGCTGTAGATATTTCGATGTTTATACAGATGGCGGTGTAGATATTTCCGTGTTTATACAGATGGTATTGTAGATATTTCCTTGCTTATACAGATAGCGGTGTAGATATTTCCATGTTGATACAGATAGCGGTGTAGATACTTCCATGTTTATACTGATAGCGGTTTAGATATTTCCTTCTTTGCACAGATTGCGCTGTAGATATTTCGATATTTACACAGATAGCTGTGTAGATATTTGCAAGTCTACACAGATATCTGTGTAGATATTTCCAGGTTTACACACATAGTGTTGTAGATATTTCCATGTTTATACACATAACTTTGTACATATTTCCGTGTTTATACAGATAGCGTTGTAGATATTTCCATGTTTATACAGATAGCGGTGTAGATATTTCCATGCTTATACAGATATCGGTGTAGATATTTACATGTTTATACTGATAGTGTGGAGATATTTCCATGTTTATACAGACAGCGATGTAGATATTTCCATGTTTATAGAGATGGCGGTGTAGATATTTCCATGTTTATAGAGATTGCAATGTAGATATTTCTATGTTTATAGAGATGGCGGTGTAGATATTTCCTTGTGTACAGAGATGGCGGTGTAGGTATTTCCATGTGTATAGATATGGCGGTGTAGGTGTTTCCATGTTTATAGAGATAGTGGTGAGGATATTTCCATCTTTATACAGACAGCAGTGAAGATATTTCCATGTTTATACAGATAGCGATGTTGGTTATTCCATGTTTATACAGATGACTGAGTATATATTTCCATGTTTAAAGATAGCGGTGTAGATAATTCCATGTTTATAGAGACGGTGGTGTAGGTATTTCCATGTTTATATAGATAGTGGTGTAGATATTTCCATGTTCATTCTGATATCGGTGTAGATATTTCCATGTTTATACAGATAGCGGTGAAGTTATTTCCATTTTTATACAGATAGTGGTGTTGCTATTTCCATGTTTATACAGATAGCGGTGTAGATATTTCCATGTTTATACAGCTCGTGGTGTAGATATTTCCATCTTTATACAGATGGCGGTGTAGATATTCCCATATTTATAGAGATAGCCTTGTAGGTATTTCCTTGATTATACAGATAGTGGTGTAGGTATTTCCATGTTTATACAGATAGCGGTGCATATAATTCCATGTTTATAGAGACAGCGTTGTAGATATTTCCAATTTGCACAGATTACGGTGTAGATATTTCCATCTTTACAGAGATAGCGGTGTAGATATTGCGATGTTTACACAGAAAGCTGTTTAGATATTTCCATGTTTACACAGATAGCGTTGTAGATATTTCCAGGTTTATAAAGATAGCGGTGGAGATATTTCCATATTTTTACAGATACTGGTGGAGATATTTCCATGTTTATACAGATGGAGGTATAGACATTTCCATGTTTATACAGATGAGTGAGTAGAAATTTTCATGTTTTTACAGATGGCGGTGTAGATATTTTCATGTATATACAGATAGCGGTGTGGCTATTTCCATGTTTATACAGATAGCAGTGTAGATATTTCGATGTTTATACAGATGGCTCTGTAGATATTTCCATGTTTATACAGAAGGCAGTGTAGATATTTCCATGTTTATACAGATAGTGGTGTAGATATTTCCATGTTTATACAGTTAGCTGTGTAGGTAATTCTATGTTTATACAGATGGCGTTGTAGGTATTTCCATGTTTATAGAGATAGCCATGTAGATATTTCCATGTTTATACACATAGAGGTGTAGACATTTCCATGTTTATAGAGATAGCGGTGTAGATATTTCCATATTTATACAGACAGAAGTGTAGATATTTCCATGTTTATAGAGATAATGGTGTAGATATTTCCATATTTATACAGATAGCAGTGTAGATATTTCCATGTTTATACAGACAGCGGTTTAGATATTTCCATGTTTACAGAGAGAGCGGTGTAGATATTTCCATATTTGCACAGATTGCGCTGTAGATATTTCCATCTTTAAAAGATATCTGTGTACATATTTCCATGTTTACACAGATAGCGGTGTATTTATTTCCGTGTTAACACAGATAGTGTTGTAGATATTTCCATGTTTATACAGATAGTGGTGTAGATATTTCCATGTTTATACAGATCGTGGTGTATATATTTCCATGTTTATACAGACAGCAGTGTAGATATTTTCATGTTTATAGAGATAGCAGTGTAGATATTTCCATGTTTACAGAGTTAGCGGTGTAGATACTTCCATTTTGCACAGATTGCGATGTAGATACTTCCATCTTTACACAGATAGCGGTGTACATATTTCCATGTTTACACAGATAGCGGTGTAGATATTTCCATGTTTACACAGATAGTGTTGTAGATATTTCCATGTTTATACAGATAGCAGTGTAGATGTTTCTATGTTTATAAAGATAGCGGTGTAGATGTTTCCATCTTTATACAGATAGCAATGTAGATATTTCCATGTTTATACAGATGGCGGTGTAGGTATTTCCATATTTATAGAGATAGCGGTGTAGATATTTCCGTGTTCATACATACGGCAGTGTACATATTTCCTTGTGTATACAGATGGCAGTGTTGATATTTCCATGTTTATACAGATGGAGGTGTAGGTATTTCCATGTTTATACAGATGGCAGGGTTGATATTTCCATGTTTGTGCAGATAATGGTGTAGATATTTCCAAGTTTATACAGATAGCGGATTAAAATATTTCCATGTTTATTCAGATGGTGGTGTACATACTTCCATTTTTATACTGGTAGCGGTGTAATTTCCATGTTTATACTGATAGCGGTGTAGATATTTCCATGTTTTTACAGATGGCGGTGTAGATATTTCCATGTTTACGCAGATAGCGGTGTGGCTATTTCCATGTTTATAGAGATCGTGGTGTAGATATTTCCATGTTAACGCAGATAGTTTTGTAGATATTTCCATGTTTATACAGATAGCAGTGTAGATGTTTCTATGTTTATACAGATAGCGGTGTAGATATTTCCATGTTTATACAGATAGCGGTGTAGATATATCCATGTTTATGCTGATTGCGGGGTAGGCATTTCCATGTTTATACAGATAGCGGTGCAGATATTTCCATATTTACAGAGAAAGAGGTGTAGATGTTTCCAAATTTGCACAGATTGCGGTGTACATATTTCCACGTTTATACAGATAGCGGTGTAGATATTTCAATGTTTATAGAGATAGCGGTTTAGTTATTTCCATGTTTATACAGATGGCAGTGTAGATATTTCCATGTTTATACAGAAGGCGGTGAAGATATTTCCATGTTTTTAGGGATAGCCATGTAGATATTTCCATGATTATACAGATAGCGGTTTTGACATTTCCATGTTTATAGAGATAGCGGTGTAGATATTTCTATATTTATACAGATAGCGGAGTAGATATTTCCATGTTTATACAGATAGCAGTGTAGATATTAACATGTTTATACAGATAGCGGTGCAGATATATCCATGTTTATACAGATTGTGGAGTAGATATTTCCATGTTTATACAGATAGCGGTGTAGATATTTCCATGTTTACAGAGGCAGAGGTGTAGATATTTCCATATTCACACAAATTGCGGTGTACATATTTCCATGTTTACACAGACAGCTGTGAAGATATTTCCATGTTTACACAGATAGTGTTGTACATATTTCCATGTTTATAGAGATTGCAGTGTAGATATTTGCAGGTTTATAAAGATAGCGGTGTAGATATTTCCATGTTTATACAGATAGCAGTGGAGATATTTCCATGTTTATATAGATAGCGCTGTAGATATTTGCATGTATTTACAGATAGCGGTGTAGATATTTCCATGTTTATACAGATAGCGGTGGAGATATTTTCAAGTTTATACAGATAGCGGTGGACATATTTTCATGTTTATAGAGATGGCATTTTGGATATTTCCAAGTTTATACAGATAGCGGTGTCGATATTTCCGTGATTATACAGATAGCGGTGCAGGTATTTCCATGTTTGTAGAGTTAGCGATGTAGATATTTCCATGTTTTTACAGATGGGGGTGTAGATATTTCCATGATTATACAGATGACTGTGTAGATATTTCCATGTTTTTTACAGATGGCGGTGTAAATATTTCCATGTTCCGCAGATAGCAGTGTGGATATTTCCATGTTTATACAGATAGCGATGTAGATATTTCCATGTTTGTAGAGATGGCTGTGTAGTTATTTCCATGTTTATACAGATTTCAGTGTAGATATTTCCTTGTTTATACAAATAGTGGGGTAGACATTTCCATGTTTATAGAGATAGTGTAGATATTTCCATAGTTATACAGATAGCGGTGTAGATATTTCCATGTTCATACAGATAGCGGTGTAGATGTTTCCATGTTTATATATATAGCGGTGTAGATATATCCATGTTTATACAGATCGTGGTGTATATATTTCCATGTTTATACAGATAGCGGTGTAGATATTTCCATGTTTATACAGATAGCGGTGTAGATATTTCCATATTTACAGAGATAGAAGCGTAGATATTTCCACATTTGCACAGATTGCGGTGTACATATTTCCACGTTTATACAGATAGCGGTGTAGATATTTCCATATTTATGCAGATAACGGTGTAGATATTTCCATGTTTATACAGATAGCGGTGTAGATATTTCAATTTTTATACAGATAGCGGTGTAGATATATCCATGTTTACACAGATTGCGGTGTAGATATTTCCATGTTTATAAAGATAGCGGTGTAGATATTTCTATGTTTACACAGATTGCGGTGGAAATATTTCCATGTTTATACAGATAGCGATGTAAATATTTCCATGTTTATACAGATAGCGTAGAAGATATATCCATGTTTATAGAGATAGCGGTGTAGACATTTCCATGTTTATACAGATAGCGGTGTAGATATTTCCATGTTTATACAGATAGCGGTGGAGATATTTCAATGTTTATACAGATGACTGTTTAGATATTTCCATGTGTATACAGATGGCAGTGTAGATATTTCCATGTTTATAGAGATGGCAGTGTAGATATTCCATGTTTATACAGATTGCGGGGTGACTATTTTCATGTTTACAGAAATAGCGGTGTAGGTATTTCCATGTTTGTAGAGATGGCTGTGTAGATATTTCCATGTTTACACAGATGACTGTGTAGGTATTTCCATGTATATCCAGAAGGCAGTGTTGATATTTCAATGTTTATAGAGATAGCGGTTCAGTTACTTCCTTGTTTATACAGATGGCAGTGTAGATATTTCCATGTTTATACAGAAGGCGGTGAAGATATTTCCACGTTTTTAGGGATAGCCATGTAGATATTTCCATGTTTATACAGATAGCGGTGTTGACATTTCCATGTTTATAGAGATAGCGTTGTAGATATTTCCATATTTATACAGATAGCGGAGTAGATATTTCCATGTTTATACAGATAGTGGTGTTGATATTTCCATGTTTACCGAGACAGAGGTGTAGATATTTCCATATTCACACAGATTGTGGTGTACATATTTCCATCTTTACACTGACAGCTGTGAAGATATTCCCATGTTTACATAGATACTGTTTTAGATGTTTCCGTGTTTATAGGGTTTGCAGTGTAGATATTTCCATGTTTATAAAGATAGCGGTGTAAATATTTCCATGTTTATACAGATAGCGGTGGAGATATTTCCATGTTAATATAGATAGCGGTGTAAATATTTCCATGTTTATACAGATAGCGGTGGAGATATTTCCATGTTTATATAGATAGCGCTGTAGATATTTGCTTGTTTATACAGACAGCGGTGTAGATATTTCCATGTTTATACAGATAGTGGTGTAGATATTTCCATGTTTATAGAGATAGCGGAGGAGATATTTCCATGTTTTTACAGATAGCAATGTAGATATTTGAATGTTTATGCAGATAGCGGTCTAGATATTTCCATGTTTATACAGAGAACGGTGTAGATATTTCCTTTTTATACACGTAGCTGTGTAGTTATTTCCATGTTTATACAGATGACTGTGTACATATTTCCATGTTTATACAGATGGCGGTGTTGATATTTCCATGTTTATAGAGATAGCGGTTTAGGTATTTCCATGTTTATACATATAGCTGTGTAGATATTTCCACATTTATAGAGATAGCTGTGTAGATATATCCGTATTTATACAGATAGCCGTGGAGATAATTCCATGTTTATTCAGATGGTGGTGTAGATATTTCCATGTTTATACAGGTAGCGGTGTAGATATTTCCGAGTTTATATAGATAGCGGTGTAGATATTTCCATGTTTATGCTGATAGCGGTATAAGTTTTCCGTGTTTTTAGAGATAGCGGTGTAGATATTTCCATGTTTATACAGATGACTGTGTAGTCTTTTCCATTTGTATTCAGATTGCAGTGTAGATATTTCCATGTTTATACAGATGGAGGTGTAGTTATTTCCAGGTTTATACAGATGACTGTGTAGATATTTCCATATTTTTACAGATGGCGGTGTAGATATATGCATGTTTATACAGATATCGGTGTCACTATTTCCATGTTTATAGGGATAGCGGTGTAGATATTTCCATGTTTATAGAGATAGTGGTTTAGATATTTCCATGTTTATACAGATAGCACTGTTGGTATTTCCATGTTTATACTGCTCGCGGTGTAGATATTTCCATCTATGTACAGATGGCAGTGTAGATAGGTCCATGTTTATACAGATAGCGGTTTAGATATTTCCATTTTTACACAGATGGTGGTGTAGATATTTCCATGTTTATGGAGATGGCGATGTAGATATTTTCATGTTTATAAATATGTCATTGTAGATATTTCCAGGTTTATAAAGATGGCGGTGTAGATATTTCCATGTTTATAGAGATAGCTGTGTAATTATTTCCATCTCTATAGAGATAGCGGTGTAGTTATTTCCATGTTTATGCAGATGGCTGTGTACATGTTTCCATGTTTATACAGATGGCAGTCTAGATATTTCCATGTTTATAGAGATGGTGGTGCAGATATTTCCATGTTTATACAGATGACTGTGTAGATATTTCCATGTTTATACAGATGGCGGCTTAGATATTTCCATGTTTATAGAGATAGCGGTGTATATATTTCCATATTGAAAGAGATAGCAGTGTAGATATTTCCATGTTTATTTAGAGGGCGGTATAGATATTTCCATGTATATACAGATAGCGGTGTATTTATTTCCTTGTTTATGCAGAGAAACTTGTAGATATTTCCATGTTTATACAGATCGTGGTGTAGATATTTCCACGTTTATACAGATAGTGGTGTTGGTATTTCCCTGTTTATACAGATAGCAGTGCAGATATTTCCATGTTTATACAGCTCGGGATGCAGATATTACCATCTTTACACAGACGGCATTGTAGATATTTCCATGTTTACACAGATGGCGGTGTAGATAGTTCCATGTTTATGGAGACGGCGGTGTAGATATTTTCATGTTTATAGAGATGGCGGTGTAGATATTTCCATGTTTATAGAGTTTTTGGTGTGGATATTTCCATGTTTATACAGATTACAGTGTAGATATTTCCATGTGTATACAGATAGCGGTGCAGATGTTTTCATGTTTATACTGATGGCTCTGTAGACATTTCCATGTGTATACAGACGGCAGTTTAGATATTTCCATGTTTATGGAGAAGGTGGTGTAGATATTTCCATGTATATACAGATGATTGTGTAGATATTTCCATGATTATAAAGATGGCAGTGTAGTTTTTTCCATGTTTAGGGATGGTGGTGTAGATATTTCCATGTATATACAGTTGACTGTGTAGATATTTCCATTTTTATACAGAGAGCGGTGTAGGTATTTCCATATTTAAACAGATAGCGGTGGTGATATTTCCATGTTTACACAGAAAGCGATGTAGATATTTCCATATTTAAACAGATAGCGGTGGTGGTATTTCCATGTTTACACAGAGAGCGATGTAGATATTTCCATGTTTATACAGATTGCATTGTAGTTATTTCCATGTTTATAGAGGTAGCAGTGTACATATTTCCATGTTTATACCGATGACTGTGTAGATATTTCCATGTTTGTACAGATGGCAGTGTAGATATTTCCATGTTTATAGAGATAGCGGTGTAGATATTTTCATGTTTATACAGATTGCGGTGGAGATATGACCATGTTTATACAGATAGCAATGGAGATATTTCCACGTTAATACACACAGCGGTGTAGATATTTCCATGTTTATACAGATAGCGGTGTAGATATTTCCATGTTTATACAGATGGCTGTGCCGATATTTCCATGTTTATTCAGAGTTCTCTGTAGATATTTCCATGTTTATATAGATGACAGTGTAGATATTTCCAGGTTTATACAGTTGACTGTGTAGATATTTCCATGTTAATACAGATGGCGGTGTAGATATTTCCAAGTTTATAGAGATAGCGGTGTAGATATTTCCATGTTTATAGAGATAGCGGTGTAAATATTTCCAAATTTATACAGACAGTGGTGTAGATATTCCATGTTTTTACAGATAGCGGTGTAGGTATTTCCATCTTTATTCAGAGAGTGCTGTACATATTTCCATGTTTATAAAGATCACTGTGTAGATATTTCCATGTTTATACAGATAACGTTGTAGATATTTCCATCCTTATACAAACGGTGGTGTAGATATTTCCATGTTCCTACACATGACTGTGTAGTTATTTCCATGTTTATACAGATGGCGGAGTAGATATTTCCATATTTATAAAGATAGCAGTGTAGATATTTCCAGGTTTATACAGATCGTGGTGAAGATATTTCACTGTTTATACAGAAACCGTTGTAGATATTTCCATGTTTATACATACTGCAGTGTAGATATTTCTATGTTTATACAGATAGCGGTGTAGATATTTCCATGTTTGTACAGATGGCGGTGTTGATATTTCCATCTGTACACATATTGCCATGTAGATATTTCCATCTTTATACAGATGGCGTTGTAGATATTTCCATGGATATGCAGATGGCGGTGTGGATATTTCCATGTTTATAGAGATAGCGGTGTAGTTATTTCCATGTTTATAGACATAGCGGTGTAGATATTTCCGTGTTTATATAGATGGCGTTGTAGATATTTCCATGTTTATACCGATAGCGGTGTTGGTATTTCCACGTTTATACAGATAGCGATATAGATATTTCCATGTTTATACAGCTCGCGGTGCAGATATTTATATCTTTATACAAATGGCATTGTAGATATTTCCTTATTCACACAGATGGCGGTGTAGATGTTTCCATGTTTATATAGATGGCGGAGTAGATACTTTCATGTTTATGGAGATGGCAGTGTAGATATTTTCATGTTTATAGAGATGGCGGTGTAGATATTTCCATGTTTATTGAGATAGCAGTGTAGATATTTACATGTTTATACAGATGCCTGTGTAGATATTTCCATGTGCATACAAATGGCATTGTAGATATTTCCATGTTTATACAGATGACTGTATAGGTATTTCCATGTTTTTACAGATGGCAGTGCAGATATTTCCATGTTTATAGAGATAGCGGTGTAGATATTTCCATGTTTGTACAGATGGCGGTGTTGATATTTCCATCTATACACAGATGGCCGTGTAGATATTTCCATGTTTATACAGACGGCGGAGAGATTTCCATGGATATGCAGATGGCAGTGTAGATATTTCCATATATACAAATAGCGGTGTAGGTATTTCCATGTTTACACAGATGGTTTTGTTGATATTTCCCTGTTTATACACATTGCGGAGTAGATACTTCCATCTTTATGGAGATGGCAGTGTAGGTATTTTCATGTTTATAGAGATAGCGGTGTAGATATTTCCATCTTTCTACAGATGGCAGTGTACATATTTCCATGTTTATACAGATGGCGGTGTAGAAATTCCCATGTTTATACAGATCGCTTTGTAGACTTTTCCATCTTTCTACAGATGTCAGTGTAGATATTTCCATGTTTATACAGAAGGTAGTGTAGATATTTCCATGTTTATACAGATGTCTGTGTAGATATTTCCAGTTTATGCGTATGGCGGTGTAGATATTTCCATGTTTATAGAGATGGCGGTGCAGTTATATCTATGTTTATAGAGATAGAGGTGTAAATATCTCCATGTTTATAGAGATGGTGGTGTAAGTATTTTCATGTTTATAGAGATAGCGGTGTAGATATTTCCATGTTTATACAGATAACGGTGTTGGTATTTCCATGTTTATACAGATAGCGGTGTAGATATTTCCATGTTTATACAGCTCACGTGTAGATGTTTCCATCTTTATACAGATGGCAGGGTAGATATTTCCATGTTTATACAGATAGCGGTGTAGATATTTCCATGTCTATCTAGATAGCGGTGAAGGTATTTACATATTTATACAGATTGCGGTGTAGATATTTCCATCTTTATACAGATGGCGGTGTAGATATTTCCATGTTTATACGGATGGCAGTGAAGATATTTCCATGTTTATACAGATAGTGGTGTAAATATTTCCATGTTTATACAGATGGCGGTGTAGATACATCCATGTTTCTGAAGATGGCGGTGTAGTTATATTCATGTTTATAGAGATGGCGGTGTAGATATTTCCATGTTTATACAGATGTCTGTGTAGATATTTCCAGGTTTATGCAGATAGCGGTGTAGATATTTTGATGTTTATAGAGATTGCGGTGTAGTTATTTCTAAGTTTTTAGAGATAGCGGTGTAAATATTTCCATGTTTATAGAGACGGTGGTGTAAGTATTTTCATGTTTATAGAGATAGCGGTGTAGATATTTACATGTTTATACAGATAGCGGTGTTGGTATTTCCATGTTTATACAGATAGCGGTGTAGATATTTCCATGTTTATACAGCTCGCAGTGTAGATATTTCCATCTTTATACAGATGGCAGTGTAGATATTTCCATGTTTATACAGATAGCGGTGTAGATATTTCATGTCTATAGAGATAGCGTTGTTGTTATTTCCATATTTATACAGATTGCGTTGTAGATATTTCGATCTTTATACAGATGGCGGTGTAGATATTTCCATGTTTATACAGATGGCAGTGTAGATATTTCCATGTTTACAGAGATAGCGCTGAAGATATTTCCATCTTTGCACAGATTGCGGTGTAGATATTTCCATTTTTACACTGATAGCTGGGTAGATATTTCCAAGGTTACACAGATAGCTGTGTAGCTATTTCTATGTTTACACAGATAGCATTGTATATATTTCCATGTTTATACAGATAGCGGTTAAATATTTCCATGTTTTTACAGATAGCGGTGAAGATATTTCCATGTTTATACAGATAGCGGTGGAGATATTTCCCTGTTTATACAGATAGCGATGAAGATATTTCCATGTTTATACAGATAGCGGTGTAGATATTTCCATGTTTATAGAGATAGCGGTGTAGATATTCCCATGTTTATACAGATGGCTGTGTAGATATTTACATGTGTGTATAGATGGCAGTGTAGATATTTCCATGTATATACAGATGACTGTGAATTATTTCCATGTTTATACGTATGTCAGTGTAGATATTTTCATGTTTATAGAGAAAACGATGTAGATATTTCAATGTTTATACACATAGCGGTGTAGACGTTACCATGTTTAGAGAGACAGCGTTGTAGATATTTCCATGTTTATACAGATAGCTGTGTAGATATTTCCATGTTTATACAGATTGCGATGCAGATATTTCTATGTTTATACAGATAGCGGTGGAGATATTTCCCTGTTTATACAGAGAGCGATGTAGATATTTCCATGTTTATACAGATAGCGGTGTAGATATTTCCATGTTTATAGAGATAGCGGTGTAAATATTTCCATGTTTATACAGATGGCTCTGTAGATATTTCCATGTGTGTACAGATGGCAGTGTAGATATTTCCATTTTTATACAGATGGCGCTGTAGATATTTCCATGTTTATACAGATGGCAGTGTAGATATTTCCATGTTTATACAGATGGCAGTGTAGATATTTCCATGTTTATACAGATTGCGGTGTAGATACATCCATGTTTCTGAAGATGGCGGTGTAGATATTTTCATGTTTATAGAGATGTAGGTGTAGATAATTCCATGTATATACAGATAGCATTGTAGATATTTTCATGTTTATAGAGAAAGCGGTGTAGGTATTTGCATGTTTATACAGATGGCAGTGTAGATATATCCATGTTTATACAGATGGCAGTGAAGATATTTCCATGTTTATTCAGATAGTGGTGTAAATATTTCCATGTTTATACAGATGGCGGTGTAGATACATCCATGATTCTGAAGATGGCGGTGTAGGTATACTCATGTTTATAGAGATGGCGGTGTAGATATTTCCATGTTTATACAGATGTCTGTGTAGATATTTCCAGGTTTATGCAGATAGCGGTGTAGATATTTCCATGTTTATGGAGATGGCGGTCTAGTTATTTCTAAGTTTATAGAGATAGCGGTGTAAATATTTCCATGTTTATAGAGACGGTGGTGTAAGTATTTTCATGTTTATAGAAATAGCGGTGTAGATGTTTACATGTTTATACAGATAGCGGTGTTGGTATTTCCATGTTTATACACATAGCGGTGTAGATATTTCCATGTCTACAGAGATAGCGGTGTAGTTATTTTCATGTTTATAGAGAAAGTGGTGTAGGTATTTCCATGTAAATACAGATGGCTGTGTAGATATTTCCATGTTTATACAGATAGCGGTGTAGATATTTCCATGTTTACAGAGATAGCGGTGTAGGTATTTGTATCTTTGCACAGATTGCGGTGTAGGTATTGCCAAACTTGCAGAGATAGTGGTGTAGATATTTCGAAGTTTACACAGATAGCTGTGTAGATATTTCCATGTTTACAGAGATAGCATTGTAGATATTTCCATGTTTATACAGATTGCAGTGTAGTTATTTCCATGTTGATACTGATAGCGGTGTAGATATTTCTATGTTTATACAAGTAGCAGTGTAGAAATTCCCATGTTTATACAGATCGCTTTGTAGATATTTCCATCTTTCTACAGATGTCAGTGTAGGTATTTCCATGTTTATGCAGATGGCAGTGTAGATATTTCCATGTTTATAGAGATGGCGGTGTAGTTATTTCTATGTTTATAGAGATAGCGGTGTATATATCTCCATGTTTAAAGAGATGGTGGTGTAAGTATTTTCATGTTTATGGAGATAGCACTGTAGATATTTCCATGTTTATACAGATAACGGTGTTGGTATTTCCATGTTTATACAGATAGCGGTGAAGATATTTCCATGATTATACAGCTCGCGGTGTAGATATTTCCATCTTTATACAGATGGCAGTGTAGATATCTCCATGTTTATACAGATAGCAGTGTAGGTATTTCCTTGTCTATAGAGATAGCGGTGTAGTTATTTTCATATTTATACAGATTGCGGTGTAGATATTTCCATCTTTATACAGATGGCGGTGTAGATATTTCCATGTTTATACAGATGGCAGTGAAGATATTTCCATGTTTATACAGATAGTGGTGTAGATATTTCCATGTTTATACAGATAGCGGTGTAGTTACATCCATGTTTCTGAAGATGGCGGTGTAGATATTTTCAGGTTTATAGAGGTGGAGGTGTAGATATTTCCATGTATATAGAGATAGCAGTGTAGATATTTTCATGTTTATAGAGAAAGCGGTGTAGGTATTTCCATGTTGATACAGATAGCGGTGTAGTTATTTCCATATTTATACAGATAGCGGTGTAGGTATTTCCATGTTTATACAGATTGCGGTGTAGATATTTCCATGTTTATACAGATGGCGGTGTAGATATTTCCTTGTTTATACAGACAGCGGTGTAGATATTTCCATGTTTATACAGGTAGCGGTGTAGATATTTCCATGTTTACAGAGATAGCTGTGTAGATATTTCCATCTTTGCACAGATTGCCGTGTAGATACTTCCATGTTTACGCAGATAGCTTTGTAGATATGTCCAAGTTTACACAGATAGCTTTGTAGATATTTCCATGTTTACACAAATACGTTGGTAGATATTTCCATGTTTATACAGATTGCGGTGTAGATATGTCCATGATTATACAGATAGAGGTGTAGATATTTTCATGTTTATACACATAGCGGTCTAGATATTTCACGTTTATACAGTTGGCGGTGTAGATATTTCCATTTTTCTACAAATGGCAGTGTAGATATTTCCATGTTTATTGAGATGGCGGTGTAGATATTTCCACGTTTATACAGATGGCTGTGCCGATATTGCCATGTTTATACAGAGTTCTCTGTAGATATTTCCATGTTTATATAGATGACAGTGTAGATATTTCCAGGTTTATACAGATGACTGTGTAGATATTTTCCATGTTAATACAGATGGCGGTGTATATATTTCCATGTTTATACAGATCGCGGTGTAGATATTTCCATGTTTATACAGATCGCGGTGTAGATATTTCCATGTTTTTACAGATATCGGTGTAGATATTTCTATGTTTACACACATTGCTGTGTAGATATATCCTTCTTTCTACAGATGGCATTGTAGATATTTCCATGTTTATACAGATGGCGGTGTAGATATTTCCATGTTTATACAGATCGTGGTGAAGATATTTCCATGTTTATACAGATGACAGTGTAGATATTTCCATGTTTATACAGAGAACAGTGTAGATAGTTCCATGTGTATAGAGATGGCATTGTAGATATTTCCATGTTTATACAGATGGTGGTGTAGATATTTCCATGTTTATACCGATGACTCTACAGGTATTTCCATGTTTTTACAGATGGCATTGTAGATATTTCCATGTTTATAGAGATAGCAGTGTAGATATTTCCATGTTTATACAGATGGCGTTGTAGATAATTCCATGTTTATAGAGATAGCGGTGTAGATATTTCCATATTTATACAGATAACAGTGTAGATATTTCCATGTTTATACAGATAGCGGTGTAAATATTTCCATGTTTATACAGATCACGGTGTAGTTATTTCCATGTTTATAGACATAGCGGTTTAGATATTTCCATGTTTATACAGACCGCGCTTTAGATATTTCCATGTTTGTACAGATAGCGGTGTAGATATTTCCATGTTTATACAGATCGTGGTGTAGATATTTCCATGTTTATACAGATCGTGGTGTAGATATTTCCATGTTTATATAGATGGTGGTGTAGATATTACCATGTTTATACAGATAGCGGTGTAGATATTTCCATGTTTATACAGATCGTGGTGAAGATATTTCCAGGTTTATACAGATCGCGGTGTTGATATTTCCATGTTTATACAGATCGCGGTGTAGATATTTCCATGTTTACACAGATAGCAGTGTAGATATTTCCATGTTTATGCAAATAGCGGTGTAGGTATTTCCATGTTTATAGACATAGCGGTGTAGATATTTCCATGTTTATATAGATGGCGTTGTAGATATTTCCATGTTTATACCGATAGCGGTGTTGGTATTTCCACGTTTATATAGATAACGATGTAGATATTTCCATGTTTATACAGCTCGCGGTGCAGATATTTATATCTTTATACAGATGGCATTATAGATATTTCCTTATTCACACAGATGGCGGTGTCGATGTTTCCATGTTTATACAGATGTCGGAGTAGTTAATTCCATGTTTATGGAGATGGCAGAGTAGACATTTTCATGTTTATAGAGATCGTGGTGTAGATATTTCCATGTTTATAGAGATAGCAGTGTAGATATTTACATGTTTACACAGATGGGTGAGTAGATATTTCCATGTGTATACAGATGACATTGTAGATATTTCCATGTTTATACAGATGACTGTATAGGTATTTCCAAGTTTTTACAGATGGCAGTGCAGATATTTCCATGTTTATACAGATAGCGGTGTAGATATTTCCATGTTTGTACAGATGACGGTGTTGATATTTCCATCTATACACAGATGGCCGTGTAGATATTTCCATGTTTATACAGATGGTGGTGTAGATATTTCCATATTTATACAGATGTCTGTGTAGATATTTCCATGTGTATACAGATGGTTTTGTAGGTATTTCCATGTTCATACAGATGGTGGTGTAGATATTTCCATGTTTATTCAGATGACTGTGTAGATATTTCCATGTTTTTACAGATGGCAGTGTACATATTTCAATGTTTATAGAGATGGCGCTGTAGATATTTCCATGTTTATACAGATAATGGTGGAGATATTTCTATGTTTATACAGACAGCAGTGGAGATATTTCCATGTTTATACACATAGCGGTGTACATATTTGCATGTTTATAGAGACAGCGGTGTAGATATTTCCATGTTTATACAGATAGCGTTGCAGATATTTTAATGTTTATACAGATGCCCATGCAGATATCTCCATATTTATACAGAGGGCTGTGTAGATATTTCTATGTTTATACAGATTCCATTGTAGATATTTCTATGTTCCTACACATGACTATGTAGGTATTTCCATGTTTATACAGATGGCTTTGTAGATATTTCCATGTCTATAGAGATAGCGGTGCAGATATTTCCATGTTTAAACAGATAGCGGTGTATATATTTCCATGTTTATACAGATCGTGGTGTAGATATTTCCATGTTTATACACATACCGGTGTAGATATTTCCAGGTTTATACAGACCGCAGTGTAGATATTTCCATGTTTATAGAGATAGCATTGTAGATATTTCCAAGTTTGTACAGATGGCGGTGTTGATGTTTCCATCTATACACAGATTGCCGTGTAGGTATTTCGATGTGTATACAGATGGCATTGTAGATATTTCCATGTTTATACAGATGGCGGTGTAGATATTTCCATGTTTATACAGATAACGGTGTAGATATTTCCATGTTTATACACATCGCGGAGTAGATAATTCCATCTTTATGAAGATGGCAGTGTAGATATTTTCATGTTTACAGAGATGGCGGTGTAGATATTTCCATATTTATTGAGATTGCGGTGTAGATATTTCCATCTTTCTACAGATCGCGGTGTAGATATTTCCATGTTTATACAGATCATGGTGTAGATATTTCCATGTTTATACAGATCGCGGTGTTGATATTACCATGTTTATAGGGATAGCGGTGCAAACATTTCCACATTTATACAGATAGCGATGTAGTTATTAGCATGTTTATACAGATAGCGGTGTAGATATTTCCCTGTATAAACAGATGTCTGTGTATATATTTTCATGTTTAAACAGAGGGCGGTGTAGATATTTCCATGTTTATACAGATAGCGGTGTAGATATTTCCATGTATATAAAGATGGCTGTTTATACAGATGGCTGTGTAGACATTTCCATGTTTATACAGATGACTTTGTAGGTATTTCCATGTTTATACAGATGGCGGTGTAGATATTTCTATGTTTATAGAGATAGCTGTGTAGATATTTACATGTTTATACAGATAGCGGTCTAGATATTTCCATGTTTATAGAGATCACGGTGTAGATATTTCCATGTTTATACAGATCGCGGTGTAGATATTTCCATGTTTATACAGATGGCGGTGTAGATATTTCCATGTTGATAGAGATGGCAGTGTAGATATTTCCATGTTTATAGGGATGGCGGTGTAGATATTTCCATGTTTATAGTGATAGCGGTGTAGATATATCCATGTTCATAGAGATAGCAGTGAGGATATTTCCATGTTTATACAGATAGCAGTGTAGATATTTCCACTTTTATAGAAATAGCGGTTTAGATATTTCATATTTATACAGATAGCACTGTAGATATTTCCATGTTTATACAGATTGCGGTGTAGATATTTCCATGTTTATACAGATAGCGGTGTAGATATTTCCACGTTCATACAGATGGCGGTGTAGATATTTCCATCTTTCTACAAATGGCATTGTAGATATTTCCATGTTTATAGAGATGGCGATGTAGATATTTCCATGTTTATATAGATGGCAGTGTAGATATTTTCTTGTTTATGTAGATGGCGTTGTAGATACCTCCATGTTCAAAGAGATGGCGGTGTGTATATTTCCATGTTGATGGAGATAGCGGTGTAGATATTTCCATGTTTATAGAGATAGCGGTGTAGTTATTTCCATGTTTATAAAGATAGCGGTGTAGATATTTCCATGTTTGTACAGATGACTGTGTAGATATTTCCATGTTTGTACAGATGGCAGTGTAGATATTTCCATGTTTATAGAGATAGCGGTGTAGATATTTTCATGTTTTTACAGATTGCGGTGGAGATGTGTCCATGATTATACAGATAGCAATGGAGATATTTCCACGTTAATACACATAGCGGTGTAGACATTTCCATGTATATACAGATAGCAGTGTAGATATTTCCATGTTTATACAGATGGCTGTGCCGATATTTCCATGTTTATACAGAGTTCTCTGTAGATATTTCCACGTTTATGTAGATGACAGTGTAGATATTTCCAGGTTTATAAAGATGTCTGTGTAGATATTTCCATGTTAATACAGATGGCGGTGTAGATATTTCCATATTTATACAGAAAACTTTGTAAGTATTTCCATGTTTATTTAGATGGCGGTGTATATATTTCGATGTTTATAGTGATAGCAGTGGAGATATTTCCATGTTTATACAGACAGCGGTGTAGATATTTCCATGTTTATAGTGCAAGTGGTGTAGGTATTTCCATGTTTATAGAGATAGCGGTGTAGATATTTCCATATTTATTCAGGTAGCGGTGTAGGTATTTCCATGTTTATACACATGGCTGTGTAGATATTTCCATGTTTATACACATAGCGGTGTACATATTTCCATGTTTATAGAGACAGCGGTGTAGGTATTTCCTCGTTTATACAGATAGCGGTGCAGATATTTCCATGTTTATACAGATGCCTATGCAGATATTTCCATATTTATAGAGGGCTGTGTAGATATTTCCATGTTTATACAGATGGCAGTGTAGATATTTCCATGTTCCTACACATGACTGTGTAGGTATTTCCATGTTTATACAGATGGCTTTGCAGATATTTCCATGTTTATAGAGATAGCGGTGCAGATATTTCCATGTTTATACAGATCGTGTTGTAGTTATTTCCATGTTTATACAGAAACCGGTGTAGATATTTCCATGTTTATACAGACCGCAGTGTAGATATTTCCATGTTTATGGAGACAGCGGTGTAGATATTTCCATGTTTGTACAGATGGCGGTGTTGATGTTTCTAACTATACACAGATTGCCGTGTAGGTATTTCCATGTGTATACAGATGGCATTGTAGATATTTCCATGTTAATACAGATGGTGGTGAAGATATTTCCATGTTTATACAGATGACTGTATAGGTATTTTCATGTTTTTACAGATGACATTGTAGATATTTCCATGTTTATAGAGATAGCAGTGTAGATATTTCCATGTTTATACAGATGGCGGTGTAGATATTTCCATGTTTATAGAGATAGCGGTGTAGATATTTCCATATTTATACAGATAACTGTGTAGATATTTCCATGTTTATACAGGTAGCCGTGTAAATATTTCCATGTTTATACAGATCACGGTGTAGATATTTCCACGTTTATAGAGAAAGCGGTGTAGATATTTCCATGTTTATACAGATAGCGATGTAGACATTTCCATGTTTATACAGACCGCGGTGTAAATATTTCCATGTTTATACAGAAAGCGGTGTAGTTATTTCCATGTTTATATAGATAGCGGTGTAGATATTTCCATTTATATACACATGGCTGTGTAGATATTTCCATGTTTATACAGATGGCGGTGTAGATATTTCCATGTTTATACAGATAACTTTGTAAGTATTTCCATGTTTATACAGATGGCGGTGTAGATATTTCGATGTTTATAGAGATAGCAGTGGAGGTATTTCCATATTTATACAGATTGCAGTATAGATATTTCCATGTTTATACTGATCACGGTGTAGATATTTCCATGTTTATAGAGATGGCGGTGTAGATATTTCCATGTTCATAGAGATAGCGGTGTTGATTTTTCCATGTTTATAGAGATAGCGGTGTGGATATTTCCATGTTTATACAGATTGGGGTGTAGATATTTCCATGCTTATAGAGATGGCGGTGTAGATATTTCCATGTTTATACAGATCACGGTGTAGATGTTTCCATGTTTATACAGATCATGGTGTAGATATTTCCATGTTTATACAGATCGCGGTGTTGATATTACCATGTTTAAAGTGATAGCGGTGCAAATATTTCCACATTTATACAGATAGCGGTGTAGTTATTAGCATGTTTATACAGATAGCGGTGTAGATATTTCCGTGTATAAACAGATGTCTGTGTATATATTTCCATGTTTAAACAGATGGCGGTGTAGATATTTCCTTGTTTATACAAATAGCGTTGTAGTTATTTCCATGTTTATACAGATAGCGGTGTAGATATTTCCATGTATATACAGATGGCTGTGTAGATATTTCCATGTTTATACAGATGGTTTTGTAGATATTTCCATATTTATACAGATGACTTTGTAGGTATTTCCATGTATATACAGATGGCGGTGTAGATATTTCCATGTATATAGAGATAGCTGTGTAGATATTTCCATGTTTATACAGACAGCGGTGTAGATATTTCCATGTTTATACAGAACGCGGTGTAGATATTTCCATGTTTATACACATCGCGGTGTAGGTATTTCCATGTTTATACAGATCGCGGAGTAGATATTTCCATGTTTATACAGATAGCGCTGTAGATATTTCCATGTTTATACAGATAGCGCTGTAGATATTTCCATGTTTATACAGATGGCGGTGTAGATATTTCCATGTTTATAGAGATGGCGGTGTAGATATTTCCATGTTTATAGAGATAGCCGTGTAGATATTTCCATGTTCATAGAGATAGCAGTGAGGATATATCCATGTTTATACAGATAGCAGTGTAGATATTTCCATTTTTATTGAGATAGCAGTTTAGATATTTCATATTTATACAGATAGCGGTGTAGATATTTCCATGATTATACAGATTGCGGTGTAGATATTTCCGTGTTTATACACATGACTGTGTAGGTATTTCCATGTTTATACAGATGGCTTTGTAGATATTTCCATGTTTATAGAGATAGCGGTGCCGATATTTCCATGTTTATACAGATAGCGGTGTAAATATTTCCATGTTTATACAGATCGTTTTTAGATATTTCCATGTTTATACAGATACCGGTGTAGATATTTCCATGTTTATACAGTCCGCAGTATAGATATTTCCATGTTTATAGAGATAGCAGTGTAGATATTTCCATGTTTGTACAGATGGCGGTGTTGATGTTTCCATCTATACACAGATTGCCGTGTAGGTATTTCCATGTGTATACAGATGGCATTGTAGATATTTCCATGTTTATAGAGATTGTGGTGTAGATATTTCCATGTTTTTACAGATTACTGTATAGGTATTTTCATGTTTTTATAGATGGCATTGTAGATATTTCCATGTTTATAGAGATAGCAGTGTAGATATTTCCATGTTTATACAGATGGCGGTGTAGATATTTCCATGTTTATACAGATAACTTTGTAAGTATTTCCATGTTTATACAGATGGCGGTGTAGATATTTCGATGTGTATGGAGATAGCAGTGGAGATATTTCCATGTTTATACAGATAGCAGTGTAGATATTTCCATGTTTATACTGATCGCGGTGTAGATATTTCCATGTATATAGAGATGGCGGTGTAGATATTTCCATGTTCATAGAGATAGCGTTGTTGATTTTTCCATGTGTATAGAGATAGCGGTGTGGATATTTACATGTTTATATAGATAGGGGTGTAGATATTTCCATGTTTATAGAGATGGTGGTGTAGATATTTCCATGTTTATACAGATCGCGGTGTTGATATTACCATGTTTATAGGGATAGCGGTGCAAATATTTCCAAATTTATACAGATAGCGGTGTAGTTATTAGCATGTTTATACAGATAGCAGTGTAGATATTTCCGTGTATAAACAGGTGTCTGTGTATATATTTCCATGTTTAAACAGATGACGGTGTAGATATTTCTTGTTTATAGAGATAGCGGTGTAGATATTTCCATGTTTATACAGATAGCGATGTAGATATTTCCATATTTATACAGACAGCGGTGTAAATATTTCCATGTTTATACAGAAAGCGGTGTAGTTATTTCCATGTTTATATAGATAGCGGTGTAGATATTTCCATGTATATACACATGGTTGTGTAGATATTTCCATGTTTATACAGATGGTGGTGTAGATATTTCCATGTTTATACAGATAACTTTGTAAGTATTTCCATGTTTATACAGATGGCGGTGTAGATGTTCGATGTTTATAGAGATAGCAGTGGAGATATTTCCATGTTTACACAGATAGCGATGTAGATATTTCCGTGTTCATACTGATCGCGGTGTAGATATTTCCATGTTTTTACAGATGGCGGTGTAGTTATTTCCATATTTATACTGATGTCTGTGTAGATATTTCCATGTGTATACAGATGGTATTGTTGTTATTTCCATGTTTATACAGATGGTTGTGTAGATATTTCCATGTTTATTCGAATGACTGTGTAGATATTTCCATGTTTTTACAGACGGCAGTGTAGTTATTTCAATGTTTATAGAGATGGCGCTGTAGATATTTCCATGTTTATACAGATAAAGGTGGAGATATTTCCATGTTTATAGAGACAGCAGTGAAGATATTACCATGTTTATACACATAGCGGTGTACATATTTCCATGTTTATAGAGACAGCGGTGTAGGTATTTCCATGTTTGTACAGATAGCGGTGCGGATATTTCCATGTTTATACAGATGCCTATGCAGAGATATCCATATTTATACAGAGGGCTGTGTAGATATTCCCATGTTTATACAGATGGCAGTGTAGATATTTCCATGTTTATACAGATTGCGGTGCAGATATTTCCATGTTTTTACACATGGCGGCGCAGATATTTCCATGGATATGTAGATGGCGGTGTAGATATTTCCATCTTTGAACAGATAGCGGTGTAGTTATTTCCATGTTTATAGAGATGGCTGTGTAGATATTTCCATGTTTATACAGATGGCAGTGTAGATATTTCCATGTTTATAGAGATAGTGGTGTATATATTTCCATGTATATACAGATGGCTGTGTAGATATTTCCATGTTT
The DNA here is from genome assembly GCF_028858775.2 of Pan troglodytes. Classification (NCBI taxonomy): domain Eukaryota; kingdom Metazoa; phylum Chordata; class Mammalia; order Primates; family Hominidae; genus Pan; species Pan troglodytes. Next base: position 7,997,751 of record NC_072410.2, on the reverse strand, counting down.
ATACAGATGGCTGTGTAGATATTTCCATGTTTATACAGATGACTTTGAATGTATTTCCATGTTTATACAGATGGTGGTGTAGATATTTGCATGTTTAAAGAGATAGATTTGTAGACATTTCCATGTTTATACAGATAGCGGTGTGTTTATTTCCATGTTTATACAGATCGCTGTGTAGATATTTCCATGTTTATACAGATCGCAGTGTAGATATTTCCATGTTTATACAGATAGCGGTGTAGATATTTCCATGTTTTTACAGATATCGGTGTAGATATTTCCATGTTTACACAGATTGCGGTGTAGATATTTCCATCTTTCTACAGATGGCATTGTAGATATTTCCATGTTTATACAGATGGCGGTGTAGATATTTCCATGTTTATAGAGACAGCGGTATAGATATTTCCATGTTTATACAGATAGCGGTGTAGATATTTCCATGTTTACAGAGATAGCAGTGTAGATATTTTCATCTTTGCACAGATTGCTGTGTAGATATTTCCATTTTTACACAGATAGCTGTGTAGATATATCCAAGTTTACACAGATAGCTGCGTAAATATTTCCATGTTTACACAGATAGCATTGTATATATTTCCATGTTTATACAGATAGCGGTGTAGATATTTCCATGTTTATACAGATAGCGGTGTAGATATTTCCATGTTTATACTGATAGCGGTGTAGATATTTCCACGTTTATACGGATAGCGATATAGATATTTCCATTTTTACCGAGATGGCGGTGTAGATGTTTCCAAGTTGATAGAGATTGCGGTGTAGACATTTCCATATATGTAGAGATAGCGGTGAAAGTATTTCCATGTTTATAGGGATAGCAGAGTAGATAATTCCATGTTTTTACAGACGGGTTTGTAGATATTTTCATGGGTACACAGATGGCAGTGTAGATATTTCCTTGTTTATAGAGATGGTTTTGAAGGTATTTCCATATTTATACAGATGGCGGTGTAGACAGTTCCATGTTTCTGGAGATGGTCGTGTAGATATTTGCATGATTACACAGATGGCGGTGTAGATATTTCCATGTTTATAGGGATAGCGGTGTAGATATTTCCATGTTTATACAGATAGCGGTGTAAATATTTCCATGTTTATGCAGATAGCAGTGTAGATATTTCCAGGTTTATACAGATAGTGGTGGAGATATTTCCTTGTTTATACAGATCTTGTTGTAGAGATTTCCATGTTTATACAGATAGCGGTGTAGATATTTCCATAATTATACAGGTAGCGGTGTAGTTATTTCCATGTTTATACAGATCACGGTGTAGATACTTCCATCTTTCCACAGATGGCCGTGTAGATATTTCCATGTTTATAGAGATGGCGGTGTAGATATTTCCATGTGTATACAGATGGCAGTGTAGATATTTCCATGTTTATAGATATGGTGGTGTAGATATTTCCATGTTTATACAGATGACTGTGTAGATATTTTCATATTTATACAGATTGCGGTGTAGATATTTCTATGTTTATAGAGATATCGTTGTAGATATTTCCATGTGCTTAGAGATGGCGGTGTAGGTATTTCCATGTTTATGTATATATTGGTGAAGGTATTTCCATGTTTATACAGATAGCAGTCTAGATATTTCCATGTTTATACAGATAGCGGTGTTGGTATTTCCATGTTTATACAGAGAGTGGTGTAGATATTTCCATGTTTATACAGCTTGCAGTGTAGATATTTCCATCTTTATACAGATGACAGTGAAGATATTTCCATGTTTATACAGATGGCGCTGTAGATAGTTCCATGTTTCAGGACATGACGGTGTAGATATTTCCATGTTTATAGAGATTGCGGTGTAGATATTTTCATGGTTATACGGATAGCGTTGTAGGTTTTTCCATGTTTATAGACATAGCGCTGTAGTTATTTCCATGTTTATACAGATGGCTGTGTAGTTATTTCCATGTGTATACAGATGGCAGTGTAGAGATTTCCATGTTTATAGAGATGGTAGTGTGGATATTTCCTTGTTTATACAGATGACTGTGTAGATATTTGCATGTTTATACAGATGGCAGTGTAGATATTTCCATGTTTATAGAGATAAAGTTGTAGATATTTTCGTGTTTATAAATTTAGCGGTGTAGATATTTCCATGTTTATAGAGATAGCGGTGTAGATATTTCCATGTTTATACAGATGGCGGTGTAGATATTTCCATGTTTATACAGATGGCGATGTAGGTATTTCCATGTTTATACAGATGGCGATGTAGTTATTTCCTTGTTTATACAGATGGCGGTTTAGATATTTCCATGTTTATACAGATGGCCTTGTATATATTTCTATGTTTACAGAGATATTGGTGCACATATTTCTATGTTTATACTGATAGTGGTGGAGATATTTCCATGTTTATACAGAGAGCGATGTAGATATTTCCATGTTTATAGCGATGGCGGTGTAGATATTTCCATGTTTATAGAGATAGCGGTGTATATATTGCCATATTTATAGAGAAAGCGGTGAAGCTATTTCCATGTTTACAGGGATAGCGGAGTAGATATTTCCCTGTTTATACAGACGGCTGTATAGGTATTTCCATGGGTATACAGATAGCAGTGTAGATATTTCCATGTTTATAGAGATGGTGTTGGTATTTCCAAGTTTATACAGATGACTGTGTAGATATTTGCATGTTTATACAGATGGCAGTGTAGATATTTCCATGTTTATGTAGATAGCGGTGAAGGTATTTCCATGTTTATACAGATAGCGGTGTAGATATTTCCAGGTTTATACACAAAGCGGTGTAGATATTTCCATGGTTATACAGATAGTCGTGGAGTTATTTCCTTGTTTATACAGATCGTGGCGTAGATATTTCCATGTTCATGCAGATCGCGGTGTAGATATTTCCATCTTTCCACAGATGGCAGTGTAGATATTTCCATGTTTATACAGATGGCTGTGTAGATATTTCCATGATCATGCAGGTGGCGGTGTAGATATTTCCATGTATATAGAGATAGTGGTGTAGATATTTCTATGTTTATACAGATAGCGGTGTAGATATTTCCATGTGTATAGGGATGGCGGTGTAGGTATTTCCAAGTTTATACAGATGGTGATGTAGATATTTCCTTGTTTATACAGATAGCGGTGTAGATATTTCCATGTTGATACAGATATCGTTGTAGATATTTCCATGTTTATACAGATAGCGTTGTAGGTATTTCCATGTTTATACAGATAGCTGTTTAGGTATTTCCATGTTTATACAAATAGCGGTGTAGATATTTCCACGTTTATACAGATACCGGTGGAGATATTTCCACGTTTATACAGATAGCGATGTTGATATTTCCACATTTATACAGATAGCATTGTAGATATTTAAACGTTTATACATTTAGCGGTGTAGATATTTCCAATTTTATACAGATAGCGGTGTAGATATTTCCACGTTTTATAGATAGCGGTGTGGATATTTCCATGTTTACACCGATAGCATTGCAGATATTTCCATGTTTATACAGATAGCGGTGTAGATATTTCCATGTTTATACAGATGGCAGTGTAGATATTTCCATGTTTATGCAGATGGCGGTGTAGACATTACCATGTTTATGCAGATGGCGGTGTAGATATTTCCAAGTTTATAGAATGGCAGTGTAAATATTTCCATGTTCATAGAGATAGCGGTGTAGATATTTCCATGTTTATAGATATAGCGTTGTAGGTATTTCCATGTTTATTGTGATTGCGGTGTAGATATTTCCATGTTTATACAGATAGCGGTGTAGTTAATTCCATATTTATACGGATAGTGGTGGAGCTATTTCCTTTATACAAATCGTGGTGTAGATATTTCCATGTTTATACAGAGAGCGGTGAAGATATTTCCATATTTATACAGGTAGCGGTGTAGATATTTCCAAGTTTATACAGATCGCGGTGTGGATATTTCGATCTTTCAACAGATGGCAGTGTAGATTTTTCCATGTTTATACAGATGGCGGTGTAGAAGTTTCCAAGTTTATACAGATACCGCTGTCGATATTTCCAAGTTCATGTAGATGGCTTTGTAGATATTTCCTTGTTTATAGAGATGGCGGTGTACATATTTCTCTGTTTATAGAGATAGCGGTGTACATATTTTCATGTGTATAGAGATGGCGGTGGAGATATTTCCATGTTTATAGAGATAGTGGTGAAGATATTTCCATATTTATACTGATAGCGTTGTAGATATTTCCTTGTTTATACAGATAGCGTTGTTGGTATTTCCATGTTTATACTGATGGCGGTGTAGATAGTTCCATGTTTCTGGAGATGGCGGTACAGATATTTTCATGTTCATAGAGATGGCGGTGTAGATATTTCCATGTTTATAGAGACAGCGGTGTAGATATTTCCATGTTTATAGAGATTGCGGTGTAGATATTTCCCTGTTTATACAAATGGCGGTGTAGATATTTCCATGTTTATACAGTTGGCCATGAAGATATTTCCATGTTTACAGAGATAGCGGTATAGATATTTCCATGTTAGTACTGATAGCGGTGGAGATATTTCCATGTTTATACAGATTACGGTGTTGTTATTTCCATGTTTATACAGATAGCGGTGTAGATATTTCCATGTTTATACAGTTCTCGGTGTAGATATTTCCACCTTTATACAGATGACAGTGTAGATATTTCCATGTTTATACAGATAGCGGTGTAGATATATCCATGTTTTCAGAGCTGGTGGTGTAGGTAGTTCCATATTAATGGAGATGGCGTTGTAGAAATTTTCATGTTTATAGAGATTGCGGTGTAGATATTTCCATGTTTATACAGATAGCTGTGTAGATATTTCCATGTTTATAAAGATAGTATTGCAGATATTTCCATGTTTATAGAGATAGCAGTGGAGATATTTCCATGTTTATACAGATAGCTATGTAGATATTTCCAAGGTTATAAAGATAGTATTGTAGATATTTCCATCTTTATATAGATAGCAGTGGAGATATTTCCATGTTTATACAGATAGCGATGTAGATATTTTCATGTTTATACAGATAACGTTGTAGCAACATCCATGTTTATACAGATAGCGATGTAGATATTTTCATGTTTATACAGATAACGTCGTAGCTACATCCATGTTTATACAGATCGACATGTAGGTATTTCCATGCTTATACAGATAGCAGTGTAGATATTTCCATGTTTATACAGAGAGCGGTGGAGATATTTCCATTTTTATACAGATAGCGGTGGAGAAATTTCCATGTTTATACAGATATCTGTGTAGATATTTCCAAGTTTATACAGATAGCTGTGTAGATATTTCCATGTTTATACAGATAGCGGTGTAGATATTTCCATGTATACAGATGGCGTTGTAGGAATTTGCATGTTTTTAGAGATAGCAGTGTAGATATTTCCATGTTTATACAGATGGCTGTGTACATATTTTCATGTGTATTCAGATGGCAGTGTAGACATTTCCATGTTTTACAAATGGAGGTGTATATATTTGCATGTTTATACAGATGACTGTGTAAATATTTCCATGTTTTTACAGATGGCGGTGTAGATATTTCCATGTTTATACAGATAGCGTTGTAGATATTACCATGTTTATAGAGATGGCTGTGTAGATATTTCCATGTTTATACAGATGGCAGTGTAGGTATTTCCATGTTTATACACATAGTGGTGCAGATATTTCCATGTTTATACAGATGACTGTGTAGTTATTTCCATGTTGATACAGATGGCGGTGTAGATATTTCCATGTTTATAGAGATAGCCATGTAGATATTTCCATGTTTATACAGCAAGCTGTGTAGACATTTCCATGTTTATAGAATTAGCCGTGTAGATATTTCCATATTTATACAGATAGCAGTGTACATATATCCATGTTTATACAGATAGCTGTGGAGATATTTCCATGTTTATACAGATAGCGGTGTAGATATTTCCATATTTATACAGATAGCAGTGTAGATATTTCCATGTATGTACAGATAGCGGTGTCGATATTTCCGTGTTTATACAGATTGCGGTGTAGGTATTTCCATGTTATATAGATAGCCGTTTATATATTTCCATATTTATACAGATGACTGTGTAGATATTTCCATGTTTTTACAGATGGCATTGTAGATATTTCCATGTTTATACAGATGGAGGTGTAGATATTTCCATGTTTATACAGATGACTCTGTAGATATTTCCATGTTTTTACAGATGGCATTGTAGATATTTCCATGTTTATACAGATGGCGGTGTAGATATTTCCATATTTATAGAGATAGCCTTGTAAATATTTCCATGTTTATACAGATAGCGGTGTAGATATTTCCATATTTATACAGATAGCGGTGCAGATAATTCCATGTTTATAGAGATAGCGTTGTAGATATTTCCATCTTTGCACAGACTGCAGTGTAGATATTTCCATCTTTCCACAGAAAGCGGTGTAGATATTTCCATGTTTACACAGATAGCTGTTTAGGTATTTCCATGTTTACACAGATAGCATTGTATATATTTCCAGGTTTACAGATAGCGGTGTAGATATTTCTGTGTTTATACAGATAGCAGTGCAGGTAATTCCATGTTTATAGAGATAACTTTGTAGATATTTCCATCTCTGCACAGATTTCAGTGTAGATATTTCCATCTTTCCACAGAGAGCGGTGTAGATATTTCCATGTTTACACAGATACCTCTTTAGGTATTTCCATGTTTTCACAGATAGCATTCTAGATATTTCGAGGTTTATACAGATACCGGTGTAGATATTTCCATGTTTATACAGATAGCGGTGCAGATGTTTCCATGTCTATACAGATAGAGGTGGAGGTATTTCCATGTTTATACAGATCGTGCTGTAGATATTTCCATGTTTATACAGATAGATGTGTGGATATTTCCATGTTTATACAGATAGCGGTTTAGGTATTTCCATGTTTACAGAGATAGCGGTGTCGATATTTCCATATTTGCAAAGATTGCGTTGTAGATATTTCCATCTTTACACAGATAGCGGTGTACATATTTCTATGTTTACACAGATAGCGGTGAAGATATTTACATGTTAACACTGATAGTTTTGTAGATAATTCGATGTTTATACCGATAGCGGTGGAGATATTTCCATGTTTATACAGATAGCGATGTAGATATTTCCATGTTTATACAGAGAGCGGTGGAGATATTTCCATGTTTATACAGATGACGGTGTAGTTATTTCCATGTTTATACAGATTGTGGTGTAGATATTTCCATGTTTACGCAGATGACTGTGTATGTTTTTCCATGTTTATACAGATGGCGTTGTAGATATTTCCATGTTTATACAGATAGCCATGTAGATACTTCCATGTTTATACAGATAGCGGTGTAGGAATTTCCATGTTTATAGAGATAACGGTGTAGATATTTCCATGTTTATACACATGGCAGTGTAGATATTTCCATGTGTATACAGATAGCGGTGTAGATATTTCCATGTTTCTACAGATAGCGGTGTAGATATTTCCATGTATATATAGATGGCTGCGTAGATATTTCCATGTTTATACAGATCGCGGTGTAGATATTTCCATGTTTATACAGACAGCAGTGGAGATATTTCCATGTTTATACACATAGCGGTGTACATATTTCAATGTTTATAGAGACAGCGGTGTAGGTATTTAAATGTTTATACAGATAGCGGTGTAGATATTTCCATGTTTATACAGATGCCTATGCATATATTTCTATATTTATACAGAGGGCTGCGTAGATATTTCCATGTTTATACAGATGGCAGTGTAGATATTTCCACGTTCCTAAACATGACTGTGTAGGTATTTCCATGTTTATACAGATGGCTTTGTAGATATTTCCATGTATATAGAGATAGCGGTGCAGATATTTCCATCTTTATACAGATAGCGGTGTAAATATTTCCATGTTTATACAGATGGCATTGTAGATATTTCCATGTTTATACAGATACCGGTGTAGATATTTCCATGTTCATACAGACCACAGTGTAGATATTTTCATTTTTATAGAGATAGCAGTGTAGATATTTCCATGTTTGTACAGATGGCAGTGTTGATGTTTCCATCTATACACAGATTGCCGTGTAGTAATTTCCATGTGTATACAGATGGCATTGTAGATATTTCCATGTTTATACAGATGGTGGTGTAGATATTTCCATGTTTATACAGATGACGGTATAGGTATTTCCATGTTTTTACAGATGGCATTGTAGATATTTCCATGTTTATAGAGATAGCAGTGTAGATATTTCCATGTTTATACAGATGGCGGTGTAGATATTTCCATGTTTATAGAGATAGCGGTGTAGATATTTCCATGTTTATACAGATAGCGGTATACATATTTCCATGTTTATACAGACCGCGGTGTAGATATTTCCATGTTTATACAGACAGCGGTGAAGATATTTCCATGTTTGTACAGATGGCGGTGTTGATATTTCCATCTACACACAGATGACTGTGTACATATTTCCATGTTTATACAGATGGCGGTCCAGATATTTCCATGCATATGTAGATGGCGGTGGAGATATTTCCATGTATATACAGATAGCGGTGTAGTTATTTCCATGTTTACATAGATAGCAGTGTAGCTATTTCCATGTATATACACATGGCTGTGTAGATATTTCCATGTTTATATAGATGGCGGTGTAGATATTTCCATGTTTGTACAGATAACTTTGTAAGTTTTTCCATGTTTATACAGATGGCGGTGTAGATATTTCGATGTTTATAGAGATAGCAGTGGAGATATTTCCATGTTTATACAGATAGCGGTGTAGATATTTCCATGTTTATACTGATCGCGGTGTAGATATTTCCATGTTTATAGAGATGGCGGTGTAGATATTTCCAAGTTCATAGAGATAGCGGTGTTGATTTTTCCATGTTTATAGAGATAGCGGTGTGGATATTTCCATTTTTATACAGATAGGGGTGTAGATATTTCCATGTTTATAGAGATGGCGGTGTAGATATTTCCATGTTTATACAGATCACGGTGTAGATATTTCCATGTTTATACAGATCGCGGTGTAGCTATTTCCATGTTTATACGGATCATGGTGTAGATATTTCCATGTTTATACAGATCGCGGTGTTGATATTGCCATGTTTATAGGGATAGCGGTGCAAATATTTCCACATTTATACAGATAGCGGTGTAGTTATTAGCATGTTTATACAGATAGCGGTGTAGATATTTCAATGTATGAACAGATGTCTGTGTAGATATTTCCATGTTTAAACACATGGTGGTGTAGATATTTCCTTGTTTATACAAATAGCGGTGTATTTATTTCCATGTTTATACAGATAGCGGTGTAGATATTTCCATGTATATACACACGGCTGTGTAGATATTTCCATGTTTATAGAGATGGCTGTGTAGATATTTCCATGTTTATACTGATGACTTTGTAGGTTTTTCCATGTTTATACAGATTGCGGTGTAGATATTTCCATGTTTATAGAGATAGCTGTGTAGATATTTCCATGTTTATACAGATAGTGGTGTAGACATTTCCATGTTTATACAGATCGCGGTGTAGATATTTCCATGTTTATACAAAGCACGGTGTAGATATTTCCATGTACCTACACATGACTGTGTTGGTATTTCCATGTTTATACAGATGGCGGTGTTGATGTTTACATCTATACACAGATTGCCGTGTAGGTATTTCCATTTGTATACAGATGGCATTGTAGATATTTCCATGTTTATACAGATGGTGCTGTAGATATTTCCATGTTTATACATATGAATGTACAGGTATATCCATGTTTTTACAGATGGCATTGTAGATATTTCCATGTTTATAGAGATAGTAGTGTAGATATTTCCATGTTTATACAGAAGGCGGTGTAGATATTTCCATGTTTATAGAGATAGTGGTGTAGATATTTCCATATTTATACAGATAACGGTGTAGATATTTCCATATTTATACAGATAGCGGTGTAAATATTTCCATGTTTATAGAGATCACGGTGTAGTTATTTCCATGTTTATAGAGATAGCGGTGTAGATATTTCCATGTTTATACAGATAGCGGTGTAGATATTTCCATGTTTATACAGACCGCAGTGTAGATATTTCCATGTTTATACAGATAGCGGTGAAGATATTTCCATATTTGTACAGATGGCGGTGTTGATATTTCCATCTACACACAGATGACCGTGTAGATATTTCCATGTTTATATAGATGGCAGCCCAGATATTTCCATGGATATGTAGATGGCGGTGGAGATATTTCCATGTTTATACAGATAGCGGTGTAGATATTTCCATGTTTATACTGATCGCGGTGTAGATATTTCCATGTTTCTAGAGATGGCGGTGTAGATATTTCCAAGTTCATAGAGATAGCGGTGTTGATTTTATCATGTTTATAGACATAGCGGTGTGGATATTTCCATGTTTATACAGATAGGGGTGTAGATATTTCCATGTTTATAGAGATGGCGGTGTAGATATTTCCATGTTTATACACATCACGGTGTAGATATTTCCATGTTTATACAGATCGCGGTGTAGCTATTTCCATGTTTATACAGATCATGGTGTAGATATTTCCATGTTTATACAGATCGCGGTGTTGATATTACCATGTTTATAGGGATAGCGGTGCAAATATTTCCGCATTTATACAGATAGCGGTGTAGTTATTAGCATGTTTATACAGATAGCGGTGTAGATATTTCAATGTATAAGCAGGTGTCTGTGTAGATATTTCCATGTTTAAACAGATGGTGGTGTAGATATTTCCTTGTTTATACAAATAGCGGTGTATTTATTTCCATGTTTATACAGATAGCGGTGTAGATATTTCCATGTATATACACACGGCTGTGTAGATATTTCCATGTTTATAGAGATGGCTGTGTAGATATTTCCATGTTTATACAGATGACTTTGTAGGTATTTCCATGTTTATACAGATTGCGGTGTAGATATTTCCATGTTTATAGAGATAGCTGTGTAGATATTTCCATCTTTATACAGATAGTGGTGTAGACGTTTCCATGTTTATACAGATCGCGGTGTAGATATTTCCATGTTTATACAAATCACGGTGTAGATATTTCCATGTACCTACACATGACTGTGTTGGTATTTCCATGTTTATACAGATGGCTTTGTAGATATTTCCATGTTTATAGAGATTGCGGTGTAGGTATTTCCATGTTTACACAGATGACTGTATAGGTATTTCCATGTTTTTACAGATGGCATTGTAGATATTTCCATGTTTGTAGAGATAGCAGTTTAGATATTTCCATGTTTATACAGATGGCAGTGTAGATATTTCCATGTTTATAGAGATAGCGGTGAAGGAATTTCCATATTTATACAGATAACGGTGTAGATATTTCCATGTTTATACAGATAGCAGTGTAAAGATTTCCATGTTTATACAGTTCATGGTGTAGATATTTCCCTGTTTATAGAGATAGCGGTGTAGATATTTCCATGTTTATACAGATAGCGGTTTAGCTATTTCCATGTTTATACAGACCGCGGTGTAGATATTTCCATGTTTATACAGATAGCGGTGCAGATATTTCCATGTTTGTACAGATGGCGGTGTTATTTCCATCTATACACAGATGACCGTGTAGATATTTCCATGTTTATACAGATAGCGGTGTAGTTATTTCCATGTTTATATAGATAGCGGTGTAGATATTTCCATGTATATACACATGGCTGTGTAGATATTTCCATGTTTATACAGATGACTTTGTAGGTATTTCCATGTTTATACAGATGGCGGTGAAGATATTTCCATGTTTATGGAGATAGCTGTGTAGATATTTCCATGTTTATACCGATAACTTTGTAAGTATTTCCATGTTTATACAGATTGCGGTGTAGATATTTCAATGTTTATAGAGATAGCAGTGGAGATATTTTCATGTTTATAGAGATAGTGGTGTAGATATTTCCACGTTTATACTGATCGCGGTGTAGTTGTTTCCATGTTTATAGAGATAGCGGTGTGGATATTTCCATGTTTATACATATAGGGGTGTAGATATTTCCGTGTTTATAGAGATGGCGGTGTAGATATTTCCATGTTTATACATATCACGGTGTAGATATTTCCTTGTTTATACAAATAGCAGTGTAGTTATTTCCATGTTTATACAGATAGCGGTGTAGATATTTCCTTGTTTATACAAATAGCAGTGTAGATATTTCCATGTTTATACAGATCACGGTGTAGATATTTCCTTGTTTATACAAATAGCAGTGTAGTTATTTCCATGTTTATACAGATAGCGTTGTAGATATTCCCATGTATATACAGATGGCTGTGTAGATATTTCCATGTTTATACAGATGGCTGTGTAGATATTTCCATGTTTATACAGATGACTTGTAGGTATTTCCATGTTTGTACAGATGGCGGTGTAGATATTCCCATGTTTATAGATATAGCAGTGTAGATATTTCCATATTTATACAGATAACGGTGCAGAAATTTCCATGTTTATACAGATATCGGGGTAAATATTTCCATGTTTATACAGATCACGGTGTAGATATTTCCATGTTTATAGAGATAGCGGTGTATATATTTCCATGTTTATACAGATAGCGGTGTAGATATTTCCGTGTTTATACAGACCGCGGTGTAGATATTTCCATGTTTATAGAGATAGTGGTGCAGATATTTCCATGTTTGTACAGATGACGGTGTTGATATTTCCATCTATACACAGATGACCGTGCAGATATTTCCATGTTTATACAGATGGCAGTGCAGATATTTCTATGGATATGTAGATGGCGGTGTAGATATTTCCATGTATATACAGATAGCTGTGTAGTTATTTCTATGTTTATATAGAGAGCGGTGTAGATATTTCCATTTATGTACACATGGCTGTGTAGATATTTCCATGTTTATACAGATGGCGGTGTAGATATTTCCATGTTTATACAGATAACTTTGTAAGTATTTCCATGTTTATACAGATGGCGGTGTAGATATTTCGATGTTTATAGGGATAGCAGTGGAGATATTTCCATGTTTATACAAATAGCGGTGTAGTTATTTCCATGTTTATGCAGATAGCGGTGTAGATATTTCCATGAATATACACATGGCTGTGTAGATATTTCCATGTTTTTACAGATGGTGGTGTAGATATTTCCATGTTTATACAGATAAATTTGTAAGTTTTTCCATGTTTATAGAGATGGCGATTTAGATATTTCGATGTTTATAGAGATAGCAGTGGAGATATTTCCAAGTTTATACAGATCACCGTGTAGATATTTCCTTGTTTATACAAATAGCAGTGTAGTTATTTCCATGTTTATAGAGATAGCGGTGTAGATATTCCCATGTATATACAGATGGCTATGTAGATATTTCCATGTTTATACAGATGGCTGTGTAGATATTTCCATGTTTATACAGATGGCTGTGTAGATATTTCCATGTTTATACAGATGACTTTGTAGGCATTTCCATGTTTATACACATAGCGGTGTAGATATTTCCATGTTTATAGAGATAGCTGTGTGGTTATTTCCATGTTTATAGAGATAGCGGTGTAGATATTTCCATGTTGATACAGATCGCGTTGTAGATATTTCCATGTTTATACAGATGGCAGTGTAGATATTTCCATGTTTATACAGATAGCGGAGTAGATCTTTCCATGTTTACAGAGATTTCGGTGTAAATATTTCCATCTTTGCACAGATTGCCGTGTAGATATTGCCAAATTTACACAGATAGTGGTGTAGATATTTCCAAGTTTACACAGATAGCTGTTTAGATATTTCCATGTTTACAGAGACAGCATTGTAGATATTTCCATGTTTATACAGATAGCGGTGTAGTTATTTCCATGTTGATACAGATAGCGGTGTAGATATTTCCAGGTTTATAGAGATAGCGGTGAAACTATTTCCACGTTTATAGAGATAGCGATGTAGATATTTCCACGTTTATACAGATAGCGTTGCAGATATTTCCACACTTATACAGATAGCGGTTTAGATATTTCCTAGTTTATACCGATAGCTGTTTAGATATTTCCATGTTTTACAGATAGCTGTGTAGATATTTCCATGTTTACACAGATAGGGTTGTAAATATTTCCATGTTTACACAGATAGCGTTGTAGATATTTCCATGTTTACACAGATAGCGGTGTACATATTTCCAAGTTTACACAGATATCTGTGTAGATATTTCCATGTTTACACAGATAGCGTTGTAGATATTTCATTGTTTATACAGATTGCGGTTTAGGTATTTCCATGTTGATACAGATACAGGTGTAGATATTTGCAAGTTTATACAGATAGCGGTGGAGATATTTCCATGTTTATACAGATAGCGGTGGAGATATTTCTATGTTTATACAGATAGCGGTGTAGATATTTCCTTGTTTACACAGATAGCGTTATAGATATTTCCATGTTTATAGAGACAGCGGTGAAGATATTTCCATGTTCATACAGATGGCTGTGTAGATATTTCCATGTATATTGATATAGTGGTGCAGATACTTCCATGTTTATAGAGATGGTGGTGTAGATATTTCCATGTTTATGCAGATGACTGGGTACGTATTTGCATGTTTATACAGATGGCGGCGTAGATATTTCCATGTTTATAGAGATAACGTTGTAGTTATTTCCATGTTTATGAAGATAGTGGTTTACATATTTCCATGTTTATAGAGATTGCGTTGTAGATATTTCCGTATTTATACAGATAGCGGTGTAGATATTTCCATGTTTATACAAATGGCGGTGTGGATATTTCCATGTTTATACAGATGGCGGTGTAGATATTTCCTTGTTTATAAAAATAGCGGTGTACATATTTCCATGTTTATACAGATATCTGTGTAGATATTTCCACGTTTATACAGAGAGCGGTGTAGATATTTCCAAGTTTTTCAGATAGTGGTGTAGATATTTTCATCTTCATACAGATAGCGGTGCAGATATTTCCATGTATACACAGATAGCCGTGTAGAAATTTCCATGTTTACACAGATAGAGTTGCAGAAATTTCCATGTTTAAAAAAATAGCGGAGGAGGTATTTCCATGTTTATACAGATAGCGGTGGAGATATTTCCATGTTTATAAAGATGGCGGTGTAGATATTTCCAAGTTTATGCAGATAGCGGTGTAGATATTTCCATATTTTTAGAGATAGCGGTGTAGATATTTCCATGTTTATTCAGATGGCGGTGCAGATATTTCTATGTTTATACAGATATTGGTGTAGATATTTCCATGTTTGTAAACATAGCAGAGTAGATATTTCCAAGTTTATAGAGATAGCTGTGGAGATATTTCCAAGTTTATAGAGATAGCGGTCGAGGTATTTCCATGTTTACACAGATAACGATGTAGATATTTCCATGTTTATACAGATAGCGGTGTAGATACTTCCATGTTTATAGAGATGGATGTGTATGTATTTCCATGTTTATGCAGATGGCAGTGAAGATATTTCCATGTTTAAACAGATAGTGGTGTAGGTATTTCGATGTCTATACAGATGACTGTGTAGGTATTTCCATGTTTAAAGAGATGGTGGGGTAGATATTTCCATGTTTATAGACATAGCTATGTAGATATTTCCATGTTTAAACAGATAGCGTTGTAGACATTTCTATGTTGATAGAGATAGCAGGGTAGGTATTTCCATATTTATACAGATGGCGGTGTAGATATTTCCATGTTTATAGAGATAGCCATGTAGATATTTCCATGTTTATACAGATAGCTGTGTAGATATTTCCATGTTTATACAGATGGTGGTGTAGATATTTCCATGTTTATAAAGATGACTGTGTAGCTATTTCCATGTTTATACAGATGTCGGTGTAGATATTTTCATGTTTATATCGATAGCGATGTAGATATTTCCATGTTTATACAGATTGCGGTGTAGGCATTTCCATGTTTACAGAGATAGCGGTGTAGATATTTCCATATTTATACACATAGCGGTGTAGATTTTTCCAGGTTTATACAGGTAGCGGTGTAGATATTTCCATCTTTATACAGATAGTGGTGTATATATTTCCATGTTTAAACAGATGGCGGTGTAGATACAGCCATGTTTCTGAAGATGGTGGTGTAGATATTTTCATGTTTACACAGATGGCGGTGTAGATATTTCCATATTTACAGAGATTTCGGTGTAGATATGTCCATGTTTATAGTGCAAGTGGTGTAGCTATTTCCATGTTTATAGAGATAGCGGTGTAGTCATTTCCATATTTATACAGGTAGCGGTGTAAATATTTCCATGTTTATACAGATAGCGGTGTAGATATTTCCATGTTTCTAAAGATGGCGGTGTAGGTATTTCCTTGTTTATACAGATAGCGGTGTAGATATTTCCATGTTTATATCGATAGCGGTGTAGATATTTCCATTTTTAAACAGATAGCTGTGTAGATATTTCCAAGTTTACACAGATTGCTGTGGAGATATTACCATGGTTACACAGATAGCATTGTAGATATTTCCAAGTTTATACAGATAGCGGTGTAGATATTTCCATGTTTATACAGATAACAGTGTAGATATTTCCATGTTTATAAAGATAGCGGAGGAGAAATTTCCGTTTATACAGATATCGATGTAGATATATCCATGTTTATACAGATAGCGGTGTAGATGTTTCCATGGTTATAGAGACAGCGCTGTAGATATTTCCATGGTTATAGAGATAGCGGTGTAGATATTTCCATGTTTATACAGAGTGCGGTGTAGATATGTCCATGTTTATACAGATAGCGGTGTAGATATTTTCATGTTTATACTGATAGCGGTGGAGATATTTCCATGTTTATAGAGACAGCAGTATAGATATTTCCATGTTTATACAGATAGCGATGTAGATATTCCCATGTTTACAGAGATATCAGTGTAGATATTTCAATCTTTGCACAGATGGCTGTGTATTTATTTCCATTTTTACACAGATAGCTGTGTAGATATTTCCATGTTTACACAGATAGCTGTGTAGATATTTCCATGTTTATACAGATAGCGGTGTAGATATTTCCATCTTTATACAGATATCGGTGGAGATATTTCCCTGTTTATACAGATAGCGATGTAGACATTTCCATGTTTATAGAGATAGCGGTGTAGATATTTCCATGTTTATACAGATGGCTATTTAGATATTTCCATGAGTGTACAGATGGCGTTGTAGATATTTCCATGTTTATACAGATGGCGCTGTAGATATTTCCATGTTTATACAGATGGCAGTGTAGATATTTCCAGGTTTATACAGATAGCGGTGTAGATATTTCCATGTTTACAGAGATAGCGGTGTAAATATTTCCATCTTTGCACAGATTGCGCTGTAGGTATTTACAAATTTACCCAGATAGCGGTGTAGATATTTCCAAGTTTACACAGATAGCTTTGTAGATATTCCCAAGTTTACAGAGATAGCATTGTAGATATTTCCATGTTTATACAGAGTGCGGTGTTGTTATTTCCATGTTGATACAGATAGCGGTGTAGATATTTCCACGTTTATACAGTTAGCGTTGTAGAAATTCCCATCTTTATACAGATAGCTTTGTAGACATTTCCATCTTTCTACAGATGTCAGTGTAGATATTTCGAAGTTTATACAGATGGCGGTGTAGATATTTCCATGTTTATAGAGATGGCGGAGTAGTTATTTCTATGTTTATAGAGACACCGGTGTAAATATTTCCATGTTTACAGAGATGGCGGTGTAAGTATTTTCATGTTTATAGAGATAGCAGTGTAGATATTTCCATGTTTATACAGATAACGGTGTTGGTATTTCCATGTTTATACAGATAGCGGTGTAGATATTTCCATGTTTATACAGCTCGCGGTGCAGATATTTCCATCTTTATACAGATAGTAGTGTAGATATTTCCATGTTTATACAGATAGCGGAGTAGATATTTCCATGTCTATAGAGATAGCGGTGTAGGTATTTCCATATTTATGCAGATTGCGGTGTAGATATTGCCATCTTTATGCAGATGGCGGTGTAGATATTTCCATGTTTATACAGATGGCAGTGAAGGTATTTCCATGTTTATACAGATAGTGCTGTAGATATTTCCATGTTTATACAGATGTCTGTGTAGATGTTTCCAACTTTATGCAGATGGCGGTGAAGATACTTCCATGTTTATACAGATAGCGGTGTAGATATTTCCAACTTTATACAGATAGTGGTGTAGATATTTCCATGTTTATAGAGATATCGGTGTAGATATTTCCATCTTTATACAGATAGCGGTGTAGATATTTCCATGTTTATACAGATGGCGGTGAAGATATTTTCATGTTTATATACATGGCCTTGTAGATATTTCCATGTTTGTAGAGATTGCGGTGTAGATATTTCCATGTTTATACAGATGGCTGTGTAGGTATTTCCATGTCTATACAGATGACTGTGTAGATATTTTTATGTTTACACAAATGGCGGTGTAGATATTTCCATATTTATACAGATAGCGGTGTATATATTTCCATGTTTATACAGATAACGGTGTAGATATATCCATGTTTATACACATAGCGATGTAGATATTTCCATGTTTATACAGATCGTGGTTTAGATATTTCCATCTTTCCACAGATCCAGTGTAGATATTTCCATATTTATACAGATGACATTGTAGATATTTCCAAGTTTATACAGATAGTGGTGTAGATATTTCCATGTTCATGCAGATGGCGGTGTAGATATTTCCATGTTTATAGAGATGGCGGTGTAGATATTTCTATGTTCATAGAGATAGCGGTGTAGATATTTCTATGTGTATAGAGATGGCGGTGTAGTTATTTCCATGTTTATATTGATAGTTGTGTAGACATTTCCATGTTAATACAGATAGCAGTGTAGACATTTCCATGTTTATACAGATAGTGGTGTTGGTATTTCCATGTTTATACAACTAGTGTTGTAGATATTTCCATGTTTATGCAGCTCGCGGTGTAGATATTTCCATCCATGTAGAGATGGAATTGTAGATATTTCCAAGTTTAAACAGATAGCTGTTTAGATATTTCCATGTTTATACAGATGGCGGTGTAGATATTTCCATGTTTATACAGATATCGGTTTAGATATTTCCATGTTTATACAGATAGCTGTGTTGTTATTTCCATATTTATACAGATAGCGGTGTAGATTGTTCCATGTTTATGGAGATGGCGATGTAAATATTTTCATGTTTACAGAGATGGTGGTGCAGATATTTCCATGTTTATACAGATGACTGTGTAGATATTTCCATGTATATACAGATGGGGGAGTAGATATTTCCATGTTTATACAGATAAAGGTGGAGATATTTCCTTGGTTATACAGATCGTGGTGTAGATATTTCTATGTTTATAACGAGAGCCGTGTAGATATTTCCATGTTTATACAGGTAGTAGTGTACATATATCCATGTTTATACAGATCGTTGTGTAGATATTTCCATTTTCCTCAGATGGCATTTTAGATATTTCCATGTTTATACAGATGGCGGTGTAGAAATTTCCATGTTTATACAGACAGCGGTGTAGATATTACCATGTTCATTCAGAAGGAGGTGTAGATATTTCCATGTTTACAGAGATGGCGGTGTAGATATTTCTATGTTTATAGAGATAGAGGTGTAGGTATTTCCATGTGTATAGAGATAGTGGTGTAGGTATATCCATGTTTATAGATATAGTGGTGTAGATATTTCCATGTATATTCAGATAGCGTAGAAGTTATTTCCATGTTTATACAGATGGCGGTGTAGATAGTTTCATGTTTAGGGACATGGCCGTGTAGATATTTTCACGTTTATGGAAATGGCGGTGTAGATATTTCCATGTTCATAGATATAGCGGTGTAGATATTTCCATGTTTATACAGATGGCGGTTTAGATATTTCCATGCTTATACGGATGGCAGTGTAGATATATCCATGTTTATACAGATAGCAGTGGAGATATTTCCATATTTATAAAGATAGCGTTGTAGATATTTCCATGTTTATACAGATAACGGTGTAGATATATCCATGTTTATACAGAGAGCGGTGTAGAAATTTCCATGTTTATACAGATTGTGGTGTTGTTATTTCCATGTTTATACAACTTGCATTGTAGATATTTCCATGTTTATACAGCTCGCGGTGTTGTTATTTCCATCTTTATAGAGATGGCAGTGTAGATAATTCCATGTTTTTACAGATAGCGGTGTAGATACTTCCGTGTTTACACAGATGGTGGTGTAGATATGTCCATGTTTATGGAGATCACGGTGCAGATATTTTCAGGTTTATAGAGATGGCGGTGTAGATATTTCCACGTATATAGTGATGGCGGGGTAGATATTTCCATGTTTATAGAGATAGCGGTGTAGGTATATCCGTGTTTATAGAGATGGCGGTGAGGATATTTCCATGTCAATGCAGATGGCTGTGTAGGTATTTCCATGTGCATACAGATGGCAGTGTAGATATTTCCATGTTTAAGCAGATGGTGGTGTAGGTATTTCCATGTTTATAGGGATAGTGGTGTAGATATTTCCATGTTTATACAGATAGCGGTGTAGGTATTTCAATGTTTATAGAGATAGCGGTGCAGATATTTCCATATTTACACAGATAGCTTTGTAGATATTTCTATTTTTATACAGATCACGGTGTAGATATTTCCATGTTTATAGAGATGGCGGTAAAGATATTTCCATGTTTATACAGATAGCGGTGTAGGTATTACCATGTTTACACAGATAGCGGTGTAGATATTTCCATCTTTAAACAGATTGCGGTGTGGATATTTCCATTTTTATTCAGATAGCGTTGTAGATATTTCCATGTTTACACAGATAGCTCTGTAGACATTTCCATGTTTACACAGAAAGCATTATAGATATTTCCATGTTTATAGAGATAGTGGTTTAGGTATTTCCATGTTTATACAGATAGCTGTGTTGTTATTTCCATGTTTATACAGATAGCGGTGAAGATTGTTCCATGTTTATGGAGATGGCGGTGTAGATATTTTCATGTTTATAGAGATGGTGGTGTAGATATTACCATTTTTAGAGAGATGACTGTGTAGATATTTCCATGTTTATACAGCTGGCGGTGTAGATATTTCCATGTTTACACAGATGGAGGTGTAGATATTTCCCTGTTTATACAGAATGCGCTTTAGCTATTTCCATGTTTATTCAGATAGCGATGTAGATATTTCCATGTTTATAGAGATGGCTGTGTAGATATTTCCATGTTTATACAGATGGCAGTGTAGATATTTCCGTGTTTACACAGATAGTGGTGTAGACATTTCCATGTTTATACAGATTGCGGTGTATATATTTCCATATTTATACAGATAGCGGTGTAGATATTTCCATGTTTATACAGATAGCGGTGTAGATGTTTCCCTGTTTATACAGATAGCGGTGTAGATATATCCATGTTTATACAGATCATGGTGTAGATATTTCCATGTTTATACAGACAGCGGTGTAGATATTTCCATGTTTATATAGATAGCGGAGTAGATATTTCCATATTTACAGCGATAGATTTGTAGATATTTCCATATTTCCACAGATGGCGGTGTAGATATTTCCACCTTTATACAGATAGCGGTGTAGATATTTCCATGTTTATACAGATAACGGTGTAGATATTTCCATCTTTATACAGATGACTGTGTAGATATTTCCATGTGTATACAGATGGCAGTGTAGATAATTCCATGTTTATGCAGATAGCGGTGTGGCTATTTCCATGTTTATAGAGGTATCGTTGTAGATATTTCCATGTTTATAGAGATAGCCATGTAGATATTTCCATGTTTATACAGATAGCGGTGCAGACAATTCCATGTTTATAGGGATAGCGGTGTGGATATTTCCATATTTATACTGATAGCGGTGTAGATATTTCCATGTTTATACAGATAGCGGTGTATATATTTCCATGTTTATACAGACAGCGGTGTAGTTATTTCCATGTTTACACAGATGACTGTGTACATGTTTCCATGTTTATACAGATGGCGGTGTAGATATTTCCATGTTTATAGAGATAGCGCTGTAGATATATCCATGTTTACACAGATAGCTGTGTAGATATTTCCAAGTTTATAGAGGTAGAGGTGTAGATATTTCCAAGTTTATAGAGGTAGCGGTGTAGATATTTCCATACTTATACAGATAGCCGTGTAGATATTTCCATGTTTATTCAGATGGTGGTGTTGATATTTCCATGTTTATAAAACATAACAGTGTGGCTCTTTCCATGTTTATACAGATGGCAGTGTAGATATTTCCATGTTTATACAGATAGCGGTGTAGATATTTCCATTTTTACACAAATAACGGTGTAGATATTTCCATTTTTATACAGATGACTTTGTAGATATTTCCATGTGTATACAGATGGCATTGTACATATTTCCATGTTTATGCAGATAGCGGTGTGGATATTTCCATGTTTATAGAGGTAGCGTTGTAGATATTTCCATGTTTATAGAGATGGCTGTGTAGATATTTCCATGTTTATACAGATGGCAGTGTAGATATTTCCACGTTTATAGAGATAGTGGTGTAGATATTTCCACGTTTATACAGATGACTGTGTAGCTATTTCCATGTATATACAGATGGCAGTGTAGATATTTCCATGTTTATAGAGATAGCGGTGTAGTTATTACCATGTTTACACAGATGGCAGTGTAGATATTTTCATGTTTATACAGAACGCGGTGTAGACATTTCCATGTTTATAGAGATAGCGGTGTAGATATTTCCATATTTATACAGATAGCGGCGTAGATATTTCTATGTTTATACAGATAGTGGTGTAGATATTTCCATGTTTATACAGATTGTGGTGTAGATATTTCCATGTTTATACGGATTTTGGTTTGGATATTTCCATGTTTATACAGATAGTGGTGTAGATATTTCCATGTTTATACAGATAGTGGTGTAGATATTTCCATGTTTACAGAGATAGAGGTGTGCATATTTCCATATTTGCACAGATTGCGGTGTAGATATTTCCATCCTCACACAGATTGCAGTGTACATATTTCCATGTTTACACAGACAGCGGTGTAGATATTTCCATGTTTACACAGATAGTGTTGTAGCTATTTCCATGTTCAAAGAGATTGCGGTGTGCCTATTTCCATGTTTATACAGATGGCAGTGTAGATATTTCCATGTTTATACAGATAGCGGTGTAGATATTTCCATTTTTATATAGATAGCGGTGTAGATATTTCCATGTTTAAAGAGATGGCGGTGTAGATATTTCGATGTCTATACAAATAGCGGTGTAGATATTTCCATGTTTATACAGATAGCGGTGTAGATATTTCCATGTTTATACAGATAGCGGTGGAGATATTTCCATGCTTGTACAGACGGCGGTGTAGATATTTCCACGTTTATAGAGATAGCGGTGTAGATATTTCCATGTTTATACAGATAGTGGTGTAGATATTTCCATGTTTACAGAGATAGAGATGTGGATATTTCCATATTTGCACAGATTGCAGTGAAGATATTTCCATCCTCGCACAGATTGCGGTGTACATATTTCCATGTTTACACAGACAGCTGTGTAGATATTTCCATGTTTACACAGACAGTGTTGTAGCTATTTCCATGTTCAAAGAGATTGTGGTGTGCCTATTTCCATGTTCATAGAGATTGCGGTGTAGATATTTCCATGTTTATAAAGATAGCGGTGTAGATATTTCCATGTTTATACAGATAGCGATGGAGATATTTTCATGTTTATACAGATAGCGCTGTAGATATTTACACGTTTATACAGATAGCAGTGTAGATATTTCCACGTTTATACAGATAGCGGTGTAGATATTTCCATGTTTATACAGATAGCGGTGTAGATATTTCCATGTTTATACAGAGAGTGGTGGAGATATTTCATGTTTATACAGATAGCGGTGGAGATATTTCCATATTTCTAGAGATGGTGGTGTAGATATTTTGAAGTTTATGCAGGTAGCGGTGTAGATATTTCCATGTTTATAGAGATAGCGGTGTAGACATGTCCATGTATATACAGGTAGCGGTGTAGATATTTCCATGTTTACAGAGATAGCGGTGAAGATATTTCCATATTTATAAAGACAGCGGTGTAGATATTTGTATGTTTATTCAGATGGTGGTGTAGATATTTCCATGTTTATACAGATAACGGTGTGGCAATTACTATGTTTATTCAGATGGCATTGTAGATATATCCATGTTTATACAGATAGTGGAGTAGATACTTCCATGTTTATAAAGTTAGCAGTGCAGATATTTCCAAGTTTATTGAGATAGCGGTGTAGATATTTCCATGTTCATAGAGATAGCGGTGGAGATATTTCCATATTTATACAGATAGCAATGTAGATATTTGAATGTTTATACATATACCAGTCTGGATATTTCCATGTTTATACAGATAGCGGTGTAGATATTTCCATGTTTATACAAATAGCGGTGTAGATATTTCCATGTTTATACAGATAGCGGTGGAGATATTTTCAAGTTTATACAGATGGCGGTGGACGTATTTTGATTTTTATAGTGATGGCGGTGTAGATATTTCCAAGTATATACAGATAGCGATGTAGATACTACCGTGTTTATACAGATAGCGGTGCAGGTATTTCCATGTTTATAGAGATAGCGGTGTAGATATTTCCATGTTTATACAGATGGCTGTGTAGTTATTTCCATGTGTATACAGGTGGGAGTTTAGATATTTCCATGTTTATACAGATGGGTGTGTAGATATATCCATGTTTATACAGATGAATGTGTAGATATTTCCAAGTTTTTTACAGATGGCGGAGTAAATATTTCCATGTTACACAGATAGCGGTGTGGATATTTCCATGTTTATACAGATAGCGATGTAGATATATCCATGTTTATAGAGATTGCTGTGTAGATATTTCCATGTTTATACAGACTGCAGTGTAGATATATCCCTGTTTATACAGATAGTGGGGTAGATATTTCTATCTTTATACAGATGATTGTGTAGGTACTTCCATGTTTATACATAGGGCGGTGTAGATATTTCCATGTTTAGAGGGATAGCCATGAATATATTTCCATGTTTATACAGACAGCGGTGTATACATTTCCATGTTTATAGAGATAGCGGTGTAGATATTTCCATGTCTATACAGATAGCGGTGTAGATATTTCCATGTTTATACAGATAGCGGTGTAGATGTTTCCATGTTTATACAGATAGCGGTGTAGATATATCCATCTTTATACAGATCGTCGTGTAGATATTTCCATGTTTATACAGATAGCGGTGTAGATATTTCCATGTTTATACAGATAGCGGTGTATATATTTTCATATTTACAGAGATAGAGGTGTAGATATTTCCATATTTGCACAGATTGCGGTGTACATATTTCCACGTTTATACAGATAGCGGTGTAGATATTTCCATGTTTATACAGATAGCAGTGTAGATATTTCCATGTTTATACAGGTAGCGGTGTTGGTATTTCCATGTTTATAAAACTAGCGTTGTAGATATTTCCATGTTTATACAGCTCGCGGTGTAGATATTTCCATCTTTATAGAGATGTCAGTGTAGATATTTCCATGATTATACAGATAGCGGTTTAGATATTTCCATGTTTATACAGATGGTGGTGTAGATATTTCCATGTTTATACAGATAGCTGTGTTGTTATTTCCATGTTTATACAGATAGCGGTGTAGATTGTTCCATGTTTATGGAGATGGCGATGTAAATATTTTCATGTTTACAGAGATAGTGGTGTAGATATTTCCATGTTTATACAGATGACTGTGTAGATATTTCCATGTATATACAGATGGTGAAGTAGATATTTCCATGTTTATACAGATAGCGGTGTAGATATTACCATGTTTACGCAGATTGCGGTGTGGATATTTCCATCTTTGAACAGATTGAGGTGTGGATATTTCCATGTTTATTCATATAGCGTTGTAGATATTTCCATGTTTACACAGATAGCTCTGTAGACATTTCCATGTTTACACAGATAGCATTATAGATATTTACATGTTTATAGAGATAGCGGTGTAGATATTTCCATGTTTATACAGATAGCGGTGTAGATATTTCCATGTTTATACAGAGAGCGGTGGAGATATTTCCATGTTTATACAGATGTCGGTGGAGATATTTCCATGTTTATACAGATGGTGGTGTAGATATTTCCAAGTTTATGCAGATAGCGGTGTAGATATTTCAATGTTAATAGAGATGGCGGTGTAGATATTTCTATGTTTATACAGACAGCGGTGCAGATATTTCCATGTTTATACAGATAGCGATGTAGATATTTCTATGTTTATAGAGATGGCTGTGTAGATATTTCCATGTTTATACAGACGGCAGTGTAGATATTTCCATATTTATAGAAATAGCCATGTAGATATTTCCATTCTTAAACAAATAGCGGTGTAGACATTTCCATGTTTATAGGGATAGCGGTGTGGGTATTTCCATATTTATACAGATAGCGGTGTAGATATTTCCATGTTTATACGGATAGCGGTGTAGTTATATCCATGTTTATACAGATAGCGGTGTAGATATTTCCATGTTTATACAGATGACTGTGTACATATTTCCATGTTTACACAGATGGCGGTGTAGATATTTCCATGTTTATAGACATAGCCGTGTAGATATATCCATGTTTATACAGATAGCTGTGTAGATATTTCGATGTTTATACAGGTAGCTGTGTAGATATTTCCATATTTATACAGATAGCCGTTTAGATATTTCCATGTTTATTCAGATGCCGGTGTAGATATTTCCATATTTACACAGATCGCGGTGTGGCTATTTCCATGTTTATACAGATGGCAGTGTAGATATTTCCATGTTTATACAGATAGTGGTTTAGATATTTCCATGTGTATACAGATAGCACTGTAGATTTTTCCATGTTTCTACAGATTGCGGTGTAGATATTTCCATGTCTATACAAATAGCGTTGTAGATATTTCCATGTTTATACAGATAGCGGTGTAGATATTTTCATGTTTATACAGATAGCGGTGGACATATTTCCATGTGTATACAGATGGCGGTGTAGATATTTCCATGTTTCTACAGATGACTGTGTAGATATTTCCATATTTTTACAGATGGCGGTGTAGATATTTCCATGTTTATACAGATAGCGGTTTAGCTATTTCCATGTTTATACAGATAGCAATGTAGATATTTCCATGTTTATAGAGATGGCGGTGTAGATATTTCCATGTTTATACAGATAGCGGTGTAGATATTTCCATGTTTATACAGAGAGCCGTGGAGATATTTCCATGTTTATACAGATAGCGGTGGAGATATTTCAATGTTTATAGAGATGGTGGTGTAGATATTTTCAAGTATATGCAGATAGCGGTGTAGATATTTCCATGTTTATAGAGATAGTGGTGTAGGTATTTCCATGTTTATACAGGTAGCGGTGTAGATATTTCCGTGTTTACAGAGATAGCGG
Organism: Pan troglodytes; assembly: GCF_028858775.2. Classification (NCBI taxonomy): domain Eukaryota; kingdom Metazoa; phylum Chordata; class Mammalia; order Primates; family Hominidae; genus Pan; species Pan troglodytes. The sequence continues at coordinate 7,970,114 of NC_072410.2, read as the reverse complement.
TGTAGATACTTCCATATTTATAGAGATAGCGGTGTAGATATTTGAATGTTTATTCAGATGGCGCTGTAGATATTTCCATGTTTATACAGAGAGCGGTGTAGACATTTCCATGTTTATAGAGATAGCGGTGTAGATATTTCCAAATTTATACAGATAACGGAGGAGATATTTCCAAGTTAATACAGATAGTGGTGTAGATATTTCCATGTTTATACAGATAGCGGTGTAGATATATCCATGTTTACACAGATTGTGGTGTAGATATTTCCATGTTTATACAGATAGCGGTGTCGATATTTCCATGCTTATACAGAGAGTGGTGTAGATATTTCCATGTTTACAGAGATAGAGGTGTAGATATTTCCATATTTGCACAGATTGCGGTGTAGATATTTCCATCTACACAGAGATTGCGGTGTACATATTTCCATGTTTACACACACAGCGGTGTAGATATTTCCATGTTTACACAGATAGTTTTGTAGATATTTCCATGTTTATAGAGATTGCTGTGTAGATATTTCCATGTTTATACAGATAGCGGTGTAGATATTTCTATATTTATAAAGATCGCGGTGTAGATATTTCCATGTTTATAGAGATGGCGGTGTAGATATTTCCGTGTTTATACAGATATCGGTGTAGATATTTCCATGTTTATTCAGATAGTGGTGTAGATATTACCATGTTTACACAGATAGCGGTGTAGATATTTCCATCTTTGAACAGATTGCGGTGTGGATATTTCCATGTTTATTCAGATAGCGTTGTAGATATTTCCATGTTTACACAGATAGCTCTGTAGACATTTCCATGTTTACACAGATAGCATTATAGATATTTCCATGTTTATAGAGATAGTTGTTTAGGTATTTCCATGCTTATACAGATAGCTGTGTTGTTATTTCCATGTTTATGCAGATAGCGGTGTAGATTGTTCCATGTTTATGGAGATGGCCGTGTAGATATTTTCATGTTTATAGAGACGGTGGTGTAGATATTTCCATGTTTATACAGATAGCGGTGGAGATATTTCCTGGTTTATAGAGATCGTGTTGTAGATGTTTCTATGTTTATACAGAGAACAGTGTAGATATTTCCATGTTTATACAGGTAGCGGTGTTCATATTTCCATGTTTATACAAATCGTGGTGTTGATATTTCCATTTTCCTCAGATGGCAGTTTACATATTTCCATGTTTATACAGATGGCAGTGTAGATATTTCCATGTTCATTCAGAAGGCGGTGTAGATATTTCCATGTTTACAGAGATGGCGGTGTTGATATTTCTATGTTTATAGAGATAGCGGTGTAAATATTTCCATGTGTATAGAGATGGTGGTGTAGGTATTTCCATGTTTATAATGACAGTGGTGTAGATATTTCCATGTTTATTCAGATAGTGGTGTAGGTATTTCCATGTTTATACAGATGTCGGTGTAGATAATTCCATGTTTATGGAGACGGCCATGTAGATATTTCCATGTTTATACAGATAGCGGTGTAGACATTTCCATGTGTATAGACATAGTGGTGTAGATATTTCCATATTTATACTGATAGCGGAGTAGATATTTTCATGTTTTTACTGATAGTGTTGTAGATATTTCCATGTTTATACAGATAGCTGTGTAGATATATCCATGTTTATACAGATTGTGGTGTACATATTTCCATGTTTATACAGAGAGTGGTGTAGATATTTCCATGTTTACAGAGATAGAGGTGTAGATATTTCCATATTAGCAAAGATTGCGGTGTAGATATTTCCATCTTCACATAGATTGCGGTGTACATATTTCCATGTTTAAACAGACAGCTGTGTACATATTTCCATGTTTACACAGATAGAGTTGTAGATATTTCCATGTTTCTACAGATTGCGGTGTAGGTATTTACATGTTTATAAAGATAGCAGTGTAGATATTTCCATGTTTATACAGATAGCGGTGTAGATATTTGCATGTTTATACAGACAGCGTTGTAGATATTTCCATGTTTATACAGAGAGTGGTTGAGATATTTCCATGTTTATACAGATAGCGGTGGAGATATTTCCATGTTTCTAGAGATGGTGGTGTAGATATTTCCAAGTTTACGCAGGTAGCGGTGTAGACATTTCCATGTTTATAGAGATAGCGGTGTAGATATGTCCATGTTTATACAGGTAGCGGTGTAGATATTTCCATGTTTACAGAGATAGCAGTGTAGATATTTCCATATTTATGCAGATAGCAGTTTAGATATTTGTATGTTTATTCAGATGGTTGTGTAGATATTTCCATGTTTATACAGATAGCGTTGTGGCTATTACCATGTTTATACAGATGGCACTGTAGGTATATCCATGTTTATACAGATAGTGGAGTAGATATTTCCATGGTTATAAAGATAGCGGTGAAGATATTTCCATGTTTGTACAGATAACGATGTAGATATTTCTATGTCTATGGAGATAGCGGTGTAGATAATTCCGTGTTTATGCAGATACCGGTGTTGATATTTCCATGTTTATAGAGATAGCCAAGTAGATATTTCCATGTTTATACAGATAGCGGTGTAGACATTTCCATGTTTATACAGATCGCGGTGTAGATATTTCCATGTTTATACAAATAGCAATGTAGATATTTCCATGTTTATAGAGATGGCGGTGTAGGTATTTCCATGTTTATACAGATAGCGGTGTAGATATTTCCATGTTTATACAGAGAGCCGTGGAGATATTTCCATGTTTATACAGATAGCGGTGGAGATATTTCAATGTTTATAGAGATGGTGGTGTAGATATTTTCAAGTATATGCAGATAGCGGTGTAGATATTTCCATGTTTATAGAGATAGTGGTGTAGGTATTTCCATGTTTATACAGGTAGCGGTGTAGATATTTCCGTGTTTACAGAGATAGCGGTGTAGATACTTCCATATTTATAGAGATAGCGGTGTAGATATTTGAATGTTTATTCAGATGGCGGTGTAGATATTTCCATGTTTATACAGAGAGCGGTGTAGACATTTCCATGTTTATAGAGATAGCGGTGTAGATATTTCCAAATTTATACAGATAACGGAGGAGATATTTCCAAGTTAATACAGATAGTGGTGTAGATATTTCCATGTTTATACAGATAGCGGTGTAGATATATCCATGTTTACACAGATTGTGGTGTAGATATTTCCATGTTTATACAGATAGCGGTGTCGATATTTCCATGCTTATACAGAGAGTGGTGTAGATATTTCCATGTTTACAGAGATAGAGGTGTAGATATTTCCATATTTGCACAGATTGCGGTGTAGATATTTCCATCTACACAGAGATTGCGGTGTACATATTTCCCTGTTTACACACACAGCGGTGTAGATATTTCCATGTTTACACAGATAGTTTTGTAGATATTTCCATGTTTATAGAGATTGCGGTGTAGATATTTCCATGTTTATACAGATAGCGGTGTAGATATTTCTATATTTATAAAGATCGCGGTGCAGATATTTCCATGTTTATAGAGATGGCGGTGTAGATATTTCCGTGTTTATACAGATATCGGTGTAGATATTTCCATGTTTATTCAGATAGTGGTGTAGATATTACCATGTTTACACAGATAGCGGTGTAGATATTTCCATCTTTGAACAGATTGCGGTGTGGATATTTCCATGTTTATTCAGATAGCGTTGTAGATATTTCCATGTTTACACAGATAGCTCTGTAGACATTTCCATGTTTACACAGATAGCATTATAGATATTTCCATGTTTATAGAGATAGTGGTTTAGGTATTTCCATGCTTATACAGATAGCTGTGTTGTTATTTCCATGTTTATGCAGATAGCGGTGTAGATTGTTCCATGTTTATGGAGATGGCCGTGTAGATATTTTCATGTTTATAGAGACGGTGGTGTAGATATTTCCATGTTTATACAGATAGCGGTGGAGATATTTCCTGGTTTATAGAGATCGTGTTGTAGATGTTTCTATGTTTATACAGAGAACAGTGTAGATATTTCCATGTTTATACAGGTAGCGGTGTTCATATTTCCATGTTTATACAAATCGTGGTGTTGATATTTCCATTTTCCTCAGATGGCAGTTTACATATTTCCATGTTTATACAGATGGCAGTGTAGATATTTCCATGTTCATTCAGAAGGCGGTGTAGATATTTCCATGTTTACAGAGATGGCGGTGTTGATATTTCTATGTTTATAGAGATAGCGGTGTAAATATTTCCATGTGTATAGAGATGGTGGTGTAGGTATTTCCATGTTTATAATGACAGTGGTGTAGATATTTCCATGTTTATTCAGATAGTGGTGTAGGTATTTCCATGTTTATACAGATGTCGGTGTAGATAATTCCATGTTTATGGAGACGGCCATGTAGATATTTCCATGTTTATACAGATAGCGGTGTAGACATTTCCATGTGTATAGACATAGTGGTGTAGATATTTCCATATTTATACTGATAGCGGAGTAGATATTTTCATGTTTTTACTGATAGTGTTGTAGATATTTCCATGTTTATACAGATAGCTGTGTAGATATATCCATGTTTATACAGATTGTGGTGTACATATTTCCATGTTTATACAGAGAGTGGTGTAGATATTTCCATGTTTACAGAGATAGAGGTGTAGATATTTCCATATTAGCAAAGATTGCGGTGTAGATATTTCCATCTTCACATAGATTGCGGTGTACATATTTCCATATTTAAACAGACAGCTGTGTACATATTTCCATGTTTACACAGATAGAGATGTAGATATTTCCATGTTTCTACAGATTGCGGTGTAGGTATTTACATGTTTATAAAGATAGCAGTGTAGATATTTCCATGTTTATACAGATAGCGGTGTAGATATTTGCATGTTTATACAGACAGCGTTGTAGATATTTCCATGTTTATACAGAGAGTGGTTGAGATATTTCCATGTTTATACAGATAGCGGTGGAGATATTTCCATGTTTCTAGAGATGGTGGTGTAGATATTTCCAAGTTTACGCAGGTAGCGGTGTAGACATTTCCATGTTTATAGAGATAGCGGTGTAGATATGTCCATGTTTATACAGGTAGCGGTGTAGATATTTCCATGTTTACAGAGATAGCAGTGTAGATATTTCCATATTTATGCAGATAGCAGTTTAGATATTTGTATGTTTATTCAGATGGTTGTGTAGATATTTCCATGTTTATACAGATAGCGTTGTGGCTATTACCATGTTTATACAGATGGCACTGTAGGTATATCCATGTTTATACAGATAGTGGAGTAGATATTTCCATGGTTATAAAGATAGCGGTGAAGATATTTCCATGTTTGTACAGATAACGATGTAGATATTTCTATGTCTATGGAGATAGCGGTGTAGATAATTCCATGTTTATGCAGATACCGGTGTTGATATTTCCATGTTTATAGAGATAGCCAAGTAGATATTTCCATGTTTATACAGATAGCGGTGTAGACATTTCCATGTTTATAGGGATAGCGGTGTGGATATTTCCATATTTATACAGATAGCGGTGTAGATATTTCCATGTTTATACGGGTAGCTGTGTAGGTATTTCCATGTTTATACAGATAGCGGTGTAGTTATTTCCATGTTTATACAGAAGACTGTGTACATATTTCCATGTTTACACAGATGGCGGTGTAGATATTTCCATGTTTATAGAGATAGCGGTGTAGATATATCCATGTTTATACAGATAGCTGTGTAGATATTTCCATGATTATAGAGGTAGCGGTGTAGATATTTCCAAATTTATACAGATAGCCGTGTAGATGTTTCCATGTTTATTCAGATGGCGGTGTAGATATTTCCATATTTATAGAGATAGCGGTGTGGCTATTTCCATGTTTATACAGATGGCAGTGTAGATATTTCCATGTTTATACAGACTGCAGTGTAGATATTTCCATGTCTATACAAATTGCGGTGTAGATATTTCCATGTTTATACAGATAGCGGTGTAGAAATCTCCATGTTTATACAGATAGCGGTGGAGTTATTTCCATGTGTATACAGATGGCGGTGTATATATTTCCATGTTTCTACAGATGACTCTGTAGATATTTCCATATTTCTACAGATGGCGTTGTAGATATTTCCAGATTTATACAGATAGTGGTGTAGATATTTCCATGTTTATACAGATTGTGGTGTAGATATTTCCATGTTTATACAGATTCTGGTGTGGCTATTTCCATGTTTATACAGATAGCGGTGTAGATATTTCCATGTTTATAAAGATAGTGGTGTAGATATTTCCATGTTTACAGAGATAGAGGTGTAGATATATCCATATTTGCACAGATTGCGGTGTAGATGTTTCCATCCTCACACAGATTGCGGTGTACATATTTCCATGTTTACTCAGACAGCTGTGTAGATATTTCCATGTTTACCAAGATAGTGTTGTAGGTATTTCCATGTTTATAGAGATTGCGGTGTAGATATTTCCAGGTTTATACAGATAGTGCTGTAGATATTTACATGTTTATACAGATAGCGGTGTAGATATTTCCATGTTTCTACAGATAGCGGTGGAGATATTTCAATGTTTATAGAGATGGTGGTGTACATATTTTCAAGCATAAGCAGATAGCGGTGTAGATATTTCCATGTTTATAGAGACAGAGGTGTAGATATTTCCATCTTCACACAGATTGCGGTGTACATATTTCCATGTTTACACAGATAGCGGTGTAGATATTTCCATGTTTATACAGAGAGCCGTGGAGATATTTCCATGTTTATACAGATAGCGGTGGAGATATTTCAATGTTTATAGAGATGGTGGTGTAGATATTTTCAAGTATATGCAGATAGCGGTGTAGATATTTCCATGTTTATAGAGATAGTGGTGTAGGTATTTCCATGTTTATACAGGTAGCGGTGTAGATATTTCCGTGTTTACAGAGATAGCGGTGTAGATACTTCCATATTTATAGAGATAGCGGTGTAGATATTTGAATGTTTATTCAGATGGCGGTGTAGATATTTCCATGTTTATACAGAGAGCGGTGTAGACATTTCCATGTTTATAGAGATAGCGGTGTAGATATTTCCAAATTTATACAGATAACGGAGGAGATATTTCCAAGTTAATACAGATAGTGGTGTAGATATTTCCATGTTTATACAGATAGCGGTGTAGATATATCCATGTTTACACAGATTGTGGTGTAGATATTTCCATGTTTATACAGATAGCGGTGTCGATATTTCCATGCTTATACAGAGAGTGGTGTAGATATTTCCATGTTTACAGAGATAGAGGTGTAGATATTTCCATATTTGCACAGATTGCGGTGTAGATATTTCCATCTACACAGAGATTGCGGTGTACATATTTCCCTGTTTACACACACAGCGGTGTAGATATTTCCATGTTTACACAGATAGTTTTGTAGATATTTCCATGTTTATAGAGATTGCGGTGTAGATATTTCCATGTTTATACAGATAGCGGTGTAGATATTTCTATATTTATAAAGATCGCGGTGCAGATATTTCCATGTTTATAGAGATGGCGGTGTAGATATTTCCGTGTTTATACAGATATCGGTGTAGATATTTCCATGTTTATTCAGATAGTGGTGTAGATATTACCATGTTTACACAGATAGCGGTGTAGATATTTCCATCTTTGAACAGATTGCGGTGTGGATATTTCCATGTTTATTCAGATAGCGTTGTAGATATTTCCATGTTTACACAGATAGCTCTGTAGACATTTCCATGTTTACACAGATAGCATTATAGATATTTCCATGTTTATAGAGATAGTGGTTTAGGTATTTCCATGCTTATACAGATAGCTGTGTTGTTATTTCCATGTTTATGCAGATAGCGGTGTAGATTGTTCCATGTTTATGGAGATGGCCGTGTAGATATTTTCATGTTTATAGAGACGGTGGTGTAGATATTTCCATGTTTATACAGATAGCGGTGGAGATATTTCCTGGTTTATAGAGATCGTGTTGTAGATGTTTCTATGTTTATACAGAGAACAGTGTAGATATTTCCATGTTTATACAGGTAGCGGTGTTCATATTTCCATGTTTATACAAATCGTGGTGTTGATATTTCCATTTTCCTCAGATGGCAGTTTACATATTTCCATGTTTATACAGATGGCAGTGTAGATATTTCCATGTTCATTCAGAAGGCGGTGTAGATATTTCCATGTTTACAGAGATGGCGGTGTTGATATTTCTATGTTTATAGAGATAGCGGTGTAAATATTTCCATGTGTATAGAGATGGTGGTGTAGGTATTTCCATGTTTATAATGACAGTGGTGTAGATATTTCCATGTTTATTCAGATAGTGGTGTAGGTATTTCCATGTTTATACAGATGTCGGTGTAGATAATTCCATGTTTATGGAGACGGCCATGTAGATATTTCCATGTTTATACAGATAGCGGTGTAGACATTTCCATGTGTATAGACATAGTGGTGTAGATATTTCCATATTTATACTGATAGCGGAGTAGATATTTTCATGTTTTTACTGATAGTGTTGTAGATATTTCCATGTTTATACAGATAGCTGTGTAGATATATCCATGTTTATACAGATTGTGGTGTACATATTTCCATGTTTATACAGAGAGTGGTGTAGATATTTCCATGTTTACAGAGATAGAGGTGTAGATATTTCCATATTAGCAAAGATTGCGGTGTAGATATTTCCATCTTCACATAGATTGCGGTGTACATATTTCCATATTTAAACAGACAGCTGTGTACATATTTCCATGTTTACACAGATAGAGATGTAGATATTTCCATGTTTCTACAGATTGCGGTGTAGGTATTTACATGTTTATAAAGATAGCAGTGTAGATATTTCCATGTTTATACAGATAGCGGTGTAGATATTTGCATGTTTATACAGACAGCGTTGTAGATATTTCCATGTTTATACAGAGAGTGGTTGAGATATTTCCATGTTTATACAGATAGCGGTGGAGATATTTCCATGTTTCTAGAGATGGTGGTGTAGATATTTCCAAGTTTACGCAGGTAGCGGTGTAGACATTTCCATGTTTATAGAGATAGCGGTGTAGATATGTCCATGTTTATACAGGTAGCGGTGTAGATATTTCCATGTTTACAGAGATAGCAGTGTAGATATTTCCATATTTATGCAGATAGCAGTTTAGATATTTGTATGTTTATTCAGATGGTTGTGTAGATATTTCCATGTTTATACAGATAGCGTTGTGGCTATTACCATGTTTATACAGATGGCACTGTAGGTATATCCATGTTTATACAGATAGTGGAGTAGATATTTCCATGGTTATAAAGATAGCGGTGAAGATATTTCCATGTTTGTACAGATAACGATGTAGATATTTCTATGTCTATGGAGATAGCGGTGTAGATAATTCCATGTTTATGCAGATACCGGTGTTGATATTTCCATGTTTATAGAGATAGCCAAGTAGATATTTCCATGTTTATACAGATAGCGGTGTAGACATTTCCATGTTTATAGGGATAGCGGTGTGGATATTTCCATATTTATACAGATAGCGGTGTAGATATTTCCATGTTTATACGGGTAGCTGTGTAGGTATTTCCATGTTTATACAGATAGCGGTGTAGTTATTTCCATGTTTATACAGAAGACTGTGTACATATTTCCATGTTTACACAGATGGCGGTGTAGATATTTCCATGTTTATAGAGATAGCGGTGTAGATATATCCATGTTTATACAGATAGCTGTGTAGATATTTCCATGATTATAGAGGTAGCGGTGTAGATATTTCCAAATTTATACAGATAGCCGTGTAGATGTTTCCATGTTTATTCAGATGGCGGTGTAGATATTTCCATATTTATAGAGATAGCGGTGTGGCTATTTCCATGTTTATACAGATGGCAGTGTAGATATTTCCATGTTTATACAGACTGCAGTGTAGATATTTCCATGTCTATACAAATTGCGGTGTAGATATTTCCATGTTTATACAGATAGCGGTGTAGAAATCTCCATGTTTATACAGATAGCGGTGGAGTTATTTCCATGTGTATACAGATGGCGGTGTATATATTTCCATGTTTCTACAGATGACTCTGTAGATATTTCCATATTTCTACAGATGGCGTTGTAGATATTTCCAGATTTATACAGATAGTGGTGTAGATATTTCCATGTTTATACAGATTGTGGTGTAGATATTTCCATGTTTATACAGATTCTGGTGTGGCTATTTCCATGTTTATACAGATAGCGGTGTAGATATTTCCATGTTTATAAAGATAGTGGTGTAGATATTTCCATGTTTACAGAGATAGAGGTGTAGATATATCCATATTTGCACAGATTGCGGTGTAGATGTTTCCATCCTCACACAGATTGCGGTGTACATATTTCCATGTTTACTCAGACAGCTGTGTAGATATTTCCATGTTTACCAAGATAGTGTTGTAGGTATTTCCATGTTTATAGAGATTGCGGTGTAGATATTTCCAGGTTTATACAGATAGTGCTGTAGATATTTACATGTTTATACAGATAGCGGTGTAGATATTTCCATGTTTCTACAGATAGCGGTGGAGATATTTCAATGTTTATAGAGATGGTGGTGTACATATTTTCAAGCATAAGCAGATAGCGGTGTAGATATTTCCATGTTTATAGAGACAGAGGTGTAGATATTTCCATCTTCACACAGATTGCGGTGTACATATTTCCATGTTTACACAGATAGCGGTGTAGATATTTCCATGTTTATACAGAGAGCCGTGGAGATATTTCCATGTTTATACAGATAGCGGTGGAGATATTTCAATGTTTATAGAGATGGTGGTGTAGATATTTTCAAGTATATGCAGATAGCGGTGTAGATATTTCCATGTTTATAGAGATAGTGGTGTAGGTATTTCCATGTTTATACAGGTAGCGGTGTAGATATTTCCGTGTTTACAGAGATAGCGGTGTAGATACTTCCATATTTATAGAGATAGCGGTGTAGATATTTGAATGTTTATTCAGATGGCGGTGTAGATATTTCCATGTTTATACAGAGAGCGGTGTAGACATTTCCATGTTTATAGAGATAGCGGTGTAGATATTTCCAAATTTATACAGATAACGGAGGAGATATTTCCAAGTTAATACAGATAGTGGTGTAGATATTTCCATGTTTATACAGATAGCGGTGTAGATATATCCATGTTTACACAGATTGTGGTGTAGATATTTCCATGTTTATACAGATAGCGGTGTCGATATTTCCATGCTTATACAGAGAGTGGTGTAGATATTTCCATGTTTACAGAGATAGAGGTGTAGATATTTCCATATTTGCACAGATTGCGGTGTAGATATTTCCATCTACACAGAGATTGCGGTGTACATATTTCCCTGTTTACACACACAGCGGTGTAGATATTTCCATGTTTACACAGATAGTTTTGTAGATATTTCCATGTTTATAGAGATTGCGGTGTAGATATTTCCATGTTTATACAGATAGCGGTGTAGATATTTCTATATTTATAAAGATCGCGGTGCAGATATTTCCATGTTTATAGAGATGGCGGTGTAGATATTTCCGTGTTTATACAGATATCGGTGTAGATATTTCCATGTTTATTCAGATAGTGGTGTAGATATTACCATGTTTACACAGATAGCGGTGTAGATATTTCCATCTTTGAACAGATTGCGGTGTGGATATTTCCATGTTTATTCAGATAGCGTTGTAGATATTTCCATGTTTACACAGATAGCTCTGTAGACATTTCCATGTTTACACAGATAGCATTATAGATATTTCCATGTTTATAGAGATAGTGGTTTAGGTATTTCCATGCTTATACAGATAGCTGTGTTGTTATTTCCATGTTTATGCAGATAGCGGTGTAGATTGTTCCATGTTTATGGAGATGGCCGTGTAGATATTTTCATGTTTATAGAGACGGTGGTGTAGATATTTCCATGTTTATACAGATAGCGGTGGAGATATTTCCTGGTTTATAGAGATCGTGTTGTAGATGTTTCTATGTTTATACAGAGAACAGTGTAGATATTTCCATGTTTATACAGGTAGCGGTGTTCATATTTCCATGTTTATACAAATCGTGGTGTTGATATTTCCATTTTCCTCAGATGGCAGTTTACATATTTCCATGTTTATACAGATGGCAGTGTAGATATTTCCATGTTCATTCAGAAGGCGGTGTAGATATTTCCATGTTTACAGAGATGGCGGTGTTGATATTTCTATGTTTATAGAGATAGCGGTGTAAATATTTCCATGTGTATAGAGATGGTGGTGTAGGTATTTCCATGTTTATAATGACAGTGGTGTAGATATTTCCATGTTTATTCAGATAGTGGTGTAGGTATTTCCATGTTTATACAGATGTCGGTGTAGATAATTCCATGTTTATGGAGACGGCCATGTAGATATTTCCATGTTTATACAGATAGCGGTGTAGACATTTCCATGTGTATAGACATAGTGGTGTAGATATTTCCATATTTATACTGATAGCGGAGTAGATATTTTCATGTTTTTACTGATAGTGTTGTAGATATTTCCATGTTTATACAGATAGCTGTGTAGATATATCCATGTTTATACAGATTGTGGTGTACATATTTCCATGTTTATACAGAGAGTGGTGTAGATATTTCCATGTTTACAGAGATAGAGGTGTAGATATTTCCATATTAGCAAAGATTGCGGTGTAGATATTTCCATCTTCACATAGATTGCGGTGTACATATTTCCATATTTAAACAGACAGCTGTGTACATATTTCCATGTTTACACAGATAGAGATGTAGATATTTCCATGTTTCTACAGATTGCGGTGTAGGTATTTACATGTTTATAAAGATAGCAGTGTAGATATTTCCATGTTTATACAGATAGCGGTGTAGATATTTGCATGTTTATACAGACAGCGTTGTAGATATTTCCATGTTTATACAGAGAGTGGTTGAGATATTTCCATGTTTATACAGATAGCGGTGGAGATATTTCCATGTTTCTAGAGATGGTGGTGTAGATATTTCCAAGTTTACGCAGGTAGCGGTGTAGACATTTCCATGTTTATAGAGATAGCGGTGTAGATATGTCCATGTTTATACAGGTAGCGGTGTAGATATTTCCATGTTTACAGAGATAGCAGTGTAGATATTTCCATATTTATGCAGATAGCAGTTTAGATATTTGTATGTTTATTCAGATGGTTGTGTAGATATTTCCATGTTTATACAGATAGCGTTGTGGCTATTACCATGTTTATACAGATGGCACTGTAGGTATATCCATGTTTATACAGATAGTGGAGTAGATATTTCCATGGTTATAAAGATAGCGGTGAAGATATTTCCATGTTTGTACAGATAACGATGTAGATATTTCTATGTCTATGGAGATAGCGGTGTAGATAATTCCATGTTTATGCAGATACCGGTGTTGATATTTCCATGTTTATAGAGATAGCCAAGTAGATATTTCCATGTTTATACAGATAGCGGTGTAGACATTTCCATGTTTATAGGGATAGCGGTGTGGATATTTCCATATTTATACAGATAGCGGTGTAGATATTTCCATGTTTATACGGGTAGCTGTGTAGGTATTTCCATGTTTATACAGATAGCGGTGTAGTTATTTCCATGTTTATACAGAAGACTGTGTACATATTTCCATGTTTACACAGATGGCGGTGTAGATATTTCCATGTTTATAGAGATAGCGGTGTAGATATATCCATGTTTATACAGATAGCTGTGTAGATATTTCCATGATTATAGAGGTAGCGGTGTAGATATTTCCAAATTTATACAGATAGCCGTGTAGATGTTTCCATGTTTATTCAGATGGCGGTGTAGATATTTCCATATTTATAGAGATAGCGGTGTGGCTATTTCCATGTTTATACAGATGGCAGTGTAGATATTTCCATGTTTATACAGACTGCAGTGTAGATATTTCCATGTCTATACAAATTGCGGTGTAGATATTTCCATGTTTATACAGATAGCGGTGTAGAAATCTCCATGTTTATACAGATAGCGGTGGAGTTATTTCCATGTGTATACAGATGGCGGTGTATATATTTCCATGTTTCTACAGATGACTCTGTAGATATTTCCATATTTCTACAGATGGCGTTGTAGATATTTCCAGATTTATACAGATAGTGGTGTAGATATTTCCATGTTTATACAGATTGTGGTGTAGATATTTCCATGTTTATACAGATTCTGGTGTGGCTATTTCCATGTTTATACAGATAGCGGTGTAGATATTTCCATGTTTATAAAGATAGTGGTGTAGATATTTCCATGTTTACAGAGATAGAGGTGTAGATATATCCATATTTGCACAGATTGCGGTGTAGATGTTTCCATCCTCACACAGATTGCGGTGTACATATTTCCATGTTTACTCAGACAGCTGTGTAGATATTTCCATGTTTACCAAGATAGTGTTGTAGGTATTTCCATGTTTATAGAGATTGCGGTGTAGATATTTCCAGGTTTATACAGATAGTGCTGTAGATATTTACATGTTTATACAGATAGCGGTGTAGATATTTCCATGTTTCTACAGATAGCGGTGGAGATATTTCAATGTTTATAGAGATGGTGGTGTACATATTTTCAAGCATAAGCAGATAGCGGTGTAGATATTTCCATGTTTATAGAGACAGAGGTGTAGATATTTCCATCTTCACACAGATTGCGGTGTACATATTTCCATGTTTACACAGACAGCTGTGTAGATATTTCTATGTTTACACAGATAGTGTTGTAGATATTTCTATGTTTATAGAGATTGCAGTGTAGATATTTCCAGGTTTATAAATATAGCGGTGTTGATATTTCCATGTTTATACAGATAGCGGTGGAGATATTTCCACGTTTATACTGATAGCGCTGTAGATATTTGCATGTTTATGCAGATAGCGGGGTAGATATTTCCATGTTTATTCAGATAGCGGTGTAGATATTTCCATGTTTATAGAGATAGCGGTGGAGATATTTCCATATTTATACAGATAGCAATGTAGATATTTGAATGTTTATACATATACCAGTCTGGATATTTCCATGTTTATACAGATAGCAGTGTAGATATTTCCATGTTTATACAAATAGCGGTGTAGATATTTCCATGTTTATACAGATAGCGGTGGAGATATTTTCAAGTTTATACAGATGGCGGTGGACGTATTTTGATTTTTATAGTGATGGCGGTGTAGATATTTCCAAGTATATACAGATAGCGATGTAGATACTACCGTGTTTATACAGATAGCGGTGCAGGTATTTCCATGTTTATAGAGATAGCGGTGTAGATATTTCCATGTTTATACAGATGGCTGTGTAGTTATTTCCATGTGTATACAGGTGGGAGTTTAGATATTTCCATGTTTATACAGATGGGTGTGTAGATATATCCATGTTTATACAGATGAATGTGTAGATATTTCCAAGTTTTTTACAGATGGCGGAGTAAATATTTCCATGTTACACAGATAGCGGTGTGGATATTTCCATGTTTATACAGATAGCGATGTAGATATATCCATGTATATAGAGATTGCTGTGTAGATATTTCCATGTTTATACAGACTGCAGTGTAGATATATCCCTGTTTATACAGATAGTGGGGTAGATATTTCTATCTTTATACAGATGATTGTGTAGGTATTTCCATGTTTATACATAGGGCGGTGTAGATATTTCCATGTTTAGAGGGATAGCCATGAATATATTTCCATGTTTATACAGACAGCGGTGTATACATTTCCATGTTTATAGAGATAGCGGTGTAGATATTTCCATGTCTATACAGATAGCGGTGTAGATATTTCCATGTTTATACAGATAGCGGTGTAGATGTTTCCATGTTTATACAGATAGCGGTGTAGATATATCCATCTTTATACAGATCGTCGTGTAGATATTTCCATGTTTATACAGATAGCGGTGTAGATATTTCCATGTTTATACAGATAGCGGTGTATATATTTTCATATTTACAGAGATAGAGGTGTAGATATTTCCATATTTGCACAGATTGCGGTGTACATATTTCCACGTTTATACAGATAGCGGTGTAGATATTTCCATGTTTATACAGATAGCAGTGTAGATATTTCCATGTTTATACAGGTAGCGGTGTTGGTATTTCCATGTTTATAAAACTAGCGTTGTAGATATTTCCATGTTTATACAGCTCGCGGTGTAGATATTTCCATCTTTATAGAGATGTCAGTGTAGATATTTCCATGATTATACAGATAGCGGTTTAGATATTTCCATGTTTATACAGATGGTGGTGTAGATATTTCCATGTTTATACAGATAGCTGTGTTGTTATTTCCATGTTTATACAGATAGCGGTGTAGATTGTTCCATGTTTATGGAGATGGCGATGTAAATATTTTCATGTTTACAGAGATAGTGGTGTAGATATTTCCATGTTTATACAGATGACTGTGTAGATATTTCCATGTATATACAGATGGTGAAGTAGATATTTCCATGTTTATACAGATAGCGGTGTAGATATTACCATGTTTACACAGATTGCGGTGTAGATATTTCCATCTTTGAACAGATTGAGGTGTGGATATTTCCATGTTTATTCATATAGCGTTGTAGATATTTCCATGTTTACACAGATAGCTCTGTAGACATTTCCATGTTTACACAGATAGCATTATAGATATTTACATGTTTATAGAGATAGCGGTGTAGATATTTCCATGTTTATACAGATAGCGGTGTAGATATTTCCATGTTTATACAGAGAGCGGTGGAGATATTTCCATGTTTATACAGATGTCGGTGGAGATATTTCCATGTTTATACAGATGGTGGTGTAGATATTTCCAAGTTTATGCAGATAGCGGTGTAGATATTTCAATGTTAATAGAGATGGCGGTGTAGATATTTCTATGTTTATACAGACAGCGGTGCAGATATTTCCATGTTTATACAGATAGCGATGTAGATATTTCTATGTTTATAGAGATGGCTGTGTAGATATTTCCATGTTTATACAGACGGCAGTGTAGATATTTCCATATTTATAGAAATAGCCATGTAGATATTTCCATTCTTAAACAAATAGCGGTGTAGACATTTCCATGTTTATAGGGATAGCGGTGTGGGTATTTCCATATTTATACAGATAGCGGTGTAGATATTTCCATGTTTATACGGATAGCGGTGTAGTTATATCCATGTTTATACAGATAGCGGTGTAGATATTTCCATGTTTATACAGATGACTGTGTACATATTTCCATGTTTACACAGATGGCGGTGTAGATATTTCCATGTTTATAGACATAGCCGTGTAGATATATCCATGTTTATACAGATAGCTGTGTAGATATTTTGATGTTTATACAGGTAGCTGTGTAGATATTTCCATATTTATACAGATAGCCGTTTAGATATTTCCATGTTTATTCAGATGCCGGTGTAGATATTTCCATATTTACACAGATCGCGGTGTGGCTATTTCCATGTTTATACAGATGGCAGTGTAGATATTTCCATGTTTATACAGATAGTGGTTTAGATATTTCCATGTGTATACAGATAGCACTGTAGATATTTCCATGTTTCTACAGATTGCGGTGTAGATATTTCCATGTCTATACAAATAGCGTTGTAGATATTTCCATGTTTATACAGATAGCGGTGTAGATATTTTCATGTTTATACAGATAGCGGTGGACATATTTCCATGTGTATACAGATGGCGGTGTAGATATTTCCATGTTTCTACAGATGACTGTGTAGATATTTCCATATTTTTACAGATGGCGGTGTAGATATTTCCATGTTTATACAGATAGCGGTTTAGCTATTTCCATGTTTATACAGATAGCAATGTAGATATTTCCATGTTTATAGAGATGGCGGTGTAGATATTTCCATGTTTATACAGATAGCGGTGTAGATATTTCCATGTTTATACAGAGAGCCGTGGAGATATTTCCATGTTTATACAGATAGCGGTGGAGATATTTCAATGTTTATAGAGATGGTGGTGTAGATATTTTCAAGTATATGCAGATAGCGGTGTAGATATTTCCATGTTTATAGAGATAGTGGTGTAGGTATTTCCATGTTTATACAGGTAGCGGTGTAGATATTTCCGTGTTTACAGAGATAGCGGTGTAGATACTTCCATATTTATAGAGATAGCGGTGTAGATATTTGAATGTTTATTCAGATGGCGCTTTAGATATTTCCATGTTTATACAGAGAGCGGTGTAGACATTTCCATGTTTATAGAGATAGCGGTGTAGATATTTCCAAATTTATACAGATAACGGAGGAGATATTTCCAAGTTAATACAGATAGTGGTGTAGATATTTCCATGTTTATACAGATAGCGGTGTAGATATATCCATGTTTACACAGATTGTGGTGTAGATATTTCCATGTTTATACAGATAGCGGTGTCGATATTTCCATGCTTATACAGAGAGTGGTGTAGATATTTCCATGTTTACAGAGATAGAGGTGTAGATATTTCCATATTTGCACAGATTGCGGTGTAGATATTTCCATCTACACAGAGATTGCGGTGTACATATTTCCATGTTTACACACACAGCGGTGTAGATATTTCCATGTTTACACAGATAGTTTTGTAGATATTTCCATGTTTATAGAGATTGCGGTGTAGATATTTCCATGTTTATACAGATAGCGGTGTAGATATTTCTATATTTATAAAGATCGCGGTGTAGATATTTCCATGTTTATAGAGATGGCGGTGTAGATATTTCCGTGTTTATACAGATATCGGTGTAGATATTTCCATGTTTATTCAGATAGTGGTGTAGATATTACCATGTTTACACAGATAGCGGTGTAGATATTTCCATCTTTGAACAGATTGCGGTGTGGATATTTCCATGTTTATTCAGATAGCGTTGTAGATATTTCCATGTTTACACAGATAGCTCTGTAGACATTTCCATGTTTACACAGATAGCATTATAGATATTTCCATGTTTATAGAGATAGTGGTTTAGGTATTTCCATGCTTATACAGATAGCTGTGTTGTTATTTCCATGTTTATGCAGATAGCGGTGTAGATTGTTCCATGTTTATGGAGATGGCCGTGTAGATATTTTCATGTTTATAGAGACGGTGGTGTAGATATTTCCATGTTTATACAGATAGCGGTGGAGATATTTCCTGGTTTATAGAGATCGTGTTGTAGATGTTTCTATGTTTATACAGAGAACAGTGTAGATATTTCCATGTTTATACAGGTAGCGGTGTTCATATTTCCATGTTTATACAAATCGTGGTGTTGATATTTCCATTTTCCTCAGATGGCAGTTTACATATTTCCATGTTTATACAGATGGCAGTGTAGATATTTCCATGTTCATTCAGAAGGCGGTGTAGATATTTCCATGTTTACAGAGATGGCGGTGTTGATATTTCTATGTTTATAGAGATAGCGGTGTAAATATTTCCATGTGTATAGAGATGGTGGTGTAGGTATTTCCATGTTTATAATGACAGTGGTGTAGATATTTCCATGTTTATTCAGATAGTGGTGTAGGTATTTCCATGTTTATACAGATGTCGGTGTAGATAATTCCATGTTTATGGAGACGGCCATGTAGATATTTCCATGTTTATACAGATAGCGGTGTAGACATTTCCATGTGTATAGACATAGTGGTGTAGATATTTCCATATTTATACTGATAGCGGAGTAGATATTTTCATGTTTTTACTGATAGTGTTGTAGATATTTCCATGTTTATACAGATAGCTGTGTAGATATATCCATGTTTATACAGATTGTGGTGTACATATTTCCATGTTTATACAGAGAGTGGTGTAGATATTTCCATGTTTACAGAGATAGAGGTGTAGATATTTCCATATTAGCAAAGATTGCGGTGTAGATATTTCCATCTTCACATAGATTGCGGTGTACATATTTCCATGTTTAAACAGACAGCTGTGTACATATTTCCATGTTTACACAGATAGAGTTGTAGATATTTCCATGTTTCTACAGATTGCGGTGTAGGTATTTACATGTTTATAAAGATAGCAGTGTAGATATTTCCATGTTTATACAGATAGCGGTGTAGATATTTGCATGTTTATACAGACAGCGTTGTAGATATTTCCATGTTTATACAGAGAGTGGTTGAGATATTTCCATGTTTATACAGATAGCGGTGGAGATATTTCCATGTTTCTAGAGATGGTGGTGTAGATATTTCCAAGTTTACGCAGGTAGCGGTGTAGACATTTCCATGTTTATAGAGATAGCGGTGTAGATATGTCCATGTCTATACAGGTAGCGGTGTAGATATTTCCATGTTTACAGAGATAGCAGTGTAGATATTTCCATATTTATGCAGATAGCAGTTTAGATATTTGTATGTTTATTCAGATGGTTGTGTAGATATTTCCATGTTTATACAGATAGCGTTGTGGCTATTACCATGTTTATACAGATGGCAGTGTAGGTATATCCATGTTTATACAGATAGTGGAGTAGATATTTCCATGGTTATAAAGATAGCGGTGAAGATATTTCCATGTTTGTACAGATAACGATGTAGATATTTCTATGTCTATGGCGATAGCGGTGTAGATAATTCCGTGTTTATGCAGATACCGGTGTTGATATTTCCATGTTTATAGAGATAGCCAAGTAGATATTTCCATGTTTATACAGATAGCGGTGTAGACATTTCCATGTTTATACAGATCGCGGTGTAGATATTTCCATGTTTATACAGATAGCAATGTAGATATTTCCATGTTTATAGAGATGGCGGTGTAGGTATTTCCATGTTTATACAGATAGCGGTGTAGATATTTCCATGTTTATACAGAGAGCCGTGGAGATATTTCCATGTTTATACAGATAGCGGTGGAGATATTTCAATGTTTATAGAGATGGTGGTGTAGATATTTTCAAGTATATGCAGATAGCGGTGTAGATATTTCCATGTTTATAGAGATAGTGGTGTAGGTATTTCCATGTTTATACAGGTAGCGGTGTAGATATTTCCGTGTTTACAGAGATAGCGGTGTAGATACTTCCATATTTATAGAGATAGCGGTGTAGATATTTGAATGTTTATTCAGATGGCGGTGTAGATATTTCCATGTTTATACAGAGAGCGGTGTAGACATTTCCATGTTTATAGAGATAGCGGTGTAGATATTTCCAAATTTATACAGATAACGGAGGAGATATTTCCAAGTTAATACAGATAGTGGTGTAGATATTTCCATGTTTATACAGATAGCGGTGTAGATATATCCATGTTTACACAGATTGTGGTGTAGATATTTCCATGTTTATACAGATAGCGGTGTCGATATTTCCATGCTTATACAGAGAGTGGTGTAGATATTTCCATGTTTACAGAGATAGAGGTGTAGATATTTCCATATTTGCACAGATTGCGGTGTAGATATTTCCATCTACACAGAGATTGCGGTGTACATATTTCCCTGTTTACACACACAGCGGTGTAGATATTTCCATGTTTACACAGATAGTTTTGTAGATATTTCCATGTTTATAGAGATTGCGGTGTAGATATTTCCATGTTTATACAGATAGCGGTGTAGATATTTCTATATTTATAAAGATCGCGGTGTAGATATTTCCATGTTTATAGAGATGGCGGTGTAGATATTTCCGTGTTTATACAGATATCGGTGTAGATATTTCCATGTTTATTCAGATAGTGGTGTAGATATTACCATGTTTACACAGATAGCGGTGTAGATATTTCCATCTTTGAACAGATTGCGGTGTGGATATTTCCATGTTTATTCAGATAGCGTTGTAGATATTTCCATGTTTACACAGATAGCTCTGTAGACATTTCCATGTTTACACAGATAGCATTATAGATATTTCCATGTTTATAGAGATAGTGGTTTAGGTATTTCCATGCTTATACAGATAGCTGTGTTGTTATTTCCATGTTTATGCAGATAGCGGTGTAGATTGTTCCATGTTTATGGAGATGGCCGTGTAGATATTTTCATGTTTATAGAGACGGTGGTGTAGATATTTCCATGTTTATACAGATAGCGGTGGAGATATTTCCTGGTTTATAGAGATCGTGTTGTAGATGTTTCTATGTTTATACAGAGAACAGTGTAGATATTTCCATGTTTATACAGGTAGCGGTGTTCATATTTCCATGTTTATACAAATCGTGGTGTTGATATTTCCATTTTCCTCAGATGGCAGTTTACATATTTCCATGTTTATACAGATGGCAGTGTAGATATTTCCATGTTCATTCAGAAGGCGGTGTAGATATTTCCATGTTTACAGAGATGGCGGTGTTGATATTTCTATGTTTATAGAGATAGCGGTGTAAATATTTCCATGTGTATAGAGATGGTGGTGTAGGTATTTCCATGTTTATAATGACAGTGGTGTAGATATTTCCATGTTTATTCAGATAGTGGTGCAGGTATTTCCATGTTTATACAGATGTCGGTGTAGATAATTCCATGTTTATGGAGACGGCCATGTAGATATTTCCATGTTTATACAGATAGCGGTGTAGACATTTCCATGTGTATAGACATAGTGGTGTAGATATTTCCATATTTATACTGATAGCGGAGTAGATATTTTCATGTTTTTACTGATAGTGTTGTAGATATTTCCATGTTTATTCAGATAGCTGTGTAGATATATCCATGTTTATACAGATTGTGGTGTACATATTTCCATGTTTATACAGAGAGTGGTGTAGATATTTCCATGTTTACAGAGATAGAGGTGTAGATATTTCCATATTAGCAAAGATTGCGGTGTAGATATTTCCATCTTCACATAGATTGCGGTGTACATATTTCCATGTTTAAACAGACAGCTGTGTACATATTTCCATGTTTACACAGATAGAGATGTAGATATTTCCATGTTTCTACAGATTGCGGTGTAGGTATTTACATGTTTATAAAGATAGCAGTGTAGATATTTCCATGTTTATACAGATAGCGGTGTAGATATTTGCATGTTTATACAGACAGCGTTGTAGATATTTCCATGTTTATACAGAGAGTGGTTGAGATATTTCCATGTTTATACAGATAGCGGTGGAGATATTTCCATGTTTCTAGAGATGGTGGTGTAGATATTTCCAAGTTTACGCAGGTAGCGGTGTAGACATTTCCATGTTTATAGAGATAGCGGTGTAGATATGTCCATGTTTATACAGGTAGCGGTGTAGATATTTCCATGTTTACAGAGATAGCAGTGTAGATATTTCCATATTTATGCAGATAGCAGTTTAGATATTTGTATGTTTATTCAGATGGTTGTGTAGATATTTCCATGTTTATACAGATAGCGTTGTGGCTATTACCATGTTTATACAGATGGCAGTGTAGGTATATCCATGTTTATACAGATAGTGGAGTAGATATTTCCATGGTTATAAAGATAGCGGTGAAGATATTTCCATGTTTGTACAGATAACGATGTAGATATTTCTATGTCTATGGAGATAGCGGTGTAGATAATTCCGTGTTTATGCAGATACCGGTGTTGATATTTCCATGTTTATAGAGATAGCCAAGTAGATATTTCCATGTTTATACAGATAGCGGTGTAGACATTTCCATGTTTATAGGGATAGCGGTGTGGATATTTCCATATTTATACAGATAGCGGTGTAGATATTTCCATGTTTATACGGGTAGCTGTGTAGGTATTTCCATGTTTATACAGATAGCGGTGTAGTTATTTCCATGTTTATACAGAAGACTGTGTACACATTTCCATGTTTACACAGATGGCGGTGTAGATATTTCCATGTTTATAGAGATAGCGGTGTAGTTATATCCATGTTTATACAGATACCTGTGTAGATATTTCCATGATTATAGAGGTAGCGGTGTAGATATTTCCAAATTTATACAGATAGCCGTGTAGATGTTTCCATGTTTATTCAGATGGCGGTGTAGATATTTCCATATTTATAGAGATAGCGGTGTGGCTATTTCCATGTTTATACAGATGGCAGTGTAGATATTTCCATGTTTATACAGATTGCAGTGTAGATATTTCCATGTCTATACAAATTGCGGTGTAGATATTTCCATGTTTATACAGATAGCGGTGTAGAAATCTCCATGTTTATACAGATAGCGGTGGAGTTATTTCCATGTGTATACAGATGGCGGTGTATATATTTCCATGTTTCTACAGATGACTCTGTAGATATTTCCATATTTCTACAGATGGCGTTGTAGATATTTCCAGATTTATACAGATAGTGGTGTAGATATTTCCATGTTTATACAGATTGTGGTGTAGATATTTCCATGTTTATACAGATTCTGGTGTGGCTATTTCCATGTTTATACAGATAGCGGTGTAGATATTTCCATGTTTATAAAGATAGTGTTGTAGATATTTCCATGTTTACAGAGATAGAGGTGTAGATATATCCATATTTGCACAGATTGCGGTGTAGATATTTCCATCCTCACACAGATTGCGGTGTACATATTTCCATGTTTACTCAGACAGCTGTGTAGATATTTCCATGTTTACACAGATAGTGTTGTAGGTATTTCCATGTTTATAGAGATTGCGGTGTAGATATTTCCAGGTTTATACAGATAGTGCTGTAGATATTTACATGTTTATACAGATACCGGTGTAGATATTTCCATGTTTCTACAGATAGCGGTGGAGATATTTCAATGTTTATAGAGATGGTGGTGTACATATTTTCAAGCATAAGCAGATAGCGGTGTAGATATTTCCATGTTTATAGAGATAGTGGTGTAGATATTTCCATGTTTATATAGGTATCGGTGTAGATATTTCCGTGTTTAGAGAGACAGCGGTGTAGATAGTTCCATATTTATAGAGATAGCGGTGTAGATATTTGTATGTTTATTCAGATGGCGGTGTAGATATTTCCATGTTTCTACAGAGAGCGGTGTAGACATTTCCATGTTTATAGAGATAGCGGTGTAGATATTTCCATATTTATACAGATAACGGAGGAGATATTTCCATGTTTATACAGATAACGGAGGAGATATTTCCATGTTTATACAGATAACGGAGGAGATATTTCCATGTTTATACAGATAGTGGTGTAGATATTTCCATGTTTATACAGATAGCGGTGTAGATATTTCCATGTTTATACAGAGAGTGGAGGATATATTTCCATGTTTATACAGATAGCGGTGTCGAAATTTCCATGCTTATACAGAGATCAGTGTAGATATTTCCATGTTTACAGAGATAGAGGTGTAGATATTTCCATATTTGCACAAATTACGGTGTAGATATTTCCATCTTCACAGAGACTGCGGTGTACATATTTCCATGTTTACACAGACAGCGGTGTAGATATATCCATGTTTATACAGATCACGGTGTAGATATTTCCATGTTTATACAGAGAGTGGAGGAGTTATTTCCATGTTTCTAAAGATAGCGGTGGAGATATTTCCATGTTTCTAGAGATGGTGGTGTAGATATTTCCAAGTTTATGCAGGTAGCGGTGCAGATATTTCCATGTTTGTAGAGATAGCGCTGTAGATATGTCCATGTTTATACAGGTAGCGGTGTAGATATTTCCATGTTTACAGAGATATCGGTGTAGATATTTCCATATTTATACAGATAGCGGTTTAGATATTTTTATGTTTATTCAGATGGTGGTGTAGATATTTTCATGTTTTTACAGATAGCGGTGTGGCTATTACCATGTTTATACAGATGGCAGTGTAGATATATCCATGTTTATACAGATAGTGGAGTAGATATTTCCATGTTTATAAAGATAGCCGTGAAGCTATTTCCAAGTTTACAGAGATAGCGGTGGAGATATTTCCATGTTCATAGGGATAGCGATGGAGATATTTCCGTGTTTGTACAGATAACGAGGTAGATATTTCCATGTCTATGCAGATAGCGGTGTAGATATTTCCGTGTTTATGCAGATAGCGGTGTAGATATTTCCATGTTTATAGAGATAGCCATGTAGACATTTCCATGTTTATACAGATAGCGGTGTACTTATTTCCAAGTTTGTACAGATGACTTTGTACATATTTCCATGATTATACAGAGGGCGGTGTAGATATTTCCATGTTTATAGAGATAGCGGTGTAGATATATCCATGTTTATACAGATCACTGTGAAGATATTTCCATGTTTATACAGATCGTGGTGTAGATATTTCCACGTTTATACAGATCGCGTTGTAGATATTTCCATGTTTATGCAGATAGCGGTGTAGATATTTCCATGTTTATACAGATAGCGGTGTAAATATTTCCATGTTTATAGAGATAGCGGTGTAGGTATTTCCATGTTTATAGACATAGCGGTGTAGATATTTCCATGTTTATACAGATCACGGTGTAGATATTTCCATGTTTATACAGATCGCGGTGTAGATATTTCCATGTTTATACAGATCATCGTGTAGATATTTCCAGGTTTATAGAGATCGCGGTGTTGATATTACCATGTTTATAGGGATAGCAGTGCAAATATTTCCACATTTATACAGATAGCGGTGTAGTTATTAGCATGTTTATACAGATAGTGGTGTAGATATTTCCATGTATAAACAGATGTCTGTGTATATATTTCCATGCTTAACAGATGGCGGTGTAGATATTTCCATGTGTATACGGATAGCAGTGTAGATATTTCCATGTTTCTACAGATTGCGGTGTAGATATTTCCATGTCTATACAAATAGCGTTGTAGATATTTCCATGTTTATACAGATAGCGGTGTAGATATTTTCATGTTTATACAGATAGCGCTGGACATATTTCCATGTGTATACAGATGGCGGTGTAGATATTTCCATGTTTCTACAGATGACTGTGTAGATATTTCCATATTTTTACAGATGGCGGTGTAGATATTTCCATGTTTATACAGATAGCGGTTTAGCTATTTCCATGTTTATACAGATAGCAATGTAGATATTTCCATGTTTATAGAGATGGCTGTGTAGATATTTCCATGTTTATACAGATAGCGGTGTAGATATTTCCATGTTTATACAGAGAGCCGTGGAGATATTTCCATGTTTATACAGATAGCGGTGGAGATATTTCAATGTTTATAGAGATGGTGGTGTAGATATTTTCAAGTATATGCAGATAGCGGTGTAGATATTTCCATGTTTATAGAGATAGTGGTGTAGGTATTTCCATGTTTATACAGGTAGCGGTGTAGATATTTCCGTGTTTACAGAGATAGCGGTGTAGATACTTCCATATTTATAGAGATAGCGGTGTAGATATTTGAATGTTTATTCAGATGGCGGTGTAGATATTTCCATGTTTATACAGAGAGCGGTGTAGACATTTCCATGTTTATAGAGATAGCGGTGTAGATATTTCCAAATTTATACAGATAACGGAGGAGATATTTCCAAGTTAATACAGATAGTGGTGTAGATATTTCCATGTTTATACAGATAGCGGTGTAGATATATCCATGTTTACACAGATTGTGGTGTAGATATTTCCATGTTTATTCAGATAGCGGTGTCGATATTTCCATGCTTATACAGAGAGTGGTGTAGATATTTCCATGTTTACAGAGATAGAGGTGTAGATATTTCCATATTTGCACAGATTGCGGTGTAGATATTTCCATCTACACAGAGATTGCGGTGTACATATTTCCATGTTTACACACACAGCGGTGTAGATATTTCCATGTTTACACAGATAGTTTTGTAGATATTTCCATGTTTATAGAGATTGCGGTGTAGATATTTCCATGTTTATACAGATAGCGGTGTAGATATTTCTATATTTATACAGATCGCGGTGTAGATATTTCCATGTTTATAGAGATGGCGGTGTAGATATTTCCGTGTTTATACAGATATCGGTGTAGATATTTCCATGTTTATTCAGATAGCGGTGTAGATATTACCATGTTTACACAGATAGCGGTGTAGATATTTCCATCTTTGAACAGATTGCGGTGTGGATATTTCCATGTTTATTCAGATAGCGTTGTAGATATTTCCATGTTTACACAGATAGCTCTGTAGACATTTCCATGTTTACACAGATAGCATTATAGATATTTCCATGTTTATAGAGATAGTGGTTTAGGTATTTCCATGCTTATACAGATAGCTGTGTTGTTATTTCCATGTTTATGCAGATAGCGGTGTAGATTGTTCCATGTTTATGGAGATGGCCGTGTAGATATTTTCATGTTTATAGAGACGGTGGTGTAGATATTTCCATGTTTATACAGATAGCGGTGGAGATATTTCCTGGTTTATAGAGATCGTGTTGTAGATGTTTCTATGTTTATACAGAGAACAGTGTAGATATTTCCATGTTTATACAGGTAGCGGTGTTCATATTTCCATGTTTATACAAATCGTGGTGTTGATATTTCCATTTTCCTCAGATGGCAGTTTACATATTTCCATGTTTATACAGATGGCAGTGTAGATATTTCCATGTTCATTCAGAAGGCGGTGTAGATATTTCCATGTTTACAGAGATGGCGGTGTTGATATTTCTATGTTTATAGAGATAGCGGTGTAAATATTTCCATGTGTATAGAGATGGTGGTGTAGGTATTTCCATGTTTATAATGACAGTGGTGTAGATATTTCCATGTTTATTCAGATAGTGGTGTAGGTATTTCCATGTTTATACAGATGTCGGTGTAGATAATTCCATGTTTATGGAGACGGCCATGTAGATATTTCCATGTTTATACAGATAGCGGTGTAGACATTTCCATGTGTATAGACATAGTGGTGTAGATATTTCCATATTTATACTGATAGCGGAGTAGATATTTTCATGTTTTTACTGATAGTGTTGTAGATATTTCCATGTTTATACAGATCGCGGTGTAGATATTTCCATGTTTATACAGATCGTGGTGTAGATATTTCCATGTTTATACCGATAGCGGTGTAGATATTTCCATGTTTATACAGATGACGGTGTAGATATTTCCATGTTTATACAGATGGCTGTGTAGATATTTCCATATTTATACAGATGAATTTGTAGGTATTTCCATGTTTATACAGATGGCGGTGTAGATATTTCCATGTTTATAGAGATAGCTGTGTAGATATTTCCATGTTTACACAGATAGCGGTTTAGATATTTCCAT
Source organism: Pan troglodytes (assembly GCF_028858775.2). Taxonomy (NCBI): domain Eukaryota; kingdom Metazoa; phylum Chordata; class Mammalia; order Primates; family Hominidae; genus Pan; species Pan troglodytes. The sequence continues at coordinate 7,940,891 of NC_072410.2, read as the reverse complement.
GTTTATACAGATCGCAGTGTAGATATTTCCATGTTTATACAGATCGCAGTGTAGATATTTCCATGTTTATACAGATAGCGGTGTAGATATTTCCATGTTTATACTGATGACGGTGTAGATATTTCCATGTTTATAGAGATGGCGGTGTAGATAATTCCATGTTTATAGAGATATCGGTGTAGATATATCAATGTTCATAGAGATAGCAGTGAGGATATTTCCATGTTTATACAGATAGCAGTGTAGATATTTCCAATTTTATAGAGATAGCGGTTTAGATATTTCATATTTATACAGAGAGCGGTGTATATATTTCCATGTTTATACAGATTGCCGTGTAGATATTTCCATGTTTATACAGATACCGGTGTAGATATTTCCACGTTTATACAGATAGCGGTGTAGATATTTCCATGTTTATACTGATGACGGTGTAGATATTTCCATGTTTATAGAGATGGCGGTGTAGATAGTTCCATGTTTATAGAGATATCGGTGTAGATATATCAATGTTCATAGAGATAGCAGTGAGGATATTTCCATGTTTATACAGATACAGTGTAGATATTTCCAATTTTATAGAGATAGCGGTTTAGATATTTCATATTTATACAGAGAGCGGTGTATATATTTCCATGTTTATACAGATTGCCGTGTAGATATTTCCATGTTTATACAGATACCGGTGTAGATATTTCCACGTTTATACAGATGGCGGTGTAGATATTTCCATCTTTCTACAAATGGCAGTGTAGATATTTCCATGTTTATAGAGATGGCGGTGTAGATATTTCCATGTTTATATAGATGGCAGTGTACATATTTTCTTGTTTATGTAGATGGTGTTGTAGATACCTCCATGTTTAAAGAGATGGCGTTGTGTATATTTCCATTTTGATGGAGATAGCGGTGTAGATATTTCCATGTTTATAGAGATAGCGGTGTAGTTATTTCCATGTTTATAGAGATAGCGGTGTAGATATTTCCATGTTTCTACAGATGACTGTGTAGATATTTCCATGTTTGTACAGATGACAGTGTAGATATTTCCATGTTGATAGAGATAGAAGTGTAGATATTTTCATGTTTATACATATTGCGGTGGAGATTTGTCCATGTTTATACAGATAGCAATGGAGATATTTCCACGTTAATACACATAGCGGTGTAGATATTTCCATGTTTATACAGATAGCGTTGTAGATATTTCCATGTTTATACAGATGGCTGTGCCGATATTTCCATGTTTATACAGAGTTCTCTGTAGATATTTCCATGTTTATATAGATGACAGTGCAGATATTTCTAGGTTTATACAGATGGCTGTGTAGATATTTCCATGTTTATACAGATGGCTTTGTAGGTATTTCCATGTTTATACAGATGGCGGTGTAGATATTTCCATGTTTATAGAGATAGCTGTGTAGATATTTCCATGTTTACACAGATAGCGGTTTAGATATTTCCATGTTTATACAGATCGCGGTGTAGATATTTCCATGTTTATACAGATGGCTGTGTAGATATTTCCATGTTTATACAGATGACTTTGTAGATGTTTCCATGTGTATACAGAGGGCGGTGTAGATATTTCCATGTTTATAGAGATAGCTGTGTAGATATTTCCATGTTTACACAGATAGCGGTTTAGATATTTCCATGTTTATACAGATCGCGGTGTAGATATTTCCATGTTTATACAGATCGTGGTGTAGATATTTCCATGTTTATACCGATAGCGGTGTAGATATTTCCATGTTTATACAGATGACGGTGTAGATATTTCCATGTTTATACAGATGGCTGTGTAGATATTTCCATATTTATACAGATGAATTTGTAGGTATTTCCATGTTTATACAGATGGCGGTGTAGATATTTCCATGTTTATAGAGATAGCTGTGTAGATATTTCCATGTTTACACAGATAGCGGTTTAGATATTTCCATGTTTATACAGATCGCAGTGTAGATATTTCCATGTTTATACAGATCGCAGTGTAGATATTTCCATGTTTATACAGATAGCGGTGTAGATATTTCCATGTTTATACAGATGACGGTGTAGATATTTCCATGTTTATAGAGATGGCGGTGTAGATAGTTCCATGTTTATAGAGATATCGGTGTAGATATATCAATGTTCATAGAGATAGCAGTGAGGATATTTCCATGTTTATACAGATAGCAGTGTAGATATTTCCAATTTTATAGAGATAGCGGTTTAGATATTTCATATTTATACAGAGAGCGGTGTATATATTTCCATGTTTATACAGATTGCCGTGTAGATATTTCCATGTTTATACAGATACCGGTGTAGATATTTCCACGTTTATACAGATGGCGGTGTAGATATTTCCATCTTTCTACAAATGGCAGTGTAGATATTTCCATGTTTATAGAGATGGCGGTGTAGATATTTCCATGTTTATATAGATGGCAGTGTAAATATTTTCTTGTTTATGTAGATGGCGTTGTAGATACCTCCATGTTTAAAGAGATGGCGTTGTGTATATTTCCATGTTGATGGAGATAGCGGTGTAGATATTTCCATGTTTATAGAGATAGCGGTGTAGTTATTTCCATGTTTATAGAGATAGCGGTGTAGATATTTCCATGTTTCTACAGATGACTGTGTAGATATTTCCATGTTTGTACAGATGACAGTGTAGATATTTCCATGTTGATAGAGATAGAAGTGTAGATATTTTCATGTTTATACATATTGCGGTGGAGATTTGTCCATGTTTATACAGATAGCAATGGAGATATTTCCACGTTAATACACATAGCGGTGTAGATATTTCCATGTTTATACAGATAGCGTTGTAGATATTTCCATGTTTATACAGATGGCTGTGCCGATATTTCCATGTTTATACAGAGTTCTCTGTAGATATTTCCATGTATATATAGATGACAGTGCAGATATTTCCAGGTTTATACAGATGGCTGTGTAGATATTTCCATGTTTATACAGATGACTTTGTAGGTATTTCCATGTTTATACAGATGGCGGTGTAGATATTTCCATGTTTATAGAGATAGCTGTGTAGATATTTCCATGTTTACACAGATAGCGGTTTAGATATTTCCATGTTTATACAGATCGCGGTGTAGATATTTCCATGTTTATACAGATCGCGGTGAAGATATTTCCATGTTTATACCGATAGCCGTGTAGATATTTCCATGTTTATACAGATGACGGTGTAGATATTTCCATGTTTATAGAGATGGCGGTGTAGATATTTCCATATTTATAGAGATAGCGATGTAGATATATCAATGTGCATAGGGATAGCAGTGAGGATATTTCCATGTTTATACAGATAGCAATGTAGATATTTCCACTTTTATAGAGATAGCGGTTTAGATATTTCATATTTATACAGAGAGCGGTGTAGATATTTCCATGTTTATACAGATTCCGGTGTAGATATTTCCATGTTTATACAGATAGCGGTGTAGATATTTCCACGTTTATACACATAGCGGTGTAGATATTTCCATGTTTATACAGATAGCGTTGTAGATATTTCCACGTTTATACAGATGGCTGTGCCGATATTTCCATGTTTATACAGAGTTCTCTGTAGATATTTCCATGTTTATATAGATGACAGTACAGATATTTCCAGTTTTATACAGATGGCTGTGTAGATATTTCCATGTTTATACAGACGGCTGTGTAGATATTTCCATGTTTATACAGATGACTTTGTAGGTATTTCCATGTTCATACAGATGGCGGTGTAGATATTTCCATGTTTATAGAGATAGCTGTGTAGATATTTCCATGTTTACACAGATAGCTGTTTAGATATTTCCATGTTTATACAGATCGCGGTGTAGATATTTCCATGTTTATACAGATCGCGGTGTAGATATTTCCTTGTTTATACAGATCGCGGTGTAGATATTTCCATGTTTATACAGATGGCGGTGTAAATATTTTCTTGTTTATGTAGATGGCGTTGTAGATACCTCCATGTTTAAAGAGATGGCGTTGTGTATATTTCCATGTTGATGGAGATAGCGGTGTAGATATTTCCATGTTTATAGAGATAGCGGTGTAGTTATTTCCATGTTTATAGAGATAGCGGTGTAGATATTTCCATGTTTCTACAGATGACTGTGTAGATATTTCCATGTTTGTACAGATGGCAGTGTAGGTATTTCCATGTTGATAGAGATAGAAGTGTAGATATTTTCATGTTTATACATATTGCGGTGGGGATTTGTCCATGTTTATACAGATAGCAATGGAGATATTTCCACGTTAATACACATAGCGGTGTAGATATTTCCATGTTTATACAGATAGCGTTGTAGATATTTCCATGTTTATACAGATGGCTGTGCCGATATTTCCATGTTTATACAGAGTTCTCTGTAGATATTTCCATGTTTATATAGATGACAGTGCAGATATTTCCAGATTTATACAGATGGCTGTGTAGATATTTCCATGTTTATACAGATGGCTGTGTAGATATTTCCATGTTTATACAGATGACTTTGTAGATGTTTCCATGTGTATACAGAGGGCGGTGTAGATATTTCCATGTTTATACAGATGACTTTGTAGGTATTTCCATGTTTATACAGATGGCGGTGTAGATATTTCCATGTTTATAGAGATAGCTGTGTAGATTTTTCCATGTTTACACAGATAGCGGTTTAGATATTTCCATGTTTATACAGATCGCGGCGTAGATATTTCCATGTTTATACAGATAGCGGTGTAGATATTTCCTTGTTTATACAGATCGCGGTGTAGATATTTCCATGTTTATACAGATGGCGGTGTAGATATTTCCATGTTTATAGAGATGGCGGTGTAGATATTTCCATGTTTATACAGATGACGGTGTAGATATTTCCATGTTTATGGAGATGGCTGTGTAGATATTTCCATGTTTATAGAGATGGCGGTGTAGATATATCAAAGTTCATAGAGTTAGCAGTGAGGATATTTCCAAGTTTATACAGATAGCAGTGTAGATATTTCCACTTTTATAGAGATAGCGGTTTAGATATTTCATATTTATACAGAGAGCGGTGTAGATATTTCCATGTTTATACAGATTGCGGTGTAGATATTTAAGTGTTTATACAGATAGCGGTGTAGATATTTCCACGTTTATACAGATGGCGGTGTAGATATTCCCATCTTTCTACAAATGGCAGTGTAGATATTTCCATGTTTATAGAGATGGCGGTGTAGATATTTCCATGTTTATATAGATGGCAGTGTAGATATTTCCTTGTTTATGCAGATGGCGTTGTAGATACCTCCATGTTTAAAGAGATGGCGGTGTGTATATTTCCATGTTGATGGAGATGGCGGTGTAGATATTTCCATGTTTATAGAGATAGCGTTGTAGTTATTTCCATGTTTATAGAGATAGCTTTGTAGATATTTCCATGTTTCTACAGATGACTGTGTAGATATTTCCATGTTTGTACAGATGGCAGTGTAGATATTTCCATGTTTATAGAGATAGAAATGTAGATATTTTCATGTTTATACATATTGCGGTGGAGATTTGTCCATGTTTATACAGATTGTAATGGAGATATTTCCACGTTAATACACATAGCGGTGTAGATATTTCCATGTTTATACAGATAGCATTGTAGATATTTCCATGTTTATACAGATGGCTGTGCCGATATTTCCATGTTTATACAGAGTTCTCTGTAGATATTTCCATGTTTATATAGATGACAATGCAGATATTTCCAGGTTTATACAGATGGCTGTGTAGATATTTCCATGTTTATACAGATGGCTGTGTAGATATTTCCATGTTTATACAGATGACTTTGTAGATGTTTCCATGTGTATACAGAGGGCGGTGTAGATATTTCCATGTTTATAGAGATAGCTGTGTAGATATTTCCATGTTTACACAGATAGCGGTTTAGATATTTCCATGTTTATACAGATCGCGGTGTAGATATTTCCATGTTTATACAGATCGTGGTGTAGATATTTCCATGTTTATACCGATAGCGGTGTAGATATTTCCATGTTTATACAGATGACGGTGTAGATATTTCCATGTTTATACAGATGGCTGTGTAGATATTTCCATATTTATACAGATGAATTTGTAGGTATTTCCATGTTTATACAGATGGCGGTGTAGATATTTCCATGTTTATAGAGATAGCTGTGTAGATATTTCCATGTTTACACAGATAGCGGTTTAGATATTTCCATGTTTATACAGATCGCAGTGTAGATATTTCCATGTTTATACAGATCGCAGTGTAGATATTTCCATGTTTATACAGATAGCGGTGTAGGTATTTCCATGTTTATAGAGATGGCGGTGTAGATATTTCCATGTTTATAGAGATGGTGGTGTAGATAGTTCCATGTTTATAGAGATATCGGTGTAGATATATCAATGTTCATAGAGATAGCAGTGAGGATATTTCCATGTTTATACAGATAGCAGTGTAGATATTTCCAATTTTATAGAGATAGCGGTTTAGATATTTCATATTTATACAGAGAGCGGTGTATATATTTCCATGTTTATACAGATTGCCGTGTAGATATTTCCATGTTTATACAGATACCGGTGTAGATATTTCCACGTTTATACAGATGGCGGTGTAGATATTTCCATCTTTCTACAAATGGCAGTGTAGATATTTCCATGTTTATAGAGATGGCGGTGTAGATATTTCCATGTTTATATAGATGGCAGTGTAAATATTTTCTTGTTTATGTAGATGGCGTTGTAGATACCTCCATGTTTAAAGAGATGGCGTTGTGTATATTTCCATGTTGATGGAGATAGCGGTGTAGATATTTCCATGTTTATAGAGATAGCGGTGTAGTTATTTCCATGTTTATAGAGATAGCGGTGTAGATATTTCCATGTTTCTACAGATGACTGTGTAGATATTTCCATGTTTGTACAGATGGCAGTGTAGATATTTCCATGTTGATAGAGATAGAAGTGTAGATATTTTCATGTTTATACATATTGCGGTGGAGATTTGTCCATGTTTATACAGATAGCAATGGAGATATTTCCACGTTAATACACATAGCGGTGTAGATATTTCCATGTTTATACAGATAGCGTTGTAGATATTTCCATGTTTATACAGATGGCTGTGCCGATATTTCCATGTTTATACAGAGTTCTCTGTAGATATTTCCATGTTTATATAGATGACAGTGCAGATATTTCCAGGTTTATACAGATGGCTGTGTAGATATTTCCATGTTTATACAGATGACTTTGTAGGTATTTCCATGTTTATACAGATGGCGGTGTAGATATTTCCATGTTTATAGAGATAGCTGTGTAGATATTTCCATGTTTACACAGATAGCGGTATAGATATTTCCATGTTTATACAGATCGCGGTGTATATATTTCCATGTTTATACAGATCGCGGTGAAGATATTTCCATGTTTATACCGATAGCGGTGTAGATATTTCCATGTTTATACAGATGACGGTGTAGATATTTCCATGTTTATAGAGATGGCGGTGTAGATATTTCCATATTTATAGAGATAGCGGTGTAGATATATCAATGTGCATAGGGATAGCAGTGAGGATATTTCCATGTTTATACAGATAGCAATGTAGATATTTCCACTTTTATAGAGATAGCGGTTTAGATATTTCATATTTATACAGAGAGCGGTGTAGATATTTCCATGTTTATACAGATACCGGTGTAGATATTTCCATGTTTATACAGATAGCGGTGTAGATATTTCTACGTTTATACACATAGCGGTGTAGATATTTCCATGTTTATACAGATAGCGTTGTAGATATTTCCACGTTTATAAAGATGGCTGTGCCGATATTTCCATGTTTATACAGAGTTCTCTGTAGATATTTCCACGTTTATATAGATGACAGTGCAGATATTTCCAGTTTTATACAGATGGCTGTGTAGATATTTCCATGTTTATACAGACGGCTGTGTAGATATTTCCATGTTTATACAGATGACTTTGTAGGTATTTCCATGTTCATACAGATGGCGGTGTAGATATTTCCATGTTTATAGAGATAGCTGTGTAGATATTTCCATGTTTACACAGATAGCGGTTTAGATATTTCCATGTTTATACAGATCGCGGTGTAGATATTTCCTTGTTTATACAGATCGCGGTGTAGATATTTCCATGTTTATACAGATGGCGGTGTAGATATTTCCATGTTTATAGAGATGGCGGTGTAGATATTTCCATGTTTATACAGATACCGGTGTAGATATTTCCATGTTTATACAGATAGCGGTGTAGATATTTCCACGTTTATACACATAGCGGTGTAGATATTTCCATGTTTATTCAGATAGCGTTGTAGATATTTCCACGTTTATAAAGATGGCTGTGCCGATATTTCCATGTTTATACAGAGTTCTCTGTAGATATTTCCATGTTTATATAGATGACAGTGCAGATATTTCCAGTTTTATACAGATGGCTGTGTAGATATTTCCATGTTTATATAGACGGCTGTGTAGATATTTCCATGTATATACAGTTGACTTTGTAGGTATTTCCATGTTTATATAGATGGCAGTGTAAATATTTTCTTGTTTATGTAGATGGCGTTGTAGATACCTCCATGTTTAAAGAGATGGCGTTGTGTATATTTCCATGTTGATGGAGATAGCGGTGTAGATATTTCCATGTTTATAGAGATAGCAGTGTAGTTATTTCCATGTTTATAGAGATAGCGGTGTAGATATTTCCATGTTTCTACAGATGACTGTGTAGATATTTCCATGTTTGTACAGATGACAGTGTAGATATTTCCATGTTGATAGAGATAGAAGTGTAGATATTTTCATGTTTATACATATTGCGGTGGAGATTTGTCCATGTTTATACAGATAGCAATGGAGATATTTCCACGTTAATACACATAGCGGTGTAGATATTTCCATGTTTATACAGATAGCGTTGCAGATATTTCCATGTTTATACAGATGGCTGTGCCAATATTTCCATGTTTATACAGAGTTCTCTGTAGATATTTCCATGTTTATATAGAAGACAGTGCAGATATTTCCAGATTTATACAGATGGCTGTGTAGATATTTCCATGTTTATACAGATGGCTGTGTAGATATTTCCATGTTTATACAGATGACTTTGTAGATGTTTCCATGTGTATACAGAGGGCGGTGTAGATATTTCCATGTTTATAGAGATAGCTCTGTAGATATTTCCATGTTTACACAGATAGCGGTTTAGATATTTCCATGTTTATACAGATCGCGGTGTAGATATTTCCATGTTTATACAGATCGTGGGGTAGATATTTCCATGTTTATACCGATAGCGGTGTAGATATTTCCATGTTTATACAGATGACGGTGTAGATATTTCCATGTTTATAGAGATGGCGGTGTAGATATTTCCATGTTTATAGAGATAGCGGTGTAGATATGTCAATGTTCATAGAGATAGCAGTGAGGATATTTCCATGTTTATACTGATAGCAGTGTAGATATTTCCACTTTTATAGAGATAGCGGTTCAGATATTTCATATTTATACAGAGAGCGGTGTAGATATTTCCATGTTTATACAGATTGCGGTGTAGATATTTCCATGTTTATACAGATAGCGGTGTAGATATTTCCACGTTTATACAGATGGCGGTGTAGATATTTCCATCTTTCTACAAATGGCAGTATAGATATTTCTATGTTTATAGAAATGGCGGTGTAGATATTTCCATGTTTATATAGATGGCAGTGTAGATAATTTCTTGTTTATGTAGATGGCGTTGTAGATACCTCCATTGTTAAAGAGATGGCGGTGTTTACATTTCCATGTTGATGGAGATAGCGGTGTAGATATTTCCAGGTTTATAGAGATAGCGGTGTAGTTATTTCCATGTTTATAGAGATAGCGGTGTAGATATTTCCATGTTTCTACAGATGACTGTGTAGATATTTCCATGTTTGTGCAGATGACAGTGTAGATATTTCCATGTTGATAGAGATAGAAGTGTAGATATTTTCATGTTTATACATATTGCGGTGGAGATTTGTCCATGTTTATACAGATAGCAATGGAGATATTTCCACGTTAATACACATAGCGGTGTAGATATTTCCATGTTTATACAGATAGCGTTGCAGATATTTCCATGTTTATACAGATGGCTGTGCCAATATTTCCATGTTTATACAGAGTTCTCTGTAGATATTTCCATGTTTATATAGATGACAGTGCAGATATTTCCAGATTTATACAGATGGCTGTGTAGATATTTCCATGTTTATACAGATGGCTGTGTAGATATTTCCATGTTTATACAGATGACTTTGTAGATGTTTCCATGTGTATACAGAGGGCGGTGTAGATATTTCCATGTTTATAGAGATAGCTGTGTAGATATTTCCATGTTTACACAGATAGCGGTTTAGGTATTTCCATGTTTATACAGATCGCGGTGTAGATATTTCCATGTTTATACAAATCGTGGTGTAGATATTTCCATGTTTATACCGATAGTGGTGTAGATATTTCCATGTTTATACAGATGACGGTGTAGATATTTCCATGTTTATAGAGATGGCGGTGTAGATATTTCCATGTTTATAGAGATAGCGGTGTAGATATATCAATGTTCATAGAGATAGCAGTGAGGATATTTCCATGTTTATACTGATAGCAGTGTAGATATTTCCACTTTTATAGAGATAGCGGTTCAGATATTTCATATTTATACAGAGAGCGGTGTAGATATTTCCATGTTTATACAGATTGCGGTGTAGATATTTCCATGTTTATACAGATAGCGGTGTAGATATTTCCACGTTTATACAGATGGCGGTGTAGATATTTCCATCTTTCTACAAATGGCAGTATAGATATTTCTATGTTTATAGAAATGGCGGTGTAGATATTTCCATATTTATATAGATGGCAGTGTAGATAATTTCTTGTTTATGTAGATGGCGTTGTAGATACCTCCATTGTTAAAGAGATGGCGGTGTTTACATTTCCATGTTGATGGAGATAGCGGTGTAGATATTTCCATGTTTATAGAGATAGCGGTGTAGTTATTTCCATGTTTATAGAGATAGCGGTGTAGATAATTCCATGTTTCTACAGATGACTGTGTAGATATTTCCATGTTTGTACAGATGGCAGTGTAGATATTTCCATGTTTATAGAGATAGAAGTGTAGATATTTTCATGTTTATACATATTGCGGTGGAGATTTGTCCATGTTTATACAGATAGCAATGGAGATATTTCCACGTTAATACACATAGCGGTGTAGATATTTCCATGTTTATACAGATAGCGTTGTAGATATTTCCATGTTTATACAGATGGCTGTGCCGATATTTCCATGTTTATACAGAGTTCTCTGTAGATATTTCCATGTTTATATAGATGACAGTGCAGATATTTCCAGGTTTATACAGATGGCTGTGTAGATATTTCCATGTTTATACAGATAGCGGTTTAGATATTTCCATGTTTATACAGATCGCGGTGTAGATTTTCCATGTTTATACAGATCACGGTGAAGATATTTCCATGTTTATACCGATAGCGGTGTAGATATTTCCATGTTTATACAGATGACGGTGTAGATATTTCCATGTTTATAGAGATGGCGGTGTAGATATTTCCATATTTATAGAGATAGCGGTGTAGATATATCAATGTGCATAGGGATAGCAGTGAGGATATTTCCATGTTTATACAGATTGCAATGTAGATATTTCCACTTTTATAGAGATAGCGGTTTAGATATTTCATATTTATACAGAGAGTGGTGTAGATATTTCCATGTTTATACAGATTCCGGTGTAGATATTTCCATGTTTATACAGATAGCGGTGTAGATATTTCCACGTTTATACACATAGCGGTGTAGATATTTCCATGTTTATACAGATAGCGTTGTAGATATTTCCACGTTTATACAGATGGCTGTGCCGATATTTCCATGTTTATACAGAGTTCTCTGTAGATATTTCCATGTTTATATAGATGACAGTGCAGATATTTCCAGTTATATACAGATGGCTGTGCCGATATTTCCATGTTTATACAGAGTTCTCTGTAGATATTTCCATGTTTATATAGATGACAGTGCAGATATTTCCAGTTTTATACAGATGGCTGTGTAGATATTTCCATGTTTATACAGACGGCTGTGTAGATATTTCCATGTTTATACAGACGGCTGTGTAGATATTTCCATGTTTATACAGATGACTTTGTAGGTATTTCCATGTTCATACAGATGGCGGTGTAGATATTTCCATGTTTATAGAGATAGCTGTGTAGATATTTCCATGTTTACACATATAGCGGTTTAGATATTTCCATGTTTATACAGATCGCGGTGTAGATATTTCCATGTTTATACAGATCGCGGTGTAGATATTTCCTTGTTTATACAGATCACGGTGTAGATATTTCCATGTTTATACAGATGGCGGTGTAGATATTTCCATGTTTATAGAGATGGCGGTGTAGATATTTCCATGTTTATACAGATGACGGTGTAGATATTTCCATGTTTATAGAGATGGCTGTGTAGATATTTCCATGTTTATAGAGATGGCGGTGTAGATATATCAAAGTTCATAGAGTTAGCAGTGAGGATATTTCCATATTTATACAGATAGCAGTGTAGATATTTCCACTTTTATAGAGATAGCGGTTTAGATATTTCATATTTATACAGAGAGCGGTGTAGATATTTCCATGTTTATACAGATTGCGGTGTAGATATTTAAATGTTTATACAGATAGCGGTGTAGATATTTCCACGTTTATACAGATGGCGGTGTAGATATTCCCATCTTTCTACAAATGGCAGTGTAGATATTTCCATGTTTATAGAGATGGCGGTGTAGATATTTCCATGTTTATATAGATGGCAGTGTAGATATTTCCTTGTTTATGCAGATGGCGTTGTAGATACCTCCATGTTTAAAGAGATGGCGGTGTGTATATTTCCATGTTGATGGAGATGGCGGTGTAGATATTTCCATGTTTATAGAGATAGCGGTGTAGTTATTTCCATGTTTATAGAGATAGCGGTGTAGATATTTCCATGTTTCTACAGATGACTGTGTAGATATTTCCATGTTTGTACAGATGGCAGTGTAGATATTTCCATGTTTATAGAGATAGAAACGTAGATATTTTCATGTTTATACATATTGCGGTGGAGATTTGTCCATGTTTATACAGATTGCAATGGAGATATTTCCACGTTAATACACATAGCGGTGTAGATATTTCCATGTTTATACAGATAGCATTGTAGATATTTCCATGTTTATACAGATGGCTGTGCCGATATTTCCATGTTTATACAGAGTTCTCTGTAGATATTTCCATGTTTATATAGATGACAATGCAGATATTTCCAGGTTTATACAGATGGCTGTGTAGATATTTCCATGTTTATACAGATGGCTGTGTAGTTATTTCCATGTTTATACAGATGACTTTGTAGATGTTTCCATGTGTATACAGAGGGAGGTGTAGATATTTCCATGTTTATAGAGATAGCTGTGTAGATATTTCCATGTTTACACAGATAGCGGTTTAGATATTTCCATGTTTATACAGATCGCAGTGTAGATATTTCCATGTTTATACAGATCGTGGTGTAGATATTTCCATGTTTATACCGATAGCGGTGTAGATATTTCCATGTTTATACAGATGACGGTGTAGATATTTCCATGTTTATACAGATGGCTGTGTAGATATTTCCATATTTATACAGATGAATTTGTAGGTATTTCCATGTTTATACAGATGGCGGTGTAGATATTTCCATGTTTATAGAGATAGCTGTGTAGATATTTCCATGTTTACACAGATAGCGGTTTAGATATTTCCATGTTTATACAGATCGCAGTGTAGATATTTCCATGTTTATACAGATCGCAGTGTAGATATTTCCATGTTTATACAGATAGCGGTGTAGATATTTCCATGTTTATACAGATGACGGTGTAGATATTTCCATGTTTATAGAGATGGCGGTGTAGATAGTTCCATGTTTATAGAGATATCGGTGTAGATATATCAATGTTCATAGAGATAGCAGTGAGGATATTTCCATGTTTATACAGATAGCAGTGTAGATATTTCCAATTTTATAGAGATAGCGGTTTAGATATTTCATATTTATACAGAGAGCGGTGTATATATTTCCATGTTTATACAGATTGCGGTGTAGATATTTCCATGTTTATACAGATACCGGTGTAGATATTTCCACGTTTATACAGATGGCGGTGTAGATATTTCCATCTTTCTACAAATGGCAGTGTAGATATTTCCATGTTTATAGAGATGGCGGTGTAGATATTTCCATGTTTATATAGATGGCAGTGTAAATATTTTCTTGTTTATGTAGATGGCGTTGTAGATACCTCCATGTTTAAAGAGATGGCGTTGTGTATATTTCCATGTTGATGGAGATAGCGGTGTAGATATTTCCATGTTTCTACAGATGACTGTGTAGATATTTCCATGTTTGTACAGATGACAGTGTAGATATTTCCATGTTGATAGAGATAGAAGTGTAGATATTTTCATGTTTATACATATTGCGGTGGAGATTTGTCCATGTTTATACAGATAGCAATGGAGATATTTCCACGTTAATACACATAGCGGTGTAGATATTTCCATGTTTATACAGATAGCGTTGCAGATATTTCCATGTTTATACAGATGGCTGTGCCAATATTTCCATGTTTATACAGAGTTCTCTGTAGATATTTCCATGTTTATATAGATGACAGTGCAGATATTTCCAGATTTATACAGATGGCTGTGTAGATATTTGCATGTTTATACAGATGGCTGTGTAGATATTTCCATGTTTATACAGATGACTTTGTAGATGTTTCCATGTGTATACAGAGGGCGGTGTAGATATTTCCATGTTTATAGAGATAGCTGTGTAGATATTTCCATGTTTACACAGATAGCGGTTTAGATATTTCCATGTTTATACAGATCGCGGTGTAGATATTTCCATGTTTATACAGATCGTGGTGTAGATATTTCCATGTTTATACCGATAGCGGTGTAGATATTTCCATGTTTATACAGATGACGGTGTAGATATTTCCATGTTTATAGAGATGGCGGTGTAGATATTTCCATGTTTATAGAGATAGCGGTGTAGATATATCAATGTTCATAGAGATAGCAGTGAGGATATTTCCATGTTTATACTGATAGCAGTGTAGATATTTCCACTTTTATAGAGATAGCGGTTCAGATATTTCATATTTATACAGAGAGCGGTGTAGATATTTCCATGTTTATACAGATTGCGGTGTAGATATTTCCATGTTTATACAGATAGCGGTGTAGATATTTCCACGTTTATACAGATGGCGGTGTAGATATTTCCATCTTTCTACAAATGGCAGTATAGATATTTCTATGTTTATAGAAATGGCGGTGTAGATATTTCCATGTTTATATAGATGGCAGTGTAGGTAATTTCTTGTTTATGTAGATGGCGTTGTAGATACCTCCATTGTTAAAGAGATGGCGGTGTTTACATTTCCATGTTGATGGAGATAGCGGTGTAGATATTTCCATGTTTATAGAGATAGCGGTGTAGTTATTTCCATGTTTATAGAGATAGCGGTGTAGATATTTCCATGTTTCTACAGATGACTGTGTAGATATTTCCATGTTTGTACAGATGACAGTGTAGATATTTCCATGTTGATAGAGATAGAAGTGTAGATATTTTCATGTTTATACATATTGCGGTGGAGATTTGTCCATGTTTATACAGATAGCAATGGAGATATTTCCACGTTGATACACATAGCGGTGTAGATATTTCCATGTTTATACAGATAGCGTTGCAGATATTTCCATGTTTATACAGATGGCTGTGCCAATATTTCCATGTTTATACAGAGTTCTCTGTAGATATTTCCATGTTTATATAGATGACAGTGCAGATATTTCCAGATTTATACAGATGGCTGTGTAGATATTTCCATGTTTATACAGATGGCTGTGTAGATATTTCCATGTTTATACAGATGACTTTGTAGATGTTTCCATGTGTATACAGAGGGTGGTGTAGATATTTCCATGTTTATAGAGATAGCTGTGTAGATATTTCCATGTTTACACAGATAGCGGTTTAGATATTTCCATGTTTATACAGATCGCGGTGTAGATATTTCCATGTTTATACAGATCGGGGTGTAGATATTTCCATGTTTATACCGATAGCGGTGTAGATATTTCCATGTTTATACAGATGACGGTGTAGATATTTCCATGTTTATAGAGATGGCGGTGTAGATATTTCCATGTTTATAGAGATAGCGGTGTAGATATATCAATGTTCATAGAGATAGCAGTGAGGATATTTCCATGTTTATACTGATAGCAGTGTAGATATTTCCACTTTTATAGAGATAGCGGTTCAGATATTTCATATTTATACAGAGAGCGGTGTAGATATTTCCATGTTTATACAGATTGCGGTGTAGATATTTCCATGTTTATACAGATAGCGGTGTAGATATTTCCATCTTTCTACAAATGGCAGTATAGATATTTCTATGTTTATAGAAATGGCGGTGTAGATATTTCCATATTTATATAGATGGCAGTGTAGATAATTTCTTGTTTATGTAGATGGCGTTGTAGATACCTCCATTGTTAAAGAGATGGCGGTGTTTACATTTCCATGTTGATGGAGATAGCGGTGTAGATATTTCCATGTTTATAGAGATAGCGGTGTAGTTATTTCCATGTTTATAGAGATAGCGGTGTAGATAATTCCATGTTTCTACAGATGAATGTGTAGATATTTCCATGTTTGTACAGATGGCAGTGTAGATATTTCCATGTTTATAGAGATAGAAGTGTAGATATTTTCATGTTTATACATATTGCGGTGGAGATTTGTCCATGTTTATACACATAGCAATGGAGATATTTCCACGTTAATACACATAGCGGTGTAGATATTTCCATGTTTATACAGATAGCGTTGTAGATATTTCCATGTTTATACAGATGGCTGTGCCGATATTTCCATGTTTATACAGAGTTCTCTGTAGATATTTCCATGTTTATATAGATGACAGTGCAGATATTTCCAGGTTTATACAGATGGCTGTGTAGATATTTCCATGTTTATACAGATGACTTTGTAGGTATTTCCATGTTCATACAGATGGCGTTGTAGATATTTCCATGTTTATAGAGATAGCTGTGTAGATATTTCCATGTTTACACAGATAGCGGTTTAGATATTTCCATGTTTATACAGATCGCGGTGTAGATATTTCCATGTTTATACAGATCGCGGTGAAGATATTTCCATGTTTATACCGATAGCGGTGTAGATATTTCCATGTTTATACAGATGACGGTGTAGATATTTCCATGTTTATAGAGATGGCGGTGTAGATATTTCCATATTTATAGAGATAGCGGTGTAGATATATCAATGTGCATAGGGATAGCAGTGAGGATATTTCCATGTTTATACAGATAGCAATGTTGATATTTCCACTTTTATAGAGATAGCGGTTTAGATATTTCATATTTATACAGAGAGCGGTGTAGATATTTCCATGTTTATACAGATTCCGGTGTAGATATTTCCATGTTTATACAGATAGCGGTGTAGATATTTCCACGTTTATACACATAGCGGTGTAGATATTTCCATGTTTATACAGATAGCGTTGTAGATATTTCCACGTTTATACAGATGGCTGTGCCGATATTTCCATGTTTATACAGAGTTCTCTGTAGATATTTCCATGTTTATATAGATTACAGTGCAGATATTTCCAGTTTTATACAGATGGCTGTGTAGATATTTCCATGTTTATACAGACGGCTGTGTAGATATTTACATGTTTATACAGATGACTTTGTAGGTATTTCCATGTTCATACAGATGGCGGTGTAGATATTTCCATGTTTATAGAGATAGCTGTGTAGATATTTCCATGTTTACACAGATAGCGGTTTAGATATTTCCATGTTTATACAGATCGCGGTGTAGATATTTCCATGTTTATACAGATCGCGGTGTAGATATTTCCTTGTTTATACAGATCACGGTGTAGATATTTCCATGTTTATACAGATGGCGGTGTAGATATTTCCATGTTTATAGAGATGGCGGTGTAGATATTTCCATGTTTATACAGATGACGGTGTAGATATTTCCATGTTTATAGAGATGGCTGTGTAGATATTTCCATGTTTATAGAGATGGCGGTGTAGATATATCAAAGTTCATAGAGTTAGCAGTGAGGATATTTCCATATTTATACAGATAGCAGTGTAGATATTTCCACTTTTATAGAGATAGCGGTTTAGATATTTCATATTTATACAGAGAGCGGTGTAGATATTTCCATGTTTATACAGATTGCGGTGTAGATATTTAAATGTTTATACAGATAGCGGTGTAGATATTTCCACGTTTATACAGATGGCGGTGTAGATATTCCCATCTTTCTACAAATGGCAGTGTAGATATTTCCATGTTTATAGAGATGGCGGTGTAGATATTTCCATGTTTATAGAGATGGCAGTGTAGATATTTCCTTGTTTATGCAGATGGCGTTGTAGATACCTCCATGTTTAAAGAGATGGCGGTGTGTATATTTCCATGTTGATGGAGATGGCGGTGTAGATATTTCCATGTTTATAGAGATAGCGGTGTAGTTATTTCCATGTTTATAGAGATAGCGGTGTAGATATTTCCATGTTTCTACAGATGACTGTGTAGATATTTCCATGTTTGTACAGATGGCAGTGTAGATATTTCCATGTTTATAGAGATAGAAATGTAGATATTTTCATGTTTATACATATTGCGGTGGAGATTTGTCCATGTTTATACAGATTGCAATGGAGATATTTCCACGTTAATACACATAGCGGTGTAGATATTTCCATGTTTATACAGATAGCATTGTAGATATTTCCATGTTTATACAGATGGCTGTGCCGATATTTCCATGTTTATACAGAGTTCTCTGTAGATATTTCCATGTTTATATAGATGACAATGCAGATATTTCCAGGTTTATACAGATGGCTGTGTAGATATTTCCATGTTTATACAGATGGCTGTGTAGATATTTCCATGTTTATACAGATGACTTTGTAGATGTTTCCATGTGTATACAGAGGGAGGTGTAGATATTTCCATGTTTATAGAGATAGCTGTGTAGATATTTCCATGTTCACACAGATAGCGGTTTAGATATTTCCATGTTTATACAGATCGCAGTGTAGATATTTCCATGTTTATACAGATCGTGGTGTAGATATTTCCATGTTTATACCGATAGCGGTGTAGATATTTCCATGTTTATACAGATGACGGTGTAGATATTTCCATGTTTATACAGATGGCTGTGTAGATATTTCCATATTTATACAGATGAATTTGTAGGTATTTCCATGTTTATACAGATGGCGGTGTAGATATTTCCATGTTTATAGAGATAGCTGTGTAGATATTTCCATGTTTACACAGATAGCGGTTTAGATATTTCCATGTTTATACAGATCGCAGTGTAGATATTTCCATGTTTATACAGATCGCAGTGTAGATATTTCCATGTTTATACAGATAGCGGTGTAGATATTTCCAGGTTTATACAGATGACGGTGTAGATATTTCCATGTTTATAGAGATGGCGGTGTAGATAGTTCCATGTTTATAGAGATATCGGTGTAGATATATCAATGTTCATAGAGATAGCAGTGAGGATATTTCCATGTTTATACAGATAGCAGTGTAGATATTTCCAATTTTATAGAGATAGCGGTTTAGATATTTCATATTTATACAGAGAGCGGTGTATATATTTCCATGTTTATACAGATTGCGGTGTAGATATTTCCATGTTTATACAGATACCGGTGTAGATATTTCCACGTTTATACAGATGGCGGTGTAGATATTTCCATCTTTCTACAAATGGCAGTGTAGATATTTCCATGTTTATAGAGATGGCGGTGTAGATATTTCCATGTTTATATAGATGGCAGTGTAAATATTTTCTTGTTTATGTAGATGGCGTTGTAGATACCTCCATGTTTAAAGAGATGGCGTTGTGTATATTTCCATGTTGGTGGAGATAGCGGTGTAGATATTTCCATGTTTATAGAGATAGCGGTGTAGTTATTTCCATGTTTATAGAGATAGCGGTGTAGATATTTCCATGTTTCTACAGATGACTGTGTAGATATTTCCATGTTTGTACAGATGACAGTGTAGATATTTCCATGTTGATAGAGATAGAAGTGTAGATATTTTCATGTTTATACATATTGCGGTGGAGATTTGTCCATGTTTATACAGATAGCAATGGAGATATTTCCACGTTAATACACATAGCGGTGTAGATATTTCCATGTTTATACAGATAGCGTTGCAGATATTTCCATGTTTATACAGATGGCTGTGCCAATATTTCCATGTTTACAGAGTTCTCTGTAGATATTTCCATGTTTATATAGATGACAGTGCAGATATTTCCAGATTTATACAGATGGCTGTGTAGATATTTCCATGTTTATACATATGGCTGTGTAGATATTTCCATGTTTATACAGATGACTTTGTAGATGTTTCCATGTGTATACAGAGGGCGGTGTAGATATTTCCATGTTTATAGAGATAGCTGTGTAGATATTTCCATGTTTACACAGATAGCGGTTTAGATATTTCCATGTTTATACAGATCGCGGTGTAGATATTTCCATGTTTATACAGATCGTGGTGTAGATATTTCCATGTTTATACCGATAGCGGTGTAGATATTTCCATGTTTATACAGATGACGGTGTAGATATTTCCATGTTTATAGAGATGGCGGTGTAGATATTTCCATGTTTATAGAGATAGCGGTGTAGATATATCAATGTTCATAGAGATAGCAGTGAGGATATTTCCATGTTTATACTGATAGCAGTGTAGATATTTCCACTTTTATAGAGATAGCGGTTCAGATATTTCATATTTATACAGAGAGCGGTGTAGATATTTCCATGTTTATACAGATTGCGGTGTAGATATTTCCATGTTTATACAGATAGCGGTGTAGATATTTCCACGTTTATACAGATGGCGGTGTAGATATTTCCATCTTTCTACAAATGGCAGTATAGATATTTCTATGTTTATAGACATGGCGGTGTAGATATTTCCCTGTTTCTATAGATGGCAGTGTAGATAATTTCTTGTTTATGTAGATGGCGTTGTAGATACCTCCATTGTTAAAGAGATGGCGGTGTTTACATTTCCATGTTGATGGAGATAGCGGTGTAGATATTTCCATGTTTATAGAGATAGCGGTGTAGTTATTTCCATGTTTATAGAGATAGCGGTGTAGATATTTCCATGTTTCTACAGATGACTGTGTAGATATTTCCATGTTTGTACAGATGACAGTGTAGATATTTCCATGTTGATAGAGATAGAAGTGTAGATATTTTCATGTTTATACATATTGCGGTGCAGATTTGTCCATGTTTATACAGATAGCAATGGAGATATTTCCACGTTAATACACATAGCGGTGTAGATATTTCCATGTTTATACAGATAGCGTTGCAGATATTTCCATGTTTATACAGATGGCTGTGCCAATATTTCCATGTTTATACAGAGTTCTCTGTAGATATTTCCATGTTTATATAGATGACAGTGCAGATATTTCCAGATTTATACAGATGGCTGTGTAGATATTTCCATGTTTATACAGATGGCTGTGTAGATATTTCCATGTTTATACAGATGACTTTGTAGATGTTTCCATGTGTATACAGAGGGCGGTGTAGATATTTCCATGTTTATAGAGATAGCTGTGTAGATATTTCCATGTTTACACAGATAGCGGTTTAGATATTTCATGTTTATACAGATAGCGGTGTAGATATTTCCATGTTTATACAGATCGTGGTGTAGATATTTCCATGTTTATACCGATAGCGGTGTAGATATTTCCATGTTTATACAGATGACGGTGTAGATATTTCCATGTTTATAGAGATGGCGGTGTAGATATTTCCATGTTTATAGAGATAGCGGTGTAGATATATCAATGTTCATAGAGATAGCAGTGAGGATATTTCCATGTTTATACTGATAGCAGTGTAGATATTTCCACTTTTATAGAGATAGCGGTTCAGATATTTCATATTTATGCAGAGAGCGGTGTAGATATTTCCATGTTTATACAGATTGCGGTGTAGATATTTCCATGTTTATACAGATAGCGGTGTAGATATTTCCACGTTTATACAGATGGCGGTGTAGATATTTCCATCTTTCTACAAATGGCAGTATAGATATTTCTATGTTTATAGAAATGGCGGTGTAGATATTTCCATGTTTATATAGATGGCAGTGTAGATAATTTCTTGTTTATGTAGATGGCGTTGTAGATACCTCCATTGTTAAAGAGATGGCGGTGTTTACATTTCCATGTTGATGGAGATAGCGGTGTAGATATTTCCATGTTTATAGAGATAGCGGTGTAGTTATTTCCATGTTTATAGAGATAGCGGTGTAGATAATTCCATGTTTCTACAGATGACTGTGTAGATATTTCCATGTTTGTACAGATGGCAGTGTAGATATTTCCATGTTTATAGAGATAGAAGTGTAGATATTTTCATGTTTATACATATTGCGGTGGAGATTTGTCCATGTTTATACAGATAGCAATGGAGATATTTCCACGTTAATACACATAGCGGTGTAGATATTTCCATGTTTATACAGATAGCGTTGTAGATATTTCCATGTTTATACAGATGGCTGTGCCGAGATTTCCATGTTTATACAGAGTTCTCTGTAGATATATCCATGTTTATATAGATGACAGTGCAGATATTTCCAGGTTTATAGAGATGGCTGTGTAGATATTTCCATGTTTATACAGATGGCTTTGTAGATATTTCCATGTTTATACAGATGACTTTGTAGGTATTTCCATGTTTATACAGATGGTGGTGTAGATATTTCCATGTTTATAGAGATAGCTGTGTAGATATTTCCATGTTTACACAGATAGCGGTTTAGATATTTCCATGTTTATACAGATCGCGGTGTAGATATTTCCATGTTTATACAGATCGCGGTGTAGATATTTCCATGTTTATACCGATAGCGGTGTAGATATTTCCATGTTTATACAGATAACGGTGTAGATATTTCCATGTTTATAGGGATGGCGGTGTAGATATTTCCATGTTTATAGAGATAGCGGTGTAGATATATCAATGTTCATAGAGATAGCAGTGAGGATATTTCCATGTTTATACAGATAGCAGTGTAGATATTACCACTTTTATAGAGATAGCGGTTCAGATATTTCATATTTATACAGAGAGCAGTGTAGATATTTCCATGTTTATACAGATTGCGGTGTAGATATTTCCATGTTTATACAGATAGCGGTGTAGATATTTCCACGTTTATACAGATGGCGGTGTAGATATTTCCATCTTTCTAGAAATGGCAGTGTAGATATTTCCATGTTTATAGAGATGGCGGTGTAGATATTTCCATGTTTATATAGATGGCAGTGTAGATATTTTCTTGTTTATGTAGATGGCGTTGTAGATACCTCCATGTTTAAAGAGATGGCAGTGTGTATATTTCCATGTTGATGGAGATAGCGGTGTAGATATTTCCATGTTTATAGAGATAGCGGTGTAGTTATTTCCATGTTTACAGAGATAGCGGTGTAGATATTTCCATGTTTCTACAGATGACTGTGTAGATATTTCCATGTTTGTACAGATGGCAGTGTATATATTTCCATGTTTATAGAGATAGAAGTGTAGATATTTCCATGTTTATACATATTGCGGTGGAGATTTGTCCATGTTTATACAGATAGCAATGGAGATATTTCCACGTTAATACACATAGCGGTGTAGATATTTCCATGTTTATACAGATAGCGTTGTAGATATTTCCATGTTTATACAGATGGCTGTGCCGATATTTCCATGTTTATACAGAGTTCTCTGTAGATATTTCCATGTTTATATAGATGACAGTGCAGATATTTCCAGGTTTATACAGATGGCTGTGTAGATATTTCCATGTTTATACAGATGGCTGTGTAGATATTTCCATGTTTATACAGATGACTTTTTAGTTATTTCCACGTTCATACAGATGGCGGTGTAGATATTTCCATGTTTATAGAGATAGCTGTGTAGATATTTCCATGTTTACACAGATAGCGGTTTAGATATTTCCATGTTTATACAGATCGCGGTGTAGATATTTCCATGTTTATACAGATCGCGGTGTAGATATTTCCATGTTTATACCGATAGCGGTGTAGATATTTCCATGTTTATACAGATGACGGTGTAGATATTTCCATGTTTATAGAGATGGCGGTGTAGATATTTCCATGTTTATAGAGATAGCGGTGTAGATATTTCCATGTTTCTACAGATGACTGTGTAGATATTTCCATGTTTGTACAGATGGCAGTGTAGATATTTCCATGTTTATAGAGATAGAAATGTAGATATTTTCATGTTTATACATATTGCGGTGGAGATTTGTCCATGTTTATACAGATTGCAATGGAGATATTTCCACGTTAATACACATAGCGGTGTAGATATTTCCATGTTTATACAGATAGCATTGTAGATATTTCCATGTTTATACAGATGGCTGTGCCGATATTTCCATGTTTATACAGAGTTCTCTGTAGATATTTCCATGTTTATATAGATGACAATGCAGATATTTCCAGGTTTATACAGATGGCTGTGTAGATATTTCCATGTTTATACAGATGGCTGTGTAGATATTTCCATGTTTATACAGATGACTTTGTAGATGTTTCCATGTGTATACAGAGGGAGGTGTAGATATTTCCATGTTTATAGAGATAGCTGTGTAGATATTTCCATGTTCACACAGATAGCGGTTTAGATATTTCCATGTTTATACAGATCGCAGTGTAGATATTTCCATGTTTATACAGATCGTGGTGTAGATATTTCCATGTTTATACCGATAGCGGTGTAGATATTTCCATGTTTATACAGATGACGGTGTAGATATTTCCATGTTTATACAGATGGCTGTGTAGATATTTCCATATTTATACAGATGAATTTGTAGGTATTTCCATGTTTATACAGATGGCGGTGTAGATATTTCCATGTTTATAGAGATAGCTGTGTAGATATTTCCATGTTTACACAGATAGCGGTTTAGATATTTCCATGTTTATACAGATCGCAGTGTAGATATTTCCATGTTTATACAGATCGCAGTGTAGATATTTCCATGTTTATACAGATAGCGGTGTAGATATTTCCATGTTTATACAGATGACGGTGTAGATATTTCCATGTTTATAGAGATGGCGGTGTAGATATTTCCATGTTTATAGAGATATCGGTGTAGATATATCAATGTTCATAGAGATAGCAGTGAGGATATTTCCATGTTTATACAGATAGCAGTGTAGATATTTCCAATTTTATAGAGATAGCGGTTTAGATATTTCATATTTATACAGAGAGCGGTGTATATATTTCCATGTTTATACAGATTGCGGTGTAGATATTTCCATGTTTATACAGATACCGGTGTAGATATTTCCACGTTTATACAGATGGCGGTGTAGATATTTCCATCTTTCTACAAATGGCAGTGTAGATATTTCCATGTTTATAGAGATGGCGGTGTAGATATTTCCATGTTTATATAGATGGCAGTGTAAATATTTTCTTGTTTATGTAGATGGCGTTGTAGATACCTCCATGTTTAAAGAGATGGCGTTGTGTATATTTCCATGTTGATGGAGATAGCGGTGTAGATATTTCCATGTTTATAGAGATAGCGGTGTAGTTATTTCCATGTTTATAGAGATAGCGGTGTAGATATTTCCATGTTTCTACAGATGACTGTGTAGATATTTCCATGTTTGTACAGATGACAGTGTAGATATTTCCATGTTGATAGAGATAGAAGTGTAGATATTTTCATGTTTATACATATTGCGGTGGAGATTTGTCCATGTTTACACAGATAGCAATGGAGATATTTCCACGTTAATACACATAGCGGTGTAGATATTTCCATGTTTATACAGATAGCGTTGCAGATATTTCCATGTTTATACAGATGGCTGTGCCAATATTTCCATGTTTACAGAGTTCTCTGTAGATATTTCCATGTTTATATAGATGACAGTGCAGATATTTCCAGATTTATACAGATGGCTGTGTAGATATTTCCATGTTTATACAGATGGCTGTGTAGATATTTCCATGTTTATACAGATGACTTTGTAGATGTTTCCATGTGTATACAGAGGGCGGTGTAGATATTTCCATGTTTATAGAGATAGCTGTGTAGATATTTCCATGTTTACACAGATAGCGGTTTAGATATTTCCATGTTTATACAGATCGCGGTGTAGATATTTCCATGTTTATACAGATCGTGGTGTAGATATTTCCATGTTTATACCGATAGCGGTGTAGATATTTCCATGTTTATACAGATGACGGTGTAGATATTTCCATGTTTATAGAGATGGCGGTGTAGATATTTCCATGTTTATAGAGATAGCGGTGTAGATATATCAATGTTCATAGAGATAGCAGTGAGGATATTTCCATGTTTATACTGATAGCAGTGTAGATATTTCCACTTTTATAGAGATAGCGGTTCAGATATTTCATATTTATACAGAGAGCGGTGTAGATATTTCCATGTTTATACAGATTGCGGTGTAGATATTTCCATGTTTATACAGATAGCGGTGTAGATATTTCCACGTTTATACAGATGGCGGTGTAGATATTTCCATCTTTCTACAAATGGCAGTATAGATATTTCTATGTTTATAGAGATGGCGGTGTAGATATTTCCATGTTTATATAGATGGCAGTGTAGATAATTTCTTGTTTATGTAGATGGCGTTGTAGATACCTCCATTGTTAAAGAGATGGCGGTGTTTACATTTCCATGTTGATGGAGATAGCGGTGTAGATATTTCCATGTTTATAGAGATAGCGGTGTAGTTATTTCCATGTTTATAGAGATAGCGGTGTAGATATTTCCATGTTTCTACAGATGACTGTGTAGATATTTCCATGTTTGTACAGATGACAGTGTAGATATTTCCATGTTGATAGAGATAGAAGTGTAGATATTTTCATGTTTATACATATTGCGGTGGAGATTTGTCCATGTTTACACAGATAGCAATGGAGATATTTCCACGTTAATACACATAGCGGTGTAGATATTTCCATGTTTATACAGATAGCGTTGCAGATATTTCCATGTTTATACAGATGGCTGTGCCAATATTTCCATGTTTATACAGAGTTCTCTGTAGATATTTCCATGTTTATATAGATGACAGTGCAGATATTTCCAGATTTATACAGATGGCTGTGTAGATATTTCCATGTTTATACAGATGGCTGTGTAGATATTTCCATGTTTATACAGATGACTTTGTAGATGTTTCCATGTGTATACAGAGGGCGGTGTAGATATTTCCATGTTTATAGAGATAGCTGTGTAGATATTTCCATGTTTACACAGATAGCGGTTTAGATATTTCATGTTTATACAGATAGCGGTGTAGATATTTCCATGTTTATACAGATCGTGGTGTAGATATTTCCATGTTTATACCGATAGCGGTGTAGATATTTCCATGTTTATACAGATGACGGTGTAGATATTTCCATGTTTATAGAGATGGCGGTGTAGATATTTCCATGTTTATAGAGATAGCGGTGTAGATATATCAATGTTCATAGAGATAGCAGTGAGGATATTTCCATGTTTATACTGATAGCAGTGTAGATATTTCCACTTTTATAGAGATAGCGGTTCAGATATTTCATATTTATGCAGAGAGCGGTGTAGATATTTCCATGTTTATACAGATTGCGGTGTAGATATTTCCATGTTTATACAGATAGCGGTGTAGATATTTCCACGTTTATACAGATGGCGGTGTAGATATTTCCATCTTTCTACAAATGGCAGTATAGATATTTCTATGTTTATAGAAATGGCGGTGTAGATATTTCCATGTTTATATAGATGGCAGTGTAGATAATTTCTTGTTTATGTAGATGGCGTTGTAGATACCTCCATTGTTAAAGAGATGGCGGTGTTTACATTTCCATGTTGATGGAGATAGCGGTGTAGATATTTCCATGTTTATAGAGATAGCGGTGTAGTTATTTCCATGTTTATAGAGATAGCGGTGTAGATAATTCCATGTTTCTACAGATGACTGTGTAGATATTTCCATGTTTGTACAGATGGCAGTGTAGATATTTCCATGTTTATAGAGATAGAAGTGTAGATATTTTCATGTTTATACATATTGCGGTGGAGATTTCTCCATGTTTATACAGATAGCAATGGAGATATTTCCACGTTAATACACATAGCGGTGTAGATATTTCCATGTTTATACAGATAGCGTTGTAGATATTTCCATGTTTATACAGATGGCTGTGCCGATATTTCCATGTTTATACAGAGTTCTCTGTAGATATATCCATGTTTATATAGATGACAGTGCAGATATTTCCAGGTTTATAGAGATGGCTGTGTAGATATTTCCATGTTTATACAGATGGCTTTGTAGATATTTCCATGTTTATACAGATGACTTTGTAGGTATTTCCATGTTTATACAGATGGTGGTGTAGATATTTCCATGTTTATAGAGATAGCTGTGTAGATATTTCCATGTTTACACAGATAGCGGTTTAGATATTTCCATGTTTATACAGATCGCGGTGTAGATATTTCCATGTTTATACAGATCGCGGTGTAGATATTTCCATGTTTATACCGATAGCGGTGTAGATATTTCCATGTTTATACAGATAACGGTGTAGATATTTCCATGTTTATAGGGATGGCGGTGTAGATATTTCCATGTTTATAGAGATAGCGGTGTAGATATATCAATGTTCATAGAGATAGCAGTGAGGATATTTCCATGTTTATACAGATCGCGGTGTAGATATTTCCATGTTTATACCGATAGCGGTGTAGATATTTCCATGTTTATACAGATGACGGTGTAGATATTTCCATGTTTATAGAGATGGCGGTGTAGATATTTCCATGTTTATAGAGATAGCGGTGTAGATATATCAATGTTCATAGAGATAGCAGTGAGGATATTTCCATGTTTATACTGATAGAAGTGTAGATATTTCCACTTTTATAGAGATAGCGGTTCAGATATTTCATATTTATGCAGAGAGCGGTGTAGATATTTGAATGTTTATTCAGATGGCGGTGTAGATATTTCCATGTTTATACAGATAGCGGTGTAGATATTTCCACGTTTATACAGATGGCGGTGTAGATATTTCCATTTTTCTACAAATGGCAGTATAGATATTTCTATGTTTATAGAAATGGCGGTGTAGATATTTCCATGTTTATATAGATGGCAGTGTAGATAATTTCTTGTTTATGTAGATGGCGTTGTAGATACCTCCATTGTTAAAGAGATGGCGGTGTTTACATTTCCATGTTGATGGAGATAGCGGTGTAGATATTTCCATGTTTATAGAGATAGCGGTGTAGTTATTTCCATGTTTATAGAGATAGCGGTGTAGATAATTCCATGTTTCTACAGATGACTGTGTAGATATTTCCATGTTTGTACAGATGGCAGTGTAGATATTTCCATGTTTATAGAGATAGAAGTGTAGATATTTTCATGTTTATACATATTGCGGTGGAGATTTGTCCATGTTTATACAGATAGCAATGGAGATATTTCCACGTTAATACACATAGCGGTGTAGATATTTCCATGTTTATACAGATAGCGTTGTAGATATTTCCATGTTTATACAGATGGCTGTGCCGATATTTCCATGTTTATACAGAGTTCTCTGTAGATATTTCCATGTTTATATAGATGACAGTGCAGATATTTCCAGGTTTATACAGATGGCTGTGTAGATATTTCCATGTTTATACAGATGGCTGTGTAGATATTTCCATGTTTATACAGATGACTTTGTAGGTATTACCATGTTTATACAGATGGCGGTTTAGATATTTCCATGTTTATACAGATCGCAGTGTAGATACTTCCATGTTTATACAGATAGCGGTGTAGATATTTCCACGTTTATAAAGATCGCGGTGTAGATATTTCTATGTTTATAGAGATGGCGGTGTAGATATTTCCATGTTTATACAGATGACGGTGTAGATATTTCCATGTTGATAGAGATGGCGGTGTAGATATTTCCATGATTATAGAGATAGCGGTGTAGATATATCAATGTTCATAGAGTTAGCAGTGAGGATATTTCCATGTTTATACAGATAGCAGTGTAGATATTTCCACTTTTATAGAGATAGCGGTTTAGATATTTCATATTTATACAGAGAGCGGTGTATATATTTCCATGTTTATACAGATTGCGGTGTAGATATTTCCATGTTTATACAGATCGTGGTGTAGATATTTCCACGTTTATACAGATGGCGGTGTAGATATATCCATCTTTCTACAAATGGCAGTGTAGATATTTCCATGTTTATAGAGATGGCGGTGTAGATATTTCCATGTTTATATAGATGGCAGTGTAAATATTTTCTTGTTTATGTAGATGGCGTTGTAGATACATCCATGTTTAAAGAGATGGCGTTGTGTATATTTCCATGTTGATGGAGATAGCGGTGTAGATATTTCCATGTTTATAGAGATAGCGGTGTAGTTATTTCCATGTTTATAGAGATAGCGGTGTAGATATTTCCATGTTTCTACAGATGACTGTGTAGATATTTCCATGTTTGTACAGATGACAGTGTAGATATTTCCATGTTTATAGAGATAGAAGTGTAGATATTTTCATGTTTATACATATTGCGGTGGAGATTTGTCCATGTTTATACAGATAGCAATGGAGATATTCCCACGTTAATACACATAGCGGTGTAGATATTTCCATGTTTATACAGATAGCGTTGTAGATATTTCCATGTTTATACAGATGGCTGTGCCAATATTTCCATGTTTATACAGAGTTCTCTGTAGAAATTTCCATGTTTATATAGATGACAGTGCAGATATTTCCAGGTTTATACAGATGGCTTTGTAGATATTTCCATGTTTATACAGATGGCTGTGTAGATATTTCCATGTTTATACAGATGACTTTGTAGATGTTTCCATGTGTATACAGATGGCGGTGTAGATATTTCCATGTTTATAGAGATAGCTGTGTAGATATTTCCATGTTTACACAGATAGCGGTTTAGATATTTCCATGTTTATACAGATCGCGGTGTAGATATTTCCATGTTTATACAGATCGCGGTGTAGATATTTCCATGTTTATACCGATAGCGGTGTAGATATTTCCATGTTTATACAGATGACGGTGTAGATATTTCCATGTTTATAGAGATGGCGGTGTAGATATTTCCATGTTTATAGAGATAGCGGTGTAGATATATCAATGTTCATAGAGATAGCAGTGAGGATATTTCCATGTTTATACTGATAGCAGTGTAGATATTTCCACTTTTATAGAGATAGCGGTTCAGATATTTCATATTTATACAGAGAGCAGTGTAGATATTTCCATGTTTATACAGATTGCGGTGTAGATATTTCCATGTTTATACAGATAGCGGTGTAGATATTTCCACGTTTATACAGATGGCGGTGTAGATATTTCCATCTTTCTACAAATGGCAGTGTAGATATTTCCATGTTTATAGAGATGGCGGTGTAGATATTTCCATGTTTATATAGATGGCAGTGTAGATATTTTCTTGTTTATGTAGATGGCGTTGTAGATACCTCCATGTTTAAAGAGATGGCGGTGTGTATATTTCCATGTTGATGGAGATAGCGGTGTAGATATTTCCATGTTTATAGAGATAGCGGTGTAGTTATTTCCATGTTTACAGAGATAGCGGTGTAGATATTTCCATGTTTCTACAGATGACTGTGTAGATATTTCCATGTTTGTACAGATGGCAGTGTATATATTTCCATGTTTATAGAGATAGAAGTGTAGATATTTCCATGTTTATACATATTGCGGTGGAGATTTGTCCATGTTTATACAGATAGCAATGGAGATATTTCCACGTTAATACACATAGCGGTGTAGATATTTCCATGTTTATACAGATAGCGTTGTAGATATTTCCATGTTTATACAGATGGCTGTGCCGATATTTCCATGTTTATACAGAGTTCTCTGTAGATATTTCCATGTTTACATAGATGACAGTGCAGATATTTCCAGGTTTATACAGATGGCTGTGTAGATATTTCCATGTTTATACAGATGGCTGTGTAGATATTTCCATGTTTATACAGATGACTTTGTAGGTATTTCCATGTTTATACAGATGGCGGTGTAGATATTTCCATGTTTATACAGATCGCAGTGTAGATACTTCCATGTTTATACAGATAGCGGTGTAGATATTTCCACGTTTATAAAGATCGCGGTGTAGATATTTCCATGTTTATAGAGATGACGGTGTAGATATTTCCATGTTTATACAGATGACGGTGTAGATATTTCCATGTTGATAGAGATGGCGGTGTAGATATTTCCATGTTTATAGAGATAGCGGTGTAGATATATCAATGTTCATAGAGTTAGCAGTGAGGATATTTCCATGTTTATACAGATGACTTTGTAGGTATTTCCATGTTTATATAGATGGCGGTTTAGATATTTCCATGTTTATACAGATCGCGGTGTAGATACTTCCATGTTTATACAGATAGTGGTGTAGATATTTCCATGTTTATAGTGATAGCTGTGTAGATATTTCCATGTTTACACAGATAGCGGTTTAGATATTTCCATGTTTATACAGATCGCGGTGTAGTTATTTCCATGTTTATAGAGATGGCGGTGTAGATATTTCCATGTTTATACAGATAGCAGTGTAGATATTTCCATGTTTATACAGATGACGGTGTAGATATTTCCATGTTCATAGAGATGGCTGTGTAGATATTTCCATGTTTATAGAGATAGCGGTGTAGATATATCAATGTACATAGAGATAGCAGTGAGGATATTTCCAGGTTTATACAGATAGCAGTGTAGATATTTCCACTTTTATAGAGACAGCGGTTTAGATAGTTCATATTTATACAGAGAGCGGTGTAGATATTTTCATGTTAATACAGATTGCGGTGTAGATATTTCCATGTTTATACAGATAGCGGTGTAGGTATTTCCACGTTTATACAGATGGCGGTGTAGATATTTCCATCTTTCTACAAATGGCAGTGTAGATATTTCCATGTTTATAGAGATGGCGGTGTAGATATTTCCATGTTTATATAGATGGCAGTGTAGATATTTTCTTGTTTATGTAGATGGCGTTGTAGATACCTCCATGTTTAAAGAGATGGCGGTGTGTATATTTCCATGTTGATGGAGATAGCGGTGTAGATATTTCCATGTTTATAGAGATAGCGGTGTAGTTATTTCCATATTTATAGAGATAGCGGTGTAGATATCTCCATGTTTCTACAGATGACTGTGTAGATATTTCCATGTTTGTACAGATGGCAGTGTAGATATTTCCATGTTTATAGAGATAGAAGTGTAGATATTTTCATGTTTATACATATTGCGGTGGAGAATTGTCCATGTTTATACAGATAGCAATGGAGTTATTTCCACGTTAATACACATAGCGGTGTAGATATTTCCATGTTTATACAGATAGCGTTGTAGATATTTCCATGTTTATACAGATGGCTCTGCCGATATTTCCATGTTTATACAGAGTTCTCTGTAGATATTTCCATGTTTATATAGATGACAGTGCAGATATTTCCAGGTTTATACATATGGCTGTGTAGATATTTCCATATTTATACAGATGGCTGTGTAGATATTTCCATGTTTATACAGATGACTTTGTAGGTATTTCCATGTATATACAGATGGCGGTGTAGATATTTCCATGTTTATAGTGATAGCTGTGTAGATATTTCCATGTTTACACAGATAGCGGTTTAGATATTTCCATGTTTATACAGATCGCGGTGTAGTTATTTCCATGTTTATACAGATCGCAGTGTAGATATTTCCATGTTTATACAGATAGCGGTGTAGATATTTCCATGTTTATACAGATGACGGTGTAGATATTTCCATGTTCATAGAGATGGCTGTGTAGATATTTCCATGTTTATAGAGATAGCGGTGTAGATATATCAATGTTCATAGAGATAGCAGTGAGGATATTTCCAGGTTTATACAGATAGCAGTGTAGATATTTCCACTTTTATAGAGATAGCGGTTTAGATAGTTCATATTTATACAGAGAGCGGTGTAGATATTTCCATGTTTATACAGATTGCGGTGTAGATATTTCCATGTTTATACAGATAGCTGTGTAGATATTTCCACGTTTATACAGATGGCGGTGTAGATATTTCCATCTTTCTACAAATGGCAGTGTAGGTATTTCCATGTTTATAGAGATGGCGGTGTAGATATTTCCATGTTTATATAGATGGCAGTGTAGATATTTTCTTGTTTATGTAGATGGCGTTGTAGATACCTCCATGTTTAAAGAGATGGCGGTGTGTATATTTCCATGTTGATGGAGATAGCGGTGTAGTTATTTCCATGTTTATAGAGATAGCGGTGTAGTTATTTCCATGTTTACAGAGATAGCGGTGTAGATATTTCCATGTTTCTACAGATGACTGTGTAGATATTTCCATGTTTGTACAGATGGCAGTGTATATATTTCCATGTTTATAGAGATAGAAGTGTAGATATTTCCATGTTTATACATATTGCGGTGGAGATTTGTCCATGTTTATACAGATAGCAATGGAGATATTTCCACGTTAATACACATAGCGGTGTAGATATTTCCATGTTTATACAGATAGCGTTGTAGATATTTCCATGTTTATACAGATGGCTGTGCCGATATTTCCATGTTTATACAGAGTTCTCTGTAGATATTTCCATGTTTATATAGATGACAGTGCAGATATTTCCTGGTTTATACAGATAGCTGTGTAGATATTTCCATGATTATACAGATGGCTGTGTAGATATTTCCATGTTTATACAGATGACTTTTTAGGTATTTCCACGTTCATACAGATGGCGGTGTAGATATTTCCATGTTTATAGAGATAGCTGTGTAGATATTTCCATGTTTACACAGATAGCGGTTTAGATATTTCCATGTTTATACAGATCGCGGTGTAGATATTTCCATGTTTATACAGATGGCGGTGTAGATATTTCCATGTTTATACAGATAGCGGTGTAGATATTTCCATGTTTATACAGATGACGGTGTAGATATTTCCATGTTTATAGAGATGGCGGTGTAGATATTTCCATGTTTATAGAGATAGCGGTGTAGATCTATCAATATTAATAGAGATAGCAGTGAGGATATTTCCATGTTTATACAGATAGCAGTGTAGATATTTCCACTTTTATAGAGATAGCGGTTTAGATATTTCATATTAATACAGAGAGCGGTGTAGATATTTCCATGTTTATACAGATTGCGGTGTAGATATTTCCATGTTTATACAGATAGCGGTGTAGATATTTCCACGTTTATACAGATGGCGGTGTAGATATTTCCATCTTTCTACAAATGGCAGTGTAGGTATTTCCATGTTTATAGAGATGGCGGTGTAGATATTTCCATGTTTATATAGATGGCATTGTAGATATTTTCTTGTTTATGTAGATGGCGTTGTAGATACATCCATGTTTAAAGAGATGGCAGTGTGTATATTTCCATGTTAATGGAGATAGCGGTGTAGATATTTCCATGATAATAGAGATAGCGGTGTAGTTATTTCCATGTTTATAGAGATAGCGGTGTAGATATTTCCATGTTTCTACAGATGACTGTGTAGATATTTCCATGTTTGTACAGATGGCAGTGTAGATATTTCCATGTTTATAGAGATAGAAGTGTAGATATTTTCATGTTTATACATATTGCTGTGGAGATGTGTCCATGTTTATACAGATAGCAATGGAGATATTTCCACATTAATACACATAGCGGTGTAGATATTTCCATGTTTATACAGATAGCGTTGTAGATATTTCCATGTTTATACAGATGGCTGTGCCGATATTTCCATGTTTATACAGAGTTCTCTGTAGATATTTCCATGTTTATATAGATGACAGTGCAGATATTTCCAGGTTTATACAGATGGCTGTTTAGATATTTCCATGTTTATACAGATGGCTGTGTAGATATTTCCATGTTTATACAGATGACTTTGTAGGTATTTCCATGTTTATACAGATGGCGGTTTAGATATTTCCATGTTTATACAGATCGCAGTGTAGATACTTCCATGTTTATACAGATAGCGGTGTAGATATTTCCACGTTTATAAAGATCGCGGTGTAGATATTTCCATGTTTATAGAGATGGCGGTGTAGATATTTCCATGTTTATACAGATGACGGTGTAGATATTTCCATGTTGATAGAGATGGCGGTGTAGATATTTCCATGATTATAGAGATAGCTGTGTAGATATATCAATGTTCATAGAGTTAGCAGTGAGGATATTTCCATGTTTATACAGATAGCAGTGTAGATATTTCCAATTTTATAGAGATAGCGGTTTAGATATTTCATATTTATACAGAGAGCGGTGTATATATTTCCATGTTTATACAGATTGCGGTGTAGATATTTCCATGTTTATACAGATCGTGGTGTAGATATTTCCAGGTTTATACAGATGGCGGTGTAGATATATCCATCTTTCTACAAATGGCAGTATAGATATTTCCATGTTTATAGAGATGGCGGTGTAGATATTTCCATGTTTATATAGATGGCAGTGTAAATATTTTCTTGTTTATGTAGATGGCGTTGTAGATACATCCATGTTTAAAGAGATGGCGTTGTGTATATTTCCATGTTGATGGAGATAGCGGTGTAGATATTTCCATGTTTATAGAGATAGCGGTGTAGTTATTTCCATGTTTATAGAGATAGCGGTGTAGATATTTCCAGGTTTCTACAGATGACTGTGTAGATATTTCCATGTTTGTACAGATGACAGTGTAGATATTTCCATGTTTATAGAGATAGAAGTGTAGATATTTTCATGTTTATACATATTGCGGTGGAGATTTGTCCATGTTTATACAGATAGCAATGGAGATATTTCCACGTTAATACACATAGCGGTGTAGATATTTCCATGTTTATACAGATAGCGTTGTAGATATTTCCATGTTTATACAGATGGCTGTGCCAATATTTCCATGTTTATACAGAGTTCTCTGTAGATATTTCCATGTTTATATAGATGACATTGCAGATATTTCCAGGTTTATACAGATGGCTGTGTAGATATTTCCATGTTTATACAGATGGCTGTGTAGATATTTCCATGTTTATACAGATGACTTTTTAGGTATTTCCACGTGTATACAGATGGCGGTGTAGATATTTCCATGTTTATAGAGATAGCTGTGTAGATATTTCCATGTTTACACAGATAGCGGTTTAGATATTTCCATGTTTATACAGATCGCGGTGTAGATATTTCCATGTTTATACAGATCGCGGTGTAGATATTTCCATGTTTATACAGATAGCGGTGTAGATATTTCCATGTTTATACAGATGACGGTGTAGATATTTCCATGTTTATAGAGATGGCGGTGTAGATATTTCCATGTTTATAGAGATAGCGGTGTAGATATATCAATGTTCATAGAGATAGCAGTGAGGATATTTCCATGTTTATACAGATAGCAGTGTAGATATTTCCACTTTTATAGAGATAGCGGTTTAGATAGTTCATATTTATACAGAGAGCGGTGTAGATATTTTCATGTTAATACACATTGCGGTGTAGATATTTCCAGGTTTATACATATAGCGGTGTAGGTATTTCCACGTTTATACAGATGGCGGTGTAGATATTTCCATCTTTCTACAAATGGCAGTGTAGATATTTCCATGTTTATAGAGATGGCGGTGTAGATATTTCCATGTTTATATAGATGGCAGTGTAGATATTTTCTTGTTTATGTAGATGGCGTTGTAGATACCTCCATGTTTAAAGAGATGGCGGTGTGTATATTTCCATGTTGATGGAGATAGCGGTGTAGATATTTCCATGTTTATAGAGATAGCGGTGTAGTTATTTCCATGTTGATGGAGATAGCGGTGTAGATATTTCCATGTTTCTACAGATGACTGTGCAGATATTTCCATGTTTGTACAGATGGCAGTGTAGATATTTCCATGTTTATAGAGATAGAAGTGTAGATATTTTCATGTTTATACATATTGCGGTGGAGATTTGTCCATGTTTATACAGATAGCAATGGAGATATTTCCACGTTAATACACATAGCGGTGTAGATATTTCCATGTTTATACAGATAGCGTTGTAGATATTTCCATGTTTATACAGATGGCTGTGCCGATATTTCCATGTTTATACAGAGTTCTCTGTAGATATTTCCATGTTTACATAGATGACAGTGCAGATATTTCCAGGTTTATACAGATGGCTGTGCCGATATATCCATGTTTATACAGAGTTCTCTGTAGATATTTCCATGTTTATATAGATGACAGTACAGATATTTCCAGGTTTATACAGATGGCTGTCTAGATATTTCCATGTTTATACAGATGGCTGTGTAGATATTTCCATGTTTATACAGATGACTTTGTAGTTATTTCCATGTTTATACAGATGGCGGTGTTGATATTTCCATGTTTATAGAGATAGCTGTGTAGATATTTCCATGTTTACACAGATAGCGGTTTAGCTATTTCCATGTTTATACAGATCGCGGTGTAGATATTTCCATATTTATACAGATCGCGGTGTAGATATTTCCATGTTTATACCGATAGCGGTGTAGATATTTCCATGTTTATACAGATGACGGTGTAGATATTTCCATGTTTATAGAGATGGCAGTGTAGATATTTCCATGTTTATAGAGATAGCGGTGTAGATATATCAATGTTCATAGAGACAGCAGTGAGGATATTTCCATGTTTATACAGATAGCAGTGTAGATATTTCCACTTTTATAGAGATAGCGGTTTAGATAGTTCATATTTATACAGTGAG
The DNA here is from genome assembly GCF_028858775.2 of Pan troglodytes. Classification (NCBI taxonomy): domain Eukaryota; kingdom Metazoa; phylum Chordata; class Mammalia; order Primates; family Hominidae; genus Pan; species Pan troglodytes. Next base: position 7,901,653 of record NC_072410.2, on the reverse strand, counting down.
CGGTGTAGATATTTTCATGTTAATACAGATTGCGGTGTAGATATTTCCATGTTTATACAGATAGCGGTGTAGGTATTTCCACGTTTATACAGATGGCGGTGTAGATATTTCCATCTTTCTACAAATGGCAGTGTAGGTATTTCCATGTTTATAGAGATGGCGGTGTAGATATTTCCATGTTTATATAGATGGCAGTGTAGATATTTTCTTGTTTATGTAGATGGCGTTGTAGATACATCCATGTTTAAAGAGATGGCGGTGTGTATATTTCCATGTTGATGGAGATAGCGGTGTAGATATTTCCATGTTTATAGAGATAGCGGTGTAGTTATTTCCATGTTGATGGAGATAGCGGTGTAGATATTTCCATGTTTCTACAGATGACTGTGCAGGTATTTCCATGTTTGTACAGATGGCAGTGTAGATATTTCCATGTTTATAGAGATAGAAGTGTAGATATTTTCATGTTTATACATATTGCGGTGGAGATTTGTCCATGTTTATACACATAGCAATGGAGATATTTCCACGTTAATACACATAGGGGTGTAGATATTTCCATGTTTATACAGATAGCGTTGTAGATATTTCCATGTTTATACAGATGGCTGTGCCGATATTTCCATGTTTATACAGAGTTCTCTGTAGATATTTCCATGTTTATATAGATGACAGTGCAGATATTTCCAGGTTTATACAGATGGCTGTGTAGATATTTCCATGTTTATACAGATGACTTTGTAGGTATTTCCATGTTCATACAGATGGCGGTGTAGATATTTCCATGTTTATAGAGATAGCTGTGTAGATATTTCCATGTTTACACAGATAGCGGTTTAGATATTTCCATGTTTATACAGATCGCGGTGTAGATATTTCCATGTTTATACAGATCGCGGTGAAGATATTTCCATGTTTATACCGATAGCGGTGTAGATATTTCCATGTTTATACAGATGACGGTGTAGATATTTCCATGTTTATAGAGATGGCGGTGTAGATATTTCCATATTTATAGAGATAGCGGTGTAGATATATCAATGTGCATAGGGATAGCAGTGAGGATATTTCCATGTTTATACAGATAGCAATGTTGATATTTCCACTTTTATAGAGATAGCGGTTTAGATATTTCATATTTATACAGAGAGCGGTGTAGATATTTCCATGTTTATACAGATTCCGGTGTAGATATTTCCATGTTTATACAGATAGCGGTGTAGATATTTCCACGTTTATACACATAGCGGTGTAGATATTTCCATGTTTATACAGATAGCGTTGTAGATATTTCCACGTTTATACAGATGGCTGTGCCGATATTTCCATGTTTATACAGAGTTCTCTGTAGATATTTCCATGCTTATATAGATTACAGTGCAGATATTTCCAGTTTTATACAGATGGCTGTGTAGATATTTCCATGTTTATACAGACGGCTGTGTAGATATTTACATGTTTATACAGATGACTTTGTAGGTATTTCCATGTTCATACAGATGGCGGTGTAGATATTTCCATGTTTATAGAGATAGCTGTGTAGATATTTCCATGTTTACACAGATAGCGGTTTAGATATTTCCATGTTTATACAGATCACGGTGTAGATATTTCCATGTTTATACAGATCGCGGTGTAGATATTTCCTTGTTTATACAGATCACGGTGTAGATATTTCCATGTTTATACAGATGGCGGTGTAGATATTTCCATGTTTATAGAGATGGCGGTGTAGATATTTCCATGTTTATACAGATGACGGTGTAGATATTTCCATGTTTATAGAGATGGCTGTGTAGATATTTCCATGTTTATAGAGATGGCGGTGTAGATATATCAAAGTTCATAGAGTTAGCAGTGAGGATATTTCCATATTTATACAGATAGCAGTGTAGATATTTCCACTTTTATAGAGATAGCGGTTTAGATATTTCATATTTATACAGAGAGCGGTGTAGATATTTCCATGTTTATACAGATTGCGGTGTAGATATTTAAATGTTTATACAGATAGCGGTGTAGATATTTCCACGTTTATACAGATGGCGGTGTACATATTCCCATCTTTCTACAAATGGCAGTGTAGATATTTCCATGTTTATAGAGATGGCGGTGTAGATATTTCCATGTTTATAGAGATGGCAGTGTAGATATTTCCTTGTTTATGCAGATGGCGTTGTAGATACCTCCATGTTTAAAGAGATGGCGGTGTGTATATTTCCATGTTGATGGAGATGGCGGTGTAGATATTTCCATGTTTATAGAGATAGCGGTGTAGTTATTTCCATGTTTATAGAGATAGCGGTGTAGATATTTCCATGTTTCTACAGATGACTGTGTAGATATTTCCATGTTTGTACAGATGGCAGTGTAGATATTTCCATGTTTATAGAGATAGAAATGTAGATATTTTCATGTTTATACATATTGCGGTGGAGATTTGTCCATGTTTATACAGATAGCAATGGAGATATTTCCACGTTAATACACATAGCGGTGTAGATATTTCCATGTTTATACAGATAGCATTGTAGATATTTCCATGTTTATACAGATGGCTGTGCCGATATTTCCATGTTTATACAGAGTTCTCTGTAGATATTTCCATGTTTATATAGATGACAATGCAGATATTTCCAGGTTTATACAGATGGCTGTGTAGATATTTCCATGTTTATACAGATGGCTGTGTAGATATTTCCATGTTTATACAGATGACTTTGTAGATGTTTCCATGTGTATACAGAGGGAGGTGTAGATATTTCCATGTTTATAGAGATAGCTGTGTAGATATTTCCATGTTCACACAGATAGCGGTTTAGATATTTCCATGTTTATACAGATCGCAGTGTAGATATTTCCATGTTTATACAGATCGTGGTGTAGATATTTCCATGTTTATACCGATAGCGGTGTAGATATTTCCATGTTTATACAGATGACGGTGTAGATATTTCCATGTTTATACAGATGGCTGTGTAGATATTTCCATATTTATACAGATGAATTTGTAGGTATTTCCATGTTTATACAGATGGTGGTGTAGATATTTCCATGTTTATAGAGATAGCTGTGTAGATATTTCCATGTTTACACAGATAGCGGTTTAGATATTTCCATGTTTATACAGATCGCGGTGTAGATATTTCCATGTTTATACAGATCGCGGTGTAGATATTTCCATGTTTATACCGATAGCGGTGTAGATATTTCCATGTTTATACAGATGACGGTGTAGATATTTCCATGTTTATAGGGATGGCGGTGTAGATATTTCCATGTTTATAGAGATAGCGGTGTAGATATATCAATGTTCATAGAGATAGCAGTGAGGATATTTCCATGTTTATAGAGATAGCAGTGTAGATATTTCCACTTTTATAGAGATAGCGGTTCAGATATTTCATATTTATAGAGAGAGCAGTGTAGATATTTCCATGTTTATACAGATTGCGGTGTAGATATTTCCATGTTTATACAGATAGCGGTGTAGATATTTCCACGTTTATACAGATGGCGGTGTAGATATTTCCATCTTTCTAGAAATGGCAGTGTAGATATTTCCATGTTTATAGAGATGGCGGTGTAGATATTTCCATGTTTATATAGATGGCAGTGTAGATATTTTCTTGTTTATGTAGATGGCGTTGTAGATACCTCCATGTTTAAAGAGATGGCAGTGTGTATATTTCCATGTTGATGGAGATAGCGGTGTAGATATTTCCATGTTTATAGAGATAGCGGTGTAGTTATTTCCATGTTTACAGAGATAGCGGTGTAGATATTTCCATGTTTCTACAGATGACTGTGTAGATATTTCCATGTTTGTACAGATGGCAGTGTATATATTTCCATGTTTATAGAGATAGAAGTGTAGATATTTTCATGTTTATACATATTGCGGTGGAGATTTGTCCATGTTTATACAGATAGCAATGGAGATATTTCCACGTTAATACACATAGCGGTGTAGATATTTCCATGTTTATACAGATAGCGTTGTAGATATTTCCATGTTTATACAGATGGCTGTGCCGATATTTCCATGTTTATACAGAGTTCTCTGTAGATATTTCCATGTTTATATAGATGACAGTGCAGATATTTCCAGGTTTATACAGATGGCTGTGTAGATATTTCCATGTTTATACAGATGGCTGTGTAGATATTTCCATGTTTATACAGATGACTTTTTAGGTATTTCCACGTTCATACAGATGGCGGTGTAGATATTTCCATGTTTATAGAGATAGCTGTGTAGATATTTCCATGTTTACACAGATAGCGGTTTAGATATTTCCATGTTTATACAGATCGCGGTGTAGATATTTCCATGTTTATACAGATCGCGGTGTAGATATTTCCATGTTTATACCGATAGCGGTGTAGATATTTCCATGTTTATACAGATGACGGTGTAGATATTTCCATGTTTATAGAGATGGCGGTGTAGATATTTCCATGTTTATAGAGATAGCGGTGTAGATATTTCCATGTTTCTACAGATGACTGTGTAGATATTTCCATGTTTGTACAGATGGCAGTGTAGATATTTCCATGTTTATAGAGATAGAAATGTAGATATTTTCATGTTTATACATATTGCGGTGGAGATTTGTCCATGTTTATACAGATTGCAATGGAGATATTTCCACGTTAATACACATAGCGGTGTAGATATTTCCATGTTTATACAGATAGCATTGTAGATATTTCCATGTTTATACAGATGGCTGTGCCGATATTTCCATGTTTATACAGAGTTCTCTGTAGATATTTCCATGTTTATATAGATGACAATGCAGATATTTCCAGGTTTATACAGATGGCTGTGTAGATATTTCCATGTTTATACAGATGGCTGTGTAGATATTTCCATGTTTATACAGATGACTTTGTAGATGTTTCCATGTGTATACAGAGGGAGGTGTAGATATTTCCATGTTTATAGAGATAGCTGTGTAGATATTTCCATGTTCACACAGATAGCGGTTTAGATATTTCCATGTTTATACAGATCGCAGTGTAGATATTTCCATGTTTATACAGATCGTGGTGTAGATATTTCCATGTTTATACCGATAGCGGTGTAGATATTTCCATGTTTATACAGATGACGGTGTAGATATTTCCATGTTTATACAGATGGCTGTGTAGATATTTCCATATTTATACAGATGAATTTGTAGGTATTTCCATGTTTATACAGATGGCGGTGTAGATATTTCCATGTTTATAGAGATAGCTGTGTAGATATTTCCATGTTTACACAGATAGCGGTTTAGATATTTCCATGTTTATACAGATCGCAGTGTAGATATTTCCATGTTTATACAGATCGCAGTGTAGATATTTCCATGTTTATACAGATAGCGGTGTAGATATTTCCAGGTTTATACAGATGACGGTGTAGATATTTCCATGTTTATAGAGATGGCGGTGTAGATATTTCCATGTTTATAGAGATATCGGTGTAGATATATCAATGTTCATAGAGATAGCAGTGAGGATATTTCCATGTTTATACAGATAGCAGTGTAGATATTTCCAATTTTATAGAGATAGCGGTTTAGATATTTCATATTTATACAGAGAGCGGTGTAGATATTTCCATGTTTATACAGATTGCGGTGTAGATATTTCCATGTTTATACAGATACCGGTGTAGATATTTCCACGTTTATACAGATGGCGGGTAGATATTTCCATCTTTCTACAAATGGCAGTGTAGATATTTCCATGTTTATAGAGATGGCGGTGTAGATATTTCCATGTTTATATAGATGGCAGTGTAAATATTTTCTTGTTTATGTAGATGGCGTTGTAGATACCTCCATGTTTAAAGAGATGGCGTTGTGTATATTTCCATGTTGATGGAGATAGCGGTGTAGATATTTCCATGTTTATAGAGATAGCGGTGTAGTTATTTCCATGTTTATAGAGATAGCGGTGTAGATATTTCCATGTTTCTACAGATGACTGTGTAGATATTTCCATGTTTGTACAGATGACAGTGTAGATATTTCCATGTTGATAGAGATAGAAGTGTAGATATTTTCATGTTTATACATATTGCGGTGGAGATTTGTCCATGTTTATACAGATAGCAATGGAGATATTTCCACGTTAATACACATAGCGGTGTAGATATTTCCATGTTTATACAGATAGCGTTGCAGATATTTCCATGTTTATACAGATGGCTGTGCCAATATTTCCATGTTTACAGAGTTCTCTGTAGATATTTCCATGTTTATATAGATGACAGTGCAGATATTTCCAGATTTATACAGATGGCTGTGTAGATATTTCCATGTTTATACATATGGCTGTGTAGATATTTCCATGTTTATACAGATGACTTTGTAGATGTTTCCATGTGTATACAGAGGGCGGTGTAGATATTTCCATGTTTATAGAGATAGCTGTGTAGATATTTCCATGTTTACACAGATAGCGGTTTAGATATTTCCATGTTTATACAGATCGCGGTGTAGATATTTCCATGTTTATACAGATCGTGGTGTAGATATTTCCATGTTTATACCGATAGCGGTGTAGATATTTCCATGTTTATACAGATGACGGTGTAGATATTTCCATGTTTATAGAGATGGCGGTGTAGATATTTCCATGTTTATAGAGATAGCGGTGTAGATATATCAATGTTCATAGAGATAGCAGTGAGGATATTTCCATGTTTATACTGATAGCAGTGTAGATATTTCCACTTTTATAGAGATAGCGGTTCAGATATTTCATATTTATACAGAGAGCGGTGTAGATATTTCCATGTTTATACAGATTGCGGTGTAGATATTTCCATGTTTATACAGATAGCGGTGTAGATATTTCCACGTTTATACAGATGGCGGTGTAGATATTTCCATCTTTCTACAAATGGCAGTATAGATATTTCTATGTTTATAGACATGGCGGTGTAGATATTTCCATGTTTATATAGATGGCAGTGTAGATAATTTCTTGTTTATGTAGATGGCGTTGTAGATACCTCCATTGTTAAAGAGATGGCGGTGTTTACATTTCCATGTTGATGGAGATAGCGGTGTAGATATTTCCATGTTTATAGAGATAGCGGTGTAGTTATTTCCATGTTTATAGAGATAGCGGTGTAGATATTTCCATGTTTCTACAGATGACTGTGTAGATATTTCCATGTTTGTACAGATGACAGTGTAGATATTTCCATGTTGATAGAGATAGAAGTGTAGATATTTTCATGTTTATACATATTGCGGTGGAGATTTGTCCATGTTTATACAGATAGCAATGGAGATATTTCCACGTTAATACACATAGCGGTGTAGATATTTCCATGTTTATACAGATAGCGTTGCAGATATTTCCATGTATATACAGATGGCTGTGCCAATATTTCCATGTTTATACAGAGTTCTCTGTAGATATTTCCATGTTTATATAGATGACAGTGCAGATATTTCCAGATTTATACAGATGGCTGTGTAGATATTTCCATGTTTATACAGATGGCAGTGTAGATATTTCCATGTTTATACAGATGACTTTGTAGATGTTTCCATGTGTATACAGAGGGCGGTGTAGATATTTCCATGTTTATAGAGATAGCTGTGTAGATATTTCCATGTTTACACAGATAGCGGTTTAGATATTTCATGTTTATACAGATAGCGGTGTAGATATTTCCATGTTTATACAGATCGTGGTGTAGATATTTCCATGTTTATACCGATAGCGGTGTAGATATTTCCATGTTTATACAGATGACGGTGTAGATATTTCCATGTTTATAGAGATGGCGGTGTAGATATTTCCATGTTTATAGAGATAGCGGTGTAGATATATCAATGTTTATAGAGATAGCAGTGAGGATATTTCCATGTTTATACTGATAGCAGTGTAGATATTTCCACTTTTATAGAGATAGCGGTTCAGATATTTCATATTTATACAGAGAGCGGTGTAGATATTTCCATGTTTATACAGATTGCGGTGTAGATATTTCCATGTTTATACAGATAGCGGTGTAGATATTTCCACGTTTATACAGATGGCGGTGTAGATATTTCCATCTTTCTACAAATGGCAGTATAGATATTTCTATGTTTATAGAGATGGCGGTGTAGATATTTCCATGTTTATATAGATGGCAGTGTAGATAATTTCTTGTTTATGTAGATGGCGTTGTAGATACCTCCATTGTTAAAGAGATGGCGGTGTTTACATTTCCATGTTGATGGAGATAGCGGTGTAGATATTTCCATGTTTATAGAGATAGCGGTGTAGTTATTTCCATGTTTACAGAGATAGCGGTGTAGATATTTCCATGTTTCTACAGATGACTGTGTAGATATTTCCATGTTTGTACAGATGGCAGTGTATATATTTCCATGTTTATAGAGATAGAAGTGTAGATATTTTCATGTTTATACATATTGCGGTGGAGATTTGTCCATGTTTATACAGATAGCAATGGAGATATTTCCACGTTAATACACATAGCGGTGTAGATATTTCCATGTTTATACAGATAGCGTTGTAGATATTTCCATGTTTATACAGATGGCTGTGCCGATATTTCCATGTTTATACAGAGTTCTCTGTAGATATTTCCATGTTTATATAGATGACAGTGCAGATATTTCCAGGTTTATACAGATGGCTGTGTAGATATTTCCATGTTTATACAGATGGCTGTGTAGATATTTCCATGTTTATACAGATGACTTTTTAGGTATTTCCACGTTCATACAGATGGCGGTGTAGATATTTCCATGTTTATAGAGATAGCTGTGTAGATATTTCCATGTTTACACAGATAGCGGTTTAGATATTTCCATGTTTATACAGATCGCGGTGTAGATATTTCCATGTTTATACAGATCGCGGTGTAGATATTTCCATGTTTATACCGATAGCGGTGTAGATATTTCCATGTTTATACAGATGACGGTGTAGATATTTCCATGTTTATAGAGATGGCGGTGTAGATATTTCCATGTTTATAGAGATAGCGGTGTAGATATATCAATGTTCATAGAGATAGCAGTGAGGATATTTCCATGTTTATACTGATAGCAGTGTAGATATTTCCACTTTTATAGAGATAGCGGTTCAGATATTTCATATTTATGCAGAGAGCGGTGTAGATATTTCCATGTTTATACAGATTGCGGTGTAGATATTTCCATGTTTATACAGATAGCGGTGTAGATATTTCCACGTTTATACAGATGGCGGTGTAGATATTTCCATCTTTCTACAAATGGCAGTATAGATATTTCTATGTTTATAGAAATGGCGGTGTAGATATTTCCATGTTTATATAGATGGCAGTGTAGATAATTTCTTGTTTATGTAGATGGCGTTGTAGATACCTCCATTGTTAAAGAGATGGCGGTGTGTATATTTCCATGTTGATGGAGATAGCGGTGTAGATATTTCCATGTTTATAGAGATAGCGGTGTAGTTATTTCCATGTTTATAGAGATAGCGGTGTAGATATTTCCATGTTTCTACAGATGACTGTGTAGATATTTCCATGTTTGTACAGATGACAGTGTAGATATTTCCATGTTGATAGAGATAGAAGTGTAGATATTTTCATGTTTATACATATTGCGGTGGAGATTTGTCCATGTTTATACAGATAGCAATGGAGATATTTCCACTTTAATACACATAGCGGTGTAGATATTTCCATGTTTATACAGATAGCGTTGCAGATATTTCCATGTATATACAGATGGCTGTGCCGATATTTCCATGTTTATACAGAGTTCTCTGTAGATATTTCCATGTTTATATAGATGACAGTGCAGATATTTCCAGATTTATACAGATGGCTGTGTAGATATTTCCATGTTTATACAGATGGCTGTGTAGATATTTCCATGTTTATACAGATGACTTTGTAGATGTTTCCATGTGTATACAGAGGGCGGTGTAGATATTTCCATGTTTATAGAGATAGCTGTGTAGATATTTCCATGTTTACACAGATAGCGGTTTAGATATTTCATGTTTATACAGATAGCGGTGTAGATATTTCCATGTTTATACAGATCGTGGTGTAGATATTTCCATGTTTATACCGATAGCGGTGTAGATATTTCCATGTTTATACAGATGACGGTGTAGATATTTCCATGTTTATAGAGATGGCGGTGTAGATATTTCCATGTTTATAGAGATAGCGGTGTAGATATATCAATGTTCATAGAGATAGCAGTGAGGATATTTCCATGTTTATACTGATAGCAGTGTAGATATTTCCACTTTTATAGAGATAGCGGTTCAGATATTTCATATTTATACAGAGAGCGGTGTAGATATTTCCATGTTTATACAGATTGCGGTGTAGATATTTCCATGTTTATACAGATAGCGGTGTAGATATTTCCACGTTTATACAGATGGCGGTGTAGATATTTCCATCTTTCTACAAATGGCAGTATAGATATTTCTATGTTTATAGAGATGGCGGTGTAGATATTTCCATGTTTATATAGATGGCAGTGTAGATAATTTCTTGTTTATGTAGATGGCGTTGTAGATACCTCCATTGTTAAAGAGATGGCGGTGTTTACATTTCCATGTTGATGGAGATAGCGGTGTAGATATTTCCATGTTTATAGAGATAGCGGTGTAGTTATTTCCATGTTTACAGAGATAGCGGTGTAGATATTTCCATGTTTCTACAGATGACTGTGTAGATATTTCCATGTTTGTACAGATGGCAGTGTATATATTTCCATGTTTATAGAGATAGAAGTGTAGATATTTTCATGTTTATACATATTGCGGTGGAGATTTGTCCATGTTTATACAGATAGCAATGGAGATATTTCCACGTTAATACACATAGCGGTGTAGATATTTCCATGTTTATACAGATAGCGTTGTAGATATTTCCATGTTTATACAGATGGCTGTGCCGATATTTCCATGTTTATACAGAGTTCTCTGTAGATATTTCCATGTTTATATAGATGACAGCGCAGATATTTCCAGGTTTATACAGATGGCTGTGTAGATATTTCCATGTTTATACAGATGGCTGTGTAGATATTTCCATGTTTATACAGATGACTTTTTAGGTATTTCCACGTTCATACAGATGGCGGTGTAGATATTTCCATGTTTATAGAGATAGCTGTGTAGATATTTCCATGTTTACACAGATAGCGGTTTAGATATTTCCATGTTTATACAGATCGCGGTGTAGATATTTCCATGTTTATACAGATCGCGGTGTAGATATTTCCATGTTTATACCGATAGCGGTGTAGATATTTCCATGTTTATACAGATGACGGTGTAGATATTTCCATGTTTATAGAGATGGCGGTGTAGATATTTCCATGTTTATAGAGATAGCGGTGTAGATATATCAATGTTCATAGAGATAGCAGTGAGGATATTTCCATGTTTATACTGATAGCAGTGTAGATATTTCCACTTTTATAGAGATAGCGGTTCAGATATTTCATATTTATGCAGAGAGCGGTGTAGATATTTCCATGTTTATACAGATTGCGGTGTAGATATTTCCATGTTTATACAGATAGCGGTGTAGATATTTCCACGTTTATACAGATGGCGGTGTAGATATTTCCATCTTTCTACAAATGGCAGTATAGATATTTCTATGTTTATAGAAATGGCGGTGTAGATATTTCCATGTTTATATAGATGGCAGTGTAGATAATTTCTTGTTTATGTAGATGGCGTTGTAGATACCTCCATTGTTAAAGAGATGGCGGTGTTTACATTTCCATGTTGATGGAGATAGCGGTGTAGATATTTCCATGTTTATAGAGATAGCGGTGTAGTTATTTCCATGTTTATAGAGATAGCGGTGTAGATAATTCCATGTTTCTACAGATGACTGTGTAGATATTTCCATGTTTGTACAGATGGCAGTGTAGATATTTCCATGTTTATAGAGATAGAAGTGTAGATATTTTCATGTTTATACATATTGCGGTGGAGATTTGTCCATGTTTATACAGATAGCAATGGAGATATTTCCACGTTAATACACATAGCGGTGTAGATATTTCCATGTTTATACAGATAGCGTTGTAGATATTTCCATGTTTATACAGATGGCTGTGCCGATATTTCCATGTTTATACAGAGTTCTCTGTAGATATATCCATGTTTATATAGATGACAGTGCAGATATTTCCAGGTTTATAGAGATGGCTGTGTAGATATTTCCATGTTTATACAGATGGCTTTGTAGATATTTCCATGTTTATACAGATGACTTTGTAGGTATTTCCATGTTTATACAGATGGTGGTGTAGATATTTCCATGTTTATAGAGATAGCTGTGTAGATATTTCCATGTTTACACAGATAGCGGTTTATATATTTCCATGTTTATACAGATCGCGGTGTAGATATTTCCATGTTTATACAGATCGCGGTGTAGATATTTCCATGTTTATACCGATAGCGGTGTAGATATTTCCATGTTTATACAGATAACGGTGTAGATATTTCCATGTTTATAGGGATGGCGGTGTAGATATTTCCATGTTTATAGAGATAGCGGTGTAGATATATCAATGTTCATAGAGATAGCAGTGAGGATATTTCCATGTTTATACAGATAGCAGTGTAGATATTTCCACTTTTATAGAGATAGCGGTTCAGATATTTCATATTTATACAGAGAGCAGTGTAGATATTTCCATGTTTATACAGATTGCGGTGTAGATATTTCCATGTTTATACAGATAGCGGTGTAGATATTTCCACGTTTATACAGATGGCGGTGTAGATATTTCCATCTTTCTAGAAATGGCAGTGTAGATATTTCCATGTTTATAGAGATGGCGGTGTAGATATTTCCATGTTTATATAGATGGCAGTGTAGATATTTTCTTGTTTATGTAGATGGCGTTGTAGATACCTCCATGTTTAAAGAGATGGCAGTGTGTATATTTCCATGTTGATGGAGATAGCGGTGTAGATATTTCCATGTTTATAGAGATAGCGGTGTAGTTATTTCCATGTTTACAGAGATAGCGGTGTAGATATTTCCATGTTTCTACAGATGACTGTGTAGATATTTCCATGTTTGTACAGATGGCAGTGTATATATTTCCATGTTTATAGAGATAGAAGTGTAGATATTTTCATGTTTATACATATTGCGGTGGAGATTTGTCCATGTTTATACAGATAGCAATGGAGATATTTCCACGTTAATACACATAGCGGTGTAGATATTTCCATGTTTATACAGATAGCGTTGTAGATATTTCCATGTTTATACAGATGGCTGTGCCGATATTTCCATGTTTATACAGAGTTCTCTGTAGATATTTCCATGTTTATATGATGACAGTGCAGATATTTCCAGGTTTATACAGATGGCTGTGTAGATATTTCCATGTTTATACAGATGGCTGTGTAGATATTTCCATGTTTATACAGATGACTTTTTAGGTATTTCCACGTTCATACAGATGGCGGTGTAGATATTTCCATGTTTATAGAGATAGCTGTGTAGATAGTTCCATGTTTACACAGATAGCGGTTTAGATATTTCCATGTTTATACAGATCGCGGTGTAGATATTTCCATGTTTATACAGATCGCGGTGTAGATATTTCCATGTTTATACCGATAGCGGTGTAGATATTTCCATGTTTATACAGATGACGGTGTAGATATTTCCATGTTTATAGAGATGGCGGTGTAGATATTTCCATGTTTATAGAGATAGCGGTGTAGATCTATCAATATTCACAGAGATAGCAGTGAGGATATTTCCATGTTTATACAGATAGCAGTGTAGATATTTCCACTTTTATAGAGATAGCGGTTTAGATATTTCATATTTATACAGAGAGCGGTGTAGATATTTCCATGTTTATACAGATTGCGGTGTAGATATTTCCATGTTTATACAGATAGCGGTGTAGATATTTCCACGTTTATACAGATGGCGGTGTAGATATTTCCATCTTTCTACAAATGGCAGCGTGGATATTTCCATGTTTATAGAGACGGCGGTGTAGATATTTCCATGTTTATGTAGATGGCCGTGTAGATATTTTCTTGTTCATGTAGATGGCGTTGTAGATACCTCCATGTTTAAAGAGATGGCGGTGTGTGTATTTCCATGTTGATGTAGATAGCTGTGTAGATATTTCCATGTTTATAGAGATAGCGGTGTAGTTATTTCCATGTTTATAGAGATAGCGGTGTAGATATTTCCATGTTTCTACAGATGACTGTGTAGATATTTCCATGTTTGTACAGATGGCAGTGTAGATATTTCCATGTTTATAGAGATAGAAGTGTAGATATTTTCATGTTTATACATATTGCGGTGGAGATTTGTCCATGTTTATACAGATAGCAATGGAGATATTTCCACGTTAATACACATAGCGGTGTAGATATTTCCATGTTTATACAGATAGCGTTGTAGATATTTCCATGTTTATACAGATGGCTGTGCCGATATTTCCATGTTTATACAGAGTTCTCTGTAGATATTTCCATGTTTATATAGATGACAGTGCAGATATTTCCAGGTTTATACAGATGGCTGTGTAGATATTTCCATGTTTATACAGATGGCTGTGTAGATATTTCCATGTTTATACAGATGACTTTGTAGGTATTACCATGTTTATACAGATGGCGGTTTAGATATTTCCATGTTTATACAGATCGCAGTGTAGATACTTCCATGTTTATACAGATAGCGGTGTAGATATTTCCACGTTTATAAAGATCGCGGTGTAGATATTTCTATGTTTATAGAGATGGCGGTGTAGATATTTCCATGTTTATACAGATGACGGTGTAGATATTTCCATGTTGATAGAGATGGCGGTGTAGATATTTCCATGATTATAGAGATAGCGGTGTAGATATATCAATGTTCATAGAGTTAGCAGTGAGGATATTTCCATGTTTATACAGATAGCAGTGTAGATATTTCCACTTTTATAGAGATAGCGGTTTAGATATTTCATATTTATACAGAGAGCGGTGTATATATTTCCATGTTTATACAGATTGCGGTGTAGATATTTCCATGTTTATACAGATCGTGGTGTAGATATTTCCACGTTTATACAGATGGCGGTGTAGATATATCCATCTTTCTACAAATGGCAGTGTAGATATTTCCATGTTTATAGAGATGGCGGTGTAGATATTTCCATGTTTATATAGATGGCAGTGTAAATATTTTCTTGTTTATGTAGATGGCGTTGTAGATACATCCATGTTTAAAGAGATGGCGTTGTGTATATTTCCATGTTGATGGAGATAGCGGTGTAGATATTTCCATGTTTATAGAGATAGCGGTGTAGTTATTTCCATGTTTATAGAGATAGCGGTGTAGATATTTCCATGTTTCTACAGATGACTGTGTAGATATTTCCATGTTTGTACAGATGACAGTGTAGATATTTCCATGTTTATAGAGATAGAAGTGTAGATATTTTCATGTTTATACATATTGCGGTGGAGATTTGTCCATGTTTATACAGATAGCAATGGAGATATTTCCACGTTAATACACATAGCGGTGTAGATATTTCCATGTTTATACAGATAGCGTTGTAGATATTTCCATGTTTATACAGATGGCTGTGCCAATATTTCCATGTTTATACAGAGTTCTCTGTAGAAATTTCCATGTTTATATAGATGACAGTGCAGATATTTCCAGGTTTATACAGATGGCTTTGTAGATATTTCCATGTTTATACAGATGGCTGTGTAGATATTTCCATGTTTATACAGATGACTTTGTAGATGTTTCCATGTGTATACAGATGGCGGTGTAGATATTTCCATGTTTATAGAGATAGCTGTGTAGATATTTCCATGTTTACACAGATAGCGGTTTAGATATTTCCATGTTTATACAGATCGCGGTGTAGATATTTCCATGTTTATACAGATCGCGGTGTAGATATTTCCATGTTTATACCGATAGCGGTGTAGATATTTCCATGTTTATACAGATGACGGTGTAGATATTTCCATGTTTATAGAGATGGCGGTGTAGATATTTCCATGTTTATAGAGATAGCGGTGTAGATATATCAATGTTCATAGAGATAGCAGTGAGGATATTTCCATGTTTATACTGATAGCAGTGTAGATATTTCCACTTTTATAGAGATAGCGGTTCAGATATTTCATATTTATACAGAGAGCAGTGTAGATATTTCCATGTTTATACAGATTGCGGTGTAGATATTTCCATGTTTATACAGATAGCGGTGTTGATATTTCCACGTTTATACAGATGGCGGTGTAGATATTTCCATCTTTCTACAAATGGCAGTGTAGATATTTCCATGTTTATAGAGATGGCGGTGTAGATATTTCCATGTTTATATAGATGGCAGTGTAGATATTTTCTTGTTTATGTAGATGGCGTTGTAGATACCTCCATGTTTAAAGAGATGGCGGTGTGTATATTTCCATGTTGATGGAGATAGCGGTGTAGATATTTCCATGTTTATAGAGATAGCGGTGTAGTTATTTCCATGTTTACAGAGATAGCGGTGTAGATATTTCCATGTTTCTACAGATGACTGTGTAGATATTTCCATGTTTGTACAGATGGCAGTGTATATATTTCCATGTTTATAGAGATAGAAGTGTAGATATTTCCATGTTTATACATATTGCGGTGGAGATTTGTCCATGTTTATACAGATAGCAATGGAGATATTTCCACGTTAATACACATAGCGGTGTAGATATTTCCATGTTTATACAGATAGCGTTGTAGATATTTCCATGTTTATACAGATGGCTGTGCCGATATTTCCATGTTTATACAGAGTTCTCTGTAGATATTTCCATGTTTATATAGATGACAGTGCAGATATTTCCAGGTTTATACAGATGGCTGTGTAGATATTTCCATGTTTATACAGATGGCTGTGTAGATATTTCCATGTTTATACAGATGACTTTGTAGGTATTTCCATGTTTATACAGATGGCGGTGTAGATATTTCCATGTTTATACAGATCGCAGTGTAGATACTTCCATGTTTATACAGATAGCGGTGTAGATATTTCCACGTTTATAAAGATCGCGGTGTAGATATTTCTATGTTTATAGAGATGGCGGTGTAGATATTTCCATGTTTATACAGATGACGGTGTAGATATTTCCATGTTGATAGAGATGGCGGTGTAGATATTTCCATGATTATAGAGATAGCGGTGTAGATATATCAATGTTCATAGAGTTAGCAGTGAGGATATTTCCATGTTTATACAGATAGCAGTGTAGATATTTCCACTTTTATAGAGATAGCGGTTTAGATATTTCATATTTATACAGAGAGCGGTGTATATATTTCCATGTTTATACAGATTGCGGTGTAGATATTTCCATGTTTATACAGATCGTGGTGTAGATATTTCCACGTTTATACAGATGGCGGTGTAGATATATCCATCTTTCTACAAATGGCAGTGTAGATATTTCCATGTTTATAGAGATGGCGGTGTAGATATTTCCATGTTTATATAGATGGCAGTGTAAATATTTTCTTGTTTATGTAGATGGCGTTGTAGATACATCCATGTTTAAAGAGATGGCGTTGTGTATATTTCCATGTTGATGGAGATAGCGGTGTAGATATTTCCATGTTTATAGAGATAGCGGTGTAGTTATTTCCATGTTTATAGAGATAGCGGTGTAGATATTTCCATGTTTCTACAGATGACTGTGTAGATATTTCCATGTTTGTACAGATGACAGTGTAGATATTTCCATGTTTATAGAGATAGAAGTGTAGATATTTTCATGTTTATACATATTGCGGTGGAGATTTGTCCATGTTTATACAGATAGCAATGGAGATATTTCCACGTTAATACACATAGCGGTGTAGATATTTCCATGTTTATACAGATAGCGTTGTAGATATTTCCATGTTTATACAGATGGCTGTGCCAATATTTCCATGTTTATACAGAGTTCTCTGTAGAAATTTCCATGTTTATATAGATGACAGTGCAGATATTTCCAGGTTTATACAGATGGCTTTGTAGATATTTCCATGTTTATACAGATGGCTGTGTAGATATTTCCATGTTTATACAGATGACTTTGTAGATGTTTCCATGTGTATACAGATGGCGGTGTAGATATTTCCATGTTTATAGAGATAGCTGTGTAGATATTTCCATGTTTACACAGATAGCGGTTTAGATATTTCCATGTTTATACAGATCGCGGTGTAGATATTTCCATGTTTATACAGATCGCGGTGTAGATATTTCCATGTTTATACCGATAGCGGTGTAGATATTTCCATGTTTATACAGATGACGGTGTAGATATTTCCATGTTTATAGAGATGGCGGTGTAGATATTTCCATGTTTATAGAGATAGCGGTGTAGATATATCAATGTTCATAGAGATAGCAGTGAGGATATTTCCATGTTTATACTGATAGCAGTGTAGATATTTCCACTTTTATAGAGATAGCGGTTCAGATATTTCATATTTATACAGAGAGCAGTGTAGATATTTCCATGTTTATACAGATTGCGGTGTAGATATTTCCATGTTTATACAGATAGCGGTGTAGATATTTCCACGTTTATACAGATGGCGGTGTAGATATTTCCATCTTTCTACAAATGGCAGTGTAGATATTTCCATGTTTATAGAGATGGCGGTGTAGATATTTCCATGTTTATATAGATGGCAGTGTAGATATTTTCTTGTTTATGTAGATGGCGTTGTAGATACCTCCATGTTTAAAGAGATGGCGGTGTGTATATTTCCATGTTGATGGAGATAGCGGTGTAGATATTTCCATGTTTATAGAGATAGCGGTGTAGTTATTTCCATGTTTACAGAGATAGCGGTGTAGATATTTCCATGTTTCTACAGATGACTGTGTAGATATTTCCATGTTTGTACAGATGGCAGTGTATATATTTCCATGTTTATAGAGATAGAAGTGTAGATATTTCCATGTTTATACATATTGCGGTGGAGATTTGTCCATGTTTATACAGATAGCAATGGAGATATTTCCACGTTAATACACATAGCGGTGTAGATATTTCCATGTTTATACAGATAGCGTTGTAGATATTTCCATGTTTATACAGATGGCTGTGCCGATATTTCCATGTTTATACAGAGTTCTCTGTAGATATTTCCATGTTTATATAGATGACAGTGCAGATATTTCCAGGTTTATACAGATGGCTGTGTAGATATTTCCATGTTTATACAGATGGCTGTGTAGATATTTCCATGTTTATACAGATGACTTTGTAGGTATTTCCATGTTTATACAGATGGCGGTGTAGATATTTCCATGTTTATACAGATCGCAGTGTAGATACTTCCATGTTTATACAGATAGCGGTGTAGATATTTCCACGTTTATAAAGATCGCGGTGTAGATATTTCCATGTTTATAGAGATGGCGGTGTAGATATTTCCATGTTTATACAGATGACGGTGTAGATATTTCCATGTTGATAGAGATGGCGGTGTAGATATTTCCATGTTTATAGAGATAGCGGTGTAGATATATCAATGTTCATAGAGTTAGCAGTGAGGATATTTCCATGTTTATACAGATGACTTTGTAGGTATTTCCATGTTTATATAGATGGCGGTTTAGATATTTCCATGTTTATACAGATCGCGGTGTAGATACTTCCATGTTTATACAGATAGTGGTGTAGATATTTCCATGTTTATAGTGATAGCTGTGTAGATATTTCCATGTTTACACAGATAGCGGTTTAGATATTTCCATGTTTATACAGATCGCGGTGTAGTTATTTCCATGTTTATAGAGATGGCGGTGTAGATATTTCCATGTTTATACAGATAGCAGTGTAGATATTTCCATGTTTATACAGATGACGGTGTAGATATTTCCATGTTCATAGAGATGGCTGTGTAGATATTTCCATGTTTATAGAGATAGCGGTGTAGATATATCAATGTTCATAGAGATAGCAGTGAGGATATTTCCAGGTTTATACAGATAGCAGTGTAGATATTTCCACTTTTATAGAGATAGCGGTTCAGATAGTTCATATTTATACAGAGAGCGGTGTAGATATTTTCATGTTAATACAGATTGCGGTGTAGATATTTCCATGTTTATACAGATAGCGGTGTAGGTATTTCCACGTTTATACAGATGGCGGTGTAGATATTTCCATCTTTCTACAAATGGCAGTGTAGATATTTCCATGTTTATAGAGATGGCGGTGTAGATATTTCCATGTTTATATAGATGGCAGTGTAGATATTTTCTTGTTTATGTAGATGGCGTTGTAGATACCTCCATGTTTAAAGAGATGGTGGTGTGTATATTTCCATGTTGATGGAGATAGCGGTGTAGATATTTCCATGTTTATAGAGATAGCGGTGTAGTTATTTCCATATTTATAGAGATAGCGGTGTAGATATCTCCATGTTTCTACAGATGACTGTGTAGATATTTCCATGTTTGTACAGATGGCAGTGTAGATATTTCCATGTTTATAGAGATAGAAGTGTAGATATTTTCATGTTTATACATATTGCGGTGGAGAATTGTCCATGTTTATACAGATAGCAATGGAGTTATTTCCACGTTAATACACATAGCGGTGTAGATATTTCCATGTTTATACAGATAGCGTTGTAGATATTTCCATGTTTATACAGATGGCTGTGCCGATATTTCCATGTTTATACAGAGTTCTCTGTAGATATTTCCATGTTTATATAGATGACAGTGCAGATATTTCCAGGTTTATACATATGGCTGTGTAGATATTTCCATATTTATACAGATGGCTGTGTAGATATTTCCATGTTTATACAGATGACTTTGTAGGTATTTCCATGTATATACAGATGGCGGTGTAGATATTTCCATGTTTATAGTGATAGCTGTGTAGATATTTCCATGTTTACACAGATAGCGGTTTAGATATTTCCATGTTTATACAGATCGCGGTGTAGTTATTTCCATGTTTATACAGATCGCAGTGTAGATATTTCCATGTTTATACAGATAGCGGTGTAGATATTTCCATGTTTATACAGATGACGGTGTAGATATTTCCATGTTCATAGAGATGGCTGTGTAGATATTTCCATGTTTATAGAGATAGCGGTGTAGATATATCAATGTTCATAGAGATAGCAGTGAGGATATTTCCAGGTTTATACAGATAGCAGTGTAGATATTTCCACTTTTATAGAGATAGCGGTTTAGATAGTTCATATTTATACAGAGAGCGGTGTAGATATTTCCATGTTTATACAGATTGCGGTGTAGATATTTCCACGTTTATACAGATAGCTGTGTAGATATTTCCACGTTTATACAGATGGCGGTGTAGATATTTCCATCTTTCTACAAATGGCAGTGTAGGTATTTCCATGTTTATAGAGATGGCGGTGTAGATATTTCCATGTTTATATAGATGGCAGTGTAGATATTTTCTTCTTTATGTAGATGGCGTTGTAGATACCTCCATGTTTAAAGAGATGGCGGTGTGTATATTTCCATGTTGATGGAGATAGCGGTGTAGATATTTCCATGTTTATAGAGATAGCGGTGTAGTTATTTCCATGTTTACAGAGATAGCGGTGTAGATATTTCCATGTTTCTACAGATGACTGTGTAGATATTTCCATGTTTGTACAGATGGCAGTGTATATATTTCCATGTTTATAGAGATAGAAGTGTAGATATTTCCATGTTTATACATATTGCGGTGGAGATTTGTCCATGTTTATACAGATAGCAATGGAGATATTTCCACGTTAATACACATAGCGGTGTAGATATTTCCATGTTTATACAGATAGCGTTGTAGATATTTCCATGTTTATACAGATGGCTGTGCCGATATTTCCATGTTTATACAGAGTTCTCTGTAGATATTTCCATGTTTATATAGATGACAGTGCAGATATTTCCTGGTTTATACAGATAGCTGTGTAGATATTTCCATGATTATACAGATGGCTGTGTAGATATTTCCATGTTTATACAGATGACTTTTTAGGTATTTCCACGTTCATACAGATGGCGGTGTAGATATTTCCATGTTTATAGAGATAGCTGTGTAGATATTTCCATGTTTACACAGATAGCGTTTTAGATATTTCCATGTTTATACAGATCGCGGTGTAGATATTTCCATGTTTATACAGATGGCGGTGTAGATATTTCCATGTTTATACCGATAGCGGTGTAGATATTTCCATGTTTATACAGATGACGGTGTAGATATTTCCATGTTTATAGAGATGGCGGTGTAGATATTTCCATGTTTATAGAGATAGCGGTGTAGATCTATCAATATTCATAGAGATAGCAGTGAGGATATTTCCATGTTTATACAGATAGCAGTGTAGATATTTCCACTTTTATAGAGATAGCGGTTTAGATATTTCATATTAATACAGAGAGCGGTGTAGATATTTCCATGTTTATACAGATTGCGGTGTAGATATTTCCATGTTTATACAGATAGCGGTGTAGATATTTCCACGTTTATACAGATGGCGGTGTAGATATTTCCATCTTTCTACAAATGGCAGTGTAGGTATTTCCATGTTTATAGAGATGGCGGTGTAGATATTTCCATGTTTATATAGATGGCATTGTAGATATTTTCTTGTTTATGTAGATGGCGTTGTAGATACATCCATGTTTAAAGAGATGGCAGTGTGTATATTTCCATGTTAATGGAGATAGCGGTGTAGATATTTCCATGATAATAGAGATAGCGGTGTAGTTATTTCCATGTTTATAGAGATTGCGGTGTAGATATTTCCATGTTTCTACAGATGACTGTGTAGATATTTCCATGTTTGTACAGATGGCAGTGTAGATATTTCCATGTTTATAGAGATAGAAGTGTAGATATTTTCATGTTTATACATATTGCTGTGGAGATGTGTCCATGTTTATACAGATAGCAATGGAGATATTTCCACATTAATACACATAGCGGTGTAGATATTTCCATGTTTATACAGATAGCGTTGTAGATATTTCCATGTTTATACAGATGGCTGTGCCGATATTTCCATGTTTTTACAGAGTTCTCTGTAGATATTTCCATGTTTATATAGATGACAGTGCAGATATTTCCAGGTTTATACAGATGGCTGTTTAGATATTTCCATGTTTATACAGATGGCTGTGTAGATATTTCCATGTTTATACAGATGACTTTGTAGGTATTTCCATGTTTATACAGATGGCGGTTTAGATATTTCCATGTTTATACAGATCGCAGTGTAGATACTTCCATGTTTATACAGATAGCGGTGTAGATATTTCCACGTTTATAAAGATCGCGGTGTAGATATTTCCATGTTTATAGAGATGGCGGTGTAGATATTTCCATGTTTATACAGATGACGGTGTAGATATTTCCATGTTGATAGAGATGGCGGTGTAGATATTTCCATGATTATAGAGATAGCTGTGTAGATATATCAATGTTCATAGAGTTAGCAGTGAGGATATTTCCATGTTTATACAGATAGCAGTGTAGATATTTCCAATTTTATAGAGATAGCGGTTTAGATATTTCATATTTATACAGAGAGCGGTGTATATATTTCCATGTTTATACAGATTGCGGTGTAGATATTTCCATGTTTATACAGATCGTGGTGTAGATATTTCCAGGTTTATACAGATGGCGGTGTAGATATATCCATCTTTCTACAAATGGCAGTGTAGATATTTCCATGTTTATAGAGATGGCGGTGTAGATATTTCCATGTTTATATAGATGGCAGTGTAAATATTTTCTTGTTTATGTAGATGGCGTTGTAGATACATCCATGTTTAAAGAGATGGCGTTGTGTATATTTCCATGTTGATGGAGATAGCGGTGTAGATATTTCCATGTTTATAGAGATAGCGGTGTAGTTATTTCCATGTTTATAGAGATAGCGGTGTAGATATTTCCATGTTTCTACAGATGACTGTGTAGATATTTCCATGTTTGTACAGATGACAGTGTAGATATTTCCATGTTTATAGAGATAGAAGTGTAGATATTTTCATGTTTATACATATTGCGGTGGAGATTTGTCCATGTTTATACAGATAGCAATGGAGATATTTCCACGTTAATACACATAGCGGTGTAGATATTTCCATGTTTATACAGATAGCGTTGTAGATATTTCCATGTTTATACAGATGGCTGTGCCAATATTTCCATGTTTATACAGAGTTCTCTGTAGATATTTCCATGTTTATATAGATGACATTGCAGATATTTCCAGGTTTATACAGATGGCTGTGTAGATATTTCCATGTTTATACAGATGGCTGTGGAGATATTTCCATGTTTATACAGATGACTTTTTAGGTATTTCCACGTGTATACAGATGGCGGTGTAGATATTTCCATGTTTATAGAGATAGCTGTGTAGATATTTCCATGTTTACACAGATAGCGGTTTAGATATTTCCATGTTTATACAGATCGCGGTGTAGATATTTCCATGTTTATACAGATCGCGGTGTAGATATTTCCATGTTTATACAGATAGCGGTGTAGATATTTCCATGTTTATACAGATGACGGTGTAGATATTTCCATGTTTATAGAGATGGCGGTGTAGATATTTCCATGTTTATAGAGATAGCGGTGTAGATATATCAATGTTCATAGAGATAGCAGTGAGGATATTTCCATGTTTATACAGATAGCAGTGTAGATATTTCCACTTTTATAGAGATAGCGGTTTAGATAGTTCATATTTATACAGAGAGCGGTGTAGATATTTTCATGTTAATACACATTGCGGTGTAGATATTTCCAGGTTTATACATATAGCGGTGTAGGTATTTCCACGTTTATACAGATGGCGGTGTAGATATTTCCATCTTTCTACAAATGGCAGTGTAGATATTTCCATGTTTATAGAGATTGCGGTGTAGATATTTCCATGTTTATATAGATGGCAGTGTAGATATTTTCTTGTTTATGTAGATGGCGTTGTAGATACCTCCATGTTTAAAGAGATGGCTGTGTGTATATTTCCATGTTGATGGAGATAGCGGTGTAGATATTTCCATGTTTATAGAGATAGCGGTGTAGTTATTTCCATGTTGATGGAGATAGCGGTGTAGATATTTCCATGTTTCTACAGATGACTGTGCAGATATTTCCATGTTTGTACAGATGGCAGTGTAGATATTTCCATGTTTATAGAGATAGAAGTGTAGATATTTTCATGTTTATACATATTGCGGTGGAGATTTGTCCATGTTTATACAGATAGCAATGGGGATATTTCCACGTTAATACACATAGCGGTGTAGATATTTCCATGTTTATACAGATAGCGTTGTAGATATTTCCATGTTTATACAGATGGCTGTGCCGATATTTCCATGTTTATACAGAGTTCTCTGTAGATATTTCCATGTTTACATAGATGACAGTGCAGATATTTCCAGGTTTATACAGATGGCTGTGCCGATATATCCATGTTTATACAGAGTTCTCTGTAGATATTTCCATGTTCATATAGATGACAGTACAGATATTTCCAGGTTTATACAGATGGCTGTCTAGATATTTCCATGTTTATACAGATGGCTGTGTAGATATTTCCATGTTTATACAGATGACTTTGTAGTTATTTCCATGTTTATACAGATGGCGGTGTTGATATTTCCATGTTTATAGAGATAGCTGTGTAGATATTTCCATGTTTACACAGATAGCGGTTTAGCTATTTCCATGTTTATACAGATCGCGGTGTAGATATTTCCATATTTATACAGATCGCGGTGTAGATATTTCCATGTTTATACCGATAGCGGTGTAGATATTTCCATGTTTATACAGATGACGGTGTAGATATTTCCATGTTTATAGAGATGGCAGTGTAGATATTTCCATGTTTATAGAGATAGCGGTGTAGATATATCAATGTTCATAGAGACAGCAGTGAGGATATTTCCATGTTTATACAGATAGCAGTGTAGATATTTCCACTTTTATAGAGATAGCGGTTTAGATAGTTCATATTTATACAGTGAGCGGTGTAGATATTTTCATGTTAATACAGATTGCGGTGTAGATATTTCCATGTTTATACAGATAGCGGTGTAGGTATTTCCACGTTTATACAGATGGCGGTGTAGATATTTCCAACTTTCTACAAATGGCAGTGTAGGTATTTCCATGTTTATAGAGATGGCGGTGTAGATATTTCCATGTATATATAGATGGCAGTGTAGATATTTTCTTGTTTATGTAGATGGCGTTGTAGATACATCCATGTTTAAAGAGATGGCGGTGTGTATATTTCCATGTTGATGGAGATAGCGGTGTAGATATTTCCATGTTTATAGAGATAGCGGTGTAGTTATTTCCATGTTGATGGAGATAGCGGTGTAGATATTTCCATGTTTCTACAGATGACTGTGCAGGTATTTCCATGTTTGTACAGATGGCAGTGTAGATATTTCCATGTTTATAGAGATAGAAGTGTAGATATTTTCATGTTTATACATATTGCGGTGGAGATTTGTCCATGTTTATACAGATAGCAATGGAGATATTTCCACGTTAATACACATAGCGGTGTAGATATTTCCATGTTTATACAGATAGCGTTGTAGATATTTCCATGTTTATACAGATGGCTGTGCCAATATTTCCATGTTTATACAGAGTTCTCTGTAGATATTTCCATGTTTATATAGATGACAGTGCAGATATTTCCAGGTTTATACAGATGGCTGTGTAGATATTTCCATGTTTATACAGATGGCTGTGTAGATATTTCCATGTTTATACAGATGACTTTGTAGGTATTTCCATGTTTATGCAGATGGCGGTGTAGATATTTCAATGTTTATAGTGATAGCTGTGTAGATATTTCCATGTTTACACAGATAGCGGTTTACATATTTCCAGGTTTATACAGATCACGGTGTAGATATTTCCATGTTTATACAGAGAGCGGTGTAGATATTTCCATGTTTATACAGATTGCGGTGTAGATATTTCCATGTTTATAGAGATAGCTGTGTAGATATTTCCATGTTTACACAGATAGCGGTTTAGATATTTCCATGTTTATACAGATTGCGGTGTAGATATTTCCATGTTTATAGAGATGGCAGTGTAGATATTTCCATGTTTATATAGATGGCAGTGTAGATATTTCCATGTTTATATAGGTGGCAGTGTAGATATTTTCTTGTTTATGTAGATGGCGTTGTAGATACCTCCATGTTTAAAGAGATGGCGGTGTGTATATGTCCATGTTGAT
This sequence comes from Pan troglodytes, assembly GCF_028858775.2. NCBI lineage: Eukaryota > Metazoa > Chordata > Mammalia > Primates > Hominidae > Pan > Pan troglodytes. The sequence continues at coordinate 7,874,328 of NC_072410.2, read as the reverse complement.
GGAGATAGCGGTGTAGATATTTCCATGTTTATAGAGATAGCGGTGTAGTTATTTCCATGTTGATGGAGATAGCTGTGTAGATATTTCCATGTTTACACAGTTAGCGGTTTACATATTTCCATGTTTATACAGATCGCGGTGTAGATATTTCCATGTTTATACAGATCGCGGTGTAGATATTTCCATGTTTATACAGATAGCGGTGTAGATATTTCCAAGTTTATACAGATGACGGTGTAGATATTTCCATGTTTATAGAGATGGCTGTGTAGATATTTCCATGTTTATAGAGATAGCGGTGTAGATATATCAATGTTCATAGAGATAGCAGTGAGGATATTTCCATGTTTATACAGAGAGCAGTGTAGATATTTCCACTTTTATAGAGATAGCGGTTTAGATAGTTCATATTTATACAGAGAGCGGTGTAGATATTTCCATGTTTATAGAGATAGCGGTATAGTTATTTCCATGTTGATGGAGATAGCGGTGTAGATATTTCCATGTTTCTACAGATGAATGTGCAGATATTTCCATGTTTGTACAGATGGCAGTGTAGATATTTCCATGTTTATAGAGATAGAAGTGTAGATATTTTCATGTTTATACATATTGCGGTGGAGATTTGTCCATGTTTATACAGATAGCAATGGAGATATTTCCACGTTAATACACATAGCGGTGTAGATATTTCCATGTTTATACAGATAGCGTTGTAGATATTTCCATGTTTATACAGATGGCTGTGGCGATATTTCCATGTTTATACAGAGTTCTCTGTAGATATTTCCATGTTTACATAGATGACAGTGCAGATATTTCCAGGTTTATACAGATGGCTGTGCCGATATATCCATGTTTATACAGAGTTCTCTGTAGATATTTCCATGTTTATATAGATGACAGTACAGATATTTCCAGGTTTATACAGATGGCTGTCTAGATATTTCCATGTTTATACAGATGGCTGTGTAGATATTTCCATGTTTATACAGATGACTTTGTAGTTATTTCCATGTTTATACCGATGGCGGTGTTGATATTTCCATGTTTATAGAGATAGCTGTGTAGATATTTCCATGTTTACACAGATAGCGGTTTAGCTATTTCCATGTTTATACAGATCGCGGTGTAGATATTTCCATGTTTATACAGATCGCGTTGTAGATATTTCCATGTTTATACCGATAGCGGTGTAGATATTTCCATGTTTATACAGATGACGGTGTAGATATTTCCATGTTTATAGAGATGGCAGTGTAGATATTTCCATGTTTATAGAGATAGCGGTGTAGATATATCAATGTTCATAGAGACAGCAGTGAGGATATTTCCATGTTTATACAGATAGCAGTGTAGATATTTCCACTTTTATAGAGATAGCCTTTAGATATTTCATATTTATACAGAGAGCGGTGTAGATATTTCCATGTTTATACAGATTGCGGTGTAGATATTTCCATGTTTATACAGATAGCGGTGTAGGTATTTCCACGTTTATACAGATGGCAGTGTGGATATTTCCATCTTTCTACAAATGGCAGTGTAGATATTTCCATGTTTATAGAGATGGCGGTGTAGATATTTCCATGTTTATATAGATGGCAGTGTAGATATTTTCTTGTTTATGTAGATGGCGTTGTAGATACCTCCATGTTTAAAGAGATGGCGGTGTGTATATTTCCATGTTGATGGAGATAGCGGTGTAGATATTTCCACGTTTATAGAGATAGCGGTGTAGTTATTTCCATGTTTATAGAGATAGCGGTGTAGATATCTCCATGTTACTACAGATGACTGTGTAGATATTCCCATGTTTGTTCAGATGGCAGTGTAGATATTTCCATGTTTATAGAGATAGAAGTGTAGATATTTTCATGTTTATACATATTGCGGTGGAGATTTGTCCAAGTTTATACAGATAGCAATGGAGATATTTCCACGTTAATACACATAGCGGTGTAGATATTTCCATGTTTATACAGATAGCGTTGTAGATATTTCCATGTTTTTACGGATGGCTCTGCCGATATTTCCATGTTTATATAGATGACATTGCAGATATTTCCAGGTTTATACAGATGGCTGTGTAGATATTTCCATGTTTATACAGATGGCTGTGTAGATATTTCCATGATTATACAGATGACTTTGTAGGTATTTCCATGTTTATACAGATGGCGGTGTAGATATTTCCATGTTTATAGTGATAGCTGTGTAGATATTTCCATGTTTACACAGATAGCGGTTTACATATTTCCATGTTTATACAGATCGCGGTGTAGATATTTCCATGTTTATACAGATCGCAGTGTAGATATTTCCAGGTTTATACAGATAGCGGTGTAGATATTTCCATGTTTATACAGATGACGGTGTAGATATTTCCATGTTTATAGAGATGGCGGTGTAGATATTTCCATGTTTATAGAGATAGCGGTGTAGATATATCAATGTTCATAGAGATAGCAGTGAGGATATTTCCATGTTTATACAGATAGCAGTGTAGATATTTCCACTTTTATAGAGATAGCGGTTTAGATAGTTCATATTTATACAGAGAGTGGTATAGATATTTTCATGTTAATACAGATTGCGGTGTAGATATTTCCATGTTTATACAGATAGCGGTGTAGGTATTTCCACGTTTATACAGATGGCGGTGTAGATATTTCCATCTTTCTACAAATGGCAGTGTAGATATTTCCATGTTTATAGAGATGGCGGTGTAGATATTTCCATGTATATACACATGGCTGTGTAGATATTTCCATGTTTATACAGATGGCGGTGTAGATATTTCCATGTTTATACAGATAAATTTGTAAGTATTTCCATGTTCATACAGATGGCGGTGTAGATATTTCGAGGTTTATAGAGATAGCAGTGCAGGTATTTCCATGTTTATACAGATAGCGGTGTCGATATTTCCATGTTTATACTGATCGTGGTGTAGATATTTCCATGTTTATATAGATGGCGGTGTAGATATTTCCATATTCATAGAGACAGCGGTGTTGATGTTTCCATGTTTATAGAGATAGCGCTGTGGATATTTCCATGTTTATACAGATAGGGGTGTAGATATTTCCGTGTTTACAGAGATGGCGGTGTAGATATTTCCATGTTTATAGATATAGCGGTGTAGATATTTCCATATTTATACAGATAGCGGTGCAGATATTTCCATGTTTATGCAGATGGCGGTGTAGATATTTCAATGTTTATACAGATGGTGGTGTATATATTTCCTTGTTTATACTGATAGCGGTGTAGATATTTCCATGTTTATTCAGATAGCGGAGTATATATTTCCATGTTTACAGAGATAGCGGTGTAGATATTTCCATGTTTATACAGATAGCATTTAGATACTTCAATGTTTATACAGGGGGCGGTGTAGATATTTCCATGTTTATACAGATAGCAGTGTAGATATTTCCATGTTTACACAGGTAGCGGTGCAGAAATTTCCAAGTTTATACAGATCGCGGTGTAGATAGTTCCATCTTTCCACAGATGGCAGTGTGGATATTTCCATGTTTATAGAGATGTCGGTGTAGTTATTTCCATATTTATATTGATAGCGTTGTAGATATTTCCATGTTCATGCAGATGGCGGTGTAGATATTTCCATGTTTATAGAGATAGCGGTGTAGTTATTTCCATGTTTATAGAGATAGCGCTGTAGATATTTCCATACTTATACAGATAGCGGAGCAGATATTTCCATGTTTATACAGATGGCGGTGTAGATATTTCCATGTTTATATAGATGGCGATGTAGATATTTCCTTCTTTATGCTGATTGCTGTGTAGGTATTTCCATGTTTATACAGATAGCGGTGTAGATATTCCCATGTTTACAGAGTTAACGTTGCACATATTTCCATCTTTGCACAGATTGCGGTGTACATATTTCCATCTTTACACAGAAAACTGTGTAGATATTTCCAAGTCTACACAGATAACTGTGTAGATATTTCCATGTTTACACAGATAGTGTTGTAGACATTTCCATGTTTATACATATAGTGGAGTAGATATTTCCACTTTTATACAGATAGCGGTGTAGATATTTCCACGTTTATACAGATAGCGTTGTAGATATTTCCACGTTTATACAGATAGCGGTGTAGATATTTCCACTTTTATACAGATAGCTGTGTAGATATTTCCACGTTTTACAGATAGCGATGTAGATATTTAAATGTTTATACTGATGGCGTTGTAGATATTTCCATGTTTATGCAGATGGCGGTGTAGATATTTCCAGGTTTATGCATCTGGCAGTGTTAGATATTTCCAAGTTTATCGAATGGCGGTGAAGATATTTCCACGTTTATAGAGATAGCGGTGTAGATATTTCCATGTTTATAGAGATAGTGGTGTACGTATTTCCATGTTTATAGTGATAGCGGTGTAGATATTTCCATGTTTATGCAGATAGCGGTGTACATATTTCCATGTTTATACAGGTAGCGGTGTAGATATTTCCATGTTTATACAGATCGCGGTGTAGATATTTCCATTTTCCACAGATGGCAGTGTAGATATTTCCATGTTTATGCAGATCGCGGTGGAGATATTTCCATGTTTATACAGATAGCGGTGTAGAAATTTCCATGTTTACAAAGATAGCAGTGTAGATACTTTCATGTTCATAGAGATAGCGGTGTAGGTGTTTCCATGTTTATAATGATAGCGGTGCAGATATTTCTATGTTTATGCAGATAGCAGTGGAGATATTACCATGTTTATACACATAGCGGTGTTCATATTTCCATGTTTATGGAGACAGTGGTGTAGGTATTTCCATATTTATACAGATAGCGGTGCAGATATTCCCATGTTTATACAGATGCCTATGCAGATATTTCTATATTTATATAGAGGGCTGTGTAGATATTTCCATGTTTATACAGATGGCAGTGTAGATATTTCCATGTTCCTACACATGACTGTTTAGTTATTTCCATGTTTATACAGATGGCTTTGCAGGAATTTCCTTGTTTATAGAGATAGCGGTGTAAATATTTCCATGTTTTATACAGATCGTGGTGTAGATATTTCCATATTTATACAGACCGCAGTGTTGATATTTCCGTGTTTATACAGATAGCGGTGTAGATAATTCCATGTCTGTACAGATGGCGGTGTTGATGTTTCCATTTATACACAGATTGCCGTGTGGGTATTTCCATGTTTATACAGATGGCAGTGTATATATTTCCATGTTTATAGAGATGTTGGTGTAGATATTTCCATGTTTATACAGATGACGGTGTAGATATTTTCAGGTTTATAAAGATAGCGGTGTGGATATTTTCATGTTTATAGAGATAGCGGTGGAGAGATTTCCATGTTTATACAGTTTGCGCTGTAGATATTTGCATGTTTATACAGATGGCGGTGTAGATATTTCCATGTTTATACAGATAGCGGTGGAGATATTTCCATGTTTGTACAGATTGCGGTGTAGATATTTCCATGTTTCTACAGATGACTGTGTAGATATTTCCATATTTTTACAGATGGCGGTGTAGATATTTCCATGTTTATAAAAATAGCGGTTTTGCTATTTCCATGTTTATACAGATAGCGATGTAGATATTTCCATGTTTATAGAGATGGCTGTGTAGATATTTCCATGTTTATACAGATTGCAGTGTAGATATTTCCGTGTTTATACAGATAGTGGTGTGGATATTTCTATGTTTATACCGATGACTGTGTACGAATTTCCATGTTTATACAGAAGGCGGTTTAGATATTTCCATATTTATAGAAATAGCCATGTAGATATTTCCATGTTTATACAGATAGCGGTGTAGACATTTCCATGTTGATAGAGATAGCGGTGTAGATATTTCCATATTTATACAGATAGCGGTGTAGATATTTCCATGTTTATGCAAATAGCGTTGTAGATGTTTCCATGTTTATACAGATAGCGGTGTAGATATATCAATGTTTATACAGATCGTGGTGTAGATATTTCCATGTTTATACAGACAACGGTGTAGATATTTCCATGTTTATATAGATAGCGGAGTTTATATTTCCATATTTTGAGAGATAGATGTGTAGATATTTCCATATTTGCACAGATTGCCTTGTAGATATTTCCACATTTATACAGATATCGTTTTAGATATTTCCATGTTTATACAGATAACGGTATAGATAATTCCATCTTTATACAGATGACTGTGTAGATATTTCCATGTGTATACAGATGGCAGTGTAGATATTGCCATGTTTATGCAGATAGCGGTGTGGCTATTTCCATGTTTATAGAGATAGTGTTGAAGATATTTCCATGTTTATAGAGGTGGCTGTGTAGATATTTCCATGTTTATACAGATGGCAATGTAGATATTTCCACGTTTATACAGATAGTGGTGTAGATATTTCCATGTTTATACAGATGACTTTTTAGGTATTTCCATGTATATACTGATGGCAGTGTAGATATTTCCATGTTTATAGAGATAGCAGTGTAGATATTTCCATGTTTATACAGATAGCGGAGTAAATGTTTCCATGTTTATACAGATAGCGGTGTAGATATTAACATGTTTATACAGATAGCGGTTTAGATATATCCATGTTTATACAGATTGTGGTGTAGATATTTCCATGTTTATACAGATAGCGGTGTAGATATTTCCTTGTTTGTACAGATAGTGGTGTAGATATTTACATGTTTACAGAGGCAGAGGTGTAGATATTTCCATTTTCACACAGATTGTGGTGAACATATTTCCATGTTTACACAGACAGCTGTGAAGATATTTCCATGTTTACACAGATAGTGTTGTAGATATTTCCATGTTTCTAGAGATTGCAGTGTAGATATTTCCATGTTTATAAAGATAGCGGTGTAGATATTTCCATGTTTATACAGATAGCGGTGGAGATATTTCAAAGTTTGTAGAGATAGCACTGTAGATATTTCCATGTTTTTACAGATGGGGGTGTAGATATTTCCCTGTTTATAGAGATTACTCTGTAGATATTTCCATGTTTTTTACAGATGGCGGTGTAAATAGTTCCATGTTCCGCAGATAGCGGTGTGGATATTTCCATGTTTATATAGATAGCGATGTAGATATGTCCATGTTTATAGAGATGGCTGTGTAGTTATTTCCACGTTTATACAGATTTCAGTGTAGATATTTCCATGTTTATACAGATAGTGGGGTAGATATTTCCATGTTTATACAGATGACTGTGTAGGTATTTCCATGTCTATACATGTGGCGGTGTAGATATTTCCATGTTTAGAGAGATAGCCATGAAGATATTTCCATGTTTATACAGACAGCGATGTAGACATTTCCATGTTTATATAGATAGCGGTGTAGATATTTCCATAGTTATACAGATTGCGGTGTAGATATTTCCATATTTATACAGATAGTGGTGTAGATGTTTCCATGTTTATACAGATAGCGGTGTAGATATATCCATGTTTATACATATCGTGGTGTATATATTTCCATGTTTATACAGATAGCGGTGTAGATATTTCCATGTTTATACAGATAGCGGTGTAGATATTTCCATATTTACAGAGATAGAGGTGTAGATATTTCCATATTTGCACAGATTGCGGTGTACATATTTCCACGTTTATACAGATAGCGGTGTAGATATTTCCATGTTTATACAGATAGCGGTGTAGATATTTCCATGTTTATACAGATAGCGTAGTAGATATATCCATGTTTATACAGATAGCGGTGCAGACATTTCCATGTTTATACAGATCGCGGTGTAGATATTTCCATGTTTATAGAGATAGCGGTGTAGTTATTTCCATGTTTATAGAGATAGCGGTGTAGATATTTCCATGTTTCTACAGATGACTGTGTAGATATTTCCATGTTTGTACAGATGGCAGTGTAGATATTTCCATGTTTATAGAGATGGCGGTGTAGATATTTCCATGTTTATACAGATAATGGTGTAAATATTTCCATGTTTACAGAGACAGAGGTGTAGATATTTCCATATTCACACAGATTGCGGTGTACATATTTCCATATTTACACCGACAGCTGTGAAGTTATTCCCATGTTTACACAGATACTGTTGTAGATGTTTCCATGTTTATAGAGATTGCAGTGCAGATATTTCCATGTTTATAGAGATAGCGGTGGAGATATTTCCATGTTTATACAGAGAGCGGTGTAGGTATTTCCATGTTTATACACATAGCGGTGTACATATTTCGATGTTTATAGAGACAGCGGTGTAAATATTTCCTTATTTATACATATAGTGGTGTAGATATTTCCATGTTTTTACAGAGAGCGGTGTAGGTATTTCCATCTTTATTCAGAGAGTGCTGTACATATTTCCATGTTTATACAGATCACTGTGTGGATATTTCCATGTTTATACAGATAACGTTGTAGATATTTCCATCTTTATACAAACGGTGGTGTAGATATTTCCATGTTCCTACACATGACTGTGTAGATATTTCCATGTTTATACAGATGGCGGTGTAGATATTTGCAAATTTATAGAGATAGCGGTGTAGATATTTCCATCTTTCTACAGATGGCAGTGTCGATATTTCCATGTTTACACAGATGGTGGTGTAGATATTTCCATATTTATACAGATGCCTGTGTAGATATTTCCATGTTTATACAGATGGTGTAGTAGATGTTTCCATGTTTATTCAGATGACTGTGTAGATATTTCCATGCTTTTACAATGGCAATGTAGATATTTCAATGTTTATAGAGATGGCGCTGTTAATATTTCCATGTTTATACAGATAACGGTGGAGATATTTCCATGTTTATACAGAGAGCAGTGGAGATATTTCCATGTTTATACACATAGCGGTGTACATATTTCCATGTTTATAGAGACAGCGGTGTAAGTATATCCATGTTTATACAGATAGCGGTGCAGATATTTCCATGTTTATACAGATGCCTATGCAGATATTTCTATATTTATAAAGAGGGCTGTGTAGATATTTCTATGTTTATACATATGGCAGTGTAGATATTTAAATGTTCCTACACATGACTGTGTAGGTATTTCCACGTTTATACAGATGTCTTTATAGATATTTCTGTGTTCATAGAGCTAGCGGTGCAGATATTTCCATGTTTATACAGATAGCGATGTATATATTTCCATGTTTATACAGATCGTGGTGTAGATATTTCCATGTTTATACAGATACCGTTGTAGATATTTCCATGTTTATACAGACCGCAGTGTAGATATTTCCATGTTTATAAAGATATCAGTGTAGATATTTCCATGTTTGCACAGATGGCAGTGTTGATGTTTCCCTCTATACACAGATAGCCCTGTTGGTATGCCCATGTGTATACAGATGGCATTGTAGATATTTCCATGTTTATACAGATGGTGGTGTAGATATTTCCATGTTTGCACAGATGACAGTATAGATATTTCCATGTTTATACAGATGGCGGTGTAGGTATTTCCATGTTTATAGAGACAGCGGTTTAGATATTTCCATATTTATACAGATAACGGTGTAGAAATATCCATGTTTATACAGATCGCTGTGTAGATATTTCCATGTTTATACAGATCGCGGTGTAGATATTTCCATGTTTATACTGATAGCGGTGTTGGTATTTCCACGTTTATACAGATAGCGATGTAGATATTTCCATGTTTATACAGCTCGCGGTTCAGATATTTATATCTTTATACAGATGGCATTGTATATATTTCCCTATTCATACAGATGGCGGTGTAGATGTTTCCATGTTTATACAGATGGCGGAGTAGTTAGTTCCATGTTTATGGAGATGGCAGTGTAGATATTTTCATGTTTATAGAGATGGCGGTGTAGATATTTCCATGTTTATAGAGATAGCAGTGAAGATATTTACATGTTTATACAGATGGCTGTGTAGATATTTCCATGTGTATACAGATGGCATTGAAGATATTTCCATGTTTATACAGACGTCTATATAGGCATTTCCATGTTTTTACACATGGCCGTGCAGATAATTCCATGTTTATTGAGATAGCGGTGTAGATATTTCCATGTTTGTACAGATGGCGGTGCTGATATTTCCATCTATACACAGATGGCCGTGTAGATATTTCCATGTTTATACAGATGGCGGCGTAGATATTTCCATGTTTATACAGATAGCGGTGTAGTTATTTCCATGTTTACACAGATGGTGGTGTAGATATTTCCGTGTTTATACACATGGCGGAGTAGATACTTCCATCTTTATGGAGATGGCAGTGTAGATATTTTCATGTTTATAGAGATGGCGGTGTAGATATTTCCATATTTATAGAGATAGCGGTGTAGATATTTCCATCTTTCTACAGATGGCAGTGTAGATATTTCCATGTTTATACAGATGGCTGTGTAGATATTTTCATATTTATACAGAAGTCAGTGTAGATATTTCCATGTGTATACAGATGGTATTGTAGGCATTTCCATGTTTATACAGATGGTGTAGGATTTGTTTCCATGTTTATTCAGATGACTGTGTAGATATTTCCATGCTTTTACAGATGGCAGTGTAGATACTTCAATGTATATAGAGATGGCGCTGTAGATATTTCCATGTTTATAGAGATAACGGTGGAGATATTTCCATGTTTATACAGACAGCAGTGGAGATATTTCCATGTTTATACACATAGCGGTGTACATATTTCGATGTTTATAGAGACAGCGGTGTAGGTATTTCCATGTTTATACAGATAGCGGTGCAGATATTTCCATGTTTATACAGATGCCTATGCAGATACTTCCATATTTATACAGAGCGTTGTGTAGATATTTCTATGTTTACACAGATGGCAGTGTAGATATTTAAATGTTCCTACACATGACTGTGTAGGTATTTCCACGTTTATACAGATGTCTTTATATATATTTCCATGTTTATAGACATAGCGGTGCTGATATTTCCATGTTTATACAGATACCGTTGTAGATATTTCCATGTTTATACAGACCGCAGTGTAGATATTCCCATGTTTATAGAGATAGCAGTGTAGATATTTCCATGTTTGCACAGATGGCGGTGTTGATGTTTCCATCTATACACTGATTGCCATGTAGGTATTTCCATGTGTATACAGATGGCATTGTAGATATTTCCATGTTTATACAGATGGTGGTGTAGATATTTCCATGTTTACACAGATGCCTGTATAGGTATTTCCATGTTTATACAGATGGCGGTGTAGATATTTCCATGTTTATAGAGACAGCGGTGTAGATATTTCCATATTTATACAGATAATGGTGTAGAAATATCCATTTTTCTACAGATCGCAGTGTAGATATTTCCATGTTTATACAGATCGCGGTGTAGCTATTTCCATGTTTATACAGATAGCGGTGTAGGTATTTCCATGTTTATACAGATAGCGGTGTACATATTTCCATGTTTATAGAGATAGCGGTGTAGGTATTTCCATGTTTATAGACATAGCGGTGTAGATATTTCCATGTTTATATAGATGGCGTTGTAGATATTTTCATGTTTATACCGATAGCGGTGTTGGTATTTCCACGTTTATACAGATAGCGATGTAGATATTTCCATGTTTATAAAGCTCGCAGTGCAGATATTTATATCTTTATACAGATGGCATTGTAGATATTTCCCTATTCACACAGATGGTGGTGTAGATGTTTCCATGTTTATACAGATGGCAGAGTAGTTAGTTCCATGTTTATGGAGATGGCAGTGTAGATATTTTCATGTTCATAGAGATGGCGGTGTAGATATTTCCATGTTTATAGAGATAGCAGTGTAGATATTTACATGTTTATACAGATGGCTGTGTAGATATTTCCTTGTGTATACAGATGGCATTGTAGATATTTCCATATTTATACTGATGAATGTATAGGTATTTCCATGTTTTTACAGATGGCAGTGGAGATATTTCCATGTTTATAGAGATAGCGGTGTAGATATTTCCATGTTTGTACAGATGGTGGTGCTGATATTTCCATCTATAAACAGATGGCCGTGTAGATATTTCCATGTTTATACAGATGGCGGCATAGATATTTCCATGGACATGCAGATGGCGGTGTAGATATTTCCATGTTTATACAGATAGTGGTGGAGTTATTTCCATGTTTACACAGATGGTGGTGTTGAAATTTCCGTGTTTATACACATGGCGGAGTAGATACTTTCATTTTTATGGAGATGGCAGTGTAGATATTTTCATGTTTATAGAGATGGCGGTGTAGATATTTCCATATTTATAGAGATAGCGGTGCAGATATTTCCATGTTTATTAAGATAGCGGTGTATATATTTCCATGTTTATACAGATAGCGGTGCAGATATTTCCATGTTTGTACAGATGGCGGTGTTGATACTTCCATCTATACACAGATGACCGTGTATATATTTCCATGTTTATACAGATGGCGGCACAGATATTTCTATGGATATGTAGATGGTGGTGTAGATATTTCCATGAATATACAGATAGCGCTGTACTTATTTCCATGTTTATATAGAGAGCGGTGTAGATATTTCCATGGATGTACACATGGCTGTGTAGATATTTCCATGTTTATACAGATGGCGGTGTAGATATTTCCATGTTTATACAGATAACTTTGTAAGTAATTCCATGTTTATACAGATGGCAGTGTAGATATTTCGATGTTTATAGAGATAGCAGTGGAGATATTTCCATGTCTATACAGATAGCGGTGTAGTTCTTTCAATGTTTATATAGATAGCGGTGTAGAAATTTTCATGTATATACACATGGCTATGTAGATATTTCTATGTTTATACAGATGGCGGTGTAGCTATTTCCATGTTTATAGAGATAGCGGTGTAGATATTTCCATGTTTATACATATAGCGGTGTAGATATTTCCATGTTTATACAGATCGCGGTGCAGATATTTCCATGTTTACAGAGATGGTGGTGTAGATATTTCCGTGTTTATACACATGGCGGAGTAGATACTTCCATCTTTATGGAGATGGCAGTGTAGATATTTTCATGTTTATAGAGATGGCGGTGTAGATATTTCCATATTTATAAAGATAGCGGTGTAGATATTTCCATCTTTCTACAGATGACAGGGTAGATATTTCCATGTTTATACAGATGGCGGTGTAGATATTTCCATATTTATACTGATGTCTGTGTAGATATTTCCATGTGTATACAGATGGTATTGTAGCTATTTCCATGGTTATAGAGATGGTTGTGTAGATGTTTCCATGTTTATTCAGATGACTGTGTAGATATTTCCATGCTATTACAGATGGCAGTGTAGATATTTCAATGTTTATAGAGATGGCGCTGTAGATATTTCCATGTTTATAGAGATAACGGTGGAGATATTTCCATGTTTATACAGAGAGCAGTGGAGATATTTCCATGTTTATACACATAGCGGTGTACATATTTCCATGTTTATAGAGACAGCGGTGTAGGTATTTGAATGTTTATACAGATAGCGGTGCAGATATTTCCATGTTTATACAGATGCCTATGCGGATATTTCCATATTTATACAGAGGGCCGTGTAGATATTTCCATGTTTATAGAGATAGCAGTGTAGATATTTCCATTTTTGCACAGATGGCAGTGTTGATGTTTCCATCTATACACAGATTGCCATGTTGATATTTCCATGTGTATACAGATGACATTGTAGATATTTCCATGTTTATACAGATGGCGGTGTAGATATTTCCATGTTTATAGAGATAGCGGTGTAGATATTTCCATATTTATACAGATAACGGTGTAGAAATTTCCATGTTTATACAGATAGCGCTGTAAATATTTCCATGTTTATACAGATCACGGTGTAGGTATTTCCATGTTTATAGAGATAGCGGTGTAGATATTTCCATGTTTGTACAGACCGTGGTGGAGATATTTCCATGTTTATACAGATAGCGGTGTAGATATTTCCATTTTGTACAGATGGCGGTGTTGATATTTCCATCTATACACAGATGACCGTGTATATATTTCCATGTTTATACAGATGGCGGCGCAGATATTTCTATGGATATGTAGATGGTGGTGCAGATATATCCATATTTATACAGATATCGCTGTACTTATTTCCATGTTTATATAGAGAGCGGTGTAGATATTTCCATGGATGTACACATGGCTGTGTAGATATTTCCATGTTTATACAGATGGCGGTGTAGATATTTCCATGTTTATACAGATAACTTTGTATTTCCATGTTTATACAGATGGCGGTGCAGATATTTCGATGTTTATAGAGATAGCAGTGGAGATATTTCCATGTTTATACAGACGTCGGTGTAGATATTTCGATGTTTATAGAGGTAGCAGTGGAGATATTTCCATGTTTATACAGATAGCGGTGTAGATATTTCCATGTTTATACTGATCATGGTGTAGATATTTCCGTGTTTATAGAGATGACGGTGTAGATATTTCCTTGTTCATAGAGGTAGCGGTGTTGATTTTTCCATGTTTTTAGGGATAGCTGTGTGGATATTTCCATGTTTATACAGATAGGGGTGTAGATATTTCCATGTTTATAGAGATGGCGGTGTAGATATTTCCATCTTTGCAGAGATTGCGGTGAAGTTATTTCCATTTTCACACAGAGAGCGGTGTAGATATTTCAGTCGTTGCACAGATTGTGCTGTAGATATTTCTATCTTTACACAGATAGAGTTGTAGATATTTCCATGTTTACTCAGACAGCGGTGTAGATATTTCCATGTTTACACAGAGAGCGTTGTATATATTTGCATGTTGATACAGATAGTGGTGAAAGTGTTTCCATGTTTATACAGATAGCGGTGGAGATATTTCCATGTTTATACAGATAGCGATGGAGATATTTCCATGTTTATACAGATTGAGGTGTAGATATTTCCAAGTTTATACAGATAGCGGTGTAGATATTTAAATGTTTTTACAGATAGCGATGTAGTTATTTCCATGTTTATACAGATAGCGATGTAGGTATTTCCATGTTTATAGAGATAGCGGTGTAGACATTTCAATGTTTATAGAGATAGTGGTGTAGATAATTCTATGTTTACAGAGAGAGCGGTGTAGATATTTCCATGTTTATAGAGATGGCGGTGTAGATAGTTTCATATTTATGGAGATGGCGGTGTAGATATTTCCATGTTTATAGAGATAGCGGTGTAGGTATTTCCATGTTTATAGAGATAGCGGTGTAGGTACTTCCATATGTATGCAGATGGCAGTGTAGATATTTCCATGTTTATAGAGATGGTAGTGTAGATATTTCTATGCTTATACAGATGACTGTGTAGCTATTTCCATGTTTATACAGATGGCGGTGTAGATATTTCCAAGTTTATAGAGATAGCGGTGCAGAAATTTCCATGTTTATATAGATAGCGGTGGAGACAATTCCATGTATATAAATATAGCGGTGTAGATATTTCCATATTTATACTGACATAGGTGTTTGTATTTCCATGTTTATATATATAGCGGCATAGATATTTCCATGTTCATAAGGATTGCGTTGTAGGTATTTCCATGTTTATATAGATAGCGGTGTAAATATTTCCATGTTTATACAGATCGCAGTGTAGATATTTCCAAGTTTATACAGATGGCGGTGTAAATATTTCCATGTTTATACAGATCGCAGTGTAGATATTTCCAGGTTTATACAGATGAAGGTGTAGATATTTCCATGTTTATAGAGATGACTTTGTAGATATTTCCATGTTTTTACAGATGGCGGTGTTGATATTTCCATGTTTATACAGATAGTGGTGTGGCTATTTCCATGTTTATACATATAGCGTTGTAAACATTTCGATGTTTATAGAGATAGCGGTGTAGATATTTCCATATTTAAACAGATCGCAGTGTATATATTTCCATGTTTATACAGATAGCATTGAAGGTATTTCCATGTTCATACAGATTGCTGTGTAGGTATTTCCGTGTTTATAGAAATAGCCGTGGAGATATGTCCATGTTTATACAGATAATGTTGTAGATATTTCCCTGTTTATAAACATTGCGGTGGAGGTATTTCCATGTTTATAGAGATAGCAGTGTAGATATTTCCATGTTTATACAGATGGCTGTGTAGATATTTACATGTGTTTAGAGTTGGCAGTGTAGATATTTCCATGTTTATACAGATGGAGGTGTAGATATTTCCATATTTATAGAGATGACTGTGTAGATATTTCCATGTTTATACAGATTGTGGTGTAGATATTTCCATGTTTATACAGATAGCTGTGTAGATATTTCCATGTTTATACAGATAGCGGTGTAGATATTTCCATGTTTATACAGATTGTGGTGTAGATATTTCCATGTTTATGCAGGTATTGGTGTAGGCATTTCGATGTTTATAGAGATAGCGGTGTAGATATTTCCATGTTTATACAGATAGCGGTGTAGATATTGCCATGTTTACAGAGATAGAGCTGTAGATATTTCAGTATTTGCACAGATTGCGGTGTAGATATTTCCATCTTTACACAGATAGCGGAGTACATATCTCCATGTTTACACAGACAGCTGTGTAGATATTTCCATGTTTGCACAGATAGTGTTGTAGATATTTCCATGTTTATACAGATAGCGGTGTAGATATTTTCATGTTTATACAGATGGCGGTGTAGGTGTTTCCATGTTTATACAGAGAGCGGTGTAGATGTTTCCATGTTTATACAGATAGCGGTGTAGATATTTCCATGTTCATACAGATAGCAGTGGAGATATTTCCATGTTTATACAGATAACGGTGGAGATATTTCCATGTTTATAGAGATAGCGGTGTAGATATTTCCATATTTATAGAGATAGCGGTGTTGTTATTTCCATGTTTATACAGATGGCGGTGCAGGTATTTCCATGTTTATAGAGATGGCGGTGTAGATATTTCTATGTTTATAGAGATAGCGGTGTTGGTATTTCCATGTTTATAGAGATGGCGTTGTAAGTATTTCCATGTTTATAGAGATAGCATTGAAGATATTTCCATGTTTATACATGTAGCGGTGTAGATATTTCCATATTTTTACAGATGGCTGTGTAGATATTTCCATGTTTATACAGATAGCGTTTTAGCTATTTCCATGTTTATTCAGATAGAGATGTAGATATTTCCATGTTTATAGAGATGGCTGTGTAGATATTTCCATGTTTATACAGATGGCAGTGTAGATATTTCCGTGTTTATACAGATAGTGGTGTGGATATTTCTATGTTTATACAGACGACTGTGAAGTTATTTCCATGTTTATACAGATGGCGGTGTAGATATTTCCATATTTATAGAAATAGCCATGTAGATATTTCCATGTTTATACAGATAGCGGTGTAGACATTTCCATGTTTATAGAGATAGAGGTTTAGATATTTCCATATTTATACAGATAGAGGTGTAGATATTTCCATGTTTATAGAGATAGCGGTGTAGATGTTTCCATGTTTATAAAGATAGCGGTGTAGATATATCCATGTTTACACAGATCATGGTGTAGATATTTCCATGTTTATACAGATAGCGGTGGAGATATTTCCCTGTTTATACAGATGGCTGTTTAGATATTTTCATGAGTGTACAGACGGTGGTGTAGATATTTCCATGTTTATACAGATGGCGCTGTAGATTTTTCCATGTTTATACAGATGGCAGTGTAGATATTTCCATGTTTATACAGATAGCGGTGTAGATATTTCCATGTTTACAGAGATAGCGGTGTAGATATTTCCATCTTTGCACAGATTGCGCTGTAGGTATTGCCAAATTTACCCAGTTAACGGTGTAGATATTTCCAAGTTTACACCGATAGCTGTGTAGATATTTCCATGCTTATAGAGATACCGGTGTAGCTATTTCCATGTTTATAGTGTTATCGGTGTAGATATTTCCATGTTTATTCAGATGGTGGTGTAGATATTTCCACATTTTTACAGATGGCAGTGTAGATATTTCCATGTTTATATAGATAGCAGTGTAGATATTTCCATGCTTATACAGAGAGTGGTGTACATATTACCATGTTTACACAGACAGCGGTGTAGATATTTCCATGTTTACAAAGATAGCGTTGTAGATATTTGCATGTTTATACAGATAGCAGTGTAGATATTTCCATGTTTATGAAGATAGTGGTGTAGATGTTTCTATGTTTATACAGTTAGTGGTGTAGATATTTCCATGTTTATACAGATAGCGGTGTAGATATTTCCATTTTTATACAGATCGTGGTGTAGTTGTTTCCATGTTTATACAGATAGCGGTGTACATATTTCCATGTTTATACAAGTAGCGGTGGAGATGATTCCAAGTTTATACAAATCGCGGTGTAGACATTTCCATGTTTCCACAGATGGCAGTGCAGATATTTCTATGTTTATAGAGAAATCGGCAGAGATATTTCCATGTTTATACAGATGGCGGTGTAGATATTTCCATGTTTACGTAGATCGCGGTTTAAATATTTCCATGTTTATAGAGATGGCGGAGTAGATATTTATATGTTTATAGAGATAGTGCTGTACATATTTCCATGTTTATAGAGATGGTGGTGTAGGTATTTTTATGTTTATAGAGATAGTGGTGTATATAATTCCATGTATATAGAGATGGCGGTGCAGATATTTCCATGTTTATAGCGATAGTGGTGTAGATATTTCCATGTTTATACAGATAGTGGTTTAGATATTTCCATGTTTATACAGATAGCAGTGTTGGTATTTCCATGTTTATACTGCTCGCGGTGTAGATATTTCCATCTTTATACAGATAGCAGTGCAGATATGTCCATGTTTATACAGATAGCGGTTTAGATATTTCCATTTTTACACAGATGGTGGTGTAGATAGTTCCATGTTTATGGAGATGACGGTGTAGTTATTTTCATGTTTATAAATATGTCAGTGTAGATATTTCCAGGCTTATAGAGATAGCTGTGTAGATATTTCCATGTTTATAGAGATAGCTGTGTAATTATTTCCATCTGTATAGAGATAGCTGTGTAGTTATTTCCATGTTTATGCAGATGGCTTTGTATGTATTTCCATGTTTATACAGATGGCTGTCTAGATATTTCCATGTTTATAGAGATGGTGGTGCAGATATTTCTATGTTTATACAGATGACTGTGTAGATATTTCCATGTTTATACAGATGGCGGCATAGATATTTCCATGTTTATAGAGATAGCGGTGTGTATATTTCCATATTGATAGAGATAGCAATGTAGATATTTCCATGATTATTCAGAGGGCGGTATAGATATTTCCATGTTTATACAGATATCGGTGTAATTATTTCCATGTTTATACCGAGAGACTTGTAGATATTTCCATGTTTATACAGATCGTGTTGTAGATATTTCCACGTTTATAAAGATAGTGGTGTTTGTATTTCCCTGTTTATACAGATAGCAGTGCAGATATTTCCATGTTTATACAGCTCGGGATGCAGATATTCCCATCTTTATACAGACGGCACTGTAGATATTTCCATGTTTACGCAGATGGCGGTGTAGATAGTTCCATGTTTATGGAGATGGCGGTGTAGATGTTTTCATGTTTATAGAGATGGCGGTGTAGATATTTCCATTTTTATAGATTTTGTGGTGTAGATATTTCCATGTTTATACAGATTGCAGCGTAGGTATTTCCATGTGTATAGAGATAGCGGTGCAGATGTTTCCATGTTTATACTGATGGCTCTATAGACATTTCCATGTGTATACAGACGGCAGTGTAGATATTTCCATGTTTATAGAGATGGTGGTTTAGATATTTCCATGTACATACAGATTATTGTGTAGATATTTCCATGTTTATACAGATGGCAGTGTAGTTTTTTCCATGTTTATAGAAATGTTGGTGTAGATATTTCCATGTATATACAGTTGACTGTGTAGATATTTCCATTTTTATACAGATAGCGGTGTAGGTATTTCCATATTTAAAGTGATAGCGGTGGTGATATTTCCATGTTTACACAGAGAGCGATGTATATATTTCCATGTTTATACAGATTGCATTGTAGATATTTCCATGTTTATAGAGTTAGCGGTGCATATATTTCCATGTTTCTACAGATGACTGTGTAGATATTTCCATGTTTGTTCAGATGGCAGTGTAGATATTTCCATGTTTATAGAGATAGCGGTGTAGATATTTTCATGTTTATAGAGATTGCGGTGGAGATATGTCTATGTTTATACAGATAGCAATGGAGATATTTCCACGTTAATACACATAGCGGTGTAGATATTTCCATGTTTATACAGATAGTGATGTAGATATTTAAATGTTTATACAGAAGGCTGTGCCGATATTTCCATGTTTATTCAGAGTTCTCTGTAGATATTTCCATGTTTATATAGATGACAGTGTAGATGTTTCCAGGTTTATACAGTTGACTGTGTAGATACTTCCATGTTAATACAGATGGCGGTGTAGATATATCCATGTTTATAGAGATAGCGTTGTAGATATTTCCATGTTTATAGAGATAGCGGTGTAAATATTTCCTTATTTATACATATAGTGGTGTAGATATTTCCATGTTTTTACAGAGAGCGGTGTGGGTATTTCCATCTTTATTCAGAGAGTGCTGTACATATTTCCATGTTTATACAGATCACTGTGTAGATATTTCCATGTTTATACAGATAACGTTGTAGATATTTCCATCTTTATACAAACGGTGGTGTAGATATTTCCATGTTCCTACACATGACTGTGTAGATATTTCCATGTTTATACAGATCGCGGTGTAGATATTTCCATATTTATAGAGATAGCAGTGTAGATATTTCCAGGTTTATACAGATACCGGTGAAAATATTTCCATGTTTACACAGATCGTGGTGTAGATATTTCCGTGTTTATACAGATACCGGTGTAGGTATTTCCATGTTTATACAGACTGCAGTGTAGATATTTCTATGTTTATACAGATAGCCGTGTAGATATTTCCATGTTTGTACAGATGGCGGTGTTGATATTTCCATCTGTACACATATTGCCGTGTAGATATTTCCATCTTTATACAGATGGTTGCGTAGATATTACCATGTTTATACAGATAGCGGTGTAGTTATTTCCATGTTTATACAGCTCGCTGTGCAGATATTTATATCTTTATACAGATGGCATTGTAGATATATCCTTATTCACACAGATGGCGGTGTAAATGTTTCCATGTTTATACAGATGGCGGAGTAGATAGTTCCATGTTTATGGAGATGGCAGTGTAGATATTTTCATGTTTATAGAGATGGCGGTGTAGATATTTCCATGTTTATTGAGATAGCAGTGTAGATATTTACATGTTTATACAGATGGCTGTGTAGATATTTCCATGTGTATACAGATGGCATTGTAGATATTTCCATGTTTATACAGATGACTGTATAGGTATTTCCATGTTTTTACAGATGGCAGTGCAGATATTCCCATGTTTATAGAGATAGCGGGGTAGATATTTCCATGTTTGTACAGATGGCGGTGTTAATACTTCAATCTATACAGAGATGGCCGTGTAGATATTTCCATGTTTATACAGATAGCGGTGTAGATATTTCCATGTTTACACAGATGGTGGTGTAGATATTTCCGTGTTTATACACATAGCGGAGTATATACTTCCATCTTTATGGAGATGGCAGGGTAGATATTTTCATGTTTATAGAGATAGCGGTGTAGATATTTCCATCTTTCTACAGATGGCAGTGTGGATATTTACATGTTTATACAGATTGTGGTGTAGATATTTCCATATTTATACATATGTCTGTGCAGATATTTCCATGTGTATACAGATGGTATTGTAGCTATTTCCATGTTTATACAGATGGTGGTGCAGATATTTTCATGTTTATTCAGATGACAGTGTAGATATTTCCATGTTTTTACACATGGCTGTGTAGATATTTCGATGTTTATAGAGATGGCGCTGTAGATATTTCCATGTTTATAGAGATAACGGTGTAGGTATTTCTACGTTTATAGGGATAGCGGTGTAGACATTTCCAGGTTTATACACATAGCGGTGTAGGTATTTCCATGTATATACAGATTGCGGTGTAGATATTTCCATGTTTCTACAGATGGCGGTGTTGATATTTCCTTGTTTATAAACACAGCGGTCTAGATATTTCCATGATTATACAGGTAGCAGTGTAGATATTCCCACATTAACAGAGATAGCGGTGTAGTTATTTCCATCTTTGCACAGATTGCCGTGTACATATTTCCATGTTTACGCAGATAGCTGTGTAGATATTTCCAAGTTTACACAGATAGCTATGTAGATATTTCCATGTTTACAGAGACAGAGTTGTAGATATTTCCATGTTTATACAGATAACGGTGTAGATATTTCCATGTTTATACAAATAGCGTTGTAGATATTTCCATGTTTATGCAGATACTGGTGGAGATATTTCCCTATTTATACAGATAGCGATGTAGATATTTCCATGTTTATACACATAGCGGTGTAGATATTTCCATTTTCATAGAGATAGCAGTGTAGATATTTCCATGTTTATACAGATGGCTGTGTAGATATTTCGATGTGTGTACAGATCGTGGTGTAGATATTTCCATGTTTATACAGGTGGCGCTGTAGATATTTCCATGTTTATACAGATGGCAGTGTAGATATTTCCATGTTTATACAGATGGCACTGTAGATATTTCCATGTTTATAAAGATGGCATTGTAGATATTTCCATGTATATACAGATGGCGGTGTAGATATTTCCATTTTTATACAGATAACTTTGTAAGTATTTCCATGTTTATACAGATGGCGGTGTAGATATTTCGATGTTTATAGAGATAGCAGTGGAGATATTTCCATGTTTATACAAATAGCGGTGTAGTAATTTCCATGTTTATATAGACAGCGGTGTAGATATTTCCGTGTATATACACATGTCTGTGTAGATATTTCCATGTTTATACAGATGGCGGTGTAGATATTTCCATGTTTATACAGATAGCGTTGTAGATATTTCCATGTTTATACAGATAGCGGTGTTGATATTTAAATGTTTATAAAGATAGCGGTGCAGATATTTCCATGTTTATGCAGATAGCGTTGTAGATATTTCATTGTTTATAGAGATAGCGGTGTAGATATTTCCATGTTTATACAGATGGCGGTGTAGATATTTCCATGTTTATACACATAGCAGTGAAGATATTTCCACGTTTATACAGATAGTGGTGTAGATATTTCCATGTTCATACCGATGGCGGTGTAGATACATCCATGTTTCTGAAGATGGCGGTGTAGTTATTTTCATGTTTATACAGATGGCGGTGTAGATATTTCCATGTATATAGAGATTGCAGTGTAGATATTTCCATGTTTATAGAGAAAGCGGTGTAGGTATTTCCATGTTTATAGAGATAGCGGTGTAGATATTTCCATCTTTATACAGATAGCGGTGTAGGTATTTCCATGTTTATACAGATTGCGGTGTATATATTTCCATGTTTCTACAGATGGCGGTGTAGATATTTCCTTTTTTATACAGACAACGGTGTAGATATTTCCATGTTTATATAGGTAGCGGTGTAGATATTCCCATGTTTACAGAGATAGCGGTGTAGTTATTTCCATCTTTGCACAGATTGCCCTGTAGATATTTCCATGTTTACGCAGATAGCTGTGTAGATATTTCCAAGTTTACACAGATAGCTCTGTAGATATTTCCATGTTTACAGAGATAGCGTTGTAGATATTTCCATGTTTATACAGATAGCGGTGTAGATAGTTCCATGTTTATACAGATAGCGGAGTAGATATTTCCATGTTTATACAGATAGCGGTGGAGATATTTCCCTATTTATAAAGATATCGATGTAGATATTTCCATGTTTATACACATAGCGGTGTAGATATTTCCATGTTCATAGAGATAGCACTGTAGATATTTCCATGTTTATACAGATGGCTATGTAGATATTTCCATGTGTGTACAGACGGCGGTGTAGATATTTCCATGTTTATACAGATGGCACTGTAGATATTTCCATGTTTATACAGGTGGCAGTGTAGATATTTCCATGTTTATACAGATATCGGTGTAGATATTTCCATGTTTAGAGAGATAGCGGTGTTGGCATTTCCATCTTTGCACAGATTGCGGTGTAGGTATTGCCAAATTTACACAGATAGCGGTGTAGATATTTCCAAGTTTACACAGATAGCTGTGTAGATATTTCCATGTTTACAGAGATAGCATTGTAGATATTTCCATGTTTATACAGATTGTGGTGTAGTTATTTCCATGTTGATACAGATGGCGGTGTAGATATTTCCATGTTTATACAGTTAGCGGTGTAGAAATTCCCATGTTTATACAGATCGCTTTGTAGACATTTCCATCTTTCTACAGATGTCTGTGTAGATATTTCCATGTTTATACTGATGGCGCTGTAGATATTTCCATGTTTATACAGTTGGCATTGTAGATATTTCCATGTATATACAGATAGCGGTGTAGTTATTTCCATGTTTATATAGAGAGCGGTGTAGATATTTCCATGTATGTACACACGGCTGTGTAGATATTTCCATGTTTATACAGATGGTGGTGTAGATATTTCCATGTTTATACAGATAACTTTGTAAGTATATCCATGTTTATAAAGATGGCGGTGTAGAGATTTCGATGTTTATAGAGATAGCAGTGGAGATATTTCCATGTTTATACAAATAGCGGTGTAGTTATTTCCATGTTTATATAGATAGTGGTGTAGATATTTCCGTGTATATACACATGGCTGTGTAGATATTTCCATGTTTATACAGAGAACTTTGTAAGTATTTCCATGTTTATACTGATCACGGTGTAGATATTTCCATGTTTATAGAGATGGCGGTGTAGATATTTCTATGTTCATAGAGATAGCGGTGTTGATTTTTCCATGTTTATAGAGATAGCTGTGTGGATATTTCCATGTTTATACAGATAGGGGTGCAGATATTTCCATGATTATAGAGATGGCGGTGTAGATATTTCCATGTTTATACAGATCACGGTGTAGATATTTCCATGTTTATACAGATCGCGGTGTAGATATTTCCATGTTTATACAGACCGCGGTGTTGATATTACCATGTTTATAGGGACAGCGGTGCAAATATTTCCACATTTATTCAGATATCGGTGTAGTTATTAGCATGTTTTTACAGATAGCGGTGTAGATATTTCCATGTATAAACAGATGTCTGTGTATATATTTACATGTTTAAACAGATGGCGTTGTAGATATTTCCTTCTTTATACAAATAGCGGTGAATTTATTTCCATGTTTATACAGATAGCGGTGTAGATATTTTCATGTTTATACAGATGGCTGTGTAGATATTTCCGCGTTTATACAAATGATTTTGTAGGTATTTCCATGTTTATACAGATGGCGGTGTAGGTATTTTCATGTTTATAGAGATAGCTGTGTAGATAATTCCATGTTTATACAGATAGCGGTGTAGATATTTCCATGTTCATACAGATCGCGCAGTAGATATTTCCATGTTTCTACAGACAGCAGTGGAGATATTTCCATGTTTATACACATAGCGGTGTACATATTTCCATGTTTATAGAGATAGCGGTGTAGGTATTTCCATGTTTATACAGATGGCGGAGCAGATATTTCCATGTTTATACAGATGCCTATGCAGATATTTCCATATTTATACAGAGGGCTGTGTAGATACTTCCATGTTTATACAGATGGCAGTGTAGATATTTCCATGTTCCTACACATGACTGTGTAGGTATTTCCATATTTATACAGATGGCTTTGTAGTTATTTCCGTGTTTATAGAGATAGCGGTGCAGATATTTCCCTGTTTATACAGATATCGGTGTAAATATTTCCATGTTTATACAGATCGTGGTGTAGATATTTCCATGATTATACAGACACCGGTGTAGATATTTGCATGTTTATACAGACCGCAGTGTAGATATTTTCATGTTTATAGAGATAGCGGTGTTGATATTTCCATGTTTGTACAGATGGCGGAGTTGATGTTTACTTCTATACACAGATTGCCATGTAGGTATTTCCATGTGTATACAGATGGCATTGTAGATATTTCCATGTTTATACAGATGTTGGTGTAGATATTTCCATGTTTATACAGATGACTTTGTAGCTATTTCCATGTTTTTACAGATGTTATTGTAGATATTTCCATGTTTATAGAGATAGCAGTGTAGATATTTCCATGTTTATACAGATGGCGGTGTAGATATTTCCATGTTTATACAGATAACGGTGTAGATATTTCCATGTTTATACAGATAGCCGTGTACATATTTCCATGTTTATACAGATCACGGTGTAGATATTTCCATGTTTATAGAGATAGAGGTGTAGATATTTCCATGTTTATACAGATAGCGGTGTAGATATTTCCATGTTTATACAGACCGCGGTGTAAATATTTCCATGTTTATACAGATAGCGTTGCAGATATTTCCATGTTTGTACAGATGGCGGTGTTGATATTTCCCTCTATACACAGATTACCGTGTTGATATTACCATGTTTATACAGATGGCGGCGCAGATATTTCTATGGATATGTAGATGGCGGTGTAAATATTTCCATGTTTATACAGAAAGCGTTGTAGTTATTTCCATGTTTATATAGATAGCTGTGTAGATATTTCCATGTATATACACATGGCTGTGTAGATAATTCCATGTTTATACAGATGGCGGTGTAGATATTTCCATGTTTATACAGATAACTTTGTAAGTATTTCCATGTTTATACAGATGGCGGTGTAGATATTTCGATGTTCATAGGGATAGCAGTGGAGATATTTCCATGTTTATACAGATAGCGGTGTAGATATTTACATGTTTATACTGATCGTGGTGTAGATATTTCCATGTTTATAGAGATGGCAGTGTAGATATTTCCATGTTCATAGAGATAGCGGTGTTGATTTTTCCATGTTTATAGAGATAGCGGTGTGGATATTTCCATGTTCATACAGATAGCAGTGTAGATATTTCCATGTTGATACAGATAGCAGTGGAGATATTTCCATGTTTATAGACACAGCGGTATAGATATTTCCATGTTTATACAGATAGCGGTGTAGATATTTCCATGTTTACAGAGATAGCAGTGAAGATATTTCCATCTTTGCACAGATTACTGTGTAGCTATTTCCATTTTTACACAGATAGCTGTGTAGATATTTCCAAGTTTACACAGATAGTTGTGTAGATATTTCCATGTTTACACAGATAGCGTTGTAGATATTTCCATGTTTATACAGATAGCGGTGTAGATATTTCCATGTGTATACAGATAGCGGTGTAGATATTTCCATGTTTATGCAGATAGCGGTGTAGATATTTCATTGTTTATAGAGATAGTGGTGTAGATATTTCCATGTTTATTCAGATGGCGGTGTAGATATTTCCATGTTTATACACATAGCAGTGAAGATATTTTCATGTTTATACAGATAGTGGTGTAGATACATCCATGTTTATACAGATGGTGGTGTAGATACATCCATGTTTCTGAAGATGGCGGTGTAGTTATTTTCATGTTTATACAGATGGCGGTGTAGATATTTCCATGTATATAGAGATTGCAGTGTAGATATTTCCATGTTTATAGAGAAAGCGGTGTAGGTATTTCCATGTTTATAGAGATAGCGGTGTAGATATT
This sequence comes from Pan troglodytes, assembly GCF_028858775.2. Classification (NCBI taxonomy): domain Eukaryota; kingdom Metazoa; phylum Chordata; class Mammalia; order Primates; family Hominidae; genus Pan; species Pan troglodytes. The sequence goes on along the minus strand of NC_072410.2, from coordinate 7,846,575 downwards.
TCCACATTTATCCAGATAGCGGTGTAGGTATTTCCATGTTTATACAGATTGCGGTGTAGATATTTCCATGTTTCTGCAGATGGCGGTGTAGATATTTCCTTTTTTATACAGACAGCGGTGTAGATATTTCCATGTTTCTACAGATGGCGGTGTTGATATTTCCTTGTTTATAAACACAGCGGTCTAGATATTTCCATGATTATACAGGTAGCAGTGTAGATATTCCCACGTTTACAGAGATAGCGGTGTAGTTATTTCCATCTTTGCGCAGATTGCCGTGTACACATTTCCACGTTTTTACCGATGGCGGTGTAGATATTTCCATGTTCACACAGATGGCAGTGTGGATATTTCCATGATTATACAGATGGCGGTGTTGACATTTCCATGTTCATACAGATGGCGGTGTAGATATTTCCATGTTTATAAAGATGGCGGTGTAGATATTTAGATGTTTATGCAGCTGGCGGTGTAGGTATTTCCAAGTTCATAGAGATAGCGGTGTAGATATTTCCATATTTATACAAAAAGCGGTGTAGATATTTCCATGTTTATACAGATGAATGTGTAGATATTTCCCCGTTTATACAGATGGCAGTGTAGATATTTCCATGTTTATGGAGATAGCGGTGTAGTTATTTCTGTGTTTGTACATATAGCGGAGTAGATATTTCCATGTTTATACAGATAGCGGTGGAGATATTTCCATGTTTATACAGATAGTGGTATAGATATTTCCATGTTTATACAGATTGCGGTGGAGATATTTCCATGTTTACACAGATAGCATTGTAGATATTTCCAGGTTTATACAGATAGCGGTGTAGATATTTCCATGTTTATACAGATAGCGGTGTAGATGTTTCCATGTCTATACAGATAGCGGTGGAGATATTTCCATGTTTATACAGATCGTGGTGTAGATATTTCCATGTTTATACAGATAGATGTGTGGATATTTCCATGTTTATACAGATAGAGGTTTAGGTATTTCCATGTTTCAGAGATAGCGGTATCGATATTTCCATATTTGCAAAGATTGCGGTGTATATATTTCCATCTTTACACAGATAGCGTTGTACATATTTCCATGTTTACACAGATAGCGGTGAAGATATTTCCATGTTAACACAGATAGTTTTGTAGATATTTCCATGTTTATACAGATAGCGGTGTAGGTATTTCCATATTTATAGAGATTGTGGTGTAGATATTTCCATATTTATACAGATAGAGGTGTAGATATTTCCATGTATATACAGCTAGTGTTGTAGATTTTCCATGTTTATGCAGATGACTGTGTATGTATTTCCATGTTTATACAGATGGCGGTGTAGTTATTACCATGTTTATACAGATAGTGGTGCAGATATTTCCATGTATATGCAGATGACTGTGTTTGTATTTCCATGTTTATACAGAGGGCGTTGTAGATATTTCCATGTTTATACAGATAGCCATGTAGATACTTCCATGTTTATACAGATAGCGGTGTAGGAATTTCCATGTTTACAGAGATAACGGTGTAGATATTTCCATGTTTTTGAGATAGCCATGTAGATATTTCCATGTTTATACAGATAGCGGTGTAGGCATTTCCATCTTAATAGGGATAGCGGTAAAGATATTTCCATATTTATACAGATAGCGGTGTAGATAATTCTATGTTTATACAGATAGCGGTGAAAATATTTCCATGTTTATACAGATAGGGGTGTAGATATTTCCACGTTTATACAGATCGTGGTGTAGATATTTCCATGTTTGTACAGATAGCGGTGTAGATATTTCCATGTTTATACAGGTAGCGGTGTAGATATTTCCATGTTTACACAGATCGCGGTGTAGATACTTCCATCTTTCTACAGATGGCAGTGTAGGCATTTCTATGTTTATACAGATGACGGTGTAGATATTTCCTTGTTTATATATATGGCGGTGTAGGTATTTCCATGTTTATTGAGATAGCGGTGTAGATATTTCCATGTTTATAAAGATAGGGGTGTAGATATTACCATGTTTATACAGCTCGCGGTGTAGTTATTTACATCTTTATACAAATGGCGTTGTAGATATTTCCATGTTTATGCAGATGGTGGTGTAGATAGTTCCATGTTTATGGAGATGGCAGTTTAGATATTTTCATATTTATATAGGTGGCGCTGTAGATATTTCCATGTTTATAGAGATAGTGGTGAAGGTAATTCCATGTTTATAGAGATAACGGTGTAGGTATTTCCATGATTATAGAGATAGCGGTGCAGTTATTTCCATGTAGATACAGATGGCTGTCTAAATATTTCCATGTATATACAGATGGCATTGTTGGTATTTCCATGTGTATTCAGATGGCAGTGTAGATATTTCCAAGTTTATACAGATCGTGGTGTAGATATTTCCATGTTATTACAGATGACTTTGTAGATATTTCCATGTTTTTACAGATAGCGGTGTGGATATTTCCATGTTTATAGAGATAGTGGTGTAGATATTTCCATGTTTATACAGACGGCTGTGTAGATATTTCCATGTGTATACAGATGGCAGTGTAGAAATGTCCATGTTTATATAGATGGAGGTGTAGATATTTCCATGTTTGTACACATGATTGTGTAGATATTTCCATGATTATACAGATAGCGGTGTACCTATTTCCATGTTTATAGAGATGGCTGTGTAGATATTTCCATGTTTACATAGACGGCAGTGTAGATATTTCCATGTTTATACAGATGGTGGTGTAGATATTTCCATGTTTATACAGATGACTGTCTAGTTATTTCCATGTTTGTACAGATGGCGGTGTTGATATTTCCATGATTTTGAGATAGCCATGTAGATATTTCCATATTTATACAGATAGCGGTGTAGATAATTCCATGTTTATGCAGATAGCGGTGAAAATATTTCCATCTTTATACAGAGAGCGGTGTAGATTTTTCCACGTTTATACAGATCGCGGTGCAGATTTTTCCATGTTTATACAGGTAGCGGTGTAGATATTTCCATGTTTATACAGGTAGCGGTGTAGATATTTCCATGTTTACACAGATCGCGGTGTAGATATTTCCATGTTTTTACAGATGACTGTGTAGATATTCCCATGTTTTTACAGATGGCGGTGTGGATATTTCCATCTTTGTACAGATAGCGGTGTAGATATTTCCATGTTTATACAGATAGCGGTGTAGGTATTTCCACGTTTATACAGATAGCGGTGTAGATATTTCCATATTTATACAGATGGCGGTGTAGATATTTCCATATTTAACAGATAGTTGTGTAGATATTACCATGTTTATACAGATAGTGGTGGAGATATTTCTAAGTTTATACATATAGCGGTGTAGATATTTCCATGTTTATACAGAGAGCGGTGTAGATATTTCCATGTTTACACAGATAGCGGTGTAGGTATTTCCATGTTTATAGAGAGAGCGGTGTAGATATTTTAATGTTTACACTGATGGAGGTGTATATATTTACATGTTTATACAGATGACAGTGTACACATTTCCACGTTTTTACCGATGGCGGTGTAGATATTTCCATGTTCACACAGATGGCAGTGTGGATATTTCCATGATTATACAGATGGCGGTGTTGACATTTCCATGTTCATACAGATGGCGGTGTAGATATTTCCATGTTTATAAAGATGGCGGTGTAGATATTTAGATGTTTATGCAGCTGGCGGTGTAGGTATTTCCAAGTTCATAGAGATAGCGGTGTAGATATTTCCATATTTATACAAAAAGCGGTGTAGATATTTCCATGTTTAGACAGATGAATGTGTAGATATTTCCCCGTTTATACAGATGGCAGTGTAGATATTTCCATGTTTATGGAGATAGCGGTGTAGTTATTTCTGTGTTTGTACATATAGCGGAGTAGATATTTCCATGTTTATACAGATAGCGGTGGAGATATTTCCATGTTTATACAGATAGTGGTATAGATATTTCCATGTTTATACAGATTGCGGTGGAGATATTTCCATGTTTACACAGATAGTGGTGTAGAGGTTTCCATGTTTATACAGATTGCGTTCAAGGTATTTCCATGCTTATACAGATAGCGGTGTAGGTATTTCCATGTTTATAGAGATAGCGGTGTAGATATTTCCATGTTTATACAGATGGCAGTGTAGATGTTTCCATGTGTATACAGATGGCAGTGTAGATATTTCCACGTTTATACAGATGGTGGTGTAGATATTTCCATGTTAATACGAATGACTGTGTAGATATTTCCATGTTTTTACAGATGGCGGTATAGATATTTCCATGTTTATACAGATAGCGTTGTGGCTATTTCCATGTTTATACATATACCGGTGTAGCTATTTCTATATTTATTGAGATGGCTGTGTAGATATTTCCATGTTTATACAGATTGCAGTGTAGATATTTCCATGTTTATAGAGATGGTGGGGTAGATATTTCCATTTTAATACAGATGACTGTGTATGTATTTCCATGTTAATACAGATGGTGGCGTAGATATTTCCATGTTTATAGAGATAGCCATGTAGTTATTTCGATGTTTATACAGATGGCAGTGTACACATTTCCATGTTTATAGAGATAGTGGTGTAGATATTTCCATATATATAAAGATAGCAGTGTAGATTTTTCCATGTTTATACAGATATCGGCGCAGTTATTTCCATGTTTATACAGATAGTGGTGTAGATATTTCCATGTTTATACAGGTAGCGGTGTAGATATTTCCATGTTTACACAGATCACATGGTAGTTATTTCCATCTTTCTACAGATGACATTGTAGACATTTCCTTGTTTATAGAGATAGAGTGTTAGGTATTTCCGTGTTTATACAGATGGTGGTGTAGATATTTCCATGTTTATACAGATAGCAGTGTAGATATTTCCATGTTTATACAGATGGCGGTGGAGGTATTTCCATGTTTATACAGATAGCGGTGTAGATATTTCCAAGTTTATAGAGATGGCTGTGTATATATTTCCATGTGTATACAGATGGCAGTGTTGATATGTGCAAGTTTATATAGATGGAGATGTAGATGTTTCCATGTTTGTACACATGATTGTGTAGATATTTCCATGATTATACAGATAGCGGTGTAGCTATTTCCATGTTTATAGAGATGGTGGTGTAGATATTTCGATTTTTATAGTGATGACTGTCTAGTTATTTCCATGTTTATACAGAAGGCGGTGTAGATATTTCCATGTTTTTGAGATAGCCATGTAGATATTTCCATGTTTATGCAGACAGCGGTGTAGGCATTTCCATGTTAATAGAGATAGCGGTAAAGATATTTCCATATTTATATAGATAGCGGTGTAGTTAATTCCAAGTTTATAAAAATAGCGGTGAAATTATTTCCATGTTTATACAGATAGCGGTGTAGATATTTCCATGTTTATACAGATCGCGGTGTAGATATTTCCATGTTTATATAGACAGCTGTGTAGATATTTCCATGTTTATAGAGGTAGCGGTGTAGATATTTCCATGTTTACACAGATCGCGGTGAAGATATTTAAATCTTTCTAAAGATGGCTGTGTAGTCATTTCTGTGTTTATACAGATGGCGGTTTATATATTTCCTTGTTTATGTATATGGCAGTGTAGGTATTTCCATGTTTATAGAGATGGCGGTGTATATATTTCCATGTTTTTAGAGATACCGGTGTAGATATTTCCATGTTTATAAAGATAGGGGTGTAGATATTACCATGTTTATACAGCTCACGGTGTAGTTATTTACATCTTTATAAAGATGGCATTGTAGATATTTCCATGTTTATGCAGATGGCGGTGTAGATATTTCCATGTTTATACAGATAGCGGTGTAGATATTTCCATGTTAATACAGGTAGCGGTGTTGATATGTCCATGTTGATACAGATCGTGGTGTAGATATTTCCATGTTTATACAGATACCGGTGTAGATATTTCCATGTTTATACAGATAGAGTTGTAGATATTTCCATGTTTATACAGATCGCGGTGTAGATATTTACATTTTTTACAGAAGGCGGTGTAGATATTTCCATGTTTATGCAGATGGCGGTGTAGATATTTCCATGTTTATAGAGATGGCGGTGTAGGTATTTCCATGTTTATGGAGATAGTGGTGTATTTATTTCCATGTTTATACAGATAGCGGTGTAGATATGTCCATGTTTATACAGATAGCGGTTTTGGTATTTCCATGTTTAAACGGATAGCGGTGCAGATGTTTCCATGTTTATACAGCTCGTGGTGTAGTTATCTCCATCTTTATACAGATAGCGGTGTAGATATTTCCATGTTTACAAAAATGACTGTGTAGATATTTCCAAGTTTATACAGATGACGGTGCAGATATTTCCATGTTTATAGAGATAGCCATGTATATATTGCCATGTTTATACAGATAGCGGTGTAGACATTTCCATGTGTATAGAGATAGCGGTATAGATATTTCCATGTTTACACCTATGGCTGTGTAGATATTTCCATGTATATACAGATGGCAGTGAAGATATTTCCAAGTTTATAGAGATGGTGGTGTAGAAATTTCCATGTTTATACAGATAGTAGTGTATATATTTCCATGTTTATACAGATGACGGTGTAGATATTTTCCTGTTTATACACATGGCAGTGTAGATATTTCCATGTTTATACAGATAGCGGTGTAGATATTTCCATGTTTATACAGATAGCGGTGTAGATATTTCCATGTTTACACAGATAGCGGTGTAGATATTTCCATCTTTGCACAGATTGCGATGTAGAAATTTCCATGTTAAAACAGGTAGCGGTGTAGATATTTCCATGTTTATAGAGATAGCGGTGTAGATATTTCCACATTTATTTAGATAGCAGTGTAGATATTTCCATGTTTATACAGATGACGTTGTAGATATTTCCATGTTTATACAGATGTTGGTGTACATATTTCCATGTTTATACATTTAGCAGTGTAGATATTTCAATGTTTATACAGATGGTGGTGTAGATATTTCCATGTTTACAGAGATAGTAGTCTAGATATTTCCATGTTTGCACAGATTGTGGTGTAGATATTTCCATCTTTATACAGATATCGGTGTAGATATTTCCATGTTTACACAGATAACTGTGTAGATAATTCCATGGTTACACAGATACCGTTGTAGATATTTCCATGTTTATACAGATAGCCTTGTAGATATTTGTATGTTTATAAAGATAGCGGTGTAGATATTTACATGTTTATACAGATGGCGGTACAGATATTTCCATATTTATACAGATGGCAGTGGAGATATTTCCATGTTTATACAGATAGCGGTGGAGATATTTCCATGTATATACAGATGGCGGTGGAGATATTTCCATATTTACACAGATAGCGGTGTAGATATTTCCAAGTTTATACAGATAGCGGTGTAGATATTTCCATGTTTATACACATAGCGGTGTAGATATTTCCATGTTTATACAGATGGCTGTGTAGATGTTTCCATGTTTACACAGATAGCGTTGTAGATATTTCCATGTTTATAGAGATAGCGGTGTAGATAGTTCCATGGTTATAGAGATATCGGTGGAGTTGTTTTCATGTTTATACAGATAGCGATGTAGATATCTCGATGTTTATACAGATAGCGGTGTAGATATTTTCATGTTTACAGAGATAGCGGTGTAGATATTTCCATCTTTGCACAGATTTCGGTGTAGATATTTCCATGTTTACACAGATAGCTGTGTAGACATTTCCATCTTTACACAGATAGCTGTGTAGACATTTCCATGTTTACACAGATAGCGTTGTAGTTATTTCCATGTTTATACAGATAGCGCTGTAGATATTTCCATGTTTATACAGATAGCGGTGGAGATATTTCCATGTTTATACAGATAGCGGTGTAGCTATTTCCACGTTTACACAGATGGTGGTGTAGATATCTCCATGTTTATAGAGAGGGCGGTGTAGATATTTCCACGTTTATAGAGGTAGCGGTTTAGGTATTTCCATGTGTACAGAGATAGCGGTGTAGAAGTTTCCATGTTTATACTGATGGCTGTGTAGATAATTCCATGTGTATACAGATGGCAGTGTAGATATTTCCATGTTTATAGAGATGGTGGTGTAGATATTTCCATGTTTATAGAGATAGCCATGTAGATATTTCAATGTTTACAGATAGTGGTGTAGACATTTACAGGTTTATAGAGATATCGGTGTAGACATTTCCATATTTATACAGATAACGGTGTAAATATTTCCATGTTTGTACAGATAGCGGTGTAGATATTTCCATATTTGCAATGATTGCGGTGTAGATATTTCCATATTTACACAGATAGCGGTGTAGATATTTCCACGTTTTTACAGATAGCGGTGTAGATATTTCCACGATTATACAGACAGTGGTGTAGATATTTCCATCTTTATAGAGATAACGGTGTAGATATTTCCATGTTTATACAGATAGCCATGTAGATATTTCCATGTTTATACAGATAGCGGTGTAGATATTTCCATGTTTATACAGATAGCGGTGTAGATATGTCCATGTTTATTCAGATAACTCTGTAGGTATTCCCATGTTCATAAAGGTGACGGTGTAGATATTTCCATGTTTATAGAGATAGCCATGTATGTATTTCCATGTTTATACAGATAGCGGTGTAGATATTTCCATGTTTATAGAGATAAGCATGTAGATGTTTCCATGTTTATATAGATATCGGTGTAGTCATTTCCATGTTCATAGAGATAGCAGTGTAAATATTTCCATATTTATACGGATAGCTGTGTAGGTATTTCCATGTTTCTACAGGTAGAGGTGTATATATTTCCATGTTTATGTAGATCTCGGTGTAGATATTTCCATCTTTCTATAGATGGCACTGTAGATGATTCTATGTTTATAGAGATGGCGGTGTAGATATTTCCATGTTTATACAGATGGTGGTGTAGATATTTTCATGTTTTTAGAGAAGACTTTGTAGGTATTTAAGTTTATGCAGATGGCGGTGTAGATATTTCCATGTTTATAGAGATAGCCATGTACATATTTCCAGGTTTATACAGAGTGCGGTGTAGACATTTCCATGTTCATAGAGATAGCGGTGCAGACATTTCCATCTTCATACAGATAGCAGTGTAGATATTTCCATGTTTATAAAAATGACTGTGTAGATATTTCCAAGTTTATACAGTTGGGGATGTAGGTATTTCCATGTTTATAGAGATAGCCATGTAGATATTTCAATGTTTACAGATAGTGGTGTAGACATTTACAGGTTTATAGAGATATCGGTGTAGACATATCCATATTTATACAGATAACGGTGTAGATATTTCCATGTTTGTACAGATAGCGGTGTACATATTTCCATATTTGCAATGATTGCGGTGTAGATATTTCCATATTTACACAGATAGCGGTGTAGATATTTCCACGTTTATACAGATAGCGGTGTAGATATTTCCACGATTATACAGACAGTGGTGTAGATATTTCCATCTTTGCAGAGATAACGGTGTAGATATTTCCATGTTTATACAGATAGCGATGTAGATATTTCCATGTTTATACAGATAGCGGTGTAGATATTTCCATGTTTATACAGATAGCGGTGTAGATATTTCCATGTTTATTCAGATGACTCTGTAGGTATTCCCATGTTCATAAAGGTGACGGTGTAGATATTTCCATGTTTATAGAGATAGCCATGAATGTATTTCCATGTTTATACAGATAGCGGTGTAGATATTTCCATGTTTATAGAGATAAGCATGTAGATGTTTCCATGTTTATATAGATATCGGTGTAGTCATTTCCATGTTCATAGAGATAGCAGTGTAAATATTTCCATATTTATACGGATTGCTGTGTAGGTATTTCCATGTTTATACAGGTAGAGGTGTATATATTTCCATGTTTATGTAGATCTCGGTGTAGATATTTCCATCTTTCTACAGATGGCACTGTAGACGATTCTATGTTTATAGAGATGGCGGTGTAGATATTTCCATGTTTATACAGACGGCGGTGTGTTTATTTCCATGTTTATGCTGATGGCGGTGTAGATATTTCCATGTTTATAGAGATGGCGTTTTAGATATTTCTATGTTTATAGAGATAGCAGTGTAGATATTTCCATGTTTATACAGATAGCTGTGTAGGTATTTCCATGTTTATAGAGATAGCGGTGTAGATATTTCCATGTTTATACAGATAGCGGTGTAGATATTTCCATGTTTATACGGATAGTGGTGTAGATATTTCCATGTTTATGCAATCGACTGTGGAGGCATTTCCAAGTTTGTACAGATGGCAGTGTAGATATTTCCATGTTTCTAGAGATAGCCAAGTAGATATTTCCACGTTTATACAGCTAGCGGTGTAGATATTTCCATGTTTATGGAGATAGCGGTGTAGATATTTCCATATTTTTACCGATAGCAGTGTAGATATTTCCATGTTTATACAGATAGTGGTGTAGATATTTCCATGTTTATACAGATTGCGGTGTAGGTATTTCCATGTTTATGGAGATAGCGGTGTAGATATTTCCGTGTTTATACAGATGGCTGTGTAGATATTTCCATGTGTATACAGATGGCAATGTAGATATTTCCATGTTTATACACATGGAGGTGTAGCTATTTCCATGTTTATACAGATGACTGTGTATATATTTCCATGTTTTTATAGATGGCGGTGTATAAAATTCCATGTTTATGCAGATAGCGGTGTGGCTATTTCCATGTTTCTACAGATAGCAATGTAAATATTTCCATGTTTAAACAGATGGCGGTGTAGATATTTCCATGTTTATACAGATGGCTGTGTATATATTTCCATGTTTATACAGATGGCAGTGTAGATATTTCCAGGTTTATACAGATGGCTGTATAGATATTTCCATATTTATACAGATGGCAGTGTAGATATTTCCATGTTTATACAGATAGTGGTGTAGATTTTTCAATGTTTATAAAGATGACTGTGTAGGTATTTCCATGATTATGCAGATGGCGGTGTAGATATTTCCATGTTTATGGAAATAGCCATGTAGATATTTCCATGTTTATGCAGATAGCAGTGCAGATATTTCCGTGTTTATACAGATAGCGGTGTAGATATTTCCATCTTTGCACAGATAGCTGTCTTGATATTTCCAAGTTAACACAGATAGCTGTGTAGATATTTACATGTTTATAGAGATGGCCGTCTATATATATTTCTATGTTTATAGAGATAGCGGTGTAGATATTTCCATGTGTATAGAGATGACGGTGTAGGTATTTCCATGTTTATAGAGATAGTGGTGAAGATATTTCCGTATTTATACAGATAGCGGTGTAGATATTTCCATGTTTATACAGATAGCGGTGTTGGTATTTCCATGTTTATACAGATACCGGTGTAGTTATTTCCATGTTTATAAAGATAGCGGTGTAGATATTTCCATGTTTACAGAGATAGCAGTGTAGATATTTCCATCTTTGAACAGATAGCTGTGTAGATATTTCCAGGTTTACACAGATAGCTGTGAAGATATTTCCATGTTTACACACATAGCGTTGTAGATATTTCCATCTTTATACAGGTAGTGGTGTAGATATTTCAATGTTTATACAGATAACGGTGTTGGTATTTCCGTGTTTACACAGCTCGCGTTGTACATATTTCCATCTTTATACACATGGCAGTGTAGATATTTCCTTGTTTATACAGATAGTTGTGTCAATATTTCCATGTTTATACAGATGGCGGTGTAGATAGTTCCATGTTTCTGGAGATGGCGGTGTAGATATTTTCATGTTTATAGACATGGCGGTGTAGATATTTCCATGTTTATAGAGATTGTGGTGCAGATATTTGCACGTGTATAGAGATAGCTGTGTTGGTATTTCCATGTTTATAGAGATAGCGGTGTAGATATTTCCATGTGTATACAGATGGCAGTGTAGATATTTCCAGGTTTATACAGATGACTGTGTAGATATTTTCATGTTTTTACACATGGCGGTGTTGATATTTCCATGTTTATACAGATACGGTGTCGCTATTTGTATGTTTATACAGACAGCAGTGTAGATATTTCCATGTTTATAGAGATGGCTGTGTAGATTTTCCCATGTTTGTACAGAGAGCGATGTAGATATTTCCTTGTTTATACAGATGGCACTGTAGATATTTTCATGTTTATACAGGTGGTGGTGTAGATATTTCCATGTTTATGGAATTAGATATGTAGATATTTCCATGTTTATAAAGATAGCGGTGTAGGCATTTCCATGTTTATAGAGATAGCGTTGTAGGTGTTTCAATATTTATAGAGATAGCGGTGTAGATATTTCCATGTTTATGCAGATAGTGGTGTAGATATTTCCATGTTTATACAGATAGCGGTGTAGACATTTCCATGTTTATACAGATCGTGGTGTAGATATTTCCATGTTTATACAGATAGCAGTGTAGTTATTTCCATGTTTATACAGATAACGGGGTAGATATTTCCATGTTTGCAGAGATATTGGTGTAGATATTTTGATATTTGCACAGATTTGGGTGTACATATTTTCATCTTTACACAGATAGCGTTGTACCTATTTCCATTTCTATACAGATAGCTGCGTAGATATTTCCATGTTTACAAAGATATTGTACATAATTCCATGTTTATACAGATAGCGGTGAAGTTATTTCAATGTTTATAATGATAGCGGTGTAGATATGTCCATGTTTATACAGATAGTGGTGTAGATATTTCCATGTTTATAGAGAGAAAGGTGTAGACATTTCCATGTTTATACAGATTGCGGTGTAGCTAATTCCATGTTTATAGAGATAGCGGTGTAGATATTTCCAGGCCTACACAGATAGCTGTGTAGGTATTTCCATGTGTATACAGATGGCAGTGAAGATATTTCCATGTTTATACAGATGGCAGTGCAGATATTTCCATGTTTATACAGATAGCAGTGTAAATATTTCCATGTTTATGGAGACAGCTGTGTAGATATTTCCATGTTTATACAGACGGCAGTGTAGATATTTCCATGTTTATACTGATAGTGGTGTAGATATTTCCAAGTTTATACAGGTAGAGGTGTAGATATTTCCATGTTTATGCAGATCTGTGTGTAGATATTTCCATCTTTGTACAGATGACAGTGTAGATGTTTCTATGTTTATAGAGTTGGTGGTGAAGATATTTTCATGTTTATACAGATGGCGGTGTAGGTATTTCCATGTTTATAGAGATGGCGTTTTACATATTTCTATGTTTATAGAGATAGCGGTGTAGATATTTCCATGTTTATACAGAGAGCGGTGTAGATATTTCCATGTTTATAAGATAGTGGTGTAGATATATCCATGTTTATAGAGATAGTGGTGGAGATATATCCATGTTTATACATATAGCGATGTAGATATTTCCATGTTTATAAAAATATCGAGGTAGATATTTCCATGTTTACACAGATAGCGGTGGAGATATTTCCATCTTTATGCAGATGGCGGTGTATATATTTCCAAGTTTATACAGATAGCGGTGTAGATATTTCCATGTTTATTCAGAAAGCAGTGTAGTTATTTCCATGTTTATACAGATTGCGGTGTAGATATTTGCAGATTTATACAGATGGCGGTGTAGTTATTTCCATGTTTATACATATAGCGGTGTAGACAATTCCATGTATATAGAGATAGCGGTGTAGATATTTCCATATTTATACAGATAGCGGTGTAGATATTTCCATATTTATACAGATAGCGGTGTAGATATTCCATGTTTATACAGATAACAGTGTAGATATTTCCATGTATATACAGATTGCGGTGTAGGTATTTCCTTGTTTAAATAGATAGTTGTGTAGATATTTCCATGTTTATACAGAAGTCAGTGTAGATATTTCCATGTTTATACTGATGGCATTGAAGATATTTCCATGTTTATACAGATGGAGATGAAGATATTTCCATGTTTATACCGATGACTCTGTAGATATTTCCATGTTTTTACAGATGGCGATGTAGATATTTCCATGTTTATACTGTTAGCGGTGTGGCTATTTCCATGTTTATACAGATAGCGGTGTAGGTATTTCCATGTTCATAGAGATGGCAGTGTAGATATTTCCATGTTTATACAGATGGCATTGTAGATATTTCCATGTTTATACAGATAGCGGTGTAGATATTTCCATATTTACACAGATAGCGGTGTAGGTATTTCCATGTTTATAGAGATAGCAGTGTAGATATTTCCATGTTTATGCTGATGGCAGTTTAGATATTTCCATGTGTATACAGATGGCAGTGTAGATATTTGCATGTTTATACCGATGAAGGTGTAGATATTTCCATGTTTATACAGATGACTGTGTAGATATTTTCATGTTTTTACAGATGGCGGTGTAGATATTTCAATGTTTATTCAGATTGCTGTGTAGGTATTTCCATGTTTCTAGAGATAGCGGTGTAGATATTTCCATGTTTACACAGATGGCTGTGTAGAGATTTCCATGTTTATACATATTTCTATGTTTATACAGATGGAGGTGTAGATATTTCTATGTTTATACAGATGACTGTGTAGATATTTCCATGTTTATACAGATAGTGGTGTCGACCTTTCCACGTTTATAGACATAGCGGTGTAGATATTTCCATGTTTATAGAGACAGCGGTGTAGGTATTTCCATGTTTATGGAAGTAGTGGTGTAGACATTTCCATGTTTATACAGATGGCTGTGTAGATATTTCCATGTGTATACCGATGGCAGTGTAGATATTTCCATGTTTATAGTGATGTTGGTGTAGATATTTCCATGTTTATATAGATGACTGTGTAGATATGTGCATGTTTATACAGATGGTGCTGTAGATATTTCCATGTTTATAGAGATAACAGTGTAGATATTTCCATGTTTATAAAGATAGCGGTGTAGGTATTTCCATATTTATAGAGATGGCGGTGTAGATATTTCCATATTTATACAGATAGCGGTGTAGATATTTCCATGTTTAAACAGATGGCATTGTAGATATTTCCTTGTTTATACAGATGGTGTAGTAGTGATTTCCTAGATTATACACATAGCAGTGTAGATATTTCCATGTTTATACAGATAGCGGTGTAGATATTTCCATGTTTATACAGAAGTCGGTGTTGGTATTTCCATGTTTATACAGCTCGCGGTGTAGATATTTCAATCTATATACAGACGGCAGTGTAGATATTTCCATGTTTACACAGATAGCGGTGTAGATATTTCCAAGTATATACAGATTGCGGTGCAGCTATTTCCATGTTTATAGAGATACCGGTGTAGACATTTCCATGTTTATACAGATGGCTGTGTAGATATTTCCATGTGTATACAGATGGCAGTGTAGATATTTCCAGGTTTATACAGATGACTGTGTAGATATTTTCATGTTTTTACACATGGCGGTGTTGATATTTCCATGTTTATACAGATACGGTGTCGCTATTTGTATGTTTATACAGACAGCAGTGTAGATATTTCCATGTTTATAGAGATAGCTGTGTAGATTTTCCCATGTTTGTACAGAGAGCAATGTAGATATTTCCTTGTTTATACAGATGGCACTGTAGATATTTTCATGTTTATACAGGTGGTGGTGTAGATATTTCCATGTTTATGGAGTTAGATATGTAGATATTTCCATGTTTATAAAGATAGCGGTGTAGGCATTTCCATGTTTATAGAGATAGCGTTGTAGGTGTTTCAATATTTATAGAGATAGCGGTGTAGATATTTCCATGTTTATGCAGATAGCAGTGTAGATATTTCCATGTTTATACAGATAGCGGTGTAGACATTTCCATGTTTATACAGATCGTGGTGTAGATATTTCCATGTTTATACAGATAGCAGTGTAGTTATTTCCATGTTTATACAGATAACGGGGTAGATATTTCCATGTTTGCAGAGATATTGGTGTAGATATTTTGATATTTGCACAGATTTGGGTGTACATATTTTCATCTTTACACAGATAGCGTTGTACCTATTTCCATGTCTATACAGATAGCTGCGTAGATATTTCCATGTTTACAAAGATATTGTTGTACATAATTCCATGTTTATACAGATAGCGGTGAAGATATTTGAATGTTTATAACGATAGCGGTGTAGATATTTCCATGTTTATACAGATAGTGGTGTAGATATTTCCATGTTTATAGAGAGAAAGGTGTAGACATTTCCATGTTTATACACATTGCGGTGTAGCTAATTCCATGTTCATAGAGATAGCGGTGTAGATATTTTCAGGCCTACACAGATAGCTGTGTAGGTATTTCCATGTGTATACAGATGGCAGTGAAGATATTTCCATGTTTATACAGATGGCAGTGCAGATATTTCCATGTTTATACAGATAGCAGTGTAAATATTTCCATGTTTATGGAGACAGCTGTGTAGATATTTCCATGTTTCTACAGACGGCAGTGTAGATATTTCCATGTTTATACAGATAGTGGTGTAGATATTTCCAAGTTTATACAGGTAGAGGTGTAGATATTTCCATGTTTATGCAGATCTCTGTGTAGATATTTCCATCTTTGTACAGATGACAGTGTAGATGTTTCTATGTTTATAGAGTTGGTGGTGAAGATATTTTCATGTTTATACAGATGGCGGTGTAAGTATTTCCATGTTTATAGAGATGGCGTTTTACATATTTCTATGTTTATAGAGATAGCGGTGTAGATATTTCCATGTTTATACAGAGAGCGGTGTAGATATTTCCATGTTTATAAGATAGTGGTGTAGATATATCCATGTTTATAGAGATAGTGGTGGAGATATATCCATGTTTATACATATAGCGATGTAGATATTTCCATGTTTATAAAAATATCGAGGTAGATATTTCCATGTTTACACAGATAGCGGTGGAGATATTTCCATCTTTATGCAGATGGCGGTGTATATATTTCCAAGTTTATACAGATAGCGGTGTAGATATTTCCATGTTTATTCAGAAAGCAGTGTAGATATTTCCATGTTTATACAGATTGCGGTGTAGATATTTGCAGATTTATACAGATGGCGGTGTAGTTATTTCCATGTTTATACATATAGCGGTGTAGACAATTCCATGTATATAGAGATAGCGGTGTAGATATTTCCATATTTATACAGATAGCGGTGTAGATATTTCCATATTTATACAGATAGCGGTGTAGATATTCCATGTTTATACAGATAACAGTGTAGATATTTCCATGTATATACAGATTGCGGTGTAGGTATTTCCTTGTTTAAATAGATAGCTGTGTAGATATTTCCATGTTTATACAGAAGTCAGTGTAGATAATTCCATGTTTATACTGATGGCATTGAAGATATTTCCATGTTTATACAGATGGAGATGTAGATATTTCCATGTTTATACCGATGACTCTGTAGATATTTTCATGTTTTTACAGATGGTGATGTAGATATTTCCATGTTTATACTGTTAGCGGTGTGGCTATTTCCATGTTTATACAGATAGTGGTGTAGGTATTTCCATGTTAATAGAGATGGCACTGTAGATATTTCCATGTTTATACAGATAGCGGTGTAGATATTTCCATATTTACACAGATAGCGGTGTAGGTATTTCCATGTTTATAGAGATAGCGGTGTAGATATTTCCATGTTTATGCTGATGGCAGTTTAGATATTTCCATGTGTATACAGATGGCAGTGTAGATATTTGCATGTTTATACCGATGAAGGTGTAGATATTTCCATGTTTATACAGAT
Organism: Pan troglodytes; assembly: GCF_028858775.2. Classification (NCBI taxonomy): domain Eukaryota; kingdom Metazoa; phylum Chordata; class Mammalia; order Primates; family Hominidae; genus Pan; species Pan troglodytes. The sequence goes on along the minus strand of NC_072410.2, from coordinate 7,828,800 downwards.
GACTGTGTAGATATTTTCATGTTTTTACAGATGGCGGTGTAGATATTTCAATGTTTATTCAGATTGCTGTGTAGGTATTTCCATGTTTCTAGAGATAGCGGTGTAGATATTTCCATGTTTACACAGATGGCTGTGTAGAGATTTCCATGTTTATACATATTTCTATGTTTATACAGATGGAGGTGTAGATATTTCCATGTTTATACAGATGACTGTGTAGATATTTCCATGTTTATACAGATAGTGGTGTCGACCTTTCCACGTTTATAGACATAGCGGTGTAGATATTTCCATATTTATACAGATAGCGGTGTATATATTTCCATGTTTATACAGATTGCGGTGTAGGTATTTGCATGTTTATACAGATGACATTGTAGATATTTCCATGTTTATACAGATAATGGTGTAGATATTTCCATGATTATACAGATGACTGTGTAGGTATATTCATGTTTTTACAGATGGCGTTGTAGATATTTTCACGTTTATAGAGATAGCCATGTAGATATTTCCATGTTTATACAGATAGCGGTGTAGATATTTCCAGTTTATACAGATAGCTGTGTAGGTATTTCCATGTTAATAGAGATAGTGGTGTAGATATTTCCATGTTTATACAGATGGCAGTGTAGATATTTCCATGTGTATAGAGATGGCAGTGTAGATATTTCCAGCTTTCCACAGATGGAGTTGTAGATATTTCCATGTTTATACAGATGAATGTGTAGGTATTTTCATGTTTTTACAGATGGCCGTGTGGATATTTCCCTGTTTATACAGATAGCGGTGTGGCTATTTCCATGTTTATACAGATAGCTATGTAGATATTTCCATGTTTATAGAGATGGCTGCGTAGATACTTCCAAGTTTATACAGATGGCAGTGTAGATATTTCCATGTTTATACAGATAGTGGTGTAGATATTTCCATGTTTATACAGATGACTGTGTAGGAATTTCCATGTTTATACAGACGGCGTTGTAGATATTTCCATGTTTATAGAGATAGCCATGTAGATATTTCCATGTTTATACAGATAGCGGTGTTGCCATTTCCATGTTTATAGTGATAGCGGTGAAGATATTTCCATGTTTATACAGATAGCAGTGTAGATATTTTCATGTTTACAGAGTTAGCGGTGTAGATATTTCCATCTTTGCACAGATTGCGGTGTAGATATTTCCATCTTTACACAGATAGCGGTGTACATATTTCCATGTATACACAGATAGCTGTTTAGGTATTTCCATGTTTACACAGATGGTGTTATAGATATTTCCATGTATATACAGATAGCGGTGTAGATATTTCCATATTTATGGAGATTGTGGTGTAGATATTTCCATATTTATACAGATAGCGGTGTAGATATTTCCATGTTTATACAGACAACGTTGTTGATTTTCCATGTTTATACTGATAGCGGTGTAGATATTTCCATGTTTATACTGATAGAGGTGTAGATATTTCCATGTTTATACCGATAGCGATGGAAATATTTCCATATTTATACAGATATCGGTGGAGATATTTCCATGTTTATACAGATGGCGGTGTAGATATTTCCATGTTTATACAGATAGCGGTGTGGCTATTTCCATGTTTATACAAATAGCATTGTAGATATTTCCATGTTTATAGAGATGGCTGTGTAGATATTTCAATGTTTAAACAGATGGCAGTGTAGATATTTCCATGTTTATAGAGATAGTGGTGAAGATATTTCCATGTTTATACAGTTGACTGTGTATGTATTTCCATGTTTATACAGATCGCGTTGTAGTTGTTTCCATGTTTATACAGATAGCCATGTAGTTACTTCCATGTTTATACAGATGGCGGTGTAGGAATTTCCATGTTTATAGAGATAACTGTGTAGATATTTCTATGTTTATACACATGGCAGTGTAGATATTTCCATGTGTATACTGATGGCAGTGTAGGTATTTCCATGTTTATACAGATGAAGGTGTAGATATTTCCAAGTTTATACAGATAGCGGTGTAGATATTTCCATGTTTCTACAGATAGCGGTGTAGATATTTCCATGTTTATACAGATAGCGGTGTAGATATTTCCATGTTTATACAGATGGCGATGTAGGTATTTCCATGTCTATACAGATAGCGGTGTAGATATTTCCATGTTTATAGAGATAGCGGTGTAGATATTTCCATGTTTATACCGATGTCAGTGTAGTTATTTCCATGTGTATAGAGATGGCAGTGTAGATATTTCCAGGTTTATTCAGATGGAGTTGTAGATATTTCCATGTTTATACAGATGACTGTGAAGGTATTTTCATGTTTTTACTGATGGTGGTGTAGATATATCCGTGTTTATACAGATAGCGTTGTAGATATTTCCATGTTTATACAGATAGCGGTGCAGATAATTCCATGTTTATAGAGATAGCGTTGTAGATATTTCCATCTTTGCACAGATTTCAGTGTAGATATTTCCATCTTTCCACAGAAAGCGGTGTAGATATTTCCATGTTTACACAGATAGCTGTTTAGATATTTCCATGTTTACACAGATAGCATTGTAGATATTTCCAGGTTTATACAGACATCGGTGAAGATATTTCCATGTTTATACAGATAGCGGTGCAGGTAATCCCATGTTTATAGAGATAGTGTTGTAGATATTTCCATCTTTGCACAGATTTCAGTGTAGATATTTCCATCTTTCCACAGAGAGCGGTGTAGATATTTCCATGTTTACACAGATAGCTGTTTAGATATTTCCATGTTTACACAGATAGCATTGTAGATATTTCCAGGTATATACAGATAGCGGTGTAGATATTTCCATGTTTATACACATAGCGGTGTAGACGTTTCCATGTCTATACAGATAGAGGTGGAGGTATTTCCATGTTTATACAGATCGTGGTGTAGAAATTTCCATGTATATACAGATAGAAGTGTGGATATTTCCATGTTTATACAGATAGCGGTGTAGGTATTTCCATGTTTACTGAGATAGCTGTGTAGATATTTCCATATTTGCAAAGATTGTGGTATAAATATTTCCATCTTTACACAGATAGCGGTGTACATATTTCCATGTTTACACAGATAGCGTTGAAGATATTTCCATGTTAACACAGATAGTTTTGTAGATATTTCCATGTTTATACAGATAGCGGTGTAGGTATTTCCATATTTATAGAGATCGTTGTGTGGATATTTCCATATTTATAAAGATAGCGGTGTAGATATTTCCATGTTTTTACAGATAGTGGTGTAGATATTTCCATGTTTATACAAATGACTGTGTATGTATTTCCATGTTTATACAGATGTCGTTGTAGATATTTCCATGTTTATACAGATAGCCATGTAGATACTTCCATGTTTATACAGATAGCGGTGTAGGAATTTCCATGTTTACAGAGATAACGGTGTAGATATTTCCATGTTTATACACATGGCAGTGTAGATATTTCCATGTGTATACAGATGGCAGTGTAGGTATTTCCATGTTTATACAGATGGAGGTGTAGATATTTCCAAATTTATGCAGATAGCGGTGTAGATATTTCCATGTTTATACAGATAGCGGTGTAGATATTTCCAGTTTATACAGATAGCTGTGTAGGTATTTCCATGTTAATAGAGATAGCGGTGTAGATATTTCCATGTTTATACAGATGGCAGTGTAGATATTTCCATGTGTATAGAGATGGCAGTGTAGATATTTCCAGGTTTCCACAGATGGAGTTGTAGATATTTCCATGTTTATACAGATGAATGTTTAGGTATTTTCATGTTTTTACAGATGGCCGTGTAGATATTTCCCAGTTTATACAGATAGCGGTGTGGCTATTTCCATGTTTATACAGATAGCTATGTAGATATTTCCATGTTTATAGAGCTGGCTGCGTAGATATTTCCAAGTTTATACAGATGGCAGTGTAGATATTTCCATGTTTATACAGATAGTGGTGTAGATATTTCCATGTTTATACAGATGACTGTGTAGGAATTTCCATGTTTATACAGACGGCGTTGTAGATATTTCCATGTTTATAGAGATAGCCATGTAGATATTTCCATGTTTATACAGATAGCGGTTTTGCCATTTCCATGTTTATAGTGATAGCGGTGTAGATATTTCCATGTTTATACAGATAGCAGTGTAGATATTTGCATGTTTACAGAGTTAGCGGTGTAGATATTTCCAACTTTGCACAGATTGCGGTGTAGATATTTCCATCTTTACACAGATACCGGTGTACATATTTCCATGTATACACAGATAGCTGTTTAGGTATTTCTATGTTTACGCAGATGGTGTTGTAGATATTTCCATGTATATACAGATAGCGGTGTAGATATTTCCATATTTATAGAGATTGTGGTGTAGATATTTCCATATTTATACAGATAGCAGTGTAGATATTTCCATGTTTATACCGACAGTGTTGTTGATTTTCCATGTTTATACAGATAGCGGCGTAGATATTTCCATGTTTATACCGATAGCGGTGCAGATAATTCCATGTTTATAGAGATAGCGTTGTAGATATTTCCATCTTTGCACAGATTTCAGTGTAGATATTTCCATCTTTCCACAGAAAGCGGTGTAGATATTTCCATGTTTACACAGATAGCTGTTTAGATATTTCCATGTTTACACAGATAGCATTGTAGATATTTCCAGGTTTATACAGACAGCGGTGTAGATATTTCCATGTTTATACAGATAGCGGTGCAGGTAATTCCATGTTTATAGAGATAGCGTTGTAGATATTTCCATATTTGCACTGATTGCAGTGTAGATATTTCCATCTTTCCACAGAGAGCGGTGTAGATATTTCCATGTTTACACAGAGAGCTATTTAGATATTTCCATGTTTACACAGATAGCATTGTAGATATTTCCAGGTTTATACAGATAGCGTTGTAGATATTTCCATGTTTATACAGATAGCGGTGTAGATGTTTCCATGTCAATACAGATAGCGGTGGAGGTGTTTCCATGTTTATACAGATCGTGGTGTAGAAATTTCCATGTATATACAGATAGAAGTGTCGATATTTCCATGTTTATACAGATAGCGGTGTAGGTATTTCCATGTTTACTGAGATAATGGTGTAGATATTTCCATATTTGCAAAGATTGCGGAGTAAATATTTCCATCTTTACACAGATAGCGGTGTACATATTTCCATGTTTACACAGATAGCGTTGAAGATATTTCCATGTTAACACAGATATTTTTGTAGATATTTCCATGTTTATACAGATAGCGGTGTATGTATTTCCATATTTATAGAGATCGTGGTTTAGATATTTCCATATTTATACAGATAGCTGTGTAGATATTTCCCTGTTTATACAGATAGTGTTGTAGATTTTCCACGTTTATACAGATAGCGGTTTAGATATTTCCATGTTTATAAAGATAGCGGTGTAGATATTTCCATGTTTATACCAATAGCGGTGGAGATATTTCCATGTTTATACAGATAGTGATGTAGATGTTTCCATGTTTATACAGAGAGTGGTGGAGATATTTCCATGTTTATACAGATGGCGGTGTAGATATTTCCATGTTTATACAGATAGTGGTGTAGATATTTCCATGTTTATACAGATGACTGTGTATGTATTTCCATGTTTATACAGATGGTGTTGTAGATATTTCCATGTTTATACAGATAGCCATGTAGATACTTCCATGTTTTTACAGATAGCGGTGTAGGAATTTCCATGTTTATAGAGATGACTGTGTAGATATTTCCATGTTTATACCGATGGCCGTGTAGATATTCCATGTTTATACAGATAGTGGTGTAGATATTTCCGTGTTTATTCAGATGACTTTGGTATTTTCATGTTTTTACAGATGGCGGTGTAGATATTTCCACGTTTATAGAGATAGCCATGTAGATATTTCCATGTTTATACAGATAGCGGTGTAGACATTTCCATGTTCATAGAGATAGGGGTGTAGATATTTGCATATTTATACAGATAACTTTTTTGATATTTCCATGTTTATACAGATAGCGGTGGAGTTTTTCCATGTTTATACAGATGGCGGTGTATATATTTCCAAGTTTATACAGATAGCGGTGTAGTTATTTCCATGTTTCTTCAGATAGCGGTGTAGATATTTCAATGTTTATGTAGATGGCGGTGTAGGTCTTTCCATGTGTATAGAGATAGCGGTGTAGATATTTCCATGTTCATACAGATGGCTGTGTAGATATTTCCATGGTTATACAGATGGCATTGTAGATATTTCCATGTTTATACAGATGGAGGTGTAGATATTTCCCTGTTTATACAGATGACAGTGTAGATATTTCCATGGTTTTACAGATTGTGGTGTAGATATTTCCATGTTTATAGAGATGACTGTGTAGATATTTCCATGTTTATACCAATGGCCGTGTAGATATTCCATGTTTATACAGATAGTTGTGTAGATATTTCCATGTTTATACAGTTGACTGTGTAGTTATTTTCATGTTTTTACAGATGGCGGTGTTGATATTTCCACGTTTATAGAGATAGCCATGTAGATATTTCCATGTTTATACAGATAGCGGTGTCGACATTTCTATGTTCATAGAGATGGCGGTGTAGATATTTCCATATTTATACAGATAGATGTGTAGATATTTCCATGTTTATACAGGTAGAGCTGTAGATATTTCCATGCTTATGCAGATCTCGTTGAAGATATTTCCATCTTTCTACAGATGGCAGTGTAGATGTTTCTATGTTTATAGAGATGGCGGTGTAGATAATTCCAAATTTATACAGACGGCGGTGTAGTTATTTCCATGTTTATGCTGATGGCGGTGTAGATATTTCCATGTTTATAGAGATGGCAGTGTAGATATTTCTAGGTTTGTAGAGATAGCCGTGTAGATATTTACATGTTTATACAGATGGCAGTGTAGATATTTCCAAGTTTATAGAGATGGTGGTGTAGATATTTCCGTGTATATACAGATGACTGTGTAGATATTTCCATGTTTATACAGACGGCGGTGTAGATATTTCCATATTTATAGAGATAGCCTTGTAAATATTTCCATGTTAATACAGATAGCGTTGTAGATATTTCCATGTTTATACAGATAGCGGTGCAGATAATTCCATGTTTATAGAGATAGCTTTGTAGATATTTCCATCTTTGCACAGATTTGATTGTAGATATTTCCATCTTTCCAAAGAAAGCTGTGTAGATATTTCCATGTTTACACAGATAGCTGTTTAGATATTTCCATGTTTACACAGATAGCATTGTAGATATTTCCATGTTTATACAGATAGCGGTGCAGGTAATTCCAGGTTTATAGAGATAGCATTGTAGATATTTCCATCTTTGCACAGATTGCAGTGTAGATATTTCCATCTTTTCACAGAAAGCGGTGTAGATATTTCCATGTTTACACAGATAGCTGTTTAGATATTTCCATGTTTACACAGATAGCAGTTTAGATATTTCCATCTTTGCACAGATTTCGGTGTAGATATTTCCATCTTTACACAGATAGCGGTGTACATATTTCCATGTATACACAGATAGCTGTTTAGGTATTTCCATGTTCATACAGATAGCAGTGTAGATATTTCCATGTTTATAGAGACGGCTGTGTCGATTTTTCCATGTTTATACAGATGGCAGTGTAGATATTTCCATGTTTATAGAGATAGTGGTGTAGATATTTCCATGTTTATACCGATGATTGTGTATGTATTTCCATGTTTATACAGATGGCGTTGTAGTTATTTCCATGTTTATACAGATAGCCATGTAGTTACTTCCATGTTTATACAGATAGCGGTGTAGGAATTTCCATGTTTATAGAGATAACGGTGTAGATATTTCCATGTTTATATACATGGCAGTGTAGATATTTCCATGTGTATACAGATGGCAGTGTAGGTATTTCCATGTTTATACAGATGGAGGTGTAGATATTTCCAAGTTTATATAGATAGCGGTGTAGATATTTCCATGTTTATACAGATAGCCGTGTGGTTATTTCCATGTTTATACAGATAGCAGTGTAGATATTTCCATGTTTATACAGATGACTGTGTAGATATTTCCATGTTTATACCGATGGCCGTGTAGATATTCCATGTTAATACAGATGGCGGTGTAGATATTTCCAAGTTTATACAGATGACTGTGTAGGTATTTTCATGTTTTTACAGATGGCGGTGTAGATATTCCCACGTTTATAGAGACAGCCATGTAGATATTTCCATGTTTATACAGATAGCGGTGCAGACATTTCCATGTTCATAGAGATAGCGGTGTAGATATTTCCATATTTCTACAGATAGCATTTTTGATATTTCCATGTTTATACAGATTGCGGTGGAGTTATTTCCATGTTTATATAGATGGCGGTGTATATATTTCCAAGATTATACAGATAGCGGTGTAGATATTTCCATGTTTCTACAGATAGCGGTGTAGATATTTCCATATTTATATAGATGGCTGTGTAGATATTTCCATGTTTATACAGATGGCATTGTAGATATTTCCATGTTTATACCGATGGAGGTGTAGATATTTCCGTGTTTATACAGATGACAGTGTACATAGTTCCATGATTTTACAGATTGTGGTATAGATATTTCCATGTTTATACAGATAACGGTTTGGTTATTTCCATGTTTATACAGATGGCCGTGTAGATATTTCCATGTTTATAGAGATGACTGTGTAGATATTTCCATGTTTATACCGATGGCCGTGTAGATATTCCATGTTTATACAGATAGTGGTGTCGATATTTCCATGTTTATACAGATGACTGTGTAGGTATTTTCATGTTTTTACAGATGGCGGTGTAGATATTTCCACGTTTTTAGAGATAGCCATGTAGATATTTCCATGTTTATACTGATAGCGGTGTAGACATTTCCATGTTCATAGAGATAGCGGTGTAGATATTTCCATATATATACAGATAGCTGTGTAGATATTTCCATGTTTATACAGGTAGAGGTGTAGATATTTCCATGTTTATGCAGATCTCGGTGAAGATATTTCCATCTTTCTACAAATGGCAGTGTAGATGTTTCTATGTTTATAGAGATGGCTGTGTAGATATTTCCATGTTTATACAGAAGACTGTGTAGGTAGTTTCATGTTTTTACAGATGGCGTTGTAGATATTTCCATGTTTATACAGATAGCCGTGTGGTTATTTCCATGTTTATACAGATAGCAGTGTAGATATTTCCATGTTTATAGAGATGACTGTGTAGATATTTCCATGTTTATACCGATGGCCGTGTAGATATTCCATGTTTATACAGATAGTGGTGTAGATATTTTCGTGTTTATTCAGATGACTGTGTAGGTATTTTCATGTTTTTACAGATGGCGGTGTAGATATTTCCACGTTTATAGAGATAGCCATGTAGATATTTCCATGTTTATACAGATAGCGGTGTAGACATTTCCATGTTCATAGAGATAGCGGTGTAGATATTTGCATATTTATACAGATAGCTTTATTGATATTTCCATGTTTATACAGATAGCGGTGGAGTTATTTCCATGTTTATATAGATGGCGGTGTATATATTTCCAAGTTTATACAGATAGCGGTGTAGTTATTTCCATGTTTCTTCAGATAGCGGTGTAGATATTACAGTGTTTATATAGATGGCGGTGTAGGACTTTCCATGTGTATAGAGATAGCGGTGTAGATATTTCCATGTTCATACAGATGGCTGTGTAGATATATCCATGTTTATACAGATGGCGGTGTAAATACATCCATGTTTCTGAAGATGGCGGTGTAGATATTTTCATGTTTATAGAGATGGTGGTGTAGATATTTCCATGTATATAGAGATTGCAGTGTAGATATTTCCATGTTTATAGAGAAATCGGTGTAGGTATTTCCATGTTTATACAGATAGCAGTGTGGATGTTTCCATATTTATACAGATAGCGGTATAGGTATTTCCATGTTTATACAGATTGCGGTGTAGATGTTTCCTTGTTTATACAGATATCGGTGTAGATATTTACAGGTTTATACAGAGAATGGTGTAGATATTTCCACGTTTCACAGATAGTGGTGTAGATATTTCCATCTTTATACAGATAGTGGTGTAGATATTTCCATGTTTATACAGATGGCGGTGTAGATAGTTCCATGTTTATGGAGATGGCGGTGTAGATATTTTCATGTTTATATAGATGGCGGTGTAGATATTTCCATGTTTGTAGAGATTGTGGTGTTGATATTTCCATGTTTACAGAGATAGCGCTGTAGGTATTTCCTTGTTTATACAGATAGTTGTGTAGATACATCCAGGTTTATACAGATGGCTGTGTAGATATTTCCATGTGTATACAGATGACTCTGTAGATATTTGTATGTTTACACAAATGGCGGTGCAGATATTTCCATATTTATACAGACAGCGGTGTAGATATTTGCATGTTTATACAGATAACGGTGTAGATATATCCATGTTTATACAGATAGCAATGTAGATATTTCCATGTTTATACAGATAGTGGTTTAGATATTTCCATGTTTACAGAGATAGTGGTGTACATATTTCCATCTATCCACAGATTACGGTGTAGATATTTCCATCTTTACACAGATAGCGGTGTAGATATTTTCATATTTATTCAGATCGTGGTGTAGATATTTCCATCTTTCCACAGATGGCAGTTTAGATATTTCCATGTTTATACAGATGACAGTGTAGATATTTCCATGTTTATACAGATAGCGGTGTAGATATTTCCATGTTCATGCAGATGGCGGTGTAGATATTTCCATGTTTATAGAGATGGCGGTGTAGATATTTCTATGTTTATTGAGATAGCGGTGTAGATATTTATATGTGTATAGAGATGGCGGTGTAGGTATTTTCATGTTTATAGAGATAGTTGTGTAGATATTTCCATGTTTATACAGATGGCAGAGTAGGTATTTCCATGTTAATAGAGATGGCGGTGTAGATATTTCCATGTTTCTACAGATGGCGGTGTCGATATTTCCTTGTTTATACCGATAGCGGTGTAGATATTTCCATGTTTATAGAGATAGCGGTGTAGATATTTCCATGTTTTCAGAGATACCGGTGTAGATATTTCCCTCTTTGCACAGATTGCCGTATAGATATTTCCATTTTTACACAGATACCTGTGTAGATATTTCCAAGTTTACACAGATAGCTGTGTAGATATTTCCATGTTTACCCAGATAGCGTTGGAGATATTTCCATGTTTATACAGATAGCGGTGTAGATATTTCCATATTTATACAGATAGCGGTGTAGATATTTCCATGTTTATAGAGATAGCAGTGTAGATATTTGCATGTTTATACAGATGGCGGAGTAGGTATTTCCATGTTAATACAGATAGCGGTGTTGGTATTTCCATGTTTATACAACTAGCATTGTAGATATTTCCATGTTTATATAGCTCGCGGTGTAGATATTTCCATCTTTATAGAGATGGCAGTGTAGATATTTCCATGTTTATAGAGATGGAGGTGTACATATTTTCATGTATGCCCAAAGAGCGGTGAAGATATTTCCATGTTTATACAGATAGCGGTGTAGATATTTCCATGTTTATACAGATCGTGGTGTAGATATTTACATGTTTATACAGATCGTGGTGTAGATATTAACATGTTTATACAGATAGCGGTGTAGATATTTCCATGTTTACAGAGATAGCGGTGTAGATATTTCCCTCCTTGCACAGATTGCTGTGTAGATATTTCCATTTTTACACAGATACCTGTGTAGATATTTCCAAGTTTACACAGATAGCTGTGTAGCTATTTCCATGTTTACACAGATAGTGTTGTAGATATTTCCATGTTTATACAGATAGCAGTGTAGATATTTCCATGTTTATACAGATAGCGGTGTAGATATTTCCATGTTTATACAGATAGCGGTGGAGATATTTCCCTGTTTATACAGATAGCGATGTAGATATTTCCATGTTTATACAGATTGCGGTGTAGATATTTCCTTGTTTATAGAGATAGCAGTGTAGATATTTCCATGTTTATACAGATGGCTGTGTAGATATTTCCATGTTTATAGAGATAGCGGTGAAAATATTTCCATGATTATAGAGATGGTGGCGTAAGTATTTTCATGTTTATAGAGATAACGGTGTAGACATTTCCATCTTTATACAGATAACGGTGTTGGTATTTCCATGTTTATACAGATAGCGGCGTAGATATTTCCATGTTTATACAGCTCGTGGTGTAGATATTTCCATCTTTATACAGATGGCAGTGTAGATATTTCCATGTTTATACAGTTAGCGGTGTAGATATTTACATGTCTATAGAGGTAGCGGTGTAGGTATTTCCATATTTATACAGATTGGGTGTAGATATTTCCATCTTTATACAGATGGCGGTGTAGATATTTCCATGTTTATACAGATGGCAGTGAAGTTATTTCCATGTTTATACAGATAGTGGTGTAGATATTTCCATGTTTATACAGATGGCGGTGTAGATACATCCATGTTTCTGAAGATGGCGGTGTAGGTATTTTCAAGTTTATAGAGATGGCGGTGTAGATATTTCCATGTATATTGAGATTGCAGTGTAGATATTTCCATGTTTATAGAGAAATCGGTGTAGATATTTCCAGGTTCAATCAGAGAGTGGTGTAGATATTTCCACGTTTTACAGATAGTGGTGTAGATATTTTCATCTTTATACAGATAGCGGTGCAGATATTTCTATGTTTACACAAATAGCCGTGTAGATATTTCTTTGTTTACACAGATAGAGTTGCAGATATTTCCATGTTTATAAAGATAGCGATGTGGGTATTTCCATGTTTATACAGATAGCGGTATAGATATTTCCATGTTTATAGAGATGACTGTCTAGATATTTCCATGTTTATGCAGCTTTCCGTGAAGATATTTCCATGTTTATACAGATGACTGTGAAGTTATTTCCATGTTTATACAGATGTCAGTGTAGATATTTTCATGTTTATAGAGATAACGATGTAGATATTTCCATATTTATACAGACAGCGGTGTAGAGGTTTCCAGGTTTATACAGATAGCGGTGTAGATATTTCCAGGTTTATACAGATAGCGGTGTAGATATTTCCATATTTAAAGAGATGGCCTTTTAGGTATTTCCATGTTTATAGAGACAGTGGTGTAGATTTTTCCATGTTTATACAACTCGCAGTGCAGATATTTCCATCTTTATACAGATGGCAGTGAAGATTTTTCCATGTTTATACAGATAGTGGTGTAGATATTTCCATGTTTATACAGATGGCGGTGTAGATACAGCCATGTTTCTGAAGATGACGGCGTAGATATTTTCATGTTTATAGAGATGGCGGTGTAGATAATTCCATGTTTATACAGATTGCGATGTAGATATTTCCATGTTTATAGAGAAAGCGGTGTTGGTATTTCCATGTTTATAGAGATAGCGGTGTAGATATTTCCATATTTCTACAGATAGCGGTGTAGGTATTTCCATGTTTATACAGATAGCGGTCTAGATATTTCCATGTTTATACAGATAGCGGTGTAGATATTTCCATGTTTTCAGAGATAGCGGCATAGATATTTCCCTCCTTGCACAGATTGCCGTGTAGATATTTCCATTTTTACACAGATACCTGTGTAGATATTTCCAAGTTTACACAGATAGCTGTGTAGCTATTTCCATGTTTACACACATAGCGTTGTAGATATTTCCATGTTTATACAGATAGCGGTGTAGATATTTCCATGTTTATACAGATAGCGGTGTAGATATTTCCATGTTTATACAGATAGCGGTGGAGATATTTCCCTGTTTATACAGATAGCGATGTACATATTTCCATGTTTATACAGATTGCAGTGTAGATATTTCCTTGTTTATAGAGATAGTAGTGTAGATATTTCCATGTTTATACAGACGTCTGTGTAGATATTTCCATGTTTATAGAGATAGCGGTGAAAATATTTCCATGATTATAGAGATGGTGGTGTAAGTATTTTCATGTTTATAGAGATAACGGTGTAGATATTGCCATCTTTATACAGATAACGGTGTTGCTATTTCCATGTTTATACAGATAGCGGTGTAGATATTTCCATGTTTATACAGCTCGTGGTGTAGATATTTCCATGTTTATACAGATAGCGGTGTAGATATTTCCATGTTTATACAGATAGCGGTGAAGATATTTCCATGTTTATACAGATAGCGGTGTAGATATTTCCATGTTTATACAGATAGCGGTGGAGATATTTCCCTGTTTATACATATAGCGATGTAGATATTTCCATGTTTATACAGATTGCAGTGTAGATATTTCCTTGTTTATAGAGATAGCAGTGTAGATATTTCCATGTTTATACAGATGGCTCTGTAGATATTTCCATGTTTATAGAGATATCGGTGTAGATATTTCCATCTTTATACAGATAGCGGTGTAGATATTTTCATGTTTATTCAGATGGCGGTGTAGATAGTTCCATGTTTATGGAAATGGCGGTGTAGATATTTTCATGTTTATACAGATGGCGGTGTAGATATTTCCATGTTTGTAGAGATTGTGGTGTTGATATTTCCATGTTTACAGAGAAAGCGCTGTAGGTATTTCCTTGTTATAGAGATAGTTGTGTAGATACATCCATGTTTATATAGATGGCTGTGTAGATATTTCCATGTGTATACAGATGATTCTGTAGATATTTGTATGTTTACAGAAATAGCGGTGTAGATATTTCCATATTTATACAGATAGCGGTGTAGATATTTCCATGTATATACAGATAATGGTGTAGATATATCCATGTTTATACAGATAGCGATGTAGATATTTCCATCTTTGCACAGATTGCGGTGTAGATATTTCCATCTTTACACAGATAGCGGTGCATATATTTTCATATTTATACAGATCGTGGTGTAGATATTTCCATCTTTCCACAGATGGCAGTTTAGATATTTCCATGTTTATACAGATGACAGTGTAGATATTTCCATGTTTATGCAGATCGCGGTGTAGATATTTCCATGTTTATACAGATTATGGTGTAGATATTTCCATGTTTATACAGATCGCAGTGTTGATATTACCATGTTTATAGGGATAGCGGTGCAAATATTTCCACATTTATGCAGATAGCGGAGTAGTTATTAGCATGTTTATACAGATAGCGGTGTAGATATTTCCATGTATAAACAGGTGTCTGTGTATATATTTCCATGTTTAACAGATGGCGGTGTAGATATTTTCTTGTTTATACAAATAGCGGTGTAGATATTTCCATGTTTATACAGCTCGCGGTGTAGATATTTCCATCTTTATACAGATAGCGGTGTAGATATTTCCATGTCTATAGAGATAGCGGTGTAGTTATTTCCATATTTATACAGATTGCGGTGTAGATATTTCCATCTTTATACAGATGGCGGTGTAGATATTTCCATGTTTATACAGATGTCAGTGAAGATATTTCCATATTTATACAGATAGTGGTGTAGATATTTCCATGTTTATACAGATGGCGGTGTAGATACATCCATGTTTCTGAAGATGGCGGTGTAGATATTTTCATGTTTATAGAGATTGAGGTGTAGATATTTCCATGTATATAGAGATAGCAGTGTAGATATTTTCATGTTTATAGAGAAAGTGGTGTAGGCATTTCCATGTTTATACAGATGGCAGTGTAGATATTTCCATGTTTATACAGATATCGGTGTAGATATTTCCATGTTTACAGAGATAGCGGTGTAGGTATTTCTATCTTTGCACAGATTGCGCTGTAGGTATTGCCAAACTTACAGAGACAGAGGTGTAGATATCTCCAAGTTTACACAGATGGCTGTGTAGATATTTCCATGTTTACAGAGATATCATTGTAGATATTTCCATGTTTATACAGATTGCGGTGTGGTTATTTACATGTTGATACAGATAGCAGTGTAGATATTTCCATGTTTATACAAGTAGCGGTGTAGAAATTCCCATGTTTATACAGATCGCTTTGTAGACATTTCCATCTTTCTACAGATGTCAGTGTAGATATTTCCAAGTTTCTACAGATGGCAGTGTAGATATTTCCATGTTTATACAGATGTCTGTGTAGATATTTCCATGTTTATGCAGATGGCGGTGTAGATATTTCCAAGTTTATGCAGATGGCTGTGTAGTTATTTCTATGTTTATATATATAGCGATGTAAATATCTCCATGTTTATAGAGATGGTGGTGTAAGTATTTTCATGTTTACAGAGATAGCGCTGTAGATATTTCCATGTTTATACAGATAACGGTGTTGGTAGTTCCGTGTTTATACAGATAGCGGTGTAGATATTTCCATGTTTATACTGCTCGCGGTGTAGATATTTCCATCTTTGTACAGATTGCAGTGTAGATATTTCCATTTTTATACAGATGGCGGTGTAGATATTTCCATGTTTATACAGATAGCGGTGTAGATATTTCCATGTTTATACAGATGGCGGTGTAGATATTTCCATGTTCCTACACATGACTGTGTAGGTATTTCCATGTTTATACAGATGGATTTGTAGATATTTCCATGTTTATAGAGATAGCGGTGCAGATATTTCCATGTTAATATAGACAGCGGTGTAAATATTTCCATGTTTATACAGATCGTGGTGTAGATATTTCCATGTTTATACAGATACCGGTGTAGATATTTCTATGTTTATACAGACCGCAGTGTAGATGTTTCCATGTTTATAGAGATAGCGGTGTAGATATTTCCATGTTTGTACAGATGGCGGTGTTGATGTTTACATCTATACACAGATTGCCGTGGAGGTATTTCCATGTGTATACAGATGGCATTGTAGAAATTTCCATGTTTATTCAGACGGTGGTGTATATATTTCCATGTTTATACAGATGACTGTATAGGTATTTCCATGTTTTTACAGATGGCATTGTAGATATTTCTATGTTTATAGAGATAGCAGTGTAGATATTTCCATGTTTATACAGATGTCGGTGTAGATATTTCCATGTTTATACAGATAACTGTGTAGATATTTCCATGTTTATACAGATAGCCGTGTAAATATTATCATGTTTATACAGATCACGGTGTAGATATTTCCATGTTTATAGAGATAGCGGTGTAGATATTTCCATGTTTCTACAGATAGCGGTGTAAATATTTCCATGTTTATACAGTTCGTGGTGTAGATATTTCCATGTTTATAAAGATCACGGTGTAGATATTTCCAAGTTTATACAGATCGCGGTGTAGATATTTCCATGTTTATACAGATCATGGTGTAGATATTTCCATGTTTATACAGATCGCGGTGTTGATATTACCATGTAGATAGGGATAGCGGTGCAAATATTTCCACATTTATGCAGATAGCGATGTAGTTATTAGCATGTTTATACAGATAGCGGTGTAGATATTTCCACGTATAAACAGATGTCTGTGTATATATTTCCATGTTTAAACAGATGGCGGTGTAGATATTTCCTTGTTTATACAAATAGCGGTGTAGGTAGTTCCATGTTTATACAGATCACTGTGTAGATATTTCCTTGTATATACAAATAGCGGTGTAGTTATTTCCATGTTTATACAGATAGCGGTGTAGATATTTCCTTGTTTATACAAATAGCGGTGTAGATATTTCCATGTATAGAAGGATGGCTGTGTAGATAATTCCATGTTTATACAGATCGCGGTGTAGATATTTCCATGTTTACACAGATTGCGGTGTAGATATTTCCATCTTTCTACAGATGGCATTGTAGATATTTCCATGTTTATACAGATGGTTGTGTAGATATTTCCATGTTTATATAGATGGTGGTGTACATATTACCATTTTTATACAGATAGCCGTGTAGATATTTCCATGTTTATACAGATCGTGGTGAAGATATTTCCATGTTTATACAGATCACTGTGTAGATATTTCCATGTTTATACAGATCGCGGTGTAGATATTTCCATGTTTATACCGATAGCGGTGTAGATATTTCCATGTTTATACAGATAGCGGTGTAGATATTTCCATGTTTATAGAGATAGCGGTGTAGGTATTTCCATGTTTATAGACATAGCGGTGTAGATATTTCCATGTTTATATAGATGGCGTTGTAGATATTTCCATGTTTATACCGATAGTGGTGTTGGTATTTGAACGTTTACATAGATAGCGATGTAGGTATTTCCATTTTTATACAGCTCGCGGTGCAGATATTTATATCTTTATACAGATGGCATTGTAGATATTTCCTTATTCACACAGATGGCGGTGTAGATGTTTCCATGTTGATACAGATGGCGGAGTAGTTAGTTCCATGTTTATGGTGATGGCAGTGTAGCTATTTTCATGTTTATAGAGATGGCGGTGTAGATATTTCCATCTTTATAGAGATAGCAGTGTAGATATTTACATGTTTATACAGATGGCTGTGTAGATATTTCCATGTGTATACAGATGGCATTGTAGATATTTCCATGTTTATACAGATGACTGTAAAGGTATTTCCATGTTTTTACAGATGGCAGTGCAGATATTTCCATGTTTATAGAGATAGCGGTGTTGATATTTCCATGTTTCTACAGATAGCGGTGTAGATATTTCCATGTTTATACAGATAGCGGTGGAGATATTTCCCTGTTTATACAGATAGCGATGTAGATATTTCCATGTTTATACAGACCACGGTGTAGATATTTCCATGTTTTTACAGATTGCGGTGCAGATATTTCCATGTTTGTACAGATGGCCGTGTTGATATTTCCATCTATACACAAATGACCGTGTAGATATTTCCATGTTTATACAGATGGCGACGCAGATATTTCCATGGATACGTAGATGGCGGTGTAGATATTTCCATGTTTATACAGATAGTAGTGTGGTTATTTCCATGGTTTTATAGATAGCGGTGTAGATATTTCCATGTATGTACACATGGCTGTGTAGATATTTGCATGTTTATACAGATAACTTTGTAAGAATTTCCATGTTTATACAGGTGGAGGTGTAGATATTTCAATGTTTATTGAGATAGCAGTGGAGATATTTCCATGTTTATACAGATAGCGGTGTAGATATTTCCATGTTTATACTGATCGTGGTGTAGATATTTCCATGTTTATAGAGATGGCGCTTTGGATATTTCCATGTTCACAGAGATAGCTGTGTTGATTTTTCCATGTTTATAGAGATAGCGGTGTGGATATTTCCATGTTTATACAGATACGGGTGTAGATATTTCCATGTTTATAGAGATGGCAGTGTATATATTTCCATGTTTATACAGATCACGGTGTAGATATTTCCTTGTTTATACAAATAGCGGTGTAGTAATTTCCATGTTTATACATATAGCGGTGCAGATATTTCCATGTATATACAGATGGCTGTGTAGATATTTCCATGTTTATACAGATGGCTGTGTAGATATTTCCATGTTTATACAGATGATTTTGTAGGTATTTCCATGTTTATGCAGATGGCGGTGTAGATATTTCCATGTTTATAGAGATAGCTCTGTAGATATTTCCATGTTTATACAGATAGCAGTGTAGATATTTCCATGTTTATACTGATCGTGGTGTAGATATTTCCATGTTTATAGAGATGGCGCTTTAGATATTTCCATGTTCACAGAGATAGCTGTGTTGATTTTTCCATGTTTATAGAGATAGCGGTGTTGATATTTCCATCTTTATAGAGAAGGCGGTGTAGATATTTCCATGTTTATACAGATAACTTTGTAAGTATTTCCATGTTTATACAGATGGCGGTGTAGATATTTCGATGTTTATAGAGATAGCAGTGGAGATATTTCCATGTTTATACAGATAGCGGTGTAGATATTTCCATGTTTATACTGATCGCGGTGTAGATATTTCCATGTTTATACAGATGGCGGTGTAGATATTTCCATATTTATACAGATGTCTGTGTAGATATTTCCATGTGTATACAGATGGTATTGTAGGTATTTCCATGTTTATACAGATGGTGGTGTAGATATTTCCATGTTTATTCAGATGACTGTGTAGATATTTCCTTGTTTTTACAGATGGCAGTGTAGATATTTCAATGTTTATAGAGAACGCGCTGTAGATATTTCCATGTTTATTCAGATAACAGTGGAGATATTTCCATGTTTCTACAGACAGCAGTGGATATATTTCCATGTTTATACACATAGCGGTGTACATATTTCCATGTTTATAGAGACAGCGGTGTAGGTATTTCCACGTTTATAAAGATAGCGGTGAAGATATTTCCATGTGTATACAGTTGCCTATGCAGATAACTCCATATTTATAAGTAGGGTTGTGTAGATATTTTATGTTTATACAGATGGCAGTGTAGATATTTCCATGTTCCTACACATGACTGTGTAGGTATTTCCATGTTTATAAAGATAGTGGTGTTGGTATATCCATGTTTATACAGATGGATTTGTAGATATTTCCATGTCTATAGAGATAGCGGTGCAGATATTTCCATGTTTATACAGATAGCGTTGTATATATTTCCATGTTTATACAGATCGTGGTGTAGTTATTTCCATGTTTATACAGATACCGGTGTAGATATTTCCTGTTTATACAGACCGCAGTGTAGATATTTCCATGTTTATAGAGATAGCAGTGTAGATATTTCCAAGTTTGTACAGATGGCGGTGTTGGTGTTTCCATCTATACACAGATTGCCCTGTAGGTATTTCCATGTGTATACAGATGGCATTGTACATATTTCCATGTTTATACAGATGGTGGTGTAGATATTTCCATGTTTACACAGATGACTGTATGGCTATTTCCATGTTTATACAGATGGCGGTGCAGATATTTCCATGTTTGTACAGATGGCGTTGTTGATATTTCCATCTATACACAGATGACCATGTAGATATTTCCATGTTTATACAGATGGCGGTGTAAATATTTCCATGTTAATACAGATCACGGTGTAGATATTACCATGTTTATAGAGAGATCGGTGAAGATATTTCCATGTTTATACAGATAGCGGTGTAGATATTTCCGTGTTTATACAGACCGCTGTGTAGATATTTCCGTGTTTATACAGATAGCGGTGCAGATATTTCCATGTTTATACAGATGGCGGCACAGGTATTTCCATGGATATGTAGATGGCGGTGTAGATATTTCCATGTTTACACAGATAGCGGTGTAGTTATTTCCATGTTTATATATAGCGGTGTAGATATTTCCATGTATAAACACATGGCTGTGTATATATTTACATGTTTATACAGATGGCGGTGTAGATATTTCCATGTTTATACTGACAACTTTGTAAATATTTCCATGTTTATACAGATGGCGGTGTAGATATTTCGATGTTTATAGAGATAGCAGTGGAGATATTTCCATGTTTATACAGATAGCGGTGTAGATATTTCCACATTTATACAGATCGCGGTGTAGATATTTCCATGTTTATAGAGATGGCGGTGTAGATATTTCCATGTTCATAGAGATAGCGGTGTTGATTTTTCCATGTTTATAGAGATAGCGGTGTGGATATTTCCATGTTTATACAGATAGGGGTGTAGATATTTCCATGTTTATAGAGATGGCGGTGTAGATATTTCCATGTTTATACAGATCACGGTGTAGATATTTCCATATTTATACAGATCGCGGTGTAGATATTTCCGTGTTTATACAGATCATGGTGTAGATATTTCCATGTTTATACAGTTCGCGGTGTTGATATTACCATGTTTATAGGGATAGCGGTAAAAATATTTCCACATTTATACAGATAGCGGTGTAGTTATTAGCATGCTTATACAGATAGCGGTGTAGGTATTTCCATGTATAAACAGATGTCTGTGTATATATTTCCATGTTTAAACAGATGGCGGTGTAGATATTTCCTTGTTTATAAAAATAGCGGTGTAGTTATTTCCATCTTTATACAGATCACGGTGTAGATATTTCCTTGTTTATACAAATAGCGGTGCAGTTATTTCCATGCCTATAGAGATAGCGGTGTAGATATTTCCTTGTTTATACAAATAGCGGTGTAGATATTTCCATGTTTATACAGATCACGGTGTAGATATTTCCTTCTTTATACAAATAGCGGTGTAGTTATTTCCTTGTTTATACAGATAGCGGTGTAGATATCTCCATGTATATACAGATGGCTGTGTAGATATTTCCGTGTTTATACAGATGGCTGTGTAGATGTTTCCATGTTTATACAGATGACTTTGTAGGTATTTCCATGTTTATACAGATGGCGGTGTAGATATTTCCATGTTTATACAGATCGCGGTGCAGGTATTTCCATGTTTATACAGATATCGGTGTAGATATTTCCATGTTTACACAGATTGCGGTGTAGATATTTCCATCTTTCTACAGATGGCATTGTAGATATTTCCATGTTTATACAGATGGATGTGTAGATATTTCCATGTTTATATAGATGGTGGTGTAGATATTACCATGTTTCTAAAGATAGCGTTGTGGATATTTCCATGTTTATACAGATCGTGGTGAAGATATTTCCATGTTTATACAGATCGTGGTGTAGATATTTCCATGTTTATACAGATCGCGGTGTAGATATTTCCATGTTTATACAGATAGCGGTGTAGATATTTCCATGTTTATACAGATAGCGTTGTAGATATTTCCATGTTTATAGAGATAGCGGTGTAGTTATTTCCATGTTTATAGACATAGCGGTTTTGATATTTCCATGTTTATATAGATGGCGTTGTAGATATTTCCATGTTTATACCGATAGCGGTGTTGGCATTTCCACCTTTATACAGATAGCGTTGTAGATATTTCCATGTTTATACAGCTCGCGGTGCAGTTACTTATATCTTTATACAGATGGTATTGTAGATATTTCCTTATTCACACAGATGGCGCTGTAGATGTTTCCATGTTTATACAGATGGCGGAGTAGTTATTTCCATGTTTAAGGAGATGGCAGTGTAGATATTTTCATGTTTATAGAGATGGCGGTGCAGATATTTCCATGTTTACAGAGATAGCAGTGTAGATATTTACATGTTTATACAGATGGCTGTGTAGATATTTCCATGTGTATACAGATGGCTTTGTAGATATTTCCATATTTATACAGATGACTGTATAGGTATTTCCATGTTTTACAGATGGCAGTGCAGATATTTCCATGTTCATAGAGATAGCGGTGTAGATATTTCCATGTTTGTACAGATGGCGGTGTTGATATTTCCATCTATACACAGACGGCCATGTAGATATTTCCACGTTTATATGGATGGCGGTGTAGATATTTCCATGGACATGCAGATGGCGGTGTAGATATTTCCATGTTTATACAGATAGCGGTGTAGATATTTCCATGTTTTCACAGATGGTGGTGTTGATATTTCCGTGTTTATACACATGGCGGAGTAGATATTTCCATCATTATGGAGATGGCAGTGTAGATATTTTCATGTTTATACTGATGGCTGTGTAGATATTTCCATATTTATAGAGATAGCGGTGTACATATTTCCATCTTTCTACAGATGGCAGTGTAGATATTTCCATGTTTATACAGATGGCAGTGTAGATATTTCCATATTTATACAGATGTCTGTGTAGATATTTCCATGTGTATACAGATGGTATTGAAGGTATTTCCATGTTTATACCGATGGTGGTGTAGATATTTCCATGTTTATTCAGATGACTGTGTAGATATTTCCATGTTTTTACAGATGGCAGTGTAGATATTTCAACGTTTATACGGATGGCGCTGTAGATATTTCCATGTTTATTCAGATAACGGTGGAGATATTTCCATGTTTATACAGACAGCAGTGGAGATATTTCCATGTTTATACACATAGCGGTGTACATATTTCCATGTTTATAGAGACAGCGGTGTAGGTATTTCCATGTTTATACAGATAGCGGTGCAGATATTTCCATGTGTATACAGATGCCTATGCAGATAACTTCATATTTATACATAGGGCTGTGTAGATAATTCTATGTTTATACAGATGGCAGTGTAGATATTTCCATGTTCCTACACATGACTGTGTGGGTATTTCCATGTTTATACAGATAGTGGTGTAGGTATTTCCATGTTTATACAGATGGTTTGTAGACATTTCCTTGTCTATAGAGATAGCGGTGCAGATATTTCCCTGTTTATACAGATAGCGGTGTATATATTTCCATGTATATACAGATAGTGGTGTAGATATTTCCATGTTCCTTCACATGACTGTGTAGGTATTTCCATGTTTATACAGATGGCTTTGTAGATATTTCCATGTTTATAGAGATAGCGGTGCAGATATTTCCATGTTTATACAGATAGCGGTGTATATATTTCCGTGTTTATACAGATCACGGTGTAGATATTACCATGTTTATAGAGATAGCGGTGAAGATATTTCCATGTTTATACAGATAGCGGTGTAGATATTTCCATGTTTATACAGACCGCGATGTAGATATTTCCATGTTTATACAGATAGCGGTGCAGATATTTCCATGTTTGTACAGATGGCGGTGTTGATATTTCCATCTATACACAGATGACAGTGTAGATAATTCCTCGTTTATACTGATGGCGGCGCAGATATTTCCATGGATATGTAGATGGCGGTGTAGGTATTTCCATGTTTATACAGATAGCGGTGTAGTTATTTCCATGTTTATATAGATAGTGGTGTAGATATTTCCATGTATGTACACATGGCTGTGTAGATATTTCCATGTTTATACAGATGGCAGTGTAGATATTTGCATGTTTATACAGATAACTTTGTAAGTATTTCCATGTTTATACAGATGGCGGTGTAGATATTTTGATGTTTATAGAGATAGCAGTGGAGATATTTCCATGTTTATACAGATAGCGGTGTAGATATTTCCATGTTTATACTGATCGTAGTGTAGATATTTCCATGTTTATAGAGATGGCGGTGTAGATATTTCCATGTTCATAGAGATAGCGGTGTTGATTTTTCCATGTTTATAGGGATAGCGGTGTGGATATTTCCATGTTTATACAGATAGGGGTGTAGATATTTCCATGTTTATAGAGATGGCGGTGTAGATATTTCCATGTTTATGCAGATCACTGTGTAGCTATTTGCTTGTTTATAAAAATAGCGGTGTAGTTATTTCCATGTTTATGGAGATAGCGGTGTAAATATTTCCATGGATATACAGATGGCTGTGTAGATATTTCCATGTTTATACAGATGGCTGTGTAGATATTTCCATATTTATACAGATGACTTTGTAGGTATTTCCAAGTTTATACAGATCACAGTGTAGATATTTCCATGATTATAGAGATAGCTGTGTAGATATTTCCATGTTTATACAGACAGCGGTGTAGATATTTGCATGTTTATACAGATCGCGGAGTAGATATTTCCATGTTTATACAGATCGCGGTGTAGGTATTTCCATGTTTATACAGATATCGGTGTAGATATTTCCATGTTTACACAAATTGCGGTGTAGATATTTTCATCTTTCTACAGCTGGCATTGTAGATAATTCTATGTTTATACAGATGGCGGTGTAGATATTTCCATGTTTATATAGATGGTGGTGTAGATATTACCATGTTTATACAGATAGCGGTGTAGATATTTCCATGTTTATACAGATCGTGCTGATGATATTTCCATGTATATACAGATCGCGGTGTAGATATTTCCATGTTTATACAGATCGCGGTGTAGATATTTCCATGTTTATACAGATAGCGATGTAGATATTTCCATGTTTATAAAGATATCGGTGTAGATATTTCCATGTTTACACAGATTGCAGTGTAGGTATTTCCATCTTTCTACAGATGGCATTGTAGATATTTCCATGTTTATACAGATGGTTGTGTAGATATTTCCATGTTTATATAGATGGTGGTGTAGATATTACCATGTTTCTACAGATAGCGTTGTAGATATTTCCATGTTTATAGAGATCGTGGTGAAGATATTTCCATGTTTATACAGATCGTGGTGTAGATATTTCCATGTTTATACAGACCGCGGTGTAGATATTTCCATGTTTATACAGATAGCGGTGTAGATATTTCCATGTTTATCCAGATAGCGTTGTAGATATTTCCATGTTTATAGAGATAGCGGTGTAGGTATTTCCATGTTTATAGACATAGCGGTTTAGATATTTCCATGTTTATATAGATGGCGTTGTAGATATTTCCATGTTTATACCGATAGCAGTGTTGGCATTTCCACGTTTATACAGATAGCGATGTAGATATTTCCATGTTTATACAGCTCGCGGTGCAGATATTTATATCTTTATACAGATGGCATGGTAGATATTTCCTTATTCACACAGATGGCGGTGTAGATGTTTCCATGTTTATACAGATGGCGGAGTAGTTATTTCCATGTTTATGGAGATGGCAGTGTAGATATTTTCATGTTTATAGAGATGGCGGTGCAGATATTTCCATGTTTATAGAGATAGCAGTGTAGATATTTACATGTTTATACAGATGGCTGTGTAGATATTTCCATGTGTATACAGATGGTATTGTAGGTATTTCCATGTTTATACCGATGGTGGTGAAGATATTTCCATGTTTATTCAGATGACTGTGTAGATATTTCCATGTTTTTACTGATGGCAGTGTAGATTTTTCAATGTTTATAGAGATGGCGCTGTAGATATTTCCATGTTTATACAGATAACGGTGGAGATATTTCCATGTTTATACAGAGAGCAGTGGAGATATTTCCATGTTTATACACATAGCGGTGTACATATTTTCATGTTTATAGAGACAGCGTTGTAGGTATTTCCATGTTTATACAGATAGCGTTGCAGATATTTCCATGTTTACACAGATGCCTATGCAGATATTTCCATATTTATACAGAGGGCTGTGTAGATATTTCTATGTTTATACAGATTGCAGTGTAGATATTTAAATGTTCCTACAGATGACTGTGTAGGTATTTCCATGTTTATACAGATGTCTTTGTAGATATTTCCATGTTTATAGAGATAGTGGTGCAGATATTTCCATGTTTATACAGATAGCGGTGTATATATTTCCATGTTTATACAGATCATGGTGTAGATATTTCCGTGTTTACACAGATCGCAGTGTAGATATTTCCATGTTTATAGAGATAGCAGTGTAGATATTTCCATGTTTGTACAGATGGCGGTGTTGATGTTTCCATCTATACACAGATTGCCGTGTAGGTATTTCCATGTGTATACAGATGGCATTGTAGATGTTTCCATGTTTATACAGATGGTTGTGTAGATATTTCCATGTTTACACAGATGACTGTACAGGTATTTCCATGTTTATACAGATGGCGGTGTAGGTATTTCCAAGTTTATAGAGATAGCGGTGTTGATATTTCCATATTTATACAGATAACGGTGTAGAAGTTTCCATGTTTATACAGATAGCGGTGTAAATATTTCCATGTTTATACAGATCACGGTGTAGATATTTCCATGTTTATAGAGATAGCGGTGTAGATATTTCCATGTTTATACAGATAGCGGTGTAGATATTTCCATGTTTATACAGACCGCGGTGTAGATATTTCCATGTTTATACAGATAGCGGTGCAGATATTTCCATGTTTGTACAGATTCCGGTGTTGATATTTCCATCTATACACAGATGACCGTGTAGATATTTCCATGTTTATACAGATGGCGGCGCAGACATTTCCATGGATATGTAGATGGCGGTGTAGATATTTCCATGTTTATATAGATAGTGGTGTAGTTATTTCCATGTTTATATAGATAGCGGTGTAGATATTTCCATGTATATACACATGGCTGTGTAGATATTTCCATGTCTATACAGATGGCGGTGTAGATATTTCCATGTTTATACAGATAACATTGTAATTATTTCCATATTTATACAGATGGCGGTGTAGGTATTTCGATGTTTATAGAGATAGCAGTGGAGGTATTTCCATGTTTATACAGATAGCCATGTAGATATTTCCATGTTTATACTGATCGCCGTGTAGATATTTCCATGTTTATAGAGATGGCGGTGTAGATATTTCCATGTTCATAGAGATAGCGGTGTTGATTTTTCCATGTGTATAGAGATAGCTGTGTGGATATTTCCATGTTTATACAGATAGGGGGGTAGATATTTCCATGTTTATAGAGATAGCGTTGTAGGTATTTCCATGTTTATAGAGATAGCGGTGTAGATGTTTCCATGTTTATACTGATGGCTGTGTAGGTATTTCCATTTGTATACCGATGGCAGTGTAGATATTTCCATGTTTATTGTGATGGTGGTGTAGATATTTCCATGTTTATACAGATGACTGTGTAGATATTTCCAAGTTTATACAAATGGCGGTGTAGATATTTCCATGTTTATAGAGATAGCGGAGTAGATATTTCCATGTTTATAGAGATAGCGGTGAGGATGTTTGCATGTTTATACAGATAGAGGTGTTGATATTTTCATGTTTATACTGATAGTGGTGTAGATATTTCAATGTTTATACAGATAGCGGTGGAGATGTTTCCATCTTTATGCAGATTGCGATGTTGACATTTCCATGTTTTTACAGATAGCGGTGGAGATATTTCCATGTTTATAGAGATGGTGGTGTAGATATTTCCATGTTTATACAGATGGCTGTGAGGATATTCGCATGTTTATACACATGACAGTGCAGTTATTTTCAGGTTTATAGAGACAGCAGTGTAGATATTTACATGTTTATACAGATAGCGGTGTAGATATTTCCATATTTGTAGAGAAAGCGGTGTAGATATTTCCATATTTATACAGATAGCGGTGTAGATATTTCATTGTTTATACAGACGGCGGTGTAGATATTTCCATGTTTCTACAGATAGTGGTGGATATATTTCCATGTTTACAGAGATAGTGGTGTAGATATTTCCATGTTTATACAGATGGTTGTGTAGATATTACCATGTGTATACCGACGGGGCTGTAGATATTTCCATGTTCATAGACATAGTGGTGTAGATATTTCCATGTGTATACAGAGAGCAGTGCAGATATTTCCATGTTATAGAGACAGCGGTGTAGATATTTCCATGTTTATACAGATCGCGATGTAGATATTTCCATGTTATACAGATAGCGGTGTAGATATTTCCATGTTTACAGAGATAGCGGTGTAGATATTTCCATCTTTGCACAGATTGCGGTGTAGATATTTCCATCTTTACACAGATAGCGGTGTAGATTTTTCCAAGTTTACACAGATAGCTGTGTAGATACTTAAACGTTTACAGAGATAGTGCGGAATATATTTCCATGTTTATACAGATAGCGGTGTAGATATTTCCATGTTTATACAGATAGCTGTGTAGGAATTTCCATGTTTATAGAGATAGCGGTGTAGATATTTCCATGTTTATACTGATGCGGGTGTAGATATTTCCATGTGTATACAGATGGCAGTGTAGATATTTCCATGTTTATACTCACGGAGGTGTACATATTTCCATGTTTATACAGATGACTGTGTAGATATTTCCATGTTTTTACAGATGGCGCTGTAGATGTATCCATGTTTATAGAGTTAGCGGTGTAGTTATTTCCATGTTTATACAGATAGCGGAGTAGGTATTTCCATGTTTATACAGATAGCGGTGTATATATTTCCATGTTTACACAGATAGCGTTTTAGATCTTTGCATGTTTATAGAGATAGCGGTTTATGTATTTCCATGTTTACACAGATAGCGTTGTAGTTATTTCTAAATTTATAGAGATAGCGGTTTAGATATTTCCAAGTTTATACAGATTGCGGTGTAGACATTTCCATGTTTATAGAGATAGCAGTGTAGATATTTCCATATTTAAAATATAGTGGTGTAGGTATTTCCATGTTTATACAGATAGCGGTGTAGACATTTCCATGTTTATTCAGATAGCGGTGTAGTAATTTCCATGTTTATAGAGATAGCGGTGTAGGTATTTCCAGATTTTTACAGATGGCGGTTTAGATATTTCCATGATTATACAGATGGCGGTTTTGATATTTCCATGATTATACAGATCGCGGTGTAGATATTTCCATGTTTACACAGATAGCGGTGTTGGTATTTCCATGTTTATACAGATAGCGGTGTAGATATTTCCATGTTTATACTGATGCCTGTGTAGATATTTCCATGTATATACAAATGGCGGTGTAGATAGTTCCATGATTATGGACATGGCAGTGTAGATATTTTCAGGTTTATAGAGATGGCGGTGTAGATATTTCCATGTTTATAGATATAGTGGTGTAGGTATTTCCATGTTTATAGAGATAGCGGTATAGATATTTCTATGTTTATAGAGATAGCGATGTAGATATTTCCAAGTTTATACTGATTGTTTTGTAGATATTTCCATGTTTATACAGATAGCGGTGTAGGTATTTCCATGTTTATACAGATAGCGTTGTAGATATTTCCATGTTTACACAGATAGCGTTGTAGATATCTCCACGTTTATGGAGAGAGAGGTTTTCGTATTTCCAAGTTTATCCAGATAGCGTTGTAGACATTTCCATGTTTATAGAGATATCGGTGTAGATATTTCCATGTTTATACAGATAGTAGTGTAGATATTTCCATGTTTATACAGATCGTGGTGTAGAAATTTCCAAGTTTATACATATAGCGGTGTACATATTTCCACGTTTATACAGATAGCGTTGTAGATATTTCCATGTTTATAGAGATGGCGGTGAAGATATTTCTATGTTTATAAACATAGTAGTGTAGAAAATTCCATGTTTATAGAGATGGCGTTGTAGGTACTTCCATGTTTATGGGTATAGTGGTGTCGATATTTCCATGTTTATACAGATAGCGGTGTCGATATTTCCATGTTTATACAGGTAGCTGTGTTGGTATTTCCATGTTTTTACAGATAGCGGAGTAGATATTTCCATGTTTATACAGATAGCGGTGTTGGTATTTCCATGTTTATACAGATAGCGTTGTAGACATTTCCATGTTTATTCAGCTCACGATGTAGATATTTCAATCGTTATACAGATGACAGTGTAGTTATTTCCATGTTAATACAGATATCGGTGTCGTTATTTCCATGTTTACACAAATGGTGGTGTAGATAGTTCCATCTTTATGGAGATGGTGGTGTAGATATTTCCATGTTTATAGAGATAGCGTTGTAGGTATTTCCATGTGTATAGAGATAGCGGTGTAGATGTTTCCATGTTTATACTGATGGCTGTGTAGGTATTTCCATTTGTATACCGATGGCAGTGTAGATATTTCCATGTTTATAGTGATGGTGCTGTAGATATTTCCATGTTTATACAGATGACTGTGTAGATATTTCCAAGTTTATACAAATGGTGGTGTAGATATTTCCATGTTTATAGAGATAGCGGTGTAGATATTTCCATGTTTATAGAGATAGCGGTGAGGATGTTTGCGTGTTTATACAGATAGCGGTGTTGATATTTTCATGTTTATACTGATAGCGGAGTAGATATTTCCATGTTTATGCACATAGCGGTGGAGATATTTCCATGTTTATACAGATGGCGCTGTAGATATTTCCATGTTTACACAGATAGCAGTGTAGATATTTCCAAGCTTATACAGATAGTTGTGTCGGTATTTCCATGTTTATGCAGATATCGGTTTAGATATTTCCATGTTTATACAGATGCCTGTGTAGATATTTCCATGTTTTAACAGATGGCGGTGTAGTTATTTCCATGTTTATAGAGATAGCGGTGTAGATATTTCCATGTTTATACAGATGGCCGTGGAGATATTTCCTTGTTTAGATGGCGGTGTAGGTTTTTCCATGTGTATAGAGATGGCGTTGTATATATTTCCATGTTTATAGAGATAGCGGTGTAGATATTTCCATGTTTATAGAGATAGTGCTGTAGATATTTCCATGTTTATAGAGATAGCGCTGTAGGTATTTCCATGTTTATAGAGATAGCGGTGTAGATATTTGCATGTTTATACAGTTGGCGATGTAGATATTTCCATGTTTATACAGATAGTGGTGTAGGTTTTTCCAAGTTTATAAAGACAGTGGGGTAGGTATTTCCATGTTTATACAGATAGCGGTGTAGATATTTCCATTTTTATAGAGATAGCGGTGTAGGAATTTCCGTTTTTTTAATGATAGCTGTGTATATATTTCCATGTTTATACAGATGGCTGTGAAGTTATTTCCATGTGTATACAGATAGCGGTGTAGTAATTTCCGTTTTTTTATTGATAGCGGTGGACATATTTCCATGTTTACATAGATGGCTGTGAAGATATTTCCGTGTGTATTCACATGGCAGTGTCGATATTTCCATGTTTATACTCTCGGAAGTGTAGATATTTTCATGTTTATACAGATGTCTGTGTAGATATTTCCATGATTATACAGATGACAGTGTAGATATTTCCATTGTTATACAGATGGCGCTGTAGATATTTGCATGTTTATGCAGATGGCCGTGTAGAAATTTCCATGTTTATAGAGATGGTGTAGATATTTCTATGTTTATAGAGATAGCGGTGTAGATATTTCCATGTTCATACAGATGACTGTTTAGATATTTCCATGTTTATACAGATAGCGGTGTAAATATTTCCATGTTTATACAGATCATGGTGTAGATATTACCATGTTTATACAGATGGCAGTGTAGATATTTCCATGTTTATAGAGATAGCGGTGTAGTTATTTCCATATTTATACAGATAACTGTGTAGATATTTCCATGTTTATACAGATAGCGGTGTTAATATTTCCATGTTTATACAGATCATGGTGTAGATATTTCCATGTTTATAGAGATAGCGGTGTAGATATTTCCATGTTTATACAGACAGCACTGTAGATATTTCCAAGTTTATACAGATAGCGGTCCAGATATTTCCATTTTTGTACAGATGGCGGTGTTGATATTTCCATCTATACACAGATCACCGTGTAGATATTTCCATGTTTATACAGATGGTGGCACAGATATTTCTATGGATATGTAGATGGCATTGTAGATATTTCCATGTTTATACAGATAGCGGTGTAGTTATTTCCATGTTTATATACATAGCGGTGTAGATAATTCCATGTATATACACATGGCTGTGTAGATATTTCCATGTTTATACAGATGGCGGTGTAGATATTTCAATGTTTATACAGATAACTTTGTAAGTATTTCCATGTTTATACAGATGGCGGTGTAGGTATTTCGATGTTTATAGAGATAGCAGTGGAGATATTTCCATGTTTATACAGATAGCGGTGTAGATATTTCCATGTTTATACAGATGGCGGTGTAGATATTTCCATATTTATAGAGATGTCTGTGCAGATATTTCCATGTGTATACAGATGGTATTGTTGGTATTTCCATGTTTATACAGATGGTGATGCAGATATTTCCATGTTTATTTGGATGACTGTGTAGATATTTCCATGTTTTTACAGATTGCAGTGTAGATATTTCAATGTTCATAGAGATGGCGCTGTAGATATTTCCATGTTTATACAGATAAAGGTGGAGATATTTCCATGTTTATACAGAGAACAGTGGAGATATTACCATGTTTATACACATAGCGGTGTAAATATTTCAATGTTTATAGAGACAGCAGTGTAGGTATTTCCATGTTTATACAGATAGCGGTGCGGATATTTCCATGTTTATACAGATGCCTATGCAGATATTTCCATATTTATACAGAGGGCTGTGTAGGTATTTCCATGTTTATAGACATGGCAGTGTAGATATTTCCATGTTCCTACACATGACTGTGTAGTTATTTCAATGTTTATACAGATGGCTTTGCAGGTATTTCCTTGTTTATAGAGATAGTGGTACAGATATTTCCATGTTTATACAGATAGCGGTGTAAATATTTCCATGTTTTATACAGATCGTGGTGTAGATATTTCCATGTTTATACAGATACCGGTGTAGATATTTCCATGTCTGTACCGATGGCGGAGTTGATGTTTCCATCTATACACAGATTGCCGTGTAGGTATTTCCATGTGTATACAGATGGCATTGTAGATATTTCCATGTTTATACAGATGGTGGTGTAGATATTTCCATGTTTCTACTGATGGCGTTGTAGGTATTTCCATGTTTATACAAATAACGGTGTAGATATTTCCATGTTTATACAGATAGCGGTGTAAATATTTCCATGTTTATACAGATCACGGTGTAGATATTTCCATGTTTATATCGATAGAGGTGTAGATATTTCCATGTTTATGCAGATAGCGGTTTAGATATTTCCATGTTTATACAGACCGCGGTGTAGATATTTCCATGTTTATACAGATTGCGGTGCAGATATTTCAATGTTTGTACAGATGGCGGTGTTGATATTTCCATCTATACACAGATGACCGTGTAGATATTTCCATGTTTATACAGATAGCGGTGTAGATATTTCCATGTTTGTAGAGATGGCGGTTTTGATGTTTCCATCTATACACAGATTGCCGTGTAGGTATTTCCATATGTATACAGATGGCATTGTAGATATTTCCATGTTTATACAGATGTTGGTGTAGATATTTCCATGTTTATACATATGACTGTACAGGCATAACCATGTTTTTACAGATGGCATTGTAGATATTTCCATGCTTACAGAGATAGCAGTGTAGATATTTCCCTGTTTATACAGATGGCGGTGTAGATATTTCCATGCTTATAGAGATAGCAGTGTAGATATTTCCCTGTTTATACAGATGGCGGTGTAGATATTTCCATGTTCATATAGATAGCTTTGTTGATTTTTCCATGTTTTTAGAGATAGCGGTGTGGATATTTCCATGTTTATACAGATAGGGGTGTAGAATTTCCATGTTTATAGAGATGGCAGTGTAGATATTTCCATGTTCATACAGATCACGGTGTTGATATTTCCATGTTTATACAGATCGCGGTGTAGATATTTCCATGTTTATACAGATCATGGTGTAGATATTTCCATGTTTATACAGATCATGGTGTAGATATTTCCATGTGTATACAGATGGCATTGTAGATATTTCCATGTTTATACAGATGACTGTATAGGTATTTCCATGTTTTTACAGATGGCAGTGCAGATATTTCCATGTTTATAGAGATAGTGGTGTAGATATTTCCATATTTGTACAGATGGCGGTGTTGATATTTCCATCTATACACAGATGGTCGTGTAGATATTTCCATGTTTATACAGATGGCAGTGGAGATATTTCCATGTGTATACAGACGGCATTGTAGATATTTCCATGTTTATACAGATGACTGTATAGGTATTTCCATGTTTTTACAGATGGCAGTGCAGATATTTTCATGTTTATATAGATGGCGGTGTAGATATTTCCATGTTCATAGAGATAACGGTGTAGATATTTCCATGTTTGTTCAGATGGCGGTGTTGATATTTCCATCTCTACACAGATGGCCGTGTAGATATTTCCATGTTTATACAGATGGCGGCGTAGATATTTCCATGGATATGCAGATGGCGGTGTAGATATTTCCATGTTTACACAGATAGCGGTGTAGATAGTTCCATGTTTACACAGATGGTGGTGTAGATATTTCCGTATTTATACACATGGCGGAGTAGATACTTCCTTGTTTATGGAGATGGCAGTGTAGATATTTTCACGTTTATAGAGTTGGCGGTGTAGATATTTCCATATTTATAGAGATAGCGGTGTAGATATTTCCATGTTTCTAAAGATGGCAGTGTAGATATTTCCATGTTTATACAGATGGCGGTGTAGATATTTCCATATTTGTACAGATGTCTGTGTAGATATTTCCATGTGTATACAGTTGGTATTGTAGGTATTTCCATGTTTACACACATGGTGGTGTTGATATTTCCATGTTTATTCAGATGACTGTGTAGATATTTCCATGTTTTTACAGATGGCAGTGTAGATATTTCAATGTTTATAGAGATGGCACTGTAGATATTTCCATGTTTATACAGATAACGGTGGAGATAATTCCATGTTTATACAGACAGCAGTGGAGTTATTTCCATGTTTATACACATAGCGGTGTACATATTTCCATGTTTATAGAGACAGCGGTGTAGGTATTTCCATGTTTATACAGATAGTGGTGCACATATTTCCATGTTTATAGAGATGCCTATGCAGATATTTCCATATTTATACAGAGGGCTGTGTAGATATTTCCATGTTTATACAGATGACAGTGTAGATTTTTCCATGTTCCTACACATGACTGTGTAGGTATTTCCATGTTTATACAGATGGCTTTGTAGATATTTCCATGTTTATAGAGATAGCGGTGGAGATATTTCCATGTTTATACAGATAGCGGTGTAAATATTTCCATGTTTATACAGATCGTGGTGTAGATATTTCCATGTTTATACAGATACCGGTGTAGAAATTTCCATGTTTATACAGACCGCAGTGAAGATATTTCCATGTTTATACAGATAGCGGTGTAGATATTTCCATGTTTGTACAGATGGCGGTGTTGATGTTTCCATCTATACACAGATTGCCGTGTAGGTATTTCCATGTGTATACAGATGGAATTGTAGATATTTCCATGTTTATACAGATGATGGTGTAGGTATTTACATATTTATACAGATGACTGTATAGGTATTTCCATGTTTTTACAGATGGCATTGTAGATATTTCCATGTTTATATAATTAGCAGTGTAGGTATTTCCATGTTTATGCACATGGTGGTGTAGATATTTCGATGTTTATAGAGATAGCGGTGTAGGTATTTCCATATTTATAGAGATAACGGTGTAGATATTTGCAGGTTTATACAGATAGCAGTGTAAATATTTCCATGTTTATACAGATCACGGTGTAGATATTTCCATGTTTATAGAGATAGCGGTGTAGATATTTCCATGTTTATACAGATAGCGGTTTAGATATTTCCATGTTTATACAGACCACGGTGGAGATATTTCCATGTTTATACAGATACCGGTATAGATATTTCCACATTTATACAGATAGCGGTGTAGTTATTAACATGTTTATACAGATAGCGGTGTAGTTATTTCCATGTATAAACAGATGTCTGTGTAGATATTTCCATGTTTAAACAGATGGTGGTGAAGGTATTTCCTTTTTTATACAAATAGCGGTGTATTTATTTCCATGTTTATACAGATAGCGGTGTAGATATTTCCATGTATATACAGACTGCTGAGTAGATATTTCCATGTTTATACAGATGGCTGTGTAGATATTTCCATGTTTATACAGATGACTTTGTAGGTATTTCCATGTTTATACAGATGGCGGTGTAGATATTTCCATGTTTATAGAGATAGTTGTGTAGATATTTCCATGTTTTTGCAGATCTTGGTGTAGATATTTCCATGTTTATACAGATCGCGGTGTAGATATTTGCATGTTCATACAGGTAGAGGTGTAGATATTTCCATGTTTTTACAGATCGCGGTGCAGATATTTCCATGTTTATGCAGATGTCGGTGTAGATATTTCCATGTTAATAGAGATGGCGGTGTAGATATTTCCATGTTTAAACAGATAGCAATGTAGATCTTTCCATGTTTATAGAGATAGCGGTGTAGGTATTTCCATGTGAATTCAGATAGCGGTACAGATGTTTCCAAGTTTATACTGATGGCTGTGTAGATATTTCCATGTGTATACACATGGCAGTGAAGATATTTCCATGTTTATAGAGATGGTGTTGTAGATATTTCCATGTTTATACACATGGCGGTGTAGACATTTCCATGTTTACAGAGATAGAGGTGTAGATATTTCCATGTTTATACAGATAGCGGTGAAGATATTTCCATGTTTATAGAGATAACGGTGTAAATATTTCCATGTTTGCACATATTGCGGTGCAGATATTTCTGTCTTTACACAAATAGCGGTGTAGATATTTCCATGTTTTTACAGATGGTGATGTAGATATTTCCATGTATATACCGATAGCGGTGTGGATATTTCCATGTTTTTACCGTCAGCGGTGTAGATATTACCATGTTTACCCAGATAGCGGTTTAGATGTTTCCATGTTTGCACAGATTGCGGTGTAGATATTTCCATCTTTACAAAGATAGCGGTGTAGATATTTCCATGTTTATACAGGTACCAGTGCAGATATTTCCATGTTTATTGAGATAGCGGTGTAAATATTTCCATGTTTGCACAGATTGCGGTGCAGATATTTCTATCTTTACTAAAATAGCGGTGTAGATATTTCCATGTTTTCACAGATAGCTGTGTAGACAATTCCATGTTTACACAGATAGCATTGTAGATATATCCATGTTTATACTGATAGCGGTGTAGATATTTCCATGGCTATAAAGATAGCTGTGTAGATGTCACCATGTTTATACAGATGATTGTGTAGGTATTTCCATTTTTATACAGATTGCGGTGTAGATATTTCCATGTTTTTTACAGATGGCGGCGTAGATATTTCCATGTATATACAGATAGCGGTGTGGATATTTCCAAGTTTATACAGATAGCGGTGGAGATCTTTCCATGTTTATACAGATGGCCATAGAGATATTTCCCTCTTTATACAGATGGCGGTGTAGATATTTCCATGTTTATACAGATAGTGGTGTAGATATTTGCATGTTTATGCAGGTAGAAGTGTAGATATTTCCATGTTTATGCAGATCGCGGTGTAGATATTTCCATGTTTATGCAGACGGAGGTGTAGATATTTCCGTGTTTATAGAGATGGCGGTGTAGATATTTCTATGTTTATAGAGATGGCGGTGTAGATAATTCCATGTTTATAGAGATGGTGTTGTAGGTATTTCCATGTTTATAAAGATAGTGGTGTAGATATTTCCAAGTTTATTCAGATAGGGGTGAAGATATTTCCATGCTTATAAAGATAGTGGTGTTGATATTTCCATGTTTATACACATAGCGGTGTATACATTTCCAAGTTTATTCTGCTCGCGGTGCAGGTATTTCCATGTTTATACAGATGGCAGTGTATGTATTTAAATGTTTATGCAGATAGCGGTGTAGATATTTCCATGTTTATACAGGTAGAGGTGTAGATATTTCCATGTTTATGCAGATCTCGGTGAAGATATTTCCATCTTTCTAAAGATGGCAGTGTAGATATTTCTATGTTTATAGAGATGGCTCTGTAGATAATTCCATATTTATACAGATGGCGGTGTAGTTATTTCCATGTTTATGCTGATGGCGGTTTAGATATTTTCATGTTTATAGAGATGGCAGTGTACATATTTCTAAGTTTATAGAGATAGCGGTGTAGATAATTCCATGTTTATAGAGATGGGGGTGTAGGTATTTCCATGTTTATAGAGATAGTGGTGTAGATATTTCCATGTTTATACAGATAGCGGTGTAGATATTTCCATTTTTATACAGATAGTGGAGTTGCTATTTCCATGTTTATACAGATAGCGGTGTAGATATTTCCATGTTTTTACAGCTCACGGTGTAGATATTTCCATCTTTATACAGATGGCGGTGTAGATATTTCCATATTATAGAGATAGCCTTGTAGATATTTCCATGATTATACAGATAGCGGTGTAGATATTTCCATGTTTATACAGAGAGCAGTGCATATAATTGCATGTTTATAGAGATAGCGTTGTAAATATTTCCATCCTTGCACAGATTGCGGTGTAGATATTTCCATCTTTACAGAGATAGCGGTGTAGATATTGCCATGTTTACACAGATAGCTGTTTAGATATTTCCATGTTTACACAGATAGCGTTGTAGATATTTCCAGGTTTATACATTGAGCGGTGTAGATATTTCCATGTTTATGCAGATAGCGGTGTAGATGTTTCCATGTCTATACAGATAGCGGTGAAGGTATTTCCATGTTTATACAGATCGTGGTGTAGATATTTCCATGTTTATACAGATAGCGATGTAGATATTTCCATGTTTATACAGATAGTGTTGCAGATATTTCCATGTTTATACACATAGCGTTGTAAATATTTCCATATTTATAAAGATAGCAATGTAGATATTTCCATGTTTATACAGAGAGCGGTGCAGATATTTCCGTGTTTATACACATAGTGTTGCAGATATTTCCATGTTTATACAGATAGCTGTGTACATATTTCCATGTTTACACAGATAGCGGTGTGTTTATTTCCGTGTTAACACAGATAGTGTTGTAGATATTTCCATGTTTATACAGATAGCGGTGTAAAATATTTCCATGTTTATTCAGATGGCGTTGTATATACTTCCATTTTTATACTGGTAGCGGTGTAATTTCCATGTTTATACAGATAGCGGTGTAGATATTTCCATGTTTTTACAGATGGCGGTGTAGATATTTCCATGTTTATGCAGATAGCGGTGTGGCTATTTCCATGTTTATAGAGATAGCAGTGTAGATATTTCCATGTTTGCACAGATATCGGTGTAGATATTTCCATCTTTACACAGATAGCGGTGTACATATTTCCATGTTTCCACATATAGCGGTGTAGATATTTCCATGTTAACACAGACAGTTTTGTAGTTATTTGCATGTTTATACAGATTGCGGTATAGATATTTCCATGTTTATAAAGATTGCGGTGCAGATATTTCCATGTTTATACAGATAGCGGTGGAGATATTTCCATGTTTATACAGATAGCGATGTAGATATTTCCATGTTTATACAGATAGTGGTGGATATATTTCCATGTTTATACAGATGGTGGTGTAGATATTTCCATGTTTATAGAGATAGCCATGTAGATATTTCCATGTTTATACAGAGAGCGGTGTAGATTTTCCATGTTTATACAGATTGCGGTGTAGATATTTCCATGTTTATAATAATAGCGGTGTAGATATTTCCATGTTTATAGAGATAGCAGTGTAGACATTTCCATGTTTATACAGATAGCGATGCAGATATTTCCATGTTTATTCAGATGGCGGTGTAGATATTTCCATATTTATACCGATAGCGGTGTGACTATTTACATGTTTATACAGATGGCAGTGTAGATATTTCCATGTTTATTCAGACAGCGGTGTAGATATTTCCATGTTTATACATATAGCGGTGTAGATATTTCCATATTTACAGAGATAGAGGTGTAGATATTTCCATATTTGCACAGATTGCTGTGTACATATTTCCACGTTTATACAGATAGCGGTGTAGACATTTCCATGTTTATACAGATAGCGGTGTTGACATTTCCATGTTTATAGAGATAGCGGTGCAGATATTTCCATATTTATACAGATAGCGGAGTAGATATTTCCATGTTTATACAGATAGCAGTGTAGATATTAACATGTTTATACAGATAGCGGTGTAGATATATCCATGTTTATACAGATTTTGGTGTGGATATTTCCATGTTTATACAGATATTGGTGTAGATATTCCCATGTTTACAGAGGCAGAGGTGTAGATATTTCCATATTCACACAGATTGCAGTGTAGATATTTCCATGTTTACACAGATACTGTTGTAGATATTTCCATGTTTATAGAGATTGCAGTGTAGATATTTCCATGTTTATAAATATAGCGGTGTAGATATTTCCATGTTTATACAGATAGCGGTGGTGATATTTCCATGTTTATGTAGATAGCGCTGTAGATATTTGCATGTTTATACAGATAGCGGTTTGGATATTTCCATGTTTATACAGATAGCTGTGTTTTTATTTCCATGTTTATACAGATAGCGGTGTAGTTTGTTCCATGTTTATGGAGATGGCGATGTAAATATTTTCATGTTTACAGAGATGGTGGTGTAGATATTTCCATGTTTATACAGATGACTGTGTAGATATTTCCATGTATAGACAGATGGCGGAGTAGATATTTCCATGTTTCTACAGATAAAGGTGGAGATATTTCCTTGTTTATACAGATCGTGGTGTAGATATTTCTATGTTTATAAAGAGAGCCGTGTAGATATTTCCATGTTTATACAGGTAGCAGTGTACATATATCCATGTTTATACAGATCATTGTGTAGATAGTTCCATTTTCCTCAGATGGCAGTTTAGATATTTCCATGTTTCTACAGATGGCGGTGTAGAAATTTCCATGTTTATACAGACAGCGGTGTAGATATCTCCATGTTCATTCAGAAGGCGGTGCAGATATTTCCATGTTTACAGAGATGGCGCTGTAGATATTTCTATGTTTATAGAGATAGCGGTGTAGGTATTTCCATGTGTATAGAGATGGTGGTGTAGGTATTTCCATGTTTATAGAGATAGTGGTGTAGATATTTCCATGTTTATTCAGATAGCGTATAAGTTATTTCCATATTTATACACATGGCGGTGTAGATAGTTTCATGTTTATGGAGATGGCCGTGTAGATATTTTCACGTTTATAGAGATGGCGGTGTAGATATTTCCATGTTTATAGAGATAGCGGTGTAGATATTTCCATGTTTATACAGATGGCGGTGTAGAAATTTCCGTGCTTATACAGACGGCAGTGTAGATATATCCATGTTTATACAGATAGCGGTGGAGATATTTCCATATTTATAAAGATAGCGCTGTAGATATTTCCATGTTTATACAGATAACGGTGTAGATATATCCATGTTTATACAGATAGCGGTGTAGATATTTCCATGTTCATACAGATAGTGGTGTTGGTATTTCCATGTTTATCCAACTAGCATTGTAGATATTTCCATGTATGTACAGCTCGCGGTGTTGTTATTTCCATCTTTGTAGAGATGGCAGTGTAGACATTTCCATGTTTTTACAGATAGCGGTGTACATACTTCCATGTTTATACAGACTGTGGGGTAGATATTTCCATGTTTATGGAGATAACGGTGCAGATATTTTCAGGTTTATAGAGATGGCGGTGTAGATATTTCCACGTATATAGAGATGGCGGTGTAGATATTTCCATGTTTATAGAGATAGCGGTGTAGGTATTGCCATGTTTATAGAGATGCCGGTGAGGATATTTCCATGTCAATGCAGATGGCTGTGTAGATATTTCCATGTGCATACAGATGGCAGTGTAGATATTTCCATGTTGAAGCAGATGGTGGTGTCGATATTTCCATGTTTATAGAGATGACTGTTTAGATATTTCCATGTTTATACAGATCGCGGTGTAGATACTTCCATGTTTATAGAGATGGCGGTGTAGATATTTCCATGTTTATACAAATATCGGTGTAGATATTTCCATGTTCATACAGATAGCGGTGTAGATATTACCATCTTTGAACAGATTGCGGTGTGGATATTTCCATGTTTATAGGGATAGCGGTGTGGATATTTCCATATTTACACAGATAGCGGTGTAGATATTTCCATGTTTATACGGATAGCGGTGTAGGTATTTCCATGTTTATACAGATAGCGGTGTAGTTATTTCCATGTTTATACAGATGACTGTGTACATATTTCCATGTTTACAGAGATGGCGGTGTAGATATTTCCATGTTTATAGAGATAGCGGTGTAGATATATCCATGTTTATACAGATAGCTGTGTAGATCTTTCCATGTTTATAGAGGTAGCGGTGTAGAGATTTCCATATTTATACAGATAGCCGTGTAGATATTTCCATGTTTATTTAGATGGCGGTGTAGATATTTCCATATTTATACAGAGAGCGGTGTGGCTATTTCCATGTTTATTCAGATAGCGATGTAGATATTTCCATGTTTATAGAGATGGCGGTGTACACATATCCATGTTTATACAGATCATGGTGTAGATATTTCCATGTTTATACAGACAGCGGTGTAGATATTTCCATGTTTATATAGATAGCGGAGTAGATATTTCCATATTTACAGAGATAGATGTGTAGATATTTCCATATTTCCACAGATTGCGGTGTGGATATTTCCACCTTTATACAGATAGCGGTGCAGATATTTCCATGTGTATACAGATGGCAATGTAGATATTTCCTTGTTTATGCAGATAGCGGTGTGGCTATTTCCATGTTTATAGAGGTAGCGTTGTAGATAATTCCATGTTTATAGAGATGGCTGTGTAGACATTTCCGTGTTTATACAGATGGCAGTGTAGTTATTTCCACGTTTATACATATAGTGGTGTAGATATTTCCATG
This sequence comes from Pan troglodytes, assembly GCF_028858775.2. Taxonomy (NCBI): domain Eukaryota; kingdom Metazoa; phylum Chordata; class Mammalia; order Primates; family Hominidae; genus Pan; species Pan troglodytes. Next base: position 7,784,640 of record NC_072410.2, on the reverse strand, counting down.
TTTATACAGATAGCGGTGTAGGTATTTCCATGTTTATAGAGATAGCGGTGCAGATATTTCGGTATTTATACAGATAGCCTTGTAGATATTTCTATGTTTATACAGATCGCGGTGTAGATATTTCCATGTTTATAGAGATGGCGGTGTAGATATATCCATGTTTATACAGATATCGGTGTAGATATTTCCATGTTTATACAGATAGCAGTGTAGATATTACCATGTTTACGCAGATAGCGGTGTAGATATTTCCATCTTTGAAGAGATTGCGGTGTGGATATTTCCACGTTTATTCAGATAGCGTTGTACATATTTCCATGTTTACACAGATAGCTCTGTAGTCATTTCCATGATTACACAGATAGCATCATAGATATTTTCATGTTTATAGAGATACTGGTTTAGGTATTTCCATGTTTATACAGATAGCTGTGTTGTTATTTCCATGTTTATACAGATAGCGGTGTAGATTGTTCCATGTTTATGGAGATGGCGGTGTAGATATTTTCATGTTTATAGAGATGGTGGTGTAGATATTTCCATTTTTATAGAGATGATTGTGTAGATATTTCCATGTTTATACAGATGGCGGTGTAGATATTTCCATGTTTATACAGATAGCGGTGGAGATATTTCCTTGTTTATAGAGATCGTGTTGTAGATGTTTCTATGTTTATACAGAGAGCCGTGTAGATATTTCCATGCTTATACAGGTAGCGGTGTTCATATTTCCATGATTATACAGATCGTGGTGTGGATATTTCCATTTTCCTCCGATGGCAGTTTAGATATTTCCATGTTTATACAGATGGCGGTGTAGATATTTCCATGTTCATTCAGATGGCGGTATAGATATTTCCATGTTTACAGAGATGGCTGTGTTGATATTTCTATGTTTATAGAGATTGTGTTGTAAATATTTCCATGTGTATAGAGATGGTGGTGTAAGTATTTCCATGTTTATAATGACAGTGGTGTAGATATTTCCATGTTTTTTCAGATAGTGGTGTAGGTATTTCCATGTTTATACAGATGTCGGTGTAGATAGTTCCATGTTTATGGAGATGCCCATGTAGATATTTCCATGTTTATACAGATAGCGGTGTAGACATTTCCATGTGTATTGAAATAGTGGTGTAGATATTTCCATATATATACAGATAGCGGAGTAGATATTTCCATGTTTATACAGATAGTGGTGTAGATATTTCCATGTTTATACAGGTAGCTGTGTAGATATATCTATGTTTATACAGATTGTGGTGTAGATATTTCCATGTTTATACAGATAGCGGTGTAGATATTTCCATGTTTATACAGAGAGTGGTGTAGATATTTCCATGTTTACAGAGATAGAGGTGTAGATATTTCCATATTTGCAAAGATTGCGGTGTTGATATTTCCACCTTCACACAGATTGCGGTGTACATATTTCCACGTTTAAACACACAGCTGAGTACATATTTCCATTTTTACACAGATAGTGTTGTAGATATTTCCATGTTTATACAGATTGCCGTGTAGATATTTACATGTTTATAAAGATAGCGGTGTAGGTATTTCCGTGTTTATACAGATAGCGGTGTAGATATTTCCATGTTTATACAGACAGCGGTGTAAAATATTTCCATGTTTATACAGAGAGTAGAGGACATATTTCCATGTTTATACAGATAGCGGTGGAGATATTTCCATGTTTCTAGAGATGGTGGTGTAGATATTTCCAAGTTTATGCAGGTAGCGGTGTAGATATTTCCATGTTTATGGAGATAGCGGTGTAGATATGACCATGTTTATACAGATAGCGGTGGAGATATTTCCATATTTCTAGAGATGGTGGTGTAGATATTTCCAAGTTTATGCAGGTAGCGGTGTAGATATTTCCATGTTTATGGAGATAGCGGTGTAGATATGTCCATGTTTATACAGGGAGCGGTGTAGATATTTCCATGTTTACACAGATAGCGGTGTAGATATTTCCATATTTATTCAGATAGCGGTTTAGATATTTGTATGTTTATTCAGATGGTGGAGTAGATATTTCCATGTTTATACAGACAGCGTTGTAGATATTTCCATGTTTATACAGAGAGTGGAGGAGATATTTCCATGTTTATACAGATAGCGGTGGAGATATTTCCATGTTTCTAGAGATGGTGGTGTAGATATTTCCAAGTTTATGCAAGTAGCGGTGGAGATATTTCCATGTTTACAGAGATAGCGGTGTGGATATTTCCACATTTATACAGATAGCGGTGTAGATATTTCCATGTTTATACAGATAGCGGTGTAGGTATTTCCATGTTTATACAGATAGCGGTGTACTTATTTCCATGTTTATACAGATGACTGTGTACATATTTCCATGTTTACACAGATGGCGGTGTATATATTTCCATGTTTATAGAGATAGCAGTGTAGATATATCCATGTTTATACAGATAGCTGTGTAGATCTTTCCATGTTTATAGAGGTAGCGGTGTAGAGATTTCCATATTTATACAGATAGCCGTGTAGATATTTCCATGTTTATTGAGATGGCAGTGTAGATATTTCCATATTTATACAGATAGCGGTTTGCCTATTTCCATGTTCATACAGATGGCAGTGTAGATATTCCCATGTTTATACAGATAGCGGTGTAGATATTTCCATGTTTATACAGATAGCTGTGGAGATATTTCCATGTGTATACAGATGGCGGTGTAGATATTTCCATGTTTCTACAGATGACTGTGTAGATATTTCCATATTTTTACAGATGGCGGTGAAGATATTTCCATGTTTATACAGATAGCGTTTTAGCTATTTCCATGTTTATTCAGATAGCTATGTAGATATTTCCATGTTTATAGAGATGGCTGTGTAGATGTTTCCATGTTTATACAGATGGCAGTGTAGATATTTCCGTGTTTATACAGATAGTGGTGTGGATATTTCTATGTTTATACTGATGACTGTGAAGGTATTTCCATGTTTATACCAACGGCGTTGTAGATATTTCCATATTTATAGAAATAGCCATGTATATATTTCCATGTTTATACAGATAGCGGTGTAGACATTTCCATGTTTATAGAGATAGCGGTGTAGATATTTCCATATTTATACAGAGAGCGGTGTAGATTTTCCATGTTTACACAGATAGCGGTGTAGATGTTTCCATGTTTATACAGATAGCGGTGTAGGTATTTCCATGTTTATAGAGATAGCGCTGCAGATATTTCCATTTTTATACAGATAGCGATGTGGCTATTACCATGTTTATAAAGATGGCAGTGTAGATATATCCATGTTTATACAGATAGTGGAGTAGATATTTCCATGGTTATAAAGATAGCGGTGAAGATATTTCCAAGTTTATAGAGATAGCGGTGGAGATATTTCCATGTTCATAGAGATAGCGATGGAGATATTTCCATGTTTGTACATATAACGATGTTGATATTTCCATGTCTATGCAGATAGCGGTGTAGATATTTCCATGTTTATGCAGATAGCGGTGTTCATATTTCCATGTTTATAGAGATAGCCATGTAGATATTTCCATGTTTATACAGATAGCGGTGTAGACATTTCCATGTTTATAGGGATAGCAGTGTGGATATTTCCATATTTATACAGATAGCGGTGTAGATATTTCCATGTTTATACAGATAGCGGTGTAGGTATTTCCATGTTTATACAGATAGCGGTGTACTTATTTCCATGTTTATACAGATGACTGTGTACATATTTCCATGTTTACACAGATGGCGGTGTATATATTTCCATGTTTATAGAGATAGCGGTGTAGATATATCCATGTTTATACAGATAGCTGTGTAGATCTTTCCATGTTTATAGAGGTAGCGGTGTAGAGATTTCCATATTTATACAGATAGCCGTGTAGATAATTCTATGTTTATTGAGATGGCAGTGTAGATATTTCCATATTTATACAGATAGCGGTGTGGCTATTTCCATGTTTATACAGATGGCAGTGTAGATATTCCCATGTTTATACAGATAGCGGTGTAGATATTTCCATGTTTATACAGATAGCTGTGGACATATTTCCATGTGTATACAGATGGCGGTGTAGATATTTCCATGTTTCTACAGATGACTGTGTAGATATTTCCATATTTTTACAGATGGCGGTGAAGATATTTCCATGTTTATACAGATAGCGTTTTAGCTATTTCCATGTTTATTCAGATAGCTATGTAGATATTTCCATGTTTATAGAGATGGCTGTGTAGATATTTCCATGTTTATACAGATGGCAGTGTAGATATTTCCGTGTTTATACAGATAGTGGTGTGGATATTTCTATGTTTATACTGATGACTGTGAAGGTATTTCCATGTTTATACCAACGGCGGTGTAGATATTTCCATATTTATAGAAATAGCCATGTTTATATTTCCATGTTTATACAGATAGCGGTGTAGACATTTCCATGTTTATAGAGATAGCGGTGTAGATATTTCCATATTTATACAGAGAGCGGTGTAGATTTTCCATGTTTACACAGATAGCGGTGTAGATGTTTCCATGCTTATACAGATAGCGGTGTAGATATATCCATGTTTATACAGATCATGGTGTAGATATTTCCATGTTTATACAGATAGCGGTGTAGATATTTCTGTGTTTATAGAGATCGCGTTGTAGATATTTCCATGTTTATAGAGATGGCGGTGTAGATATTTCCATGTTTATACAGATATCGGTGTAGATATTTCCACCTTTATACAGATAGCGGTGTAGATATTACCATGTTTACACAGATAGCGGTGTAGATATTTCCATCTTTGAACAGATTGCAGTGTGGATATTTCCATGTTTATTCAGATAGCGTTGTAGATATTTCCATGTTTACACAGATAGCTCTGTAGATATTTCCATGTTAACACAGATAGCATTATAGATATTTCCATGTTTATAGAGATAGTGGTTTAGGTATTTCCAAGTTTATACAGATAGCTGTGTTGTTATTTCCATGTTTATACACATAGCGGTGTAGATTGTTCCATGTTTATGGAGATGGCGGTGTAGATATTTTCATGTTTATAGAGATGGTGGTGTAGATATTTCCATTTTTATAGAGATGACTGTGTAGATATTTACATGTTTATAAATATGGCAGTGCAGATATTTCCATGTTTATACAGATAGCGGTGGAGATATTTCCTTGTTTATAGAGATCGAGTTGTAGATGTTTCTACGTTTATACTGAGAGCCGTGTAGATATTTCCATGTTATACAGGTAGCGGTGTTCATATTTCCATGTTTATACAGATCGTGTTGTGGATATTTCCATTTTCCTCAGATGGCAGTTTACATATTTCCATGTTTATACAGATGGCGGTGTAGATATTTCCATTTTCATTCAGAAGGCGGTATACATATTTCCATATTTACAGAGATGGCGGTGTTGATATTTCTATGTTTATAGAGATAGCGGTGTAAATATTTCCATGCGTATAGGGATGGTGGTGTAGGTATTTCCATGTTTATAATGACAGTGGTGTAGATATTTCCATGTTTTTTCAGATAGTGGTGTAGGTATTTCCATGTTTATACAGATGTCTGTGTAGATAGTTCCATGTTTATGGAGATGGCCATGTAGATATTTCCATGTTTATAGAGATAACGGTGTAGACATTTCCATGTGTATAGAGATAGTGGTGTAGATATATCCATATTTATACAGATAGCGGAGTAGATATTTCCATGTTTATACAGATAGTGGTGTAGATATTTCCATGTTTATACAGATAGCTGTGTAGTTATATCCATGTTTATACAGATTGTGGTGTAGTTATTTCCATGTTTATACAGATAGTGGTTTGGATATTTCCATGTTTATACAGAGAGTGGTGTAGATATTTCCAGGTTTACAGAGATAGAGGTGTACATATTTCCATATTTGCAAAGATTGCGGTGTAGATATTTCCATCTTCACACAGATTGCGGTGTACATATTTCCATGTTTAAACAGACAGCTGTGTACATATTTCCATGTTTACACAGATAGTGTTGTAGATATTTCCATGTTTATACAGATTGCGGTGTAGATATTTCCATGTTTATACAGATAGCGTTGTAGATATTTCCATGTTTGTACAGAGAGTGGTGGAGATATTTCCATGTTTATACAGACAGCGGTGGAGATATTTCCATGTTTCTAGAGATGGTGGTGTAGATATTTCGAAGTCTATGCAGGTAGCGGTGTAGATATTTCCATGTTTACAGAGATAGCGGTGAAGATATTTCCATATTTATAAAGATAGCGGTGTAGTTAATTGTATGTTTATTGAGATGGTGGTGTAGATATTTCCATGTTTATACAGATAGCGGTGTGGCTATTACCATGTTTGTTCAGATGGCAGTGTAGATATATCCATGTTTATACAGATAGTGGAGTAGATATTTCCATGTTTATAAAGATAGCAGTGCAGATATTTCCAAGTTTATTGAGATAGCGGTGGAGATATTTCCATGTTCATAGAGATAGCGGTGGAGATATTTCCATGTTTGTACAGATAACGATGTAGATATTTCCATGTTTATGCAGATATCGGTGTAGATATTTCCGCGTTTATGCAGATAGCGGTGTTGATATTTCCATGTTTATAGAGATAGCCATGTAGATATTTCCATGTTTATACAGATAGCGGTGTAGACATTTCCATGTTCATAGGGATAGCGGTGTGGATATTTCCATATTTATACAGATAACGGTGTAGATATTTCCATGTTTATACAGAGAGCGGTGGAGATATTTCCATGTTTATACAGATAGCGGTGGAGATATTTCCATGTTTATAGAGATGGTGGTGTAGATATTTTCAAGTTTATGCAGATAGCGGTGTAGATATTTCCATGTTTATAGAGATTGCGTTGTAGATATATCCATGTTTATACAGATAGCGGTGTAGATATTTCCATGTTTATTCAGATAGTGCTGTAGATATGTGCATGTTTCTGCAGATAGCGATGTAGATATTTCCATGTTTATAGAGATGGCTGTGTAGATATTTCCATGTTTAAACAGATGGCAGTGTAGATATTTCCATATTTATAGAAATAGCCATGTAGATATTTCCATGTTTAAACAGATAGCGGTGTAGACATTTCCATTTTTATTGAGATAGCGGTGTAGATATTTCCATATTTATTCAGATAGCGGTGTAGATATTTCCATGTTTGTACAGATAGCGGTGTAGATGTTTCCATGTTTATACAGATAGCGGTGTAGCTATTTCCATGTTTACAGAGATAGAGTTGTAGATATTTCCATATATGCACAGATTGCTGTGTAGATATTTCCACCTACACACAGATAACGGTGTACATATTTGCATGTTTACACAGACAGCTGAGTAGATATTTCCATGTTTACACAGATTGTGTTGTAGATATTTCCATGTTTATACAGATAACGGTGTAGTTATTTCCTCATTTATAGAGATGGTGGTGTAGATACTTCCTTTTTTATGTTGATGGCGGTGTAGATTTTTCCATGTTTATAGAGATGGCGGTGTATACATTTCCATGTTTACAGAGATAGCGGTGTAGGTATTTCCTTGTTTACAGAGATAGCGGTGTAGGTATTTCCATGTTTATAGAGATAGCGGAGTAGATATTTCCATGTTTATACAGATAGCGTTGTAGACATTTCCAAGTTTATACAGATAGTGGTGTTGGTATTTCTAAGTTTATATATATAGCGGTGTAGATATTTTCAGGTTTACACTGCTCGTGGTGTAGATATTTACATCTTTATGCAGATGGCAGTGTAGATATTTCCATGTTTACACAGATGGCGGTGTACGTAGTTCCATGTTTATGGAAATGGCAGTGTAGATATTTCCATGTTTATAGAGATAGTGCTGCAGGTATCTCCATGTTTATAGAGATAACGGTGTAGATATTTCCATCATTATACAGATGGTTGTGTAGATATTTCCATGTGTATACAGATGGCAGTGTAGGTATTTCCATGTTTATAGAGATGGCAGAGTAGATATTTCCATGTTTATAAAGATAGCGGTGTAGACATATCCATGTTTATAGAGATCGCGGTGTAGCTATTTCCATGTTCATACATATAGCGTTGTAGATCTGTATACAGTGAAGATATTTCCATGTTTTTAGTGATAGCCATGTAGATATTTCCATGTATATACATATAGCGGTGTTGACATTTCCATGTTTATAGAGATAGCGGTGTAGATATTTCCATATTTATACAGATAGCGGAGTAGACATTTCCATGTTTATACAGATAGCAGTGTAGATATTTCCATGTTTATAAAGATAGCGGTGTAGATATATCCATGTTTATACAGACTGTGGTGTAGATATTTCCATGTCTATACAGATATCGGTGTAGATATTTCCAAGTTAATACAGATTCTTGTGTAGATATTTCCATGTTTACAGAGACAGAGGTGTAGATATATCCATCTTCACAAAGATTGCGGTGTACATATTTCCATGTTTACACAGACAGCTGTGTAGGTATTTCCATGTTTACACAGATATTGTTGAAGATATTTCCATGTTTATAGAGATTGCAGTGTAGATATTTCCAGGTTTATATATATAGCGGTGTAGATATTTCCATGTTTATACAGATAGCGGTGGAGATATTTCCATGTATATAGAGATAGCACTGTAGATATTTGCATGTTTATGCAGATAGCGGTGTAGATATTTCCATGTTTATTCAGAGAGCGGTGTAGATATTTCCATGTTTATAGAGATAGCGGTGGAGATATTTCCATATTTATACAGATAGCAATGTAGATATTTGAATGTTTATACAGATAGCGGTCTAGATATTTCCATGTTTATACAGATAGCGGTATAGATATTTCCATGTTTATACAGATAGCGGTGTAGATATTTCCATGTTTATACAGATAGCGGTGGAGATATTTTCAAGTTTATACAGATAGCGGTGGACGTATTTTCATGTTTATAGAGATGGCGGTGTAGATATTTCCAAGTATATACAGATAGCGATGTAGATATTTCCGTGTTTATACAGATAGCGCTGCAGGTATTTCCATATTTATAGAGATAGGGGTGTAGATATTTCCATGTTTATACAGATGGCTGTGTAGATATTTCCATGTGTATACAGTGGCAGTGTAGATATTTCCATGTTTATACAGATGGGGGTGTAGATATTTCCATGTATATACAGATGAATGTGTAGATATTTCCATGTTTTTTACAGATGGCGGAGTAAATATTTCCATGTTACACAGATAGCGTTGTTGATATTTCCATGTTTATACAGATAGCGATGTATATATATCCATGTTTATAGAGATGGCTGTGTAGATATTTCCATGTTTATACAGATTGCAGTGTAGATATTTCCATGTTTATACAGATAGTGGGGTAGATATTTCTATGTTTATACAGATGATTGTGTAGGTATTTCCATGTTTATACATATGGCGGTGTAGATATTTCCATGTTTAGAGAGATAGCCATGAAGATATTTCCATGTTTATACAGACAGCGGTGTAGATGTTTCCATGTTTATACAGATAGCGGTGTAGGTATATCCATGTTTATACAGATCGTGGTGTATATATTTCCATGTTTATACAGATAGCGGTGTAGATATTTCCATGTTTATAAAGATAGCGGTGTAGATATTTCCATGTTTATACAGATAGCGGTGGAGATATTTCCATGTTTAGACAGATAGCGGTGGAGATATTTCAATGTTTATACAGATGACTGTGTAGGTATTCCCATGTTTATAGAGATGGCTGTGTAGATATTTCCATGTTTACACAGATGACTGTGCAGTTATTTCCATGTATATCCAGAAGGCAGTGTTGATATTTCAATGTTTATAGAGATAGCGGTTTAGTTATTTCCATGTTTATTCAGATGGCAGTGTAGATGTTTCCATGTTTATACTGAAGGCGGTGAAGTTATTTCCATGTTTTTAGGAATAGCCATGTAGATATTTCCATATATATACAGATAGCGGTGTAGACATTTCCATGTTCATAGGGATAGCGGTGTGGATATTTCCATATTTATACAGATAACGGTGTAGATATTTCCATGTTTATACAGAGAGCGGTGGGGATATTTCCATGTTTATACAGATAGCGGTGGAGATATTTCCATGTTTATAGAGATGGTGGTGTAGATATTTCCAAGTTTATGCAGATAGCGGTGTAGATATTTCCATGTTTATAGAGATTGCGGTGTAGATATATCCATGTTTATACAGATAGCGGTGTAGATATTTCCATGTTTATACAGATAGCGCTGTAGATATGTGCATGTTTATGCAGATAGCGATGTAGATATTTCCATGTTTATAGAGATGGCTGTGTAGATATTTCCATGTTTAAACAGATGGCAGTGTAGATATTTCCATATTTATAGAAATACCCATGTAGATATTTCCATGTTTAAACAGATAGCGGTGTAGACATTTCCATTTTTATTGAGATAGCGGTGTAGATATTTCCATATTTATTCAGATAGCGGTGTAGATATTTCCATGTTTGTACAGATAGCGGTGTAGATGTTTCCATGTTTATACAGATAGCGGTGTAGCTATTTCCATGTTTACAGAGATAGAGTTGTAGATATTTCCATATATGCACAGATTGCCGTGTAGATATTTCCACCTACACACAGATAACGGTGTACATATTTGCATGTTTACACAGACAGCTGAGTAGATATTTCCATGTTTACACAGACTGTGTTGTAGATATTTCCATGTTTATACACATAACGGTGTAGTTATTTCCTCATTTATAGAGATGGTGGTGTAGATACTTCCTTTTTTATGTTGATGGCGGTGTAGATTTTTCCATGTTTATAGAGATGGCGGTGTATACATTTCCATGTTTACAGAGATAGCGGTGTAGATATTTCCTTGTTTACAGAGATAGCGGTGTAGGTATTTCCATGTTTATAGAGATAGCGGAGTAGATATTTCCATGTTTATACAGATAGCGTTGTAGACATTTCCAAGTTTATACAGATAGTGGTGTTGGTATTTCTAAGTTTATATATATAGCGGTGTAGATATTTTCAGGTTTACACTGCTCGTGGTGTAGATATTTACATCTTTATGCAGATGGCAGTGTAGATATTTCCATGTTTACACAGATGGCGGTGTACGTAGTTCCATGTTTATGGAAATGGCAGTGTAGATATTTCCATGTTTATAGAGATAGTGCTGCAGGTATCTCCATGTTTATAGAGATAACGGTGTAGATATTTCCATCATTATACAGATGGTTGTGTAGATATTTCCATGTGTATACAGATGGCAGTGTAGGTATTTCCATGTTTATAGAGATGGCAGAGTAGATATTTCCATGTTTATAAAGATAGCGGTGTAGACATATCCATGTTTATAGAGATCGCGGTGTAGCTATTTCCATGTTCATACATATAGCGTTGTAGATCTGTATACAGTGAAGATATTTCCATGTTTTTAGTGATAGCCATGTAGATATTTCCATGTATATACATATAGCGGTGTTGACATTTCCATGTTTATAGAGATAGCGGTGTAGATATTTCCATGTTTATACAGATAGCGGAGTAGACATTTCCATGTTTATACAGATAGCAGTGTAGATATTTCCATGTTTATAAAGATAGCGGTGTAGATATATCCATGTTTATACAGACTGTGGTGTAGATATTTCCATGTTTATACAGATATCGGTGTAGATATTTCCAAGTTAATACAGATACTTGTGTAGATATTTCCATGTTTACAGAGACAGAGGTGTAGATATATCCATCTTCACACAGATTGCGGTGTACATATTTCCATGTTTACACAGACAGCTGTGTAGGCGTTTCCATGTTTACACAGATATTGTTGAAGATATTTCCATGTTTATAGAGATTGCAGTGTAGATATTTCCAGGTTTATATATATAGCGGTGTAGATATTTCCATGTTTATACAGATAGCGGTGGAGATATTTCCATGTATATAGAGATAGCACTGTAGATATTTGCATGTTTATGCAGATAGCGGTGTAGATATTTCCATGTTTATTCAGAGAGCGGTGTAGATATTTCCATGTTTATAGAGATAGCGGTGGAGATATTTCCATATTTATACAGATAGCAATGTAGATATTTGAATGTTTATACAGATAGCGGTCTAGATATTTCCATGTTTATACAGATAGCGGTGTAGATATTTCCATGTTTATATAGATAGCGGTGTAGATATTTCCATGTTTATACAGATAGCGGTGGAGATATTTTCAAGTTTATACAGATAGCGGTGGACGTATTTTCATGTTTATAGAGATGGCGGTGTAGATATTTCCAAGTATATACAGATAGCGATGTAGATATTTCCGTGTTTATACAGATAGCGCTGCAGGTATTTCCATATTTATAGAGATAGGGGTGTAGATATTTCCATGTTTATACAGATGGCTGTGTAGATATTTCCATGTGTATACAGTGGCAGTGTAGATATTTCCATGTTTATACAGATGGGGGTGTAGATATTTCCATGTATATACAGATGAATGTGTAGATATTTCCATGTTTTTTACAGATGGCGGAGTAAATATTTCCATGTTACACAGATAGCGTTGTTGATATTTCCATGTTTATACAGATAGCGATGTATATATATCCATGTTTATAGAGATGGCTGTGTAGATATTTCCATGTTTATACAGATTGCAGTGTAGATATTTCCATGTTTATACAGATAGTGGGGTAGATATTTCTATGTTTATACAGATGATTGTGTAGGTATTTCCATGTTTATACATATGGCGGTGTAGATATTTCCATGTTTAGAGAGATAGCCATGAAGATATTTCCATGTTTATACAGACAGCGGTGTAGATGTTTCCATGTTTATACAGATAGCGGTGTAGGTATATCCATGTTTATACAGATCGTGGTGTATATATTTCCATGTTTATACAGATAGCGGTGTAGATATTTCCATGTTTATAAAGATAGCGGTGTAGATATTTCCATGTTTATACAGATAGCGGTGGAGATATTTCCATGTTTAGACAGATAGCGGTGGAGATATTTCAATGTTTATACAGATGACTGTGTAGGTGTTCCCATGTTTATAGAGATGGCTGTGTAGATATTTCCATGTTTACACAGATGACTGTGCAGTTATTTCCATGTATATCCAGAAGGCAGTGTTGATATTTCAATGTTTATAGAGATAGCGGTTTAGTTATTTCCATGTTTATTCAGATGGCAGTGTAGATGTTTCCATGTTTATACTGAAGGCGGTGAAGTTATTTCCATGTTTTTACGAATAGCGATGAAGATATTTCCATATATATACAGATAGCGGTGTAGACATTTCCATGTTCATAGGGATAGCGGTGTGGATATTTCCATATTTATACAGATAACGGTGTAGATATTTCCTTGTTTATACAGAGAGCGGTGGAGATATTTCCATGTTTATACAGATAGCGGTGGAGATATTTCCATGTTTATAGAGATGGTGGTGTAGATATTTCCAAGTTTATGCAGATAGCGGTGTAGATATTTCCATGTTTATAGAGATTGCGGTGTAGATATATCCATGTTTATACAGATAGCGGTGTAGATATTTCCATGTTTATACAGATAGCGCTGTAGATATGTGCATGTTTATGCAGATAGCGATGTAGATATTTCCATGTTTATAGAGATGGCTGTGTAGATATTTCCATGTTTAAACAGATGGCAGTGTAGATATTTCCATATTTGTAGAAATAGCCATGTAGATATTTCCATGTTTAAACAGATAGCGGTGTAGACATTTCCATTTTTATTGAGATAGTGGTGTAGATATTTCCATATTTATTCAGATAGCGGTGTAGATATTTCCATGTTTGTACAGATAGCGGTGTAGATGTTTCCATGTTTATACAGATAGCGATGTAGATATTTCCGTGTTTATACAGATAGCGGTGTAGATATTTCCATGTTTATACAGACAGCGGTGTAGACATTTGCATGTTTATGGAGATAGCGGTGTAGATATTTCCATATTTATACAGATAGCGGTGTAGATATTTTCATGTTTATACAGATAGCGGTGTAGATGTTTCCATGTTTATACAGATAGCGGTGTAGATATATCCATCTTTATGCAGATCGTGGTGTAGATATTTCCATGTTTATACAGATAGCGGTGTAGATATTTCCATGTTTATACAGATAGCGGTGTACATATTTCCATATTTACTGAGATAGAGCTGTAGATATTTCCATATTTGCACAGATTGCGGTGTACATATTTCCACGTTTATACAGATAGCGGTGTAGATATTTCCATGGTTATACAGATAGCAGTGTAGATATTTCCATGTTTATAAAGATAGCGGTGTAGATATTTCCATGTTTATACAGATAGCGGTGTAGATATATCCATGTTTATGTTGATTGCGGTGTTGATATTTCCATGTTTATACAGATAGCGGTGAAGTTATTTCCATATTTACAGAGATAGTGGTGTACATATTTCCATATTTGCACAGATTGCGGTGTACTTATTTGCACGTTTATACAGATATCGGTATAGATATTTCAATGTTTATAGAGATATCGGTTTAGTTATTTCCATGTTTATACAGATGGCAGTGTAGATATTTCCATGTTTATACAGAAGGCGGTGAAGTTATTTCCATGATTTTAGGGATAGCCATGTAGATATTTCCATGTTTATACAGATAGTGGTGTTGACATTTCCATGTTTATAGAGATAGCGGTGTAGATATTTCCATATTTATACAGAGAGCGGAGTAGATATTTCCAAGTTTATACAGATAGCAGTGTAGATATTAACATGTTTATACAGATAGCGGTGTAGATATATCCATGTTTATACAGATTGTGGTGTGGATATTTCCATATTTATAAAGATATCGGTGTAGATATTTCCATGTTTACACAGACAGCTCTGAAGATATTTCCATGTTTACACAGATAGTGTTGTAGATATTTCCATGTTTATAGAGATTGCAGTGTAGATATTTCCATGTTTATAAAGATAGCGGTGTAGATATTTCCATGTTTATACAGATACCGGTGGAGATATTTATATGTTTGTATAGATAGCGCTGTAGATATTTGCATGTTTATACAGATAGCGGTGCAGATATTTCCATGTTTATACAGATAGCGGTGTAGATATTTCCATGTGTATACAGATCGTGGTGTAGATATTTCCATGTTTATACAGATAGCTGTGTAGATATTTCCATGTTTACACAGATGACTGTATAGGTATTTCCATGTTTATACAGATGGCGGTGGAGATATTTCCATGTTTATAGAGATATCGGTGTAGATATTTCCATGTTTATTGAGATAGCGGTGTAAATATTTCCATATTTATACAGATAGTGGTGTAGATATTTCCATGTTTTTACAGATAGCGGTGTAGATATTTCCATCTTTATTCAGAGAGTGCTGTACATATTTCCAGGTTTATACAGATCACTGTGTAGATATTTCCATGTTTATACAGATAACGTTGTAGATATTTCCATCTTTAAACAAACGGTGGTGTAGATATTTCCATGTTCCCACACATGACTGTGTAGTTATTTCCATGTTTATACAGATGGCGGTGTAGATATTTCCATATTTATGGAGATAGCAGTGGAGATATTTCCAGGTTTATACAGATAGCGTTGTAAATATTTCCATGTTTATACAGATGGTGGTGTAGATATTTCCATGTTTATACAGATACCGGTGTAGATATTTCCATGTTTATACAGACTGCAGTGTAGGTATTTCTATGTTTATACAGATAGCGGTGTAGATATTTCCATGTTTGTACAGATTGCGGTGTTGATATTTCCATCTGTACACAGATTGCCGTGTAGATATTTCCATCTTTATATAGATGGCGTTGTAGATATTTCCATGGATATGCAGATGGTGGTGTGGATATTTCCATATTTATAGAGATAGCGGTGTAGGTATTTCCATGTTTATAGACATAGCGGTGTAGATATTTCCATGTTTACATAGATGGCGTTGTAGATATTTCCATATTTATACCGATAGCCGTGTTGGTATTTTCACGTTGATACAGATAGCGATGTAGATATTTCCATGTTTATACAGCTCGCGGTGCAGATATTTATATCTTTATACCGATTGCATTGTAGATATTTCCTTATTCACACAGATGGCGGTGTAGAAGTTTCCATGTTTATACAGATGGCGGAGTAGTTAGTTCCATGTTTATGGAGATGGCAGTGTAGATATTTTCATGTTTATAGAGATGGCGGTGTAGATATTTCCATGTTTATAGGGATAGCAGTGTAGATATTTTCACGTTTATTCAGATGGCTGTGTAGATATTTCCATGTGTATACAGATGGCATTGTAGATATTTCCATGTTTATACAGATAACTGTATAGGTATTTCAATGTTTTTGCAGACGGCAGTGCAGATATTTCAATGTTTATAGAGATAGCGGTGTAGATATTTCCATATTTGTACAGATGGCGGTGTTGATATTTCCATCTATACACAGATGGCCGTGTAGATATTTCCATGTTTATGCAGATGGCGGTTTAGATATTTCCATGTTTATCGAGATGGCGGTGTAGATATTTATATGTTTATACAGATAGTGGTGTATATATTTCCATGTTTATACAGATAGCCGTGTTGGTATTTCCATGTTTATACAGATAGCTGTGTAGATATTTCCATGTTTATACTGCTAGTGGTGTAGATATTTCCGTCTTTATACAGATGGCAGTGTAGATATGTCCATGTTTATACAGATAGCGGTATAGATATTTCCATTTTTACACAGATGATGGTGTAGATAGTTCCATGGTTATGGAGATGGCGGTGTAGATATTTTCATGTTTATAAATATGTCAGTGTAGATATTTCCAGGTTTATAGAGATGGCGGTGTAGATATTTCCATGTTTATAGAGATAGCTGTGTAATTATTTCAATTTGTATAGAGATAGCGCTGTAGTTATTTCCATGTTTATGCAGATGGCTGTGAATATATTTCCATTTGTATAGAGATAGCACTGTAGTTATTTCCATGTTTATGCAGATGGCTGTGTACATATTTCCATGTTTATACAGATGGCAGTCTAGATATTTCCATGTTTATAGAGATGGTGGTGCAGATATTTCCATGTTTATACAGATGACTGCGTAGGTATTTCCATGTTTATACAGATGGCGGCATAGATATTTCCATGTTTATAGAGATAGCGGTGTGTATATTTCCATATTGATAGAGATAGCAGTGCAGAAATTTCCATGTTTATTCAGAGGGCGGTATAGATATTTCCATGTTTATACAGATAGCGGTGTATTTATTTCCATGTTTATACAGAGAGACTTGTAGATATTTCCACGTTTATAGAGATCGTGGTGTAGATATTTCCAGGTTTATACAGACAGTGGTGTTGGTATTTCCCTGTTTGTACAGATAGCAGTGCAAGTATTTCCATGTTTATACAGCACGGGATGCAGATATTTCCATCTTTATACAGACGGCAGTGTAGATATTTCCATGTTTACACAGATGGCGGTGTAGATAGTTCCATGTTTATGGAGATGGCGGTGTAGATATTTTCATGTTTATAGAGATGGCGGTGTAGATATTTCCATGTTTATAGAGTTTGTGGTGTAGATATTTCCATGTTTATACAGATTGCAGTGTAGGTATTTCCATGTGTATAGAGATAGCAGTGTAGATATTTCCATGCTTATGCAGATGGCTTTGCAGATATTTCCATGTTTATAGGGATAGCGGTGTAGATATTTCCATCTTTATACAGATGGCAGTGTAGATATTTCCATGTTTATACAGAGAGCGGTGGAGATATTTACATGTCTATAGAGGTAGCGGTGTAGGTATTTCCATATTTATACCGATTGCGGTGTAGATATTTCCATCTTTATACAGATGGCGGTGTACATATTTCCATGTTTATACAGATGGCAATGAAGATATTTCCATGTTTATACAGATAGTGGTGTAGTTATTTCCATGTTTATACAGATGGCGGTGTAGATACATCCATGCTTCTGAACATGGCGGTGTAGATATTTTCATGTTTATAGAGATGGCGGTGTAGATTTTTCCATGTATATAGAGAATGCAGTGTAGATATTTCCATGTTTATAGAGAAATCGGTGTAGGTATTTCCATGTTTATAGAGATAGCGGTGTAGATATTTCCATATTTATACAGATAGCGGTGTAGCTATTTCCATGTTTGTACAGATGGCGGTGTAGATATTTCCTTGTTTTTACAGATATCGGTGTAGATATTTCCAGGTTTATACAGAGAGCGGTGTAGATATTTCCACGTTTTACAGATAGTGGTGTAGATATTTCCATTTTATACAGATAGCGGTGCAGATTTTTCCATGTTTACAAAAATAGCCGTGTAGATATTTCTATGTTAACACAGATACAGTTGCAGATATTTCCATGTTTATAAAGATAGCGGTGCAGACATTTCCACGTTTATACAGATAGTGGTGTGGCTATTTCCATGTTTATGCAGATAGCGGTGTGGGTAATTCCATGTTTATACAGACAGTGGTATAGATATTTCCATGTTTATAGAGATGACTGTCTAGATATTTCCATGTTTATACAGCTTTCCGTGCAGATATTTTCATGTTTATACAGATGGTGGTGTAGATATTTCCATGTTTATACAGATGACTGTGAAGTTATTTCCATGTTTATACATATGTCAGTGTAGATATTTTCATGTTTATAGAGATAACGATGTAGATATTTCCATGTTTATACAGATAGCGGTGTAGACATTTCCATGCTTAGAGAGACAGCGTTGTAGATATTTCCTTATTTATACAGATAGCTGTGTAGATCTTTCCAGGTTTTTAGAGATAGCGGTGTAGATATTTCCATGTTTATACAGATAGCGGTGTAGATATTTCCATGTTTATAGAGATGGCGTTGTAGGTACTTCCATGTTTATATAGATAGCGGTGTAGATATTTCCATGATTATACAACTCGCAGTGCAGATATTTCCATCTTTATACAGATGGCAGTGAAGATTTTTCCACATTTATACAGATAGTGGTGTAGATATTTCCATGTTTATACAGATGGTGGTGTAGATACAACCATGTTTCTGAAGATGGCGGTGTAGATATTTTCATGTTTATAGAGATGGTGGTGTAGATAATTCCAAGTTTATAGAGATTGTGATGTAGATATTTCCATGTTTATAGAGAAAGCGGTGTTGGTATATCCTTGTTTATAGAGATAGCGGTGTAGATATTTCCATTTTTACACAGATACCTGTGTAGATATTTCCAAGTTTACACAGATAGCTGTGTAGATATTTCCAGGTTTACACAGATAGCTGTGTTGATATTTCCTTGTTTATAGAGATAGCGGTGTAGATATTTCCATGTTTATACAGATAGCGGTGTAGATATTTCCATGTTTATAGGGATAGCGGTGGAGATATTTCCCAGTTTATACAGATAGCGATGTAGATATTTCCATGTTTATACAGATAGCGGTGTAGATATTTCCATGATTATAGAGATAGCAGTGTAGATATTTCCATGTTTATACAGATGGCTGTGTAGATATTTCCATGTTTATAGAGATAGCGGTGTAGATATTTCCATCTTTATACAGATAGCGGTGTAGAAATTTCCATGTTTATATAGATGGCGGTGTAGATTGTTCCATATTTATGGGGATGGCGGTGTAGATATTTTCATGTTTTATAGATGGCGGTGTAGATATTTCCATGTTTGTAGAGATTGTGGTGTTGATATTTCCATGTTTATAGAGATAGCGCTGTAGGTATTTCCTTATTTATAGAGATAGTTGTGTAGATACATCCATGTTTATACAGATGGCTGTGTAGATATTTCCATGTGTATACAGATGACTCTTTTGTTATTTGTATGTCTACACAAATGGCGGTGTAGATATATCCATATTTATACAGATAGCGGTGTAGATATTTCCATGTTTATACAGATAACGGTGTAGATATATCCATGTTTATACAGATAGCGATGTAGATATTTCCAATTTTATACAGATAGTGGCGTAGATATTTCCATGTTTACAGAGATAGCGGCGTAGATATTTCCATGTTTTTACAGATATCGGTGTAGATATTTCCATGTTTATAGAGATAACTTTGTAGATATTTCCATGTTTACACTGATCACGGTGTAGATATTTCCATGTTCATACAGATCGCGGTGTGGATATTTCCATGTTTATACAGATAGCGATGTAGGTATTTCCATGTTTTTACAGATATCGGTGTAGATATTTCCATGTTTACACAGATTGTGGTGTAGATATTTCCATGTTTCTACAAATGGCATTGTAGTTATTTCCATGTTTATACAGATGGTGGTGTAGCTATTTCCATGTTTATATACATGGTGGTGTAGATATTACCATGTTTATAGAGATAGCGGTGTAGATATTTCCATGTTTATACAGATCGTGGTGAAGACATTTCCATGTTTATACAGATCGCGGTGTAGATATTTCCATGTTTATAGAGATAGCGGTGTAGTTATTTCCATGTTTATAGAGATCGCGGTGAAGATATTTCCATGTTTATACAGATAGCAGTGTAGATATTTCCATGTTTATACAGATAGCTGTGTAGATATTTCCATGTTCATACAGATGGCGGTGTACATACTTCCATGTTTATAGAGATGGCAGTGTAGATATTTCATTATTTAGGTAGTGGTGTATATATATCCATGTTCATAGAGATAGCAGTGAGGATATTTCCATGTTTATACAGATTGCAGTGTAGATATTTCCATTTTTATAGAGATAGCGGTTTAGATATTTCCTATTGATACAGATAGTGGTGTAGATATTTCCATGTTTATACAGATTGCGGTGTAGATATTTCCATGTTTATACAGATAGCGGTGTAGATATTTCCACGTTTATACAGATGTCGGTGTAGATATTTCCATCTTTCTACAAATGGCAGTGTAGATATTTCCATGTTTATAGAGATTGCGGTGTATATATTTCCATGTTTATATAGATGGCAGTGTAGATATTTTCTTATTTATGTAGATGGCGTTGTAGATATCTCCATGTTTAAAGAGATGGCGGTGTATATATTTCCATGTTGATGGAGATAGCGGTGTAGATATTTCCATGTTTATAGAGATAGCAGTGTAGTTATTTCCATGTTTATAGAGATAGCGGTGTAGATATTTCCATGTTTCTATAGATAACTGTGTAGATATTTCCATGTTAGTACAGATGGCATTGTAGGTATTTCCATGTTTATAGAGATAGTGGTGTAGATATTTCCATGTTTATTCAGATGACTGTGTAGATATTTCCATGTTTATACAGATGGCAGTGTAGATTTTTCCATGTTCCTTCACATGACTGTGTAGGTATTTCCATGTTTATACAGATGGCTTTGTAGATATTTCCATGTTTATAGAGATAGCGGTGTAGATATTTCCATGTTTATACAGATAGCGGTGTAAATGTTTCCATGTTTATACAGGTCGTGGTGTACATCTTTCCATGTTTATACTGATACCGGTGTAGAAATTTCCATGTTTATACCAAACGCAGTGAAGATATTTCCATGTTTATACAGATAGCGGTGTAGCTATTTCCATGTTTGTACAGATGGCGGTGTTGATGTTTCCATCTATACACACATTGCCGTGTAGGTATTTCCATGTGTATACAGATGGCATTGTAGATATTTCCATGTTTATACAGATGGTGGTGTAGATATTTCCATATTTAAATATATGACTGTAAAGTTATATCCATGTTTTTACAGATGGCATTGTAGATATTTTCATGTTTATAGAGATAGCAGTGTAGATATTTCCATGTTTATACAGATGGCGGTGTAGATATTTCCATGCTTAGAGAGATAGCGCTGTAGATATTTCCATATTTATACAGATAACGGTGTAGATATTTCCATGTTTATACAGATAGCGGTGTAAATATTTCCATGTTTATACAGATCACGGTGTAGTTATTTCCATGTTTATAGAGATAGCGGTGTAGGTATTTCCATGTTTATACAGATAGCGGGGTAGATATTTCCATGTTTATACAGACCGTGGTGTAGATATTTCCAAGTTTATACAGATAGCGGTGCAGATATTTCCATGTTTGTACAGATGGCGGTGATGATATTTCCATCTATACACAGATGACCGTGTAGATATTTCCATGTTTATACAGGTGGCGGTGCAGATATTTCCATGGATATGTAGATGGCGGTGTAGATATTTCCATGTTTATACAGATAGCGGTGTACTTATTTCCATGTTTATATAGATAGCGGTGTAGATATTTCCATGTATATACACATGGCTGTGTAGATATTTCCATGTTTATACAGATGGCGTTGTAGATATTTCCATGTTTATACAGATAAATTTGTAAGTATTTCCATGTTTATACAGATGGCGGTGTAGATATTTCGATGTTTATAGAGACAGCATTGGAGATATTTCCATGTTTATAGAGATAGCGGTGTAGATATTTCCATGTTTATACTAATCGTGGTGTGGATATTTCCATGTTTATAGAGATGGCGGTGTAGACATTTCCATGTTCATAGAAATAGCGGTGTTGATTTTTCCATGGTTATAGAGATAGCGGTGTGGATATGTCCATGTTTATACAGATAGGGGTGCAGATATTTCCATGTTTTTACAGATATCGGTGTAGATATTTCCATGTTTACACAGATTGCGGTGTAGAGATTTCCATCTTTCTACAGATGGCATTGTAGATATTTCCATGTTTACACAAATGGCGGTGTAGTTATTTCCATGTTTATATAGATGGTGGTGTACATATTACCATGTTTATACAGATCACGGTGTAGATATTTCCATGTTTATGCAGATCGCGGTGTAGATATTTCCATGTTTATACAGATGCCTATGCAGATATTTCCATATTTATACAGCTGGCGGTGTAGGTATTTCCATGTTTATACAGATAACTTTGTAAGTATTTCCATGTTTATAAGATGGCGGTGTAGATATTTCGATGTTTATAGAGATAGCAGTGGAGATATTTCCATGTTTATACAGATAGCGGTGTAGATATTTCCATGTTTAAACTGATCGCTGTGTAGATATTTCCATGTTTATAGAGATGGTGGTGTAGATGTTTCCATGTTCATAGAGATAGCGGTGTTGATTTTTCCATGTTTATAGAGATAGCTGTGTGGATATTTCCATGTTTATACTGATGTCCGTGTAGATATTTCCATGTGTGTACAGATGGCAGTGTAGATATTTCCATGTTTATACAGATGACTGTGTTGATATTTCCAGATTTTTACAGATGGCGGTTTAGATATTTCCATATTTATACTGATAGTGGTGAGGATATTTCCATGATTATACAGATACCGTGTTGATATTTCCATGATCATACAGATCGCGGTGTAGATATTTCCATGTTTACGCAGATAGCGGTGTTGGTATTTCCATGTTTATATAGAGAGCGGTGTAGATATTTCCATGTTTCTACAGCTCAGGGTGTAGATACTTCCTTGTTTATACTGATGGTGGTGTAGATATTTCCATGTATATACAAATGGCGGTGTAGATAGTTCCATGATTATGGAGATGGCAGTGTAGATATTTTCATGTTTATAAAGATGGCGGTGTAGATATTTCCATGTTTATAAAGATAGTGATGTAGGTATTTCCATGTTTATAGAGATAGCGGTATAGGCATTTCTATGTTTATAGAGATAGCGGTATAGGCATTTCTATGTTTATAGAGATAGCGATGTAGATATTTCCAAGTTTATACAGATGGTTTTGTAGATATTTCCATGTTTATACAGATAGCCGTGTAGGTATTTCCATGTTTATACACATAGCGTTGTAGATATTTCCATGTTTACACAGATAGCGTTGTATATGTTTCCATGTTTATAGAGATAGAGGTTTATATATTTCCATGTTTGCACAGATAGCATTGTAGATATCTCCACGTTTATGGAGAGAGTGGTTTAGGTATTTCCAAGTTTATCCAGATAGCGGTGTAGACATTTCCACGTTTATAGAGATATCGGTGTAGATATTTCCATGTTTATACAGATAGTGGTGTAGATATTTCCATGTTTATTCAGATGGTGGTGTAGATATTTCCATGTTTACAAAACATAACGGTGTGGCTATTTCCATGTTGATACATATGGCAGTGTAGATATTTCCTTGTCTATACAGATAGCGGTGTAGATATTTCCATGTTTATACAGATGGCGGTGTAAGTATTTCCATGTCTATACAGATAGCGGTGTAGATATTTCCATGTTTATACAGATAGCGGTGTAGATATTTCCATGTCTATACAGAGAGCGGTGTAGATATTTCCATGTTTATACAGATGGCGGTGTAGATATTTCCATGTTTATATAGATGGTGGTGTAGATATTTCCATGTTTACACAGATAGGGTTGTAGATATTTCCATGTTTATAGAGATAGCGGTTAAATATTTCCATGTTTACACAGATAGCGTTGTAGTTATTTCTAAATTTATAGAGATAGCGGTTTAGATATTTCCAAGTTTATACAGATAGCGGTGTAGACATTTCCATGTTTATAGAGATAGCAGTGTAGATATTTCTATATTTAAAGATATACTAGTGTAGGTATTTCCATGTTTGCACAGATAGCATTGTAGATATCTCCACGTTTATGGAGAGAGCGGTTTAGGTATTTCCAAGTTTATCCAGATAGCGGTGTATACATTTCCACGTTTATAGAGATATCGGTGTAGATATTTCCATGTTTATACAGATAGTGGTGTAGATATTTCCATGTTTATACAGATCGTGGTGTAGCTATTTCCAAGTTTATACAGGTAGCGGTGTAGATATTTCCACGCTTATACAGATAGCGTTGTAGATATTTCCATGTTTATAGAGATGGCGGCGTAGATATTTCTATGTTTATAGACATAGTAGTGTAGAAAATTCCATGTTTATTGAGATGGCGTTGTAGGTACTTCCATGTTTATGGGTATAGTGATGTAGATATTTCCATGTTTATACAGATAGCGCTGTCGATATTTCCATGTTTTTACAGGTAGCTGTGTTTGTATTTCCATGTTTATACAGATAGCGGAGTAGATATATCCATTTTTATACAGATAGCGGTGTTGGTATTTCCATGTTTATACAGATAGCCTTGTAGACATTTCCATGTTTATTCAGCTCACGATGAAGATATTTCCATCGTTATACAGATGGCAGTGTAGATATTACCATGTTAATGCAGATATTGGTGTCGTTATTTCCATGTTTACACAAATGGTGATGTAGATATTTCCATCTTTATGGAGATGGTGGTGTAGATATTTTCATGTTTATAGAAATGGCGGTGTAGATATTTCCATGTTTATAGAGATTGCGGTGTAGATATTTCCATGTTTATAGAGATAGCGGTGTAGGTATTTCCATGTTTATACAGATAGCGATGGAGATATTTCTATGTTTATACAGATAGCGGTGTAGATATTTCCATGTTTATGCAGATAATGTTGTAGATATCTCCATGTTTATACAGGTTGCGGTGTAGATATTTCCATGTTTATACAGATATCGGTGCAGATACCTCCATGTTTATACAGATAGCGGTGTAGATATTTCCATTTTTATACAGATAGCTGTGTAGATATTTCCATGTTTATAGAGATAGCGGTGTAGGTATTTCCATATTTATAAAGATAGCGGTGTATGTATTTCCATGCTTACTCAGATGGCGGTGTAGATATTTCCACACTTATACACATAGCGGTGTGGCTATTTGCATGTTTATACAGATGCAGTGTAGATATTGCCATGTTTGTACAGATACTGGTGTAGATATTTCCATGTTTTTACAGATGATTGTGTAGGTATTTCCATGTTTATACAGATGACGGTATAGTTATTTCCATGTTTATACAGATAGCCATGTTGATATTTCCATGTTTATACAGATAGTGGTGTAAACATTTCCATGTTTATAGAGATAGGGGTGTAGATATTTCCATGTTTATACAGACAGCGATGGAGATATTTCCATGTTTATACAGACAGCGGTGTAGATATTTCCATGTTTATGCAGATAGCGGTGTAGCTAATTCCATGTTTATAGAGATAGCGATGTAGATATTTCCATGTTTATACAGGTAGCCGTGTAGATATTTCCATGTTTATACAGACAGCGGTGTAGATATTTCCATGTTTATGCAGATAGCGGTGTAGATATTTCCATGTTTATACAGATAGCGATGTAGATATTTCCATGTTTATACAGGTAGCGGTGTAGATATTTCCATTTTTATACAGATAGCGGTTGAGATATTTCCAGGTTTATACAGATGACTGTGTAGATATTTCCCTATTTATACAGATATCGGTGAAGATATTTACAAGTTTATACACATGGCGGTGTAGATATTTCCATGTTTATGCAGATGGCGGTGTAGATATTTCCATGTTTACAGAGATGGCGGTGTAATTATTTCCATGTTTATAGAGATAGCGGTGTAGATATTTCCATGTTTATAGAGATAGCGGTGTAGATATTTCCATGTTTATACTGATGTCCGTGTAGATATTTCCATGTGTGTACAGATGGCAGTGTAGATATTTCCATGTTTATACAGATGACTGTGTAGATATTTCCAGATTTTTACAAATGGCGGTTTAGATATTTCCATATTTATGCTGATGGTGGTGAGGATATTTCCATGATTATACAGATACCGGTGTTCATATTTCCATGATCATACAGATCGCGGTGTAGATATTTCCATGTTTACGCAGATAGCGGTGTTGGTATTTCCATGTTTATACAGACAGCGGTGTAGATATTTCCATGTTTCTACAGCTCAGGGTGTAGATATTTCCTTGTTTATACTGATGGTGGTGTAGATATTTCCATGTATATACAAATGGCGGTGTAGATAGTTCCATGATTATGGAGATGGCAGTGTAGATATTTTCATGTTTATAAAGATGGCGGTGTAGATATTTCCATGTTTATAAAGATAGTGATGTAGGTATTTCCATGTTTATAGAGATAGCGGTATAGATATTTCTATGTTTATAGAGATAGCGATGTAGATATTTCCAAGTTTATACAGATGGTTTTGTAGATATTTCCATGTTTATACAGATAGCCGTGTAGGTATTTCCATGTTTATACAGATAGCGTTGTAGATATTTCCATGTTTTTCACAGATAGCGTTGTATATGTTTCCATGTTTATAGAGATAGAGGTTTATATATTTCCATGTTTACACAGATAGCATTGTAAATATCTCCACGTTTATGGAGAGAGCGGTTTAGGTATTTCCAAGTTTATCCAGATAGCGGTGTAGACATTTCCACGTTTATAGAGATATCGGTTTAGATATTTCCATGTTTATACAGATAGTGGTGTAGATATTTCCATGTTTATACAGATCGTGGTGTAGATATTTCCAAGTTTATACAGGTAGCGGTGTAGATATTTCCACGTTTATACAGATAGCGTTGTAGATATTTCCATGTTTATAGAGATGGCGGCGTAGATATTTCTATGTTTATAGACATAGTAGTGTAGAAAATTCCATGTTTTTTGAGATGGCGTTGTAGGTACTTCCATGTTTATGGGTATAGTGATGTAGATATTTCCATGTTTATACAGATAGCGCTGTCGATATTTCCATGTTTTTACAGGTAGCTGTGTTGGTATTTCCATGTTTATACAGATAGCGGAGTAGATATTTCCATTTTTATACAGATAGCGGTGTTGGTATTTCCATGTTTATACAGATAGCCTTGTAGACATTTCCATGTTTATTCAGCTCACGATGAAGATATTTCCATCGTTATACAGATGGCAGTGTAGATATTACCATGTTAATGCAGATATCGGTGTCGTTATTTCCATGTTTACACAAATGGTGATGTGGATATTTCCATCTTTATGGAGATGGTGGTGTAGATATTTTCATGTTTATAGAAATGGCGGTGTAGATATTTCCATGTTTATAGAGATTGCGGTGTAGATATTTCCATGTTTATAGAGATAGCGGTGTAGGTATTTCCATGTTTATACAGATAGCGATGGAGATATTTCTATGTTTATACAGATAGCGGTGTAGATATTTCCATGTTTATGCAGATAATGTTGTAGATATCTCCATGTTTATACAGGTTGCGGTGTAGATATTTCCATGTTTATACAGATATCGGTGCAGATACCTCCATGTTTATACAGATAGTGGTGTAGATATTTCCATTTTTATACAGATAGCTGTGTAGATATTTCCATGTTTATAGAGATAGCGGTGTAGGTATTTCCATATTTATAAAGATAGCGGTGTATGTATTTCCATGCTTACTCAGATGGCGGTGTAGATATTTCCACACTTATACACATAGCGGTGTGGCTATTTGCATGTTTATACAGATGCATTGTAGATATTGCCATGTTTGTACAGATACTGGTGTAGATATTTCCATGTTTTTACAGATGATTGTGTAGGTATTTCCATGTTTATACAGATGACGGTATAGTTATTTCCATGTTTATACAGATAGCCATGTTGATATTTCCATGTTTATACAGATAGTGGTGTAAACATTTCCATGTTTATAGAGATAGGGGTGTAGATATTTCCATGTTTATACAGACAGCGATGGAGATATTTCCATGTTTATACAGACAGCGGTGTAGATATTTCCATGTTTATGCAGATAGCGGTGTAGCTAATTCCATGTTTATAGAGATAGCGATGTAGATATTTCCATGTTTATACAGGTAGCCGTGTAGATATTTCCATGTTTATACAGACAGCGGTGTAGATATTTCCATGTTTATGCAGATAGCAGTGTAGATATTTCCATGTTTATACAGATAGCGATGTAGATATTTCCATGTTTATACAGGTAGCGGTGTAGATATTTCCATTTTTATACAGATAGCGGTTGAGATATTTCCAGGTTTATACAGATGACTGTGTAGATATTTCCCTATTTATACAGATATCGGTGAAGATATTTACAAGTTTATACACATGGCGGTGTAGATATTTCCATGTTTATGCAGATGGCGGTGTAGATATTTCCATGTTTACAGAGATGGCGGTGTAATTATTTCCATGTTTATAGAGATAGCGGTGTAGATATTTCCATGTTTATAGAGATAGCGGTGTAGATATTTCCATGTTTATACTGATGTCCGTGTAGATATTTCCATGTGTGTACAGATGGCAGTGTAGATATTTCCATGTTTATACAGATGACTGTGTAGATATTTCCAGATTTTTACAAATGGCGGTTTAGATATTTCCATATTTATGCTGATGGTGGTGAGGATATTTCCATGATTATACAGATACCGGTGTTCATATTTCCATGATCATACAGATCGCGGTGTAGATATTTCCATGTTTACGCAGATAGCGGTGTTGGTATTTCCATGTTTATACAGACAGCGGTGTAGATATTTCCATGTTTCTACAGCTCAGGGTGTAGATATTTCCTTGTTTATACTGATGGTGGTGTAGATATTTCCATGTATATACAAATGGCGGTGTAGATAGTTCCATGATTATGGAGATGGCAGTGTAGATATTTTCATGTTTATAAAGATGGCGGTGTAGATATTTCCATGTTTATAAAGATAGTGATGTAGGTATTTCCATGTTTATAGAGATAGCGGTATAGATATTTCTATGTTTATAAAGATAGCGATGTAGATATTTCCAAGTTTATACAGATGGTTTTGTAGATATTTCCATGTTTATACAGATAGCCGTGTAGGTATTTCCATGTTTATACAGATAGCGTTGTAGATATTTCCATGTTTTTCACAGATAGCGTTGTATATGTTTCCATGTTTATAGAGATAGAGGTTTATATATTTCCATGTTTACACAGATAGCATTGTAAATATCTCCACGTTTATGGAGAGAGCGGTTTAGGTATTTCCAAGTTTATCCAGATAGCGGTGTAGACATTTCCACGTTTATAGAGATATCGGTGTAGATATTTCCATGTTTATACAGATAGTGGTGTAGATATTTCCATGTTTACACAGATCGTGGTGTAGATATTTCCAAGTTTATACAGGTAGCGGTGTAGATATTTCCACGTTTATACAGATAGCGTTGTAGATATTTCCATGTTTATAGAGATGGCGGCGTAGATATTTCTATGTTTATAGACATAGTAGTGTAGAAAATTCCATGTTTATAGAGATGGCGTTGTAGGTACTTCCATGTTTATGGGTATAGTGATGTAGATATTTCCATGTTTGTACAGATAGCGCTGTCGATATTTCCATGATTTTACAGGTAGCTGTGTTGGTATTTCCATGTTTATACAGATAGCGGAGTAGATATTTCCATTTTTATACAGATAGCGGTGTTGGTATTTCCATGTTTATACAGATAGCATTGTAGACATTTCCATGTTTATTCAGCTCACGATGAAGATATTTCCATCGTTATACAGATGGCAGTGTAGATATTACCATGTTAATGCAGATATCGGTGTCATTATTTCCATGTTTACACAAATGGTGATGTGGATAGTTCCATCTTTATGGAGATGGTGGTGTAGATATTTTCATGTTTATAGAAATGGCGCTGTAGATATTTCCATGTTTATACAGATAGCGGTGTAGATATTTCCATGTTTATACAGCTCGCGGTGTAGATAT
Source organism: Pan troglodytes (assembly GCF_028858775.2). NCBI lineage: Eukaryota > Metazoa > Chordata > Mammalia > Primates > Hominidae > Pan > Pan troglodytes. The sequence goes on along the minus strand of NC_072410.2, from coordinate 7,753,877 downwards.
TTGCATGTTTACACAGATAGCAGTGCAGATATTTCCATCTTTGCACAGATTGTGGTGTAGATATTTAAATCTTTACAAAGATAGCGGTGTAGATATTTCCATCGTTGCACAGATTGTGTTGTAGATATTTCAATCTTTACACAGATAGTGGTGTAGGTATTTCTATGTTTACACAGACAGCGGTGTAGATATTTCCATATTTACACAGATATCCTTGTATATATTTGCATGTTTATACAGATACCGGTGTAGATATTTCCATGTTTATACAGAGAGAGGTGTAGATGTTTCCATGTTTATACAGACAGCGGTGTAGGTATTACCAAGTTTACACAGATAGCGGTGTAAATATGTCCATATTTGCATAGATTGCGGTGTAGATATTTCCATGTTTTCACAGATAGCGGTGTAGATATTTCCATGTTTTTACAGATGGCAGTGTAGATATTTCCATGTTTAAAGAGATGGCGGTGTAGATATTTCCATGTTTGTACAGATGACTCTGTAGGTATTTCCTTGTTTTCACAGATGGCAGTGTAGATATTTCCATGTTCATACAGATAGCGGTGTGGCTATTTCCATGTTTATAGAGATAGCGGTGTAGATATTTACATGTTTATAGAGATGGCTGTGTAGATATTTCCACGTTTATACAGATGACAGTTTAGATATTTCCACGTTTATGCAGATGACTGTGTAGTTATTTCCATTTTTATACTGATGGCTGTTTAGATATTTCCATGTTTAAAGAGAGAGCCGTGTAGATATCCCCATGTTTATACAGATAGCGGTGTAGGCATTTCCATGTTTATAGAGATAGCAGTGTAGATATTTCCATATTTATACAGATAGCGGTGTAGGTATTTCCATGTTTATACATATAGCGGTGTAGATATTTCCATGTTTTTACAGATAGCGGTGTAGATATTTCCATGTTTATACAGATAGCATTGTAGATATTTACATGTTTATACAGATCGTGGTGTAGATTTTTCCATGTTTATACAGATAGCGGTGTAGATATTTCCATGTTTATACAGGTAGCGGTGTAGATATTTCCATGATTATAAAGATCACGGTGTAGACATTTCCAAATTTCTACAGATAGCGTTGAAGATTTTTCCATTTTTACACAGATGTTGGTGTAGACATTTCCATGTTTATGGAGATGGCGGTGTAGATATTTTCATGTTTATAGAGATGGCGGTGTAGATATTTCCATGTTTATAGAGATGGCGGTGTAGATATTTCCATGTTTATAGAGATAGCGGTGGAGATATTTCCATGTGTATAGAGATAGCGGTGAAGTTATTTCCATGTTTATACAGATAGCGGTGTAGGTATTTCCATGTGTATAGAGATAGCGGTGTAGATATTTCCATGTTTATACAGATAGCAGTGTAGATATTTCCATGTGTATACAGATAGCGGTGTAGATTTTTCCATTTTTATACAGATAGCTGTGGAGATATTTCCATGTTTATAGAGATGGCTGTGTAGATATTTCCATGTTTATACAGATTGCACTGTAGATATTTCCCTATTTATAGAGATGGCGGTGTAGATATTTCCATGTTTATACAGATGGCGGTGTAGATATTTCATTGTTTATGCAGATGGCGTTGTAGATATTTCCATGTTTATAGAGATGGCGCTGTAGTTATTTCTATGTTTATATAGATAGCGGTGTAGATATTTCCATGTTTATAGAGATGGCTGTGTAGATGTTTCCACGTTTATACAGATGGCAGTATAGATATTTCCATGTTTATACAGATGGTGTTGTAGATATGTCCATGTTTATACAGATGACTGTGAAGATATTTCCATGTTTTTACAGATGGCGGTTTAGATATTTCCATGTATATAGAGATAGCGGTGTAGATATCTCCAAGTTTATACAGATAGCGGTGTAGGTATTTCCATGTGTATAAAGATAGCGGTGTAGATATTTCTCTATTTATACAGATGGCGGTGTAGATATTTCCATGTTTATACAGATGGCAGTGTAGATATTTCCATGTTTATGCAGATTGCGGTGTAAGTATTTCCATGTTTCTAGAGATAGCGGTATAGCTATTTCGATGTTTATACACAGAGCGGTGTAGATATTTCCATGTGTACAGATAGCGGTGTTGGTATGTCCATGTTTATACAGATAGCGGTGTAGATATTTCCATGTATATACATCTCGTGGTGTAGATATTTCCATCTTTATACAGATGACATTGTAGATATTTCCATGTTTACTCAGATAGTGGTGTAGATATTTCCATGTTTGTACAGATGGCGATGTAGATAGTTCCATGTTTTTGGAAATGACGGTTTAGATATTTTCATGTTTACAGAGATGGCGGTGTAGATATTTCCATCTTTGCACAGATTGCGGTGTAGATATTTCCATTTTTACACAGATAGCGGTGTAGATATTTCCATCATTGCACAGATTGTGCAGTAAATATTTCCATCTTTAAACAGATAGTGGTGTAGATATTTCAATGTTTACACAGACAGCGGTGTAGATATTTCCATGTTTACTCAGAGAGCGTTGTATATATTTGCATGTTTATACAGATAGCAGTGTAGATATTTCCATGTTTATACAGATAGCGGTGTAGATGTTTCCAAGTTTATACAGATAGCGGTGGAGATATTTCCATGTTTATACAGATAGCGGTGTAGATATTTCCATGTTTACACAGATAGTGGTGTAGATATGTAGAGGTTTATACAGATAGCGGTGTAGAAATTTCCATGTGTATACAGATAGCGATGGAGATATTTCCATGTTTCTACAGATAGAGGTGTAGATATTTCCATGTTTATACAGATGGCGATGTACATATTTCCATGTTTACACAGATTGCGGTGTACATATTTGCAAGTTTATGCAGATAGCGGTGTAGATATTTAAATGTTTTTACAGATAGCGGTGTAGATATTTCCATATTTACACAGATAGCGGTGTAGGTATTTCCATGTTTATAGAGATAGCGGTATAGACATTTCCACGTTTATAGAGGTAGTGGTGTAGATATTTCCAAATTTATAAAGATAGCGGTGTAGATATTTCCATGTTTATACAGATAGCGGTGGAGATATATCCATGTTTATACAGATAGCGATGTAGATATTTCCATGTTTATAAGGATAGCTGTGTAGATATTTCCATGTGTATACAGATGGCATTGTAGGTATTTCCTTGTTTATAAAGATGGTGGTGCGGATATTTCCATGCTTATACAGATGAGTGCGTAGATATTTCCATGATTATACAGATGGCGGTGTAGCTATTTCCATGTTTATAGAGATAGCGTTGTAGATATTTCCATGTTTATACAGATAGCGGTGTAGATATTTCCATGTTTATAGCGATAGCGGTGCAGTTATTTCCATATTCATACAATTATCGGTGAAGATATTTCCATTTTTATACAGATGGCAGTGTAGATATTTCCATGTATATAGAGATAGCGGTGTACATATCTCCATGTTTATACAGATAATGGTGTAGATATTTCCATGTGTATAAAGATGGCAGTGTAGATATTTCCCTATTTATACAGATGGCGGTGTAGATATCTGCATGTTTATACAGATCGCGGTGTAGATATTTCCATGTTTATGCTGATGGCGGTGCAGATATTTCCATGTTTATAGAGATGGCGGTGAAGATATTTCTATGTTTATAGAGATAGCGGTATAGATATTTCCATGTTTATAGAGATGGCGGTGTAAGTATTTCCATGTTTATAGAGATAGCGGTGTGGATATTTCCATGTTTATACACATAGCGGTGTAGGTATTTCGATGTTTACAGATAGCGGTGTTGGTATTTCCATATTTATACAGATAGCTGTGTAAATATTTCCATGTTGATACAGCTCGCGGTGTAGATATTTCCATCTTTATACAGATGACATTGTAGATATTTCCATGTTTATTCTGATAGCGGTGTAGATATTTCCATGTTTATACAGATGGCGATGAAGATAGCTCCATGTTTATGGAAATGACGGTGTAGATATTTTCAATTTTACAGAAATGGCGGTGTAGATATTTCCATGTTTATAGAGATAGCGGTGTAGGTATTTCCATGTTTATTCAGATGGCGGTGTAGATATTTCCATGTTTATACAGGTAGCGGTGTGGCTATTTCCATGTTTATACAGATAGCGGTGTAAATATTTCCATGTTTATTGAGATGGCTGTGTAGGTATTTCCATGCTTATGCAGATGCAGTGTAGATACTTCCATGTTGATACAGATAGTGGTGTAGATATTTCCATATTTATACAGATGACTGTGTAGGTATTTCCATGTTTATACAGATGGCGGTACAGATATTTCCATGTTTATAGAGATAGCCATGTAGATATTTCCCTGTTTATACGGATAGCGGTGTAAACATTTCCATGTTTATAAAGATAGCGGTGTAGATATTTCCATGTTTATACAGATAGCAGTGAATATATTTCCATGTTTATACAGATATTGGTGTGGCTATTTCCATGTTTATACAGATAGCGGTGTAGATATTTCCATTTTTATATAGATGGCTGTGTAGATGTTTCCACGTTTATACAGATGGCAGTATAGATATTTCCATGTTTATACAGATGGTGGTGTAGGTATGTCCATGTTTATACAGATGACTGTGAAGACATTTCCATGTTTTTACAGATTGCGGTTTAGATATTTCCATGTATATAGAGATAGCGGTGTAGATATCTCCAAGTTTATACAGATAGCGGTGTAGATATTTCCATGTGTATAAAGATAGCGATGTAGATATTTCCCTATTTATACAGATGGCGGTGTAGATATTTCCATGTTTATACAGATGGCAGTGTAGATATTTCCATGTTTATGCAGATGGCGGTGTAAGTATTTCCATGTTTATAGAGATAGCGGGGTAGATATTTCCAAGTTTATACACATAGCGGTGAAGTTATTTCCATGTTTACAGATAGCGGTGTTGGTATGTCCATGTTTATAGAGATAGCGGTGTAGATATTTCCATGTTTATACAGCTCGCGGTGTAGATATTTCCATGTTTATACAGATGGCGATGTAGATATTTCCATGTTTATGGAAATGACGGTTTAGATATTTTCATGTTTACAGAGATTGCGGTGTAGATATTTCCATGTTCATAGAGATAGCGGTGTAGGTATTTCCATGTGTATTCAGATGGCGGTGTAGATATTTCCATGTTTATACATGTAGCGGTGTAGATATTTATATGTTTATACAGATAGCTGTGTACATATTTCCATCTGTGTACAGATGGCAGTGTAGAAATTTCCATGTTTATAGAAATGGTGGTGTAGAAGTTTCTATGTTTATTCAGATGACTGTGTAAAAATTTCCATGTTTATACAGATTGCGGTGTAGTTATTTCCATGTTTATGCAGAAAACGGTGTGGATATTTCCATGTTTGCAGAGATAGCGGTGTTGATATTTCCATCTTTGCACAGAATGCGGTGTAGATATTTCCATCTTTACACAGATAGCGGTGTAGATATTTCCAAGTTTACACAGAGAGCTGTGTAGATATTTCCATTTTTCCAAAGATACCATTTTAGATATTTCCATGTTTACACAGATAGCGGTGGAGATATTTCCATGTTTAAACAGATGGTTGTGTAGTTATTCCCATGTTTATACAGATAGCGGTGTAGATATTTCCCTGTTTATGGAGATAGCGGTGTAGATATTTCCATGTTTATACAGATGGCTGTGTAGATATTTCCATGTATATACAGATGGCAGTGTAGAAATTTCCATGTTTATAGAAACGGTGGTGAAGATATTTCCATGTTTATACAGATGACTGTGTAGATATTTGCATGTTTATACATATAGCGGTGCAGATATTTCCATGTTTATATTGATGTCCGTGTAGATATTTCCATGTGTGCACAGATGGCAATGTAGATATTTCCATATTTATACAGATGACTGTGTAGATATTTCCAGGTTTTTACAGATGGCGGTTTAGATACTTCCATGTTTATACAGATGGTCGTGTGGATATTTCCATGCTTATACAGATGGCGGTGTTGATATTTACATGTTTATACAGATGGCGGTGTAGATATTTCCATGTTTATACAGATGGCGATGTAGATGTTTAGATGTTTATGCAGATGGCGTTGTAGATATTTCCATGTTTATAGAGATAGAGGTGTAGATATTTCCATATTTACACAGAAAGCGGTGTAGCTATTTCCAAGTTTATACAGGTGAGTGTGTAGATATTTCCATCTTTTTACAAAAGGCGTTGTAGATATTTCCATGATTATACAGATGGCGGCGTAGATATTTCCATGTTTATAGAAATAGCGGTGTAGATATTTCCATGTTAATATATATGGCCGTGTAGATATTTCCTTGTTTATGTAGATGGCTGTGTAGGTATTTCCATGATTATGGAGATGGCAGAGTATATATTTCCATGTTTGTAGAGATATCGGTGCTGATATTTCCATGATTATAGAGATCGCGGTGTAGTTATTTCCATGTTTATACAGATGGCGATGTAGTTATTTCCATGTTTATACATATAGCGGTGTAGATATTTCCATGTTTATACAGACGACTGTGTAATTATATCCATATTTTTACAGATGGCGGTGTAGATATATCCATGTTTATACAGATAGCGGTTTAGGTATTTGCATGTTTATACAGATAACGGTGTAGGTATTTCCATGTTTATACAGATGGCAGTGTAGGTATTCCCATGTTCATACAGATCGTGGTGGAGATATTTCCATGTTTATACAGATGGCCGTGTAGATATTTCCATGTTTATTCAGCTCACGTTGTTGATATTTCCATCGTTATTGAGATGGCAGTGTAGATATTTCCATGTTTATACAGATATCGGTATCGTTATTTCCATCTTTACACAAATGGTGGTGTAGTTATTTCCATCTTTATGGAGATGGTGGTGTAGATATTTTCATTTTTATAGAGATGGCGGTGTAGATATTTCCATGTTTATAGAGATTGCGCTGTAGATATTTCCATGTTTATAGAGATGGCGGTGTAGGTATTTCCATGTTTATAGAGATAGCGGTGTAGATGTTTCCATGTTTATACTGATGGCTGTGTAGGTATTTCCATTTGTATACTGATGGCAGTGTAGATATTTCCATGTTTATAGAGATGGTGGTGTAGATATTTCTATGTTTATACAGATGACTGTGTAGATATTTCCAGGTTTATACAGATGGCGGTGTAGATATTTGCATGTTTATAGAGATAGCGGTGTAGATATTTCCAGGTTTATACAGATAGCGGTGTTGATATTTTCATGTTTATACAGATAGCGGAGTAGATATTTCCATTTTTATGCACATAGCGGTGGAGATATTTCCATGTTTATACAGATGGCGGTGTAGATATTTCCATGTTTATAGAGATAGCAGTGTAGATATTTCCACGTTTATACAGATTGCGGTGTAGGTATTTCCATGTTTATAGAGAGAGCGGTGTAGATATTTCCATATTTACAGATGGCTGTGTAGATATTTCCATGTGTACACAGATGGCAGTGCATATATTTCCATGTTTATACAGATACCTGTGTAGATATTTCCATGTTCATACAGATAGCGGTGAAGATATTTCCATGTTTACAGAGATAGCGCTGTAGATATTTCCATATTTGCACAGATAGTGTTGTAGATATTTCCATGTTTATACAGATAGCGGTGTAGGTATTTCCATGCTTATAACCATAGCGGTGTAGATATTTCCCTGTTTATAAAAATAGCGGTGTAGATATTTCCATCTTTATACAGATAGCGATGTAGATATTTCCATGTTTATACAGATAGCGGTGTAGGTATTTCCATGTTTATACAGATAGCGTTGTAGATATTTCCATGTTTATACAGATATCGGTGTAGATATTTCCATGTTTATACAGATAGCGCTGGAGATATTTCCATGTTTATGCAGATAGTGTTGTAGATATTTCCATGTTTATACAGTTAACGGTGTAGATATTTCCATGTTTATACAGATTGTGGTGTAGATATTTCCATGTTTATACAGATTGTGGAGTAGATATTTCCATGTTTATACAGATAGCGGTGTAGATATTTCCATGTTTACAGGAATAGCGGTGTATATATTTCCATATTTGCACAGACTGCGGTGTAGATATTCCCATCTTTACACAGATAGTGGGGTACATATATCCATGTTTACACAGATAGCTGTGTAGATACTTCCATATTTACACAGAGAGCGTGGTAGATTTTTCCATGTTTATACAGATAGCTGTGTAGATATTTCCATGTTTATAAAGATAGTGTTGTAGATATTTCCATGTTTATAGAGATAGCAGTGGAGATATTTCCATGTTTATACAGATAGCGATGTAGATATTTTCATGTTTATACAGATAACGGTGTAGATACATCCATGTTTATACAGATCGACGTGTAGGTATTTCCATGTTTAAACAGATAGCAGTGTAGATATTTCCATGTTTATACAGATAACGGTGGAGATACTTCCATTTTTATAGAGATAGCGGTGGAGAAATTTCCATGTTGATACAGATGGCGGTGTAGATATTTCCAAGTTTATACAGATAGCGGTGTAGATATTTCCATGTTTATACAGATAGCGGTGTAGATATTCCCATGTATACAGATGGCGGTGTAGGTATTTGCATGTTTATATAGATAGCAGTGTAGATATTTCCATGTTTATACAGATGGCTGTGTACATATATTCATGTGTATACAGATGGCTGTGTAGATATATCCATGTTTTACAAATGGAGGTGTAGATATTTCCATGTTTATACAGATAGCGTTGGAGATATTTCCATGTTTATACAGATAGCGTTGGAGATATTTCCATGTTTATACAGTGTTGTAGATATTTCCATGTTTATACAGTTAACGGTGTAGATATTTCCATGTTTATACAGATTGTGGTGTAGATATTTCCATGTTTATACAGATAGTGGAGTAGATATTTCCATGTTTATACAGATCGCGGTGTAGGTATTTCTATGTTTACAGGGATTGCGGTGTATATATTTCCATACTTGCACAGATTGCGGTGTAGATATTCCCATCTTTACACAGATAGCGGTGTACATATATCCATGTTTACACAGATTGCTGTGTAGATACTTCCATATTTACACAGAGAGCGTGGTAGATTTTTCCATGTTTATACAGATAGCTGTGTAGATATTTCCATATTTATAAAGATAGTGTTGTAGATATTTCCATGTTTATAGAGATAGCAGTGGAGATATTTCCATGTTTATACAGATAGCGATGTAGATATTTTCATGTTTATACAGATAACGGTGTAGATACTTCCATGTTTATACAGATCGACGTGTAGGTATTTCCATGTTTAAACAGATAGCATTGTAGATATTTCCATGTTTATACAGATAGCGGTGGAGATACTTCCATTTTTATAGAGATAGCGGTGGAGAAATTTCCATGTTTATACAGATGGCGGTGTAGATATTTCCAAGTTTATAGAGATAGCGGTGTAGATATTTCCATGTTTATACAGATAGCGGTGTAGATATTCCCATGTATACAGATGGCGGTGTAGGTATTTGCATGTTTATATAGATAGCAGTGTAGATATTTCCATGTTTATACAGATGGCTGTGTACATATATTCATGTGTATACAGATGGCAGTGTAGATATATCCATGTTTTACAAATGGGGGTGTAGATATTTCCATGTTTATACAGATGACTGTGTAAATATTTCCATGTTTTCATAGATCGCGGTGTAGATAATTCCCTGTTTATACAGATAGCGCTGTGGCTATTTCCATGTTTATACAGATAGCAGTGTAGGTATTTCCATCTTTATTCAGATAGCTTTGTAGGCATTTCCATGTTTATAGAGATAGCGGTGTAGATATTTCCATGTTTATACAGATAGCGGTGTAGTTATTTCCATGCATATAAACATAGCGGTGTAGATATTTCCATGTTTATAAAAATAGCGGTGGAGATATTTCCATCTTTATACAGATAGCGATGTAGTTATTTCCATGTTTATACAGATAGCGGTGTACGTATTTCCATGTTTATACAGATAGCGTTGTAGATATTTCCATGTTTATACAGATTGTGGTGTAGATATTTCCATGTTTATACAGATAGTGGAGTAAATATTTCCATGTTTATACAGATAGTGGTGTAGATATTTCCATGTTTACAGGGATAGCAGTGTATATATTTCCATATTTGCACAGACTGCGGTGTAGATATTCCCATCTTTACACAGATAGCGGTGTACATATATCCATGTTTACACAGATATCTGTGTAGATACTTCCATATTTACACAGAGAGAGTGGCAGATTTTTCCATGTTTATACAGATAGCTTTGTAGATATTTCCATGTTTATAAATATAGTGTTGTAGATATTTCCATGTTTATAGAGATAGCAATGGAGATATGTCCATGTTTATACAGATAGCGATGTAGATATTTTCATGTTTATACAGAAAACGGTGTAGCTACATCCATGTTTATACAGATCGACGTGTAGGTATTTCCATGTTTATACAGATAGAGGTGTAGACATTTCCATATTTATAGAGATATGTATGTAGACGTTTCCATGTTTATACAGATAGCGGTGTTGACATTTCCATGTTCATAGAGATAGCGGTGTTAATATTTCCATATTTATACTGATAGCTGTGTAGGAATTTCCATGTTTATACAGGTAGAGGTGTAGATATTTCCATGTTTATGCAGATCTCGGTGTAGGTATTTCCATCTTACAGCAGATGACAGTGTAGATGTTTCTATGTTTATAGATATGGCGGTGTAGATATTTCCATGTTTATACAGACGGCGGTGTAGTTATTTCCATGTGTATGCTGATGGCGGTGTAGATATTTCCATGATTATAGAGATGGCGTTTTAGATATTTTTATGTTTATAGAGATAGCGGTTTAGATAATTCCGTGTTTATATAGAAAGCGGTGTAGGTATTTCCATGTTTATACAGATAGCGGTGTAGATATTTCCATGTTTATACAGATGTCTGTGTACATATTTCCATGTGTATACAGATGGCAGTGTAGATAGTTCCATGTCTATACACCTGGAGGAGTAGATTTTTCCATGTTTATAAAGATGACTGTGTAGGTATTTCCATGTTTATACAGATGGCGTTGTAGATATTTCCATGTTTATGGAGATAGCCATGTGGATATTTCCATGCTTTCGCTTATACAGATAGCAGTGCAGATATTTCTGTGTTTATACAGACAGCATTGGAGATATTTCCATGTTTATACAGATGGCGGTGTAGATATTTCCATGTTTATAAAGATGGCAGTGTAGACATTTCCATGGTTTATACAGATAGCGGTGTAAGTATTTCCATGTATATACAGATGGCTGTGTAGATATTTCCATGTTTATACAGATGGCTGTGTAGATGTTTCCATGTCTATACAGATGACTGTGTAGGTATTTCCATGTTTATACAGATGGCGGTGTAGGTATTTCCATGTTTTTACAGATGGCGGTGTAGATATTTTCATGTGTATAGAGATAGCCGTGTAGATATTTCCATGTTTATACAGATAGCTCTGTAGGCATTTCCATGTTTATAGAGATAGCGTTGTAGGTATTTCAATATTTATACAGATAGCGGTGTAGATATTTCCATGTTTTTACAGATAGCGGTGTAGATATTTCCATGTTTATACAGATAACGGGGTAGATATTTCCATGTTTACAGAGATAGCGTAGTAGATATTTTGATATTTGTGCAGATTGCAGTGTACATATTTTCATCTTTACACAGATATTGGTGTACATATTTCCATGTTTACAGAGATAGCTGTGTAGATATTTCCATGTTTACACAGATATTGTTGTAGATATTCCCATGTTTATTCAGATAGCGGTGTAGATATTTCCATGTTTATAAAGATAGCGGTGTAGATATTTCCATGTTTACACAGATAGTGGTGTAGATATTTCCATGTTTATGCAATCGACTGTGTATATATTTCCATGTTTATACAGATTGCGGTGTAGATATTTCCATGTTTACAGAGATAGCGGTGTAGATATTTCCATCTTTGCACAGATAGCTGTGTAGATATTTCCAAGTTTACACAGACAGCTGTGAAGATATTTCCATGTTTACACAAATAACGTTGTAGATATTTCCATCTTTATACAGATAGCGGTGTAGGTATTTCAATGTTTATAAAGATGGCTTTGTAGATATTTCCATGTTTATGCAGATGGAAGTGTAGATATTTCCATGTGTGTAGAGATGGTGGTGTAGATATTTCCATGTTTTCACAGGTGACTGTGTAGATATTTGCATGTATATACAGATGGCGGTGTAGATATATCCATGTTTATAGAGATAACAGTGTAGATATTTCAATGTTTATACAGATAACCGTTTAGTTATTTCCATTTTCATACAGATTTCGGTGTTGTTATTTCCATGTTTATACAGATAGCGGTGTTGATATTTCCATGTTTATACAGATGGTTGTGTAGATATTCCCATGTTTATACAGATAGCGGTGTAGATATTTCCCTGTTTATGGAGATAGCGGTGTAGATATTTCCATGTTTATACAGATGGCTGTGTAGATATTTCCATGTATATACAGATGGCAGTGTAGAAATTTCCATGTTTATAGAAACGGTGGTGAAGATATTTCCATGTTTATACAGATGACTGTGTAGATATTTGCATGTTTATACATATAGCGGTGCAGATATTTCCATGTTTATATTGATGTCCGTGTAGATATTTCCATGTGTGCACAGATGGCAATGTAGATATTTCCATATTTATACAGATGACTGTGTAGATGTTTCCAGGTTTTTACAGATGGCGGTTTAGATACTTCCATGTTTATACAGATGGTCGTGTGGATATTTCCATGCTTATACAGATGGCGGTGTTGATATTTACATGTTTATACAGATGGCGGTGTAGATATTTCCATGTTTATACAGATGGCGATGTAGATGTTTAGATGTTTATGCAGATGGCGGTGTAGATATTTCCATGTTTATAGAGATAGAGGTGTAGATATTTCCATATTTACACAGAAAGCGGTGTAGCTATTTCCAAGTTTATACAGGTGAGTGTGTAGATATTTCCATCTTTTTACAAAAGGCGTTGTAGATATTTCCATGATTATACAGATGGCGGCGTAGATATTTCCATGTTTATAGAAATAGCGGTGTAGATATTTCCATGTTAATATATATGGCCGTGTAGATATTTCCTTGTTTATGTAGATGGCTGTGTAGGTATTTCCATGATTATGGAGATGGCAGAGTATATATTTCCATGTTTGTAGAGATATCGGTGCTGATATTTCCATGATTATAGAGATCGCGGTGTAGTTATTTCCATGTTTATACAGATGGCGATGTAGTTATTTCCATGTTTATACATATAGCGGTGTAGATATTTCCATGTTTATACAGACGACTGTGTAATTATATCCATATTTTTACAGATGGCGGTGTAGATATTTCCATGTTTATACAGATAGCGGTTTAGGTATTTGCATGTTTATACAGATAACGGTGTAGGTATTTCCATGTTTATACAGATAGCAGTGTAGGTATTCCCATGTTCATACAGATCGTGGTGGAGATATTTCCATGTTTATACAGATGGCCGTGTAGATATTTCCATGTTTATTCAGCTCACGTTGTTGATATTTCCATCGTTATTGAGATGGCAGTGTAGATATTTCCATGTTTATACAGATATCGGTATCGTTATTTCCATCTTTACACAAATGGTGGTGTAGTTATTTCCATCTTTATGGAGATGGTGGTGTAGATATTTTCATTTTTATAGAGATGGCGGTGTAGATATTTCCATGTTTATAGAGATTGCGCTGTAGATATTTCCATGTTTATAGAGATGGCGGTGTAGGTATTTCCATGTTTATAGAGATAGAGGTGTAGATGTTTCCATGTTTATACTGATGGCTGTGTAGGTATTTCCATTTGTATACTGATGGCAGTGTAGATATTTCCATGTTTATAGAGATGGTGGTGTAGATATTTCTATGTTTATACAGATGACTGTGTAGATATTTCCAGGTTTATACAGATGGCGGTGTAGATATTTGCATGTTTATAGAGATAGCGGTGTAGATATTTCCAGGTTTATACAGATAGCGGTGTTGATATTTTCATGTTTATACAGATAGCGGAGTAGATATTTCCATTTTTATGCACATAGCGGTGGAGATATTTCCATGTTTATACAGATGGCGGTGTAGATATTTCCATGTTTATAGAGATAGCAGTGTAGATATTTCCACGTTTATACAGATTGCGGTGTAGGTATTTCCATGTTTATAGAGAGAGCGGTGTAGATATTTCCATATTTACAGATGGCTGTGTAGATATTTCCATGTGTACACAGATGGCAGTGCATATATTTCCATGTTTATACAGATACCTGTGTAGATATTTCCATGTTCATACAGATAGCGGTGAAGATATTTCCATGTTTACAGAGATAGCGCTGTAGATATTTCCATATTTGCACAGATAGTGTTGTAGATATTTCCATGTTTATACAGATAGCGGTGTAGGTATTTCCATGCTTATAACCATAGCGGTGTAGATATTTCCCTGTTTATAAAAATAGCGGTGTAGATATTTCCATCTTTATACAGATAGCGATGTAGATATTTCCATGTTTATACAGATAGCGGTGTAGGTATTTCCATGTTTATACAGATAGCGTTGTAGATATTTCCATGTTTATACAGATATCGGTGTAGATATTTCCATGTTTATACAGATAGCGCTGGAGATATTTCCATGTTTATGCAGATAGTGTTGTAGATATTTCCATGTTTATACAGTTAACGGTGTAGATATTTCCATGTTTATACAGATTGTGGTGTAGATATTTCCATGTTTATACAGATTGTGGAGTAGATATTTCCATGTTTATACAGATAGCGGTGTAGATATTTCCATGTTTACAGGAATAGCGGTGTATATATTTCCATATTTGCACAGACTGCGGTGTAGATATTCCCATCTTTACACAGATAGTGGGGTACATATATCCATGTTTACACAGATAGCTGTGTAGATACTTCCATATTTACACAGAGAGCGTGGTAGATTTTTCCATGTTTATACAGATAGCTGTGTAGATATTTCCATGTTTATAAAGATAGTGTTGTAGATATTTCCATGTTTATAGAGATAGCAGTGGAGATATTTCCATGTTTATACAGATAGCGATGTAGATATTTTCATGTTTATACAGATAACGGTGTAGATACATCCATGTTTATACAGATCGACGTGTAGGTATTTCCATGTTTAAACAGATAGCAGTGTAGATATTTCCATGTTTATACAGATAACGGTGGAGATACTTCCATTTTTATAGAGATAGCGGTGGAGAAATTTCCATGTTGATACAGATGGCGGTGTAGATATTTCCAAGTTTATACAGATAGCGGTGTAGATATTTCCATGTTTATACAGATAGCGGTGTAGATATTCCCATGTATACAGATGGCGGTGTAGGTATTTGCATGTTTATATAGATAGCAGTGTAGATATTTCCATGTTTATACAGATGGCTGTGTACATATATTCATGTGTATACAGATGGCTGTGTAGATATATCCATGTTTTACAAATGGAGGTGTAGATATTTCCATGTTTATACAGATAGCGTTGGAGATATTTCCATGTTTATACAGATAGCGTTGGAGATATTTCCATGTTTATACAGTGTTGTAGATATTTCCATGTTTATACAGTTAACGGTGTAGATATTTCCATGTTTATACAGATTGTGGTGTAGATATTTCCATGTTTATACAGATAGTGGAGTAGATATTTCCATGTTTATACAGATCGCGGTGTAGGTATTTCTATGTTTACAGGGATTGCGGTGTATATATTTCCATACTTGCACAGATTGCGGTGTAGATATTCCCATCTTTACACAGATAGCGGTGTACATATATCCATGTTTACACAGATTGCTGTGTAGATACTTCCATATTTACACAGAGAGCGTGGTAGATTTTTCCATGTTTATACAGATAGCTGTGTAGATATTTCCATATTTATAAAGATAGTGTTGTAGATATTTCCATGTTTATAGAGATAGCAGTGGAGATATTTCCATGTTTATACAGATAGCGATGTAGATATTTTCATGTTTATACAGATAACGGTGTAGATACTTCCATGTTTATACAGATCGACGTGTAGGTATTTCCATGTTTAAACAGATAGCATTGTAGATATTTCCATGTTTATACAGATAGCGGTGGAGATACTTCCATTTTTATAGAGATAGCGGTGGAGAAATTTCCATGTTTATACAGATGGCGGTGTAGATATTTCCAAGTTTATACAGATAGCGGTGTAGATATTTCCATGTTTATACAGATAGCGGTGTAGATATTCCCATGTATACAGATGGCGGTGTAGGTATTTGCATGTTTATATAGATAGCAGTGTAGATATTTCCATGTTTATACAGATGGCTGTGTACATATATTCATGTGTATACAGATGGCAGTGTAGATATATCCATGTTTTACAAATGGGGGTGTAGATATTTCCATGTTTATACAGATGACTGTGTAAATATTTCCATGTTTTCATAGATCGCGGTGTAGATAATTCCCTGTTTATACAGATAGCGCTGTGGCTATTTCCATGTTTATACAGATAGCAGTGTAGGTATTTCCATCTTTATTCAGATAGCTTTGTAGGCATTTCCATGTTTATAGAGATAGCGGTGTAGATATTTCCATGTTTATACAGATAGCGGTGTAGTTATTTCCATGCATATAAACATAGCGGTGTAGATATTTCCATGTTTATAAAAATAGCGGTGGAGATATTTCCATCTTTATACAGATAGCGATGTAGTTATTTCCATGTTTATACAGATAGCGGTGTACGTATTTCCATGTTTATACAGATAGCGTTGTAGATATTTCCATGTTTATACAGATTGTGGTGTAGATATTTCCATGTTTATACAGATAGTGGAGTAAATATTTCCATGTTTATACAGATAGTGGTGTAGATATTTCCATGTTTACAGTGATAGCAGTGTATATATTTCCATATTTGCACAGACTGCGGTGTAGATATTCCCATCTTTACACAGATAGCGGTGTACATATATCCATGTTTACACAGATATCTGTGTAGATACTTCCATATTTACACAGAGAGAGTGGCAGATTTTTCCATGTTTATACAGATAGCTTTGTAGATATTTCCATGTTTATAAATATAGTGTTGTAGATATTTCCATGTTTATAGAGATAGCAATGGAGATATGTCCATGTTTATACAGATAGCGATGTAGATATTTTCATGTTTATACAGAAAACGGTGTAGCTACATCCATGTTTATACAGATCGACGTGTAGGTATTTCCATGTTTATACAGATAGAGGTGTAGACATTTCCATATTTATAGAGATATGTATGTAGACGTTTCCATGTTTATACAGATAGCGGTGTTGACATTTCCATGTTCATAGAGATAGCGGTGTTAATATTTCCATATTTATACTGATAGCTGTGTAGGAATTTCCATCTTTATACAGGTAGAGGTGTAGATATTTCCATGTTTATGCAGATCTCGGTGTAGGTATTTCCATCTTACAGCAGATGACAGTGTAGATGTTTCTATGTTTATAGATATGGCGGTGTAGATATTTCCATGTTTATACAGACGGCGGTGTAGTTATTTCCATGTGTATGCTGATGGCGGTGTAGATATTTCCATGATTATAGAGATGGCGTTTTAGATATTTTTATGTTTATAGAGATAGCGGTTTAGATAATTCCGTGTTTATATAGAAAGCGGTGTAGGTATTTCCATGTTTATACAGATAGCGGTGTAGATATTTCCATGTTTATACAGATGTCTGTGTACATATTTCCATGTGTATACAGATGGCAGTGTAGATAGTTCCATGTCTATACACCTGGAGGAGTAGATTTTTCCATGTTTATAAAGATGACTGTGTAGGTATTTCCATGTTTATACAGATGGCGTTGTAGATATTTCCATGTTTATGGAGATAGCCATGTGGATATTTCCATGCTTTCGCTTATACAGATAGCAGTGCAGATATTTCTGTGTTTATACAGACAGCATTGGAGATATTTCCATGTTTATACAGATGGCGGTGTAGATATTTCCATGTTTATAAAGATGGCAGTGTAGACATTTCCATGGTTTATACAGATAGCGGTGTAAGTATTTCCATGTATATACAGATGGCTGTGTAGATATTTCCATGTTTATACAGATGGCTGTGTAGATGTTTCCATGTCTATACAGATGACTGTGTAGGTATTTCCATGTTTATACAGATGGCGGTGTAGGTATTTCCATGTTTTTACAGATGGCGGTGTAGATATTTTCATGTGTATAGAGATAGCCGTGTAGATATTTCCATGTTTATACAGATAGCTCTGTAGGCATTTCCATGTTTATAGAGATAGCGTTGTAGGTATTTCAATATTTATACAGATAGCGGTGTAGATATTTCCATGTTTTTACAGATAGCGGTGTAGATATTTCCATGTTTATACAGATAACGGGGTAGATATTTCCATGTTTACAGAGATAGCGTAGTAGATATTTTGATATTTGTGCAGATTGCAGTGTACATATTTTCATCTTTACACAGATATTGGTGTACATATTTCCATGTTTACAGAGATAGCTGTGTAGATATTTCCATGTTTACACAGATATTGTTGTAGATATTCCCATGTTTATTCAGATAGCGGTGTAGATATTTCCATGTTTATAAAGATAGCGGTGTAGATATTTCCATGTTTACACAGATAGTGGTGTAGATATTTCCATGTTTATGCAATCGACTGTGTATATATTTCCATGTTTATACAGATTGCGGTGTAGATATTTCCATGTTTACAGAGATAGCGGTGTAGATATTTCCATCTTTGCACAGATAGCTGTGTAGATATTTCCAAGTTTACACAGACAGCTGTGAAGATATTTCCATGTTTACACAAATAACGTTGTAGATATTTCCATCTTTATACAGATAGCGGTGTAGGTATTTCAATGTTTATAAAGATGGCTTTGTAGATATTTCCATGTTTATGCAGATGGAAGTGTAGATATTTCCATGTGTGTAGAGATGGTGGTGTAGATATTTCCATGTTTTCACAGGTGACTGTGTAGATATTTGCATGTATATACAGATGGCGGTGTAGATATATCCATGTTTATAGAGATAACAGTGTAGATATTTCAATGTTTATACAGATAACCGTTTAGTTATTTCCATTTTCATACAGATTTCGGTGTTGTTATTTCCATGTTTATACAGATAGCGGTGTTGATATTTCCATGTTTATACAGATGGTTGTGTAGATATTCCCATGTTTATACAGATAGCGGTGTAGATATTTCCCTGTTTATGGAGATAGCGGTGTAGATATTTCCATGTTTATACAGATGGCTGTGTAGATATTTCCATGTATATACAGATGGCAGTGTAGAAATTTCCATGTTTATAGAAACGGTGGTGAAGATATTTCCATGTTTATACAGATGACTGTGTAGATATTTGCATGTTTATACATATAGCGGTGCAGATATTTCCATGTTTATATTGATGTCCGTGTAGATATTTCCATGTGTGCACAGATGGCAATGTAGATATTTCCATATTTATACAGATGACTGTGTAGATATTTCCAGGTTTTTACAGATGGCGGTTTAGATACTTCCATGTTTATACAGATGGTCGTGTGGATATTTCCATGCTTATACAGATGGCGGTGTTGATATTTACATGTTTATACAGATGGCGGTGTAGATATTTCCATGTTTATACAGATGGCGATGTAGATGTTTAGATGTTTATGCAGATGGCGGTGTAGATATTTCCATGTTTATAGAGATAGAGGTGTAGATATTTCCATATTTACACAGAAAGCGGTGTAGCTATTTCCAAGTTTATACAGGTGAGTGTGTAGATATTTCCATCTTTTTACAAAAGGCGTTGTAGATATTTCCATGATTATACAGATGGCGGCGTAGATATTTCCATGTTTATAGAAATAGCGGTGTAGGTATTTCCATGTTAATATATATGGCCGTGTAGATATTTCCTTGTTTATGTAGATGGCTGTGTAGGTATTTCCATGATTATGGAGATGGCAGAGTATATATTTCCATGTTTGTAGAGATATCGGTGCTGATATTTCCATGATTATAGAGATCGCGGTGTAGTTATTTCCATGTTTATACAGATGGCGATGTAGTTATTTCCATGTTTATACATATAGCGGTGTAGATATTTCCATGTTTATACAGACGACTGTGTAATTATATCCATATTTTTACAGATGGCGGTGTAGATATTTCCATGTTTATACAGATAGCGGTTTAGGTATTTGCATGTTTATACAGATAACGGTGTAGGTATTTCCATGTTTATACAGATAGCAGTGTAGGTATTCCCATGTTCATACAGATCGTGGTGGAGATATTTCCATGTTTATACAGATGGCCGTGTAGATATTTCCATGTTTATTCAGCTCACGTTGTTGATATTTCCATCGTTATTGAGATGGCAGTGTAGATATTTCCATGTTTATACAGATATCGGTATCGTTATTTCCATCTTTACACAAATGGTGGTGTAGTTATTTCCATCTTTATGGAGATGGTGGTGTAGATATTTTCATTTTTATAGAGATGGCGGTGTAGATATTTCCATGTTTATAGAGATTGCGCTGTAGATATTTCCATGTTTATAGAGATGGCGGTGTAGGTATTTCCATGTTTATAGAGATAGAGGTGTAGATGTTTCCATGTTTATACTGATGGCTGTGTAGGTATTTCCATTTGTATACTGATGGCAGTGTAGATATTTCCATGTTTATAGAGATGGTGGTGTAGATATTTCTATGTTTATACAGATGACTGTGTAGATATTTCCAGGTTTATACAGATGGCGGTGTAGATATTTGCATGTTTATAGAGATAGCGGTGTAGATATTTCCAGGTTTATACAGATAGCGGTGTTGATATTTTCATGTTTATACAGATAGCGGAGTAGATATTTCCATTTTTATGCACATAGCGGTGGAGATATTTCCATGTTTATACAGATGGCGGTGTAGATATTTCCATGTTTATAGAGATAGCAGTGTAGATATTTCCACGTTTATACAGATTGCGGTGTAGGTATTTCCATGTTTATAGAGAGAGCGGTGTAGATATTTCCATATTTACAGATGGCTGTGTAGATATTTCCATGTGTACACAGATGGCAGTGCATATATTTCCATGTTTATACAGATACCTGTGTAGATATTTCCATGTTCATACAGATAGCGGTGAAGATATTTCCATGTTTACAGAGATAGCGCTGTAGATATTTCCATATTTGCACAGATAGTGTTGTAGATATTTCCATGTTTATACAGATAGCGGTGTAGGTATTTCCATGCTTATAACCATAGCGGTGTAGATATTTCCCTGTTTATAAAAATAGCGGTGTAGATATTTCCATCTTTATACAGATAGCGATGTAGATATTTCCATGTTTATACAGATAGCGGTGTAGGTATTTCCATGTTTATACAGATAGCGTTGTAGATATTTCCATGTTTATACAGATATCGGTGTAGATATTTCCATGTTTATACAGATAGCGCTGGAGATATTTCCATGTTTATGCAGATAGTGTTGTAGATATTTCCATGTTTATACAGTTAACGGTGTAGATATTTCCATGTTTATACAGATTGTGGTGTAGATATTTCCATGTTTATACAGATTGTGGAGTAGATATTTCCATGTTTATACAGATAGCGGTGTAGATATTTCCATGTTTACAGGAATAGCGGTGTATATATTTCCATATTTGCACAGACTGTGGTGTAGATATTCCCATCTTTACACAGATAGTGGGGTACATATATCCATGTTTACACAGATAGATGTGTAGATACTTCCATATTTACACAGAGAGCGTGGTAGATTTTTCCATGTTTATACAGATAGCTGTGTAGATATTTCCATGTTTATAAAGATAGTGTTGTAGATATTTCCATGTTTATAGAGATAGCAGTGGAGATATTTCCATGTTTATACAGATAGCGATGTAGATATTTTCATGTTTATACAGATAACGGTGTAGATACATCCATGTTTATACAGATCGACGTGTAGGTATTTCCATGTTTAAACAGATAGCAGTGTAGATATTTCCATGTTTATACAGATAACGGTGGAGATACTTCCATTTTTATAGAGATAGCGGTGGAGAAATTTCCATGTTGATACAGATGGCGGTGTAGATATTTCCAAGTTTATACAGATAGCGGTGTAGATATTTCCATGTTTATACAGATAGCGGTGTAGATATTCCCATGTATACAGATGGCGGTGTAGGTATTTGCATGTTTATATAGATAGCAGTGTAGATATTTCCATGTTTATACAGATGGCTGTGTACATATATTCATGTGTATACAGATGGCTGTGTAGATATATCCATGTTTTACAAATGGAGGTGTAGATATTTCCATGTTTATACAGATAGCGTTGGAGATATTTCCATGTTTATACAGATAGCGTTGGAGATATTTCCATGTTTATACAGTGTTGTAGATATTTCCATGTTTATACAGTTAACGGTGTAGATATTTCCATGTTTATACAGATTGTGGTGTAGATATTTCCATGTTTATACAGATAGTGGAGTAGATATTTCCATGTTTATACAGATCGCGGTGTAGGTATTTCTATGTTTACAGGGATTGCGGTGTATATATTTCCATACTTGCACAGATTGCGGTGTAGATATTCCCATCTTTACACAGATAGCGGTGTACATATATCCATGTTTACACAGATTGCTGTGTAGATACTTCCATATTTACACAGAGAGCGTGGTAGATTTTTCCATGTTTATACAGATAGCTGTGTAGATATTTCCATATTTATAAAGATAGTGTTGTAGATATTTCCATGTTTATAGAGATAGCAGTGGAGATATTTCCATGTTTATACAGATAGCGATGTAGATATTTTCATGTTTATACAGATAACGGTGTAGATACTTCCATGTTTATACAGATCGACGTGTAGGTATTTCCATGTTTAAACAGATAGCATTGTAGATATTTCCATGTTTATACAGATAGCGGTGGAGATACTTCCATTTTTATAGAGATAGCGGTGGAGAAATTTCCATGTTTATACAGATGGCGGTGTAGATATTTCCAAGTTTATACAGATAGCGGTGTAGATATTTCCATGTTTATACAGATAGCGGTGTAGATATTCCCATGTATACAGATGGCGGTGTAGGTATTTGCATGTTTATATAGATAGCAGTGTAGATATTTCCATGTTTATACAGATGGCTGTGTACATATATTCATGTGTATACAGATGGCAGTGTAGATATATCCATGTTTTACAAATGGGGGTGTAGATATTTCCATGTTTATACAGATGACTGTGTAAATATTTCCATGTTTTCATAGATCGCGGTGTAGATAATTCCCTGTTTATACAGATAGCGCTGTGGCTATTTCCATGTTTATGGAAATAGCGGTGTAGATATTTCCATGTTTATACAGATGGCAGTGTAGATATTTCCATGTGTATAACAATGGCAGTGTAGATATTTCCATGTTTATAGTGATGGTGGTGTAGTTATTTCCATGTTTATAAAAATGACTGTGTAGATATTTGCATGTTTATACAGATGGTGGTGTAGATACTTCCGTGTTTATAGAGATAACAGTGTAGATATTTCCATGTTTATAAAGATAGCGGTGTAGGTATTTCCATGTTTATAGAGATAGCGGTGTAGATATTTCCATATTTATACAGATAGCGGTGTAGATATTTCCATGTTTATACACATGTCGTTGTAGATATTTCCATGTTTATACAGATGGTGGAGTAGTTATTTCCTTGATTACACAGATAGCAGTTTAGATATTTCCATGTTTATACAGATAGCGGTGTAGATTTTTCCATGTTTATACAGATATCGGTGTTGGTATTTCCATGTTTATACAGATATCGGTGTTGGTATTTCCATGTTTATACAGCTCACGGTGTAGATATTTCAATCTTTCTACAGACGGCAGTGTAGATATTTCCATGTTTATACAGATAGCGGTGTAGATATTTCCATGTTTATACAGATTGCGGTGCAGGTTTTTCCATGTTTATAGAGACAGCGGTGTAGACAATTCCATGTTTATTCAGATGGCTGTGTAGATATTTCCATGTGTATACAGATGGCAGTGTAGATATTTCCAGGTTTATACAGATGACTGTGTAGATATTTTCATGTTTTTACACATGGCGGTGTTGATATTTCCATGTTTATAGAGATAGCGGTGTCGCAATTTCTAGGTTTATACAGACAGCAGTGTAGATATTTCCATGTTTATAGAGATAGTTGTGTAGATTTTCCCATGTTTGTACAGGTAGCGGTGTAGATACTTCCTTGTTTATACAGATGGCAGTGTAGATATTTCCATGTTTATACAGATGGTGATACAGATATTTCCACGTTTATACAGATAACTGTGTAGGTAATTCCATGTTTTGGGATGCCGGTGTAGATATTTACATGTTTATACAGACAGCGGTGTAGAGATTTCGATGTTTATAGAGATAGCGTTGTTGATATTTCCATGTTTACAGAGATAGCGGTGTAGATATTTCCATCTTTGCACAGATTGCGGTGTAGATATTTCCATCTTTACACAGATATCGCTGTAGATATTTCCAAGTTTACACAGATAGCTGTGTAGATATTTCCATGTTTACACTAATAGTTTTGTAGATATTTCCATGTTTATAGAGATAGCGGAGTAGTTATTTCCATGTTTATACAGACAGTGGTATAGATAATTCCATGTTTATACAGATAGCGGTGTTCAAATTTCCATGTTTATACAGACAGTGGTGGAGATATTTCCTTGTTTATACATATCGTGGTGTAGATATTTCCATGTTTATACAGATAGCAGTGTAGATATTTCCATATTTATACAGGTAGCGGTGTAGATATTTCCAAGTTTATACAGATGGTGGTGCAGATATTTCCATCTTTGAACAGGTGGCAGTGTAGATATTTCCATGTTTATACAAATGGCGGTGTACATATTTCCATGTTTATACAGATAGCGGTGTAGATATTTCCATGTTCATGAGAATGGCGTTGTAGTTATTTCCTTGATTATAGTGATGGCGGTGTAGATATTTCTATACTTACAGATAAAGCCGTGTAGATATTTCCATGTGCATAGAGATGGCGGTGTAGGTATTTCCATCTTTACAGAGATAGTGGTGAAGGTATTTCCATGTTCATACAGATAGCGGTGTAGATATTTCCATGTTTATACAGATAGTGGTGTTGGTATTTCCATGTTTATACAGATAGCGGTGTAGATATTTCCAAGTTTATACAGATAGCGGTGTAGATATTTCCATGTTTACAGAGATAGCAGTGTAGATATTTCCATCTTTGCAAAGATTGCAGTCTAGTTATTTCCATCTTTACACAGATAGCGGTGTAGATACTTCCAAGTTTACACAGATAGCTCTGTAGATATTTACATTTTTACACAAATAGCATTGTAGATATTTCCATGTTTATACAGATAGCGGTGTAGATATTTCCATGTTTATACAGATAGCGGTGTTGGTATTTCCATGTTTATACAGATAGCGGTGTAGATATTTCCATGTATATACAGCTCCCGTTGTAGACATTTCCATCTTTATACAGATGGCAGTGAAGATATTTCCATGTTTATACAGATAGTGGTGTAGATATTTCCATGTTTATACAGATGGCGGTGTAGATAGTTCCATGTTATTGGAGATACCGGTGTACATATTTGCATGTTTATAGAGATGGTGTTGTAGATATTTCGATGTTTATAGAGATTGCGTTGTAAATATTTCCATCTTTATACAGATGGCAGGGAAGATATTTCCATGTTTATACAGATAGCGGTGTAGATATTTCCATGTCTATCGAGATAGCGGTGTAGGTATTTCCATATTTATACAGATTGCAGTGTAGATATTTCCGTCTTTATACAAATGGCAGTGTAGATATTTCCATATTTATACAGATGGCAGTGAAGATATTTCCATGTTAATACAGATAGTGGTGTAGATATTTCCATGTTTATACAGATGGCGGTGTAGATACATCCATGTTTCTGAAGATGACGGTGTAGGTATTTTCATGTTTCTAGAGATGGCAGTGGAGATATTTCCATGTTTATACAGATGTCTGTGCAGATATTTCCAGGTTTATGCAGATAGCGGTGTAGATATTTCCATGTTTATAGAGATGGCGGTCTAGTTATTCCTAAGTTTATACAGAGAGCGGTGTAAATATTTCCAGGTTAATAGAGATGGTGGTGTAAGTATTTTCATGTTTATAGAGATAGCGGTGTAGATATTTACATGTTTATACAGATAGCGGTGTTGGTATTTCCATGTTTATACAGATAGCGGTGTAGATATTTCCATGTTTATACAGCTAGCGGTGTAGATATTTCCATGTTTATACAGATGGCAGTGTAGATATTTCCATGTTTATACAGACAGCGGTGTAGATATTTCCATGTCTATAGAGATAGCGGTGTATTTATTTCCATATGTATACAGACTGTGGTGTAGTTATTTCCATGTTTATACAGATAGCTGTGTAGATATTTCCATGTGTATACAGATGACTCTGTAGATATTAGTATGTTTACACAAATGGCGGTGTAGCTATTTCCATATTTATAAAGATAGCGGTGTAGATATTTCCATGTTTATACAGATAACGGAGTAGATATATCCATGTTTATACAGATAGCGATGTAGATATTTCCATGTTTATACAGATAGTGGTGTAGATATTTCCATGTTTACAGAGATAGCGGTGTAGATATTTTCATCTTTGCACAGATTGCGGTGCAGATATTTCCATCTATACACAGATAGCGGTGTAGATATTTTCATATTTATACAGATCCTGTTGTAGATATTTCCATCTTTCCACAGACGGCTGTTTAGATATTTCCATGTTTATTCAGACGACAGTGTAGATATTTCCATGTTTATACAGATAGCAGTGTAGATATTTCCATGTTCATGCAGATGGCGGAGCAGATATTTCCATGTTTATAGAGATGGCGGTGTAGATATTTTTATGTTTATAGAGATAGCGGAGTAGATATTTCTATGTGTATAGAGATGGCGGTGTAGGTATTTCCATGTTTATAGAGATAGTTGTGTAGATATTTCCATGTTTATACAGATGGCGGTGTAGTTATTTCCATGTTCATACAGATAGCGGTGTTGGTATTTCCATGTTTATACAACTAGCATTGTAGATACTTCCATGTTTATACAGCTCGCGGTGTAGATATTTCCATCTTTATAGAGATGGCAGTGTAGATATTTCCATGTTTATAGAGACGGCGGTGTAGATATTTTCATGTTTGCACAGA
The DNA here is from genome assembly GCF_028858775.2 of Pan troglodytes. Lineage (NCBI taxonomy): Eukaryota > Metazoa > Chordata > Mammalia > Primates > Hominidae > Pan > Pan troglodytes. The sequence continues at coordinate 7,726,275 of NC_072410.2, read as the reverse complement.
TAGCAGTGAAGATATTTCCATGTTTATACAGATAGCAGTGTAGATATTTCCATGTTTATACAGATCGTGGTGTAGATATTTACATGTTTATACAGATAGTGGTGTAGATATTAACATGTTTATAGAGACCGCGGTATAGATATTTTCATGTTTACACAAATAGCGTGATAGATATTTCCATGTTTATGCAAATTGCGGTGTAGATATGTCCATGATTATACAGATAGCGGTGTAGATATTTTCATGTTTATACAGATAGCGGTGGAGATATTTCCATGTTTATAGAGACTTTGGTAAAGATATTTCCATGTTTATACAGATAGCGGTGTAGATGTTTCCATGTTTACGGAGATAGCGGTGTAGATATTTCCATGTTTATACAGATGGCTGGGTAGGTATTTCCATGTGTGTACTGATGGCAGTGTAGATATTTCCATGTCTATACAGATGGCGCTGTAGATATTTCCATGTTTATACAGATGGCAGTGTAGATATTTCCATGTTTAAACAGATAGCGGTGTAGATATTTCCATGTTTACGGAGATAGCGGTGTAGATATTTCCATCTTTGCACAGATTGTGGTGTTATTATTGCCAAATTTACACAGATAGCCGTGTAGATATTTCCAAGTTTACACAGATAGCTGTGTAGATTTTTCCATGTTTCCAGAGACAGCATTGTAGATATTTCCCTGTTTATACAGATTGCAGTGTAGTTATTTCCATGTTGATACAGATAGCGGTGTAGATATTTCCATGTTTATACAGGTAGCGGTGTAGAAATTCCCATGTTTATACACATCGCTTTGTAGACATTTCCATCTTTCTACAGATGTCAGTGTAGATATTTCCAAGTTTATACATATGGCAGTGTAGATATTTCCATGTTTATACAGATGTCTGTGTAGATATTTCCATGTTTAAGAAGATGGCGGTGTAGATATTTCCATGTTTATAGGGTTGGCGGTGTAGTTAATTCTATGTTTATAGAGATAGCAGTGTAAATATTTCCATACTTATAGAGATGGTGGTGTAAGTATTTTCATGTTTATAGAGATAACGGTGTAGATATTTCCATGTTTATACAGATAACGGTGTTGGTATTTCCATGTTTATACAGATAGCGGTGCAGATATTTCCATGTTTATAAAGCTCGCGGTGTAGATATTTCCATCTTTATACAGATGGCAGTGAAGATATTTCCATGTTTATACAGATAGTGGTGTAGATATTTCCATGTTTATACAGATGGCGGTGTAGATACATTCATGTTTCTGAAGATGGCGGTGTAGATATTTTCAGGTTTATAGAGATGGCGGTGTAGATATTTCCATGTATATAGAGATTGCAGTGTAGATATTTCCATGTTTATAGAGAAATCGGTGTAGTTATTTCCATGTTTATAGAGATAGCGTTGTGGATATTTCCATATTTTTACAGATAGCGGTGTAGGTATTTCCATGTTTATACAGATGTCAGTGTAGATATTTCCTTGTTTATACAGATATCGGTGTAGATATTTCCAGGTTTATACAGAGAGCGGTGTAGATATTTCCACGTTTTACTGATAGTGGTGTAGATATTTCCATCTTTATACAGATAGCGGTGCAGATATTTCCATGTTTACACAAATGGCCGTATAGATATTTCTATGTTTACACAGATAGAGTTGCAGATATTTCCATGTTTATAAAGATAGCGGTGTAGATATTTCCATATTTACAGAGATAGCGGTGTAGATATTTCCATCTTTGAACAGATTGCTGTGTAGATATTTCCATTTTTACACAGATAGCTGGGTAGATATTTGCAAGTTTACACAGATAGCTGTGTAGATATTTCCATGTTTACACAGATAGCATTGTATATATTTCCATGTGTACAGATAGCAGTTTAAATATTTCCATGTTTATACAGATAGCGGTGTAGATATTTCCATGTTTACAGATAGCGGTGTAGGTATTTCCATCTTTGCACCGATTGCGGTGTAGGTATTGCCAAACTTACACAGAGAGCGGTGTAGATATTTCCAAGTTTACACAGATAGCTGTGTAGATAATTCCATGTTTACAGAGATAGCATTTTAGATATTTCCATGTTTATACAGATTGCGGTGTAGTTATTTCCATGTTGATATAGATATCGGTGTAGATATTTCCATGTTTATAGAGATGGCGGTGTAGTTATTTCTATGTTTGTAGAGATAGCGGTGTAAATATCTCCATGTTTATAGAGATGGTGTTGTAAGTATTTTCATGTTTATAGAGATAGCGCTGTAGATATTTCCATGTTTATACAGATAAAGGTGTTGGTATTTCCATGTTTATACAGATAGCGGTGTAGATATTTGCATATTTATACAGATAGCAGTGTTGGTATTTCCATGTTTATACAGATAGCGGTGTAGATATTTCTATGTTTATACAGCTCGCGGTGTAGATATTTCCATATTTATACAGATGGCGGTGTAGATATTTCCATATTTATACAGATGGCAGTGAAGATATTTCCCTGTTTATAGAGATAGTGGTGTAGATATTTCCATGTTTATACAGATAGCGGTGTAGATACATCCATGTTTCTGAAGATGGCGGTGTAGATATTTTCATGTTTATAGAGATGGAGGTGTAGATATTTCCATGTATATAGAGATAGCAGTGTAGATATTTTCATGTTTATAGAGAAAGCGGTGTAGATATTTCCATGTTTATAGAGATAGTGGTGTAGATATTTCCATATTTATACAGATAGCGGTAGAGGTATTTCCAGGTTTATACAGATTGCGGTGTAGATATTTCCATGTTTCTGCAGATGGCGGTGTAGATATTTCCTTGTTTATGCAGACAGCGGTGTAGATATTTCCATGTTTATACAGGTAGCGGTGTAGATAATTCCATGTTTACAGAGATAGCAGTGTAGATATTTCCATCTTGCACAGATTGCTGTGTAGATATTTCCATTTTTACACAGAGAGCTTGGTAGATGTTTCAAAGTTTACACAGATAGCTGTGTAGATATTTCCAAGTTTACACAGATAGCATTGTATATATTTCCATGTTTATACCAATAGCGGTGTAGATATTTCCATGTTTATAGAGATAGCGGTGTAGATATTTCCATGTTTATACAGATGGCTGTGTAGATATTTCCATGTGTGTACAGATGGCAGTGTAGATATTTCCATGTTTATACAGAAGGCAGTGTAGATATTTCCATGTTTATACAGATAGCGGTGTACTTATTTCCAAGTTTACAGAGATAGCAGTGTAGATATTTCCATCTTTGCACAGATTGCGGTGTAAGTATTGCCAAATTTACACAGATAGCGGTGTAGATATTTCCAAGTTTACACAGATAGCTTTGTAGATATTTCCATGTTTACAGAGATAGCATTTTAGATATTTCCATGTTTATACAGATTGCAGTGTAGATATTTCCATGTTTATACAGCTCGCAGTGTAGATATTTCCATCTTTATACAGATGGCAGTGTAGATATTTGAATGTTTATACAGATAGCGGTGTAGATATTTACATGTCTATAGAGGTAGCGGGGTAGGTATTTCCATATTTATACAGATTGCGGTGTTGATATTTCCATCTTTATGCAGATGGCGGTGTAGATATTTCCATGTTTATAGAGATGGCAGTGAAGTTATTTTCAGGTTTATACAGATAGTGGTGTAGATATTTCCATGTTTATACAGATGGCGGTGTAGATACATCCATGTTTCTGACGATGGCGCTGTAGATATTTTCATGTTTATAGAGATGGCGGTGTAGATATTTCCATGTATATAGAGATTGCAGTGTTGATATTTCCATGTATATAGAGAAATCGGTGTAGGTATTTCCATGTTTATAGAGATAGCGGTGTGGATATTTCCATATTTATACAGATAGCGGTGTAGGTATTTCCATGTTTATACAGATGGTGGTGTAGTTATTTCCTTGTTTATACAGATATCGGTGTAGTTATTTCCAGGTTTATACAGAGAGCGGTGTAGATTTTTCCACGTTTTGCAGATAGTGGTGTAGATATTTCCATCTTTATACAGATAGCGGTGCAAATATTTCCATGCTTACACAAATAGCCATGTAGATATTTCTATGTTTACACAGATAGAGTTGCAGATATTTCCATGTTTATAAAGATAGCGGTGCAGACATTTCCATGTTTATACAGATAGCGGTGTGACTCTTTCCATGTTTATACAGATAGCGGTGTGGGTATTTCCATGTTTATACAGATAGTGGTGTAGATATTTCCAAGTTTATAGAGATAGCTTTGTAGATATTTCCATGTTCATACAGATGGCGGTGTAGATATTTCCATGTTTATACAGATCGCGGTGTAGATATTTCCATGTTTATACAGATCGCGGTGAAGATATTTCCATGTTTATACAGATAGCGGTGTAGATATTTCCATCTTTCTTCAGAGAGTGCTGTATATATTTCCATCTTTATACAGATCACTGTGTAGATATTTCCATGTTTATACAGATAACGTTGTAGATATTTCCATCTTTATACAAACGGTGGTGTAGATATTTCCATGTTCCTACACATGACTATGTAGTTATTTCCATGTTTATACAGATGGCGGTGTAGATATTTCCATCTCTACACAGATGACTCTGTGGATATTTCCATGTTTATAGAGATGGCGGTGTTGATATTTCCATCTCTACACAGATGAGTTTGTAGATATTTCCATGTTTATACAGATGGCGGTGCAGATATTTCCATGGATATGTAGATGGCGGTGTAGATATTTCCATGTTTATACAGATAGCGGTGCAGTTATTTCAATGTTTATATAGATAGCGGTGTAGATATTTCCATATTTATACAGATGGCGGTGTAGATATTTCCATGTTTATACAAATAACTTTGTAAGTTTTTCCATGTTTATACAGATGGCGGTGTCGATATTTTGATGTTTATAGAGATAGCAGTGGAGATATTTCCATGTTTATACACATAGCGGTGTAGATATTTCCATGTTTATACTGATCGCGGTGTAGATATTCCCATGTTTATAGAGATAGCGGTGTAGATATTTCCATGTTCATAGAGATAGCGTTGTTGATTTTTCCATGTTTATAGAGATATCGGTGTGGAAATTTCCATGTTTATACAGATAGGGGTGTAGATATTTCCATGTTGATAGAGATGGCGGTGTAGATATTTCCATGTTTATACAGATCACGGTGTAGATATTTCCATGTTTATACAGATCGCAGTGTAGATATTTCCATGTTTATACAGATCATGGTGTAGATATTTCCATGTTTATACAGATCGCGGTGTTGATATTACCATGTTTATAGGGATAGCGGTGCAAATATTTCCACATTTAAACAGATAGCGGTGTAGTTCTTAACATGTTTATACAGATAGCGGTGTAGATATTTCCATGTATAAACAGATGTCTGTGTAGATATTTCCATGTTTAAACAGATGATGGTGTAGATATTTCCTTGTTTATACAAATAGCAGTGCATTTATTTCCATGTTTATACAGATAGCGGTTTAGATATTTCCATGTATATACAGACGGCTGTGTAGATATTTCCATGTTCATACAGATGGCTGTGTAGATATTTCCATGTTTATACAGATGACTTTGTAGGTATTTCCATGTTTATACAGATTTCTGTGTAGATATTTCCATGTTTATAGAGATAGCTGTGTAGATATTTCCATGTTTATACAGATCGCGGTGTAGATATTTCCATGTTCATACAGATCGCGGTGTAGATATTCCCATGTTCCTACACATGACTGTGATTGTATTTCCTTGTTTATACAGATGGATTTGTAGATATTTCCATTGATATAGAGATAGCGGTGTAGATATTTCCATGTTTATACAGACAGCGGTGTAAATATTTCCATGTTTATACAGATCGTTGTATAGATATTTCCATGTTTATACAGATCACGGTGTAGATATTTCCCTGTTTATAGAGATCGCGGTGAAGATATCTCCTTGTTTATACAGGTCATGGTGTAGATATTTCCATGTTTATACAGATCGCGGTGTTGATATTACCATGTTTATACGGATAGCAGTGCAAATATTTCCACATTTAAGCAGATAGCGGTGTAGTTATCAGCATGTTTATACAGATAGCGGTGTAGATATTTCCATGTATAAACACATGTCTGTTTATATATAACCATATTTAAACAGATGGCTGTGTAGATTTTTCCTTGTTTATACAAATTGCGGTGTAGTTATTTCCATGTTTATACAGATCACGGTGTAGATATTTCCTTGTTTATACAAATTGCGGTGTAGTTATTTCCATGTTTATACAGATAGCGGTATAGATATTTCCTTGTTTATACAAATAGCGGTGTAGATATTTCCATGTTTACAGATCACGGTGTAGATATTTCCTTGTTTATACAAATAGCCGTGTAGTTATTTCCATGTTTATACAGATAGCGGTGTAGATATTTCCATATATATACAGATGGCTGCGTAGATATTTCCATGTTTATACAGATGACTTTGTTGGTATTTAAATGTTTATACAGCTGGCTGTGTAGATATTTCCATGTTTATAGAGATAGCTGTGTAGATATTTCCATGTTTATACAGATAGCGGTGTAGATATTTCCATGTTTATACACATGGCGGTGTAGATATTTCCATGTTTATAGAGATGGCGGTGTAGATATTTCCATGTTCATTGAGATAGCGGTGTACATATATCCATGTTCACAGAGATAGCAGTCAGGATATTTCCATGTTTATACAGATAGCAGTGTAGATATTTCCATTTTTAAAGAGATAGCGGTTTTGATATTTCATATTTATACAGACAGCAATGTAGATATTTCCATGTTTATACAGAGTGCGGTGGAGATATTTCCATGTTTAAACAGATAGCGGTGTAGATATTTCCACGTTTATACAGACGGCGGTATAGATATTTCCATCTTTCTACAAATGGCAGTGTAGATATTTCCATGTTTATAGAGATGGCGGTGTAGATATTTCCATGTTTATATAGATGGCAATGTAGATATTTTCTTGTTTATATAGATGGCTTTGTAGATATCTCCATGTTTAAAGAGACGGTGGAGTATATATTTCCATGTTGATGGAGATAGCGGTGTAGATATTTCCATGTTTATAGAGATAGCGGTGTAGTTATTTCCATGTTTATAGAGATAGCGGTGTAGATATTTCCATATTTCTACAGATGACTGTGTAGATATTTCCATGTTTGTACAGATGGCAGTGTAGATATTTCCATGTTTATAGAGATAGCGGTGTAGATATTTTCATGTTTATTCAGATTGCGGTGGAGATATGTCCATGTTTATACAGATAGCAATGGAGATATTTCCACGTTAATACACACAGCGGTGTTGATATTTCCATGTTTATACAGATAGCGGTGTAGATATTTCCATGTTTATACAGATGGCTGTGTAGATATTTCCATGTTTATACAGAGTTCTCTGTAGATATTTCCATGTTTATATAGATGACAGTGTAGATATTTCCAGGTTTATACAGATGACTGAGTAGATACTTCCATGTTAATACAGATGGCGGTGTAGATATTTCCATGTTTATAGAGATAGCGGTGAAGATATTTCTATGTTTATTGAGATAACGGTGTAAATATTTCCATATTTATTCAGATAGTGGTGTAGTTATTTCCATGTTTTTACAGATAGCGCTGTAGATATTTCCATCTTTATTCAGAGAGTGCTGTATATATTTCCATGTTTATACAGATCACTGCGTATATATTTAAATATTTATACAGATAACGTTGTAGATATTTCCATCTTTATACAAACGGTGGTGTAGATATTTCCATGTTCCTACACATGACTGTGTAGTTATTTCCATGTTTATACAGATGGCGGTGTAGATATTTCCATATTTATAGAGATAGAAGTGTAGATATTTCCAGGTTTATACAGATAGGGGTGTTAATATTTCCATGTTTATACAGATCGTGGTGTAGATATTTCCATGTTTATACAGATAGCGGTGTAGATATTTCCATGTTTTTACAGATGACAGTGCAGATATTTCCATGTTTATAGGGATAGCAGCGTAGATATTTCCATGTTTGTACAGATGACGGTGTTGTTATTTCCATCTATACACAGATGGCCGTGTAGATATTTCCTTGTTTATACAGATGGCGGCGTAGATATTTCCATGGACATGCAGATGGCGGTTTAGTTATTTCCATGTTTATACAGATAGCGGTGTAGATATTTCCATGTTTACACAGATGGTGGTGTAGATATTTCCGTGTTTATACACATGGTGGAGGAGATACTTCCATCTTTATGGAGATGGCAGTGTAGATATTTACATGTTTATAGAGATGGCGGTGTAGATATTTCCATATTTATAGAGATAGCGGTATAGATATTTATATCTTTCTACACATGGCAGTGTAGATATTTCCATGTTTATACAGATAGCGGTGCAGATATTTCCATGTTTATACAGATGCCTATGCAGATATTTCCATATTTATACAGAGGGCTGTGTAGATATTTCTATGTTTATACAGATGGCAGTGTAGATATTTCCATGTTCCTACACATGATTGTGTAGTTATTTCCATGTTTATACAGATAGCGGTGTATATATTTCCATGTTTATACAGATTGTGGTGTAAATATTTCCATGTTTATACAGATTCCAGTGTAGATATTTCCATGTTTATACAGACCGCAGTGTAGATATTTCCTTGTTTTTAGAGATAGCAGTGTAGATATTTCCAGGTTTGTACAGATGGCGGTGTTGATGTTTCCATGTATACACAGATTACCGTGAAGGTATTTCCATGTGTATACAGATGGCATTGTAGATATTTCCATGTTTATACAGATGGTGTTGTAGATATTTCCATGTTTGCACAGATGACTGTATAGGTATTTCCAAGTTTATACAGATGGCGGTGTGGATATTTCCATGTTTATACAGATAGCGGTGTAGATATTTCCATATTTATACAGATAACGGTGTAGAAATTTCCATGTTTATACAGGTATCGGTGTAAATATTTCCATGTTTATACAGCTCGCAGTGTAAATATTTCCATCTTTATACAGATGGCAGTGTAGATATTTCCATGTTTATACAGATAGCGGTGTAGACATTTACATGTCTATAGAGGTAGTGGGGTAGGTATTTCCATATTTATACAGATTGCGGTGTTGATATTTCCATCTTTATGTAGATGGCGGTGTAGATATTTCCATGTTTATAGAGATGGCAGTGAAGTTATTTTCATGTTTATACATATAGTGGTGTAGATATTTCCATGTTTATACAGATGGCGGTGTAGATACATCCATGTTTCTCATGATGGCGCTGTAGGTATTTTCATGTTTATAGAGATGGCGGTGTAGATATTTCCATGTATATAGAGATTGCAGTGTTGATATTTCCATGTATATAGAGAAATCGGTGTAGGTATTCCAATGTTTATAGAGATAGCGGTGTGAATATTTCCATATTTATACAGATAGCGGTGTAGGTATTTCCATGTTTATACAGATGGTGGTGTACATATTTCCTTGTTTATACATATATCGGTGTAGTTATTTCAAGGTTTATACAGAGAGCGGTGTAGATTTTTCCACGTTTTGCAGATAGTGGTGTAGATATTTCCATCTTTATACAGATAGCGGTGCAAATATTTCCATGCTTACACAAATAGCCATGTAGATATTTCTATGTTTACACAGATAGAGTTGCAGATATTTCCATGTTTAGAAAGATAGCGGTGCAGACATTTCCATGTTTATACAGATAGCGGTGTGGCTCTTTCCATGTCGATACAGATAGCGGTGTAGGTATTTCCATGTTTATACAGATAGCGGTGTAGATATTTCCATGTTTATAGAGATAGCTTTGCAGATATTTCCATGTTTATACAGATGGCGGTGAAGATATTTCCATGTTTATACAGATCGCGGTGTAGATATTTCCATGTTTATACAGATCGCGGTGAAGATATTTCCATGTTTATACAGATAGCGGTGTAGATATTTCCATGTTTTTACAGATATCGCTGTAGTTATTTCCATGTTTACACAGATTGCGGTGAAGATATTTCCATATTTCTACAGATGGCATTGTAGATATTTCCATGTTTATACAGATGGCGGTGTAGATATTTCCATGTTTATATAGATGGTGGTGTAGATATTACCATGTTTATACAGATAGCGGTGTAGATATTTCCATGTTTATACAGATCGTGGTGAAGATATTTGCAAGTTTATACAGATCGCGGTGTAGATATTTCCATGTTTATACAGATCGCGGTGTAGATATTTCCATGTTTATACAGAGAGCGGTGTAGATATTTCCATGTTTATACAGAGAGCGGTGTAGATATTTCCATGTTTATACAGATAGCGGTGTAGATATTTCCGTGTTTGTACAGATGGCGTTGTAGATAATTCCATGTTTATAGAGATGGCGGTGTAGATATTTCCACGTTCATTGAGATAGCGGTGTAGATATATCTATGTTCACAGAGATGGCAGTCAGGATATTTCCATGTTTATACAGATAGCAGTGTAGATATTTCCATTTTTAAAGAGATAGCGGTTTTGATATTTCATATTTATACAGATAGCAGTGTAGATATTTCCATGTTTATACAGAGTGCGGTGTAGATATTTCCATGTTTAAACAGACAGCGGTGTAGATATTTCCAAGTTTATACAGACGGCGGTGTAGATATTTCCATCTTTCTACAAATGGCAGTGTAGATATTTCCATGTTTATAGAGATGGCGGTGTAGATATTTCCATGTTTATATAGATGGCAATGTAGATATTTTCTTGTTTATATAGATGGCGTTGTAGATATCTCCATGTTTAAAGAGACGGCGGTGTATATATTTCCATGTTGATGGAGATAGCGGTATAGATATTTCCATGTTTATAGAGATAGCGGTGTAGTTATTTCCATGTTTATAGAGATAGCGGTGTAGATATTTCCATATTTCTACAGATGACTGTGTAGATATTTCCATGTTTGTACAGATGGCAGTGTAGATATTTCCATGTTTATAGAGATAGCGGTGTAGATATTTTCATGTTTATTCAGATTGCGGTGGAGATATGTCCATGTTTATACAGATAGCAATGGAGATATTTCCACGTTAATACACATAGCGGTGTCGATATTTCCATGTTTATTCAGATAGCGGTGTAGATATTTCCATGTTTATACAGATGGCTGTGTAGATATTTCCATGTTTATACAGAGTTCTCTGTAGATATTTCCATGTTTATATAGATGACAGTGTAGATATTTCCAGGTTTATACAGATGACTGTGTAGATACTTCCATGTTAATACAGATGGCGGTGTAGATATTTCCATGTTTATACCAATCGTGGTGAAGATATTTCTATGTTTATACAGATCGCGGTGTGGATATTTCCATGTTTATACAGATATCGGTGTAGATATTTCCATGTTTATAGAGATAGCGTTGAAGGTATTTCCATGTTTATAGACATAGATGTGTAGATATTTCCATGTTTGTATGGATGGCCTTGTAGATATTTCCATGTTTATACCTATAGCGGTGTTGGGGTTTCCACGTTTATACAGACAGCGATGTAGATATTTCCATATTTATACAGCTCGCGGTGCAGATATTTATATCTTTATACAGATGGCATTGTAGATATTTCCTTATTCACACCGATGGCGGTGTAGATGTTTCCATGTTTATACAGATGGCGGAGTAGTTAGTTCCATGTTTATGGAGATGGCAGTGTAGATATTTTCATGTTTATAGAGATGTCGGTGTAGATATTTCCATGTTTATAGAAATAGCAGTGTAGATATTTACATGTTTATACAGATGGCTGTGTAGATATTTCCATGTGTATACAGATGGCATTGTAGATATTTCCATGTTTATACAGATGACTGTAGAGTTATTTCCATGTTTTTACAAATGGCAGTGCAGATATTTCCATGTTTATAGAGATTGCGGTGTAGATATTTCCATGTTTATACAGATGGCGGTGTTGATATTTCCATCTATACACAGATGGCCGTGTAGATATTTCCCTGTTTATACAGATGGCGGCGTAGATATTTCCATGGACATGCAGATGGCGGTGTAGATATTTCCATGTTTATACAGATAGCGGTGCAGATATTTCCATGTTTTCACAGATGTTGGTGTACATATTTCCGTGTTTATACACATGGCGGAGTACATACTTCCATCTTTATGGAGATGGCAGTGTAGATATTTTCATGTTTATAGAGATGCTGGTGTAGATATTTCCATATTTATGGAGATATCGGTCTAGATATTTCCATCTTTCTACAGATGGCAGTGTAGATATTTCCATGTTTATACAGATGGTTCTGTAGATATTTCCATATTTATACAGATGTCTGTGTAGATATTTCCATGTATATACAGATTGCATTGTAGGTATTGCCATGTTTATACAGATGGTTGTGTAGATATTTCCATGTTTATTCAGATGACTGTGTAGATATTTCCATGTTTTTACAGATGGCAGTGTAGATATTTCAATGTTTATAGAGATGACGCTGTAGATATTTCCATGTTTATACAGATAACGGTGGAGATATTTCCATGTTTATACAGACAGCAGTGGAGATATTTCCATGTTTATACACATAGCGGTGAACATATTTCCATGTTTATACAGACAGCGGTGTAGGTATTTCCATGTTTATACAGATAGCGGTGCAGATATTTCCATGTTTATACAGATGCCTATGCAGATAACTCCATATTTATACAGAGGGCTGTGTAGATATTTCTATGTTTATACAGATGGCAGTGTAGATATTTCCATGTTCCTACACATGACTCTGTAGGTATTTCCATGTTTATACAGATGGCTTTGTAGATATTTCCATGTCTATAGAGATAGCGGTGCAGATATTTCCATGTTTATACAGATAGCGGTGTTTATATTTCCATGCTTATACAGATCATGGTGTAGATATTTCCATGTTTATACAGATACCGGTGTAGATATTTCCATGTTTATACAGACCGCAGTGTAGATATTTCCATGTTTATAGAGAAAGCAGTGTAGATATTTCCAAGTTTGTACAGATGGCGGTGTTGATTTTTCCATCTATACACGGATTGCCGTGTAGGTATTTCCGTGTGTATACAGATGGCATTGAAGATATTTCCATGTTTATACAGATGGTGGTGTAGATATTTCCATGTATACACAGATGACTGTATAGGTATTTCCATGTTTATAACGATGGCGGTGTAGATATATCCACGTTTATAGAGATAGCGGTGAAGATATTTCCATATTTATACAGATAACGGTGTAGAAATTTCCATGTTTATACAGATAGCGGTGTAAATATTTCCATGTTTATACAGATCACGGTTTAGATATTTCCATGTTTATAGAGATAGCGGTGAAGATATTTCTATGTTTATACAGATAATGTTGTAGATATTTCCATGTTTATACAGATAGCGGTGTAGATATTTCCATGTTTGTACAGATGGAGGTGTTGATATTTCTATCTATACACAGATGACCGTGTAGATATTTCCATGTTTATTCACATGGCGGTGCAGATATTTCCATGGATATGTAGATGGCGGTGTAGATATTTCCATGTTTATACAGATAGCGGTGTAGTTATTTCCATGTTTCTACAGATAGCGGTGTAGATATTTCCATGTATATATACATGGATGGGTAGATATTTCCATGTTTATACAGATGGCGGTGTTATTTCCATCTATACACAGATGGCCGTGTTGATATTTCCATGTTTATACAGATAGCGGTGTAGGTATTTCCATGTATATACAGATGGCTGTGTAGGTATTTCCATGTTTATACAGATCATGGTGTAGATATTTCCATGTTTATACCGATAACTTTGTACGTATTTCCATGTTTATACAGATAGCGGTGTAGATATTTCCACGTTTATACTGATCGCGGTGTAGATATTTCCATGTTTATAGATATGGCGGTGTAGATATTTCCATGTTCATAGAGATAGCGGTGTTGATTTTTCCATGTTTATAGAGATAGCGGTGTGGATATTTCCATGTTTATACACATAGGGGTGTAGGTATTTCCATGTATATAGAGATGGCGGTGTAGATATTTCCATGTTTATACAGATCACGGAGTAGATATTTACATGTTTATACAGATCGCGGTGTAGATATTTCCATGTTTATACAGATCATTGTGTAGATATTTCCATGATTATACAGATCGCGGTGCTGATATTACCATGTTTATAGGGATAGCATTGCAAATATTTCCACATTTATACAGATAGCGGAGAAGTTATTAGCATGTTTATACAGGTAGAGGTGTAGATATTTCCATGTATAAACAGATGTCTGTGTATATATTTCTATGTTTAAACAGATGGCGGTGTAGATATTTCCTTCTTTATACAAATAGCGGTGTAGCTATTTCCATGTTTATACAGATCACGGTGTAGATATTTCCTTGTTTATACAAAGAGCGGTGTAGTTATTTCCATGCTTATACAGATAGCGGTGTAGATATTTCCTTGTTTATACAAATAGCGGTGTAGATATTTCCATGTTTATACAGATCACGGTGTAGATATTTCCTTGTTTATACAAATAGCAGTGTAGTTATTTCCATGTTTATACAGATAGTGGTGTAGTTATTTCCATGCATATACAGATGGCTGTGTAGATATGTCCACGTTTATACAGATGGCTGTGTAGATGTTTCCATGTTTATACAGATGACTTTGTAGGTATTTCCATGTTTATACAGATGGCGGTGTAGATATTTCCATGTTTATAGAGATAGCTGTGTAGATATTTCCATGTTTATACAGATAGCGGTGTAGATATTTCCATGTTTATACAGATCGTGGTGTAGATATTTACATGTTTATACAGATCGCGGTGTATATATTTCCATGTTTATAGAGATAGCGGTGTAGATATTTCCAAGTTTTTAGAGATATCGGTGTAGATATTTCCATGTTTACACAGATTGCGGTGTAGATATTTCCATCTTTCTACAGATGGCATTGTAGATATTTCCATGTTTATACAGATGGTTGTGTAGATATTTCCATGTTTATATAGATGGCGGAGTAGTTATTACCATGTTTATACAGATAGCGGGGTAGGTATTTCCATGTTTATACAGATCGTGGTGAAGATATTTCCATGTTTATGCAGATCGCGTTGTAGATATTTCCATGTTTATACACATCGCGGTGTAGATATTTCCATGTTTATACAGATAGCGGTGTAGATATTTCCGTGTTTATAGAGATAGCGCTGTAGTTATTTCCGTGTTTATAGACATAGCGGTGTAGATATTTCCATGTTTATATAGATGGCGTTGTAGATATTTACATGTTTATACCGATAGTGGTGTTGGTATTTCCACGTTTATAGAGATAGCGATGTAGATATTTCCATGTTTATACAGCTCGCGATGCAGGTATTTATATCTTTATACAGATGGCATTGTAGATATTTCCTTATTCACATTGTTGGCGGTGTAGATGTTTCCATGTTTATACAGATGGCGGAGTTGTTAGTTCCATGTTTATTGAGATGGCAGTGTAGATATTTTCATGTTTATTGAGACAGCAGTGTAGTTATTTACATGTTTATACAGATGGCTGTGTAGATATTTCCATGTGTATACAGATGGCATTGTAGATATTTCCATGTTTATACAGATGACTGTATAGGTATTTCCATGTTTTTACAGATGGCAGTGCAGATATTTCCATGTTTATAGAGATAGCGGTGTAGATATTTCCATGTTTGTACAGATGGCGTTGTTGCTATTTCCATCTATACACAGACGGCCGTGTAGACATTTCCATGTTTATACAGATAGCGGCCTAGATATTTCCATGGACATGCAGATGGCGGTGTAGAGATTTCCATGCTTATACAGATAGCGGTGTAGATATTTCCATGTTTACACAGATGGTGGTGTAGATATTTCCGTGTTTATACACATGGCGGAGTAGATACTTCCATCTTTATGGAGATGGCAATGCAGATATTTTCATGTTTATAGAGATGGCGGTGTAGATATTTCCATGTTTATAGAGATGTCTGTGTAGATATTTCCATGTGTATACAGATGGTATTGTAGCTATTTCCATGTTTATACAGATGGTGGTGTAGATATTTCCATGTTTATTCAGATGACTGTGTAGATATTTCCATCTTAATAGAGATAGCGGTGCAGATATTTCCATGTTTAAACAGAAAGCGGTGAATATATTTCCATGTTTATACAGATCGTGGTGTAGATATTTCCATGTTTATACAGATACCTGTGTAGATATATCCATGTTTATACAGACCACAGTGTAGATATTTCCATGTTTATAGAGATAGCAGTGTAGATATTTACATGTTAGTACAGATGGCTGTGTAGATACTTCCATGTTTATAGAGATAGCGGTGTAGATATTTCCATGTTTCTACATATGGCGGTGTAGATATTTCCTTGTTTATACAGATAGTGGTGTAGATATTTCCATGTTTATACAGATAGCGGTGTAGATATTTCCATGTTTTCAAAGATAGCGGTGTAGATATTTCCCTCTTTGCACAGATTGCTGTGTAGATATTTCCATTTTTACACAGATACCTGTGTAGATATTTCCAAGTTTACAAGGGTAGTTGTGTAGATATTTCCATGTTTACACAGATAACGCTGTAGGTATTTCCTTGTTTATACAGATAGCGGTGTAGATATTTCCATGTTTATACAGATAGCGGTGTAGATATTTCCATGTTTATACAGATAGCGTTGGAGATATTTCCCTGTTTATACAGATAGCGATGTAGATATTTCCATGTTTATACAGAGAGCGGTGTAGATATTTCCATGTTTATAGAGATAGCAGTGTAGATATTTCCATGTTTATACAGATGGCGGTGTAGATACATCCATGTTTCTGAAGATGGCGGTGTAGATATTTTCATGTTTATAGAGATGGCGGTGTAGATATTTTCATGTATATAGAGATTGCAGTGTAGATATTTCCATGTTTATAGAGAAATCGGTGTAGGTATTTCCATGTTTATAGAGATAGCGGTGTGGATATTTCCATATTTATACAGATAGCGGTGTAGGTATTTCCATGTTTATACAGATGGCGGTGTAGATATTTCCTTATTTATACAGATATCGGTGTAGATATTTCCAGGTTTATACAGAGAGCGGTGTAGATATTTCCACGTTTTAGAGATAGTGGTGTAGATATTTCAATCTTTATACAGATAGCGGTGCAGATATTTCCATATTTACACAAATAGCCGTGTAGATATTTCTATGTTTACACAGATAGAGTTGCAGATATTTCCATGTTTATGAAGATAGCGTTGCAGACATTTCCATGTTTATACAGATTGCGGTGTGGTTATATCCATGTTTATAGAGATAGCGGTGTGGGTATTTCCATGTTTATACAGATAGCGGTATAGCTATTTCCATGTTTATAGAGATGACTGTCTAGATATTTCCATGTTTATACAGCTTTCCGTGTAGATATTTCCACGTTTATACAGATGGTGGTGTAGATATTTCCATGTTTATACAGATGACTGTGAAGTTATTTCCATGTTTATACATATGTCAGTGTAGATATTTTCGTGTTTTTAGAGATAACGATGTAGATATTTCCATGTTTATACTGATAACGTTGTAGACATTTCCATGTTTAGAGAGACAGCGTTGTAGATATTTCCATATTTATAAAGATAGCTGTGTAGATCTTTCCAGGTTTATACAGATAGCGGTGTAGATATTTCCATTTTTTTACATATAGTGGTGTAGATATTTCCATGTTTATAGAGATGGCGTTGTAGGTATTTCCATGTTTATAGAGATAGCGGTGTAGATATTTCCATGATTATACAACTCGCAGTGCAGAT
This sequence comes from Pan troglodytes, assembly GCF_028858775.2. Lineage (NCBI taxonomy): Eukaryota > Metazoa > Chordata > Mammalia > Primates > Hominidae > Pan > Pan troglodytes. The sequence continues at coordinate 7,708,294 of NC_072410.2, read as the reverse complement.
ATTTCCATCTTTATACAGATGGCAGTGAAGATTTTTCCATGTTTATACAGATAGTGGTGTACATATTTCCATCTTTATACAGATGGCGGTGTAGATACAGCCATGTTTCTGAAGATGGCGGTGTAGATATTTTCATGTTTATAGAGATGGCGGTGTAGATAATTCCATGTTCATAGAGATTGCAATGTAGATATTTCCATGTTTATAGAGAAAGCGGTGTTGGTATTTCCATGTTTATAGAGACAGCGGTGTAGATATTTCCATATTTCTACAGATAGCGGTGTAGGTATTTCCATGTTTATACAGATGGCGGTGTAGATATTTCCATGTTTCTTCATACGGCGGTGTAGATATTTCCTTGTTTATACAGATAGTGGTTTAGATATTTCCATGTTTATAGAGATAGCCGTGTAGTTATTTCCATCTTTTCAGAGGTAGCGGTGCAGATATTTCCCTCTTTGCACAGATTGCCGTGTAGATATTTCCATTTTTACACAGATAGCTGGGTAGATATTTCCAAGTTTACACAGATAGCTGTGTAGATATTTCCATGTTTACACAGAAAACGTTGTAGATATTTCCATGTTTATACAGATGGCGGTGTAGATATTTCCATGTTTATACAGATAGCGGTGTAGATATTTCCATGTTTATACAGATAGCGGTGGAGATATTTCCCTGTTTATACAGATCGAGGTGAAGATATTTCCATGTTTATTCATATTGCGATGTAGATATTTCCATGTTTATACAGATCGCGGTGTAGATATTTCCATGTTTATACAGATAGCGTTGTAGATATTTCCATGTTCATATAGATAGTGGTGTAGATATTTCCATGTTTATAGAGATAGCGCTGTAGGTATTTCTATGTCTATAGACATAGCGGTGTAGATATTTCCTTTCCATGTTTATATAGATGGCGTTGAAGATATTTCCATGTTTATACCGATAGCGGTGTTGGTATTTCCAAGTTTATACAGATAGCGATGTAGATATTTCCATGTTAATGCAGCTCGCGTTGCAGATATTTACATCTTTATACAGATGGCATTTTAGATATTTCCTTATTCACACTGATGGCGGTGTAGATGTTTCCATGTTTATACAGGTGGCGGAGTAGTTAGTTCCATGTTTATGGAGATGGCAGTGTAGATATTTTCATGTTTATAGAGATGGAGGGGTAGATATTTCCATGTTTATAGAGATAGCTGTGTAGATATTTACATCTTTATACAGATGGCTGTGTAGATATTTCCACGTGTACACAGATGGCATTGTACATATTGCCATGTTTACACAGATGACTGTATAGTTATTTCCATGTTTTTACAGATGGCAGTGCAGATATTTCCATGTTTATAGAGATAGCGGTGTAGATATTTCCATGTTTGTACAGATGGCGGAGTTGATATTTCCATCTATACACAGATGGCCGTGTAGATATTTCCATGTTTATACAGATGGCGGCGTTGATATTTCCATGGACATGCAGATGGCGGTGTAGATATTTCCATGTTTATACAGATAGCGGTGTAGATATTTCTATGTTTTCACAGATGGTGGTGTAGATATTTCCGTGTTTATACACATGGCGGAGTAGGTACTTCCATCTTTATGGAGATGGCAGTGTAGATATTTTCATGTTTATAGAGATGGCGGTGTAGATATTTCCATATTTATAGAGATAGCGGTGTAGGTATTTCCATCTTTCTACAGATGGCAGTGTAGATATTACCATATTTATACAGCTGCCGGTGCAGATATTTCCATATTTATACAGATGTCTGTGTAGATATTTCCAAGTGTATACAGATGGTATTGTACGTATTTCCATGTTTATACAGATGGTGGTGTAGATATTTCCTTGTTTATTCAGATGACTGTGTAGATATTTCCATGTTTTTACAGATGGCAGTGTAGATATTTCAATGTTTATAGAGATGGCGCTGTAGATATTTCCATGTTTATACCAATAACGGTGGAGATATTTCCATGTTTATACAGACCGCAGTGTAGATATTTCCATGTTTATAGAGATAGCAGTGTAGGTATTTCCATGTTTGTACAGATGGTGGTGTTGATGTTTCCATCTATACCCACATTGCCGTGTAGTTATTTCCATGTGTATACAGATGGCATTGTAGATATTTCCATGTTTATGCAGATCGTGGTGTAGATATTTCCATGTTTACACAGATGACTGTATAGATATTTCCATGTTTACACAGATGGCGGCGTAGATATTTCCAAGTTTATAGAAATAGCAGTGTAGATATTTCCATATTTATACAGATTACGGTGTGGAACTTTCCATGTTTATACAGATAGCGGTGTAAATATTTCCATGTTTATACAGATCACGGTTTAGATATTTCCATGTTTATAGGTATAGCGGAGTAGATATTTCCATGTTTATACAGATAGCGGTGTAGATATTTCCATGTTTATACAGACCGCGGTGTAGATATTTCCATATTTATACAGATAGTGGTGCAGATATTTCCATGTTTATACAGATGGCGGTGTAGATATTTCCATGTTTATACAGATAACGGTGTAGATATTTCCATGTTTATACAGACCGCAGTGTAGATATTTCCATGTTTATAGAGATAGCAGTGTAGGTATTTCCATGTTTGTACAGATGGTGGTGTTGATGTTTCCATCTAAACCCACATTGCCGTGTAGTTATTTCCATGTGTATACAGATGGCATTGTAGATATTTCCATGTTTATGCAGATCGTGGTGTAGATATTTCCTTGTTTACACAGATGACTGTATAGGTATTTCCATGTTTACACAGATGGCGGTGTAGATATTTCCAAGTTTATAGAAATAGCGGTGTAGATATTTCCATATTTATACAGATTACGGTGTAGAACTTTCCATGTTTATACAGATAGCGGTGTAAATATTTCCATGTTTATACAGATCACGGTTTAGATATTTCCATGTTTATAGGTATAGCGGAGTAGATATTTCCATGTTTATACAGATAGCAGTGTAGATATTTCCATGTTTATACAGACCGCGGTGTAGATATTTCCATATTTATACAGATAGTGGTGCAGATATTTCCATGTTTGTACAGATGGCGGTGTTGATATTTCCATGTATACACAGATTACCGTGTAGATATTTCCATGTTTATACAGATGGCAGCACAGATATTTCCATGGATATGTAGATGACGGTGTAGGTGTTTCCATGTTTATAGAGATAGCGGTGTAGATATTTCCATGTTTATACGGATAGCGCTGTAGTTATTTCCATGTTTATACAGATATCGGTGTGGATATTTCCATGTATATACAGATGGCTATGTAGATATTTCCATGTTTATACAGATGGCTGTGTAGATATTTCCATGATTATATAGATGACTTTGTAAGTATTTCCATGTTTATACAGATGGCGATGTAGATATTTCCATGTTTATAGAGATGGCGGTGCACATATTTCCATTTTTATAGAAATAGCAGTGTAGATATTTACATGCTTATACAGATGGCTGTGTAGATATTTCCATGTGTATACAGAAGGCATTGTAGATGTTTCCATGTTTATACAGACCGCGGTGTATATATTTCCATGTTTATACAGATAGCGGTGCAGATATTTCCATGTTTGTACAGATGGCGGTGTTGATATTTCCATCTATACACAGATGACCGTGTAGATATTTCCATGTTTATACAGATGGCGGCGCTGATATTTCCATGGATATGTAGATGGCGGTGTAGATATTTCCAAGTTTATACAGATAGCGGTGTAGATATTTCCATGTTTATATAGATAGCGGTGTAGATATTTCCATGAATATACAGATGACTGTGAATATATTTCCATGTTTATACAGATGACGGTGTAGATATTTCCATGTTTATAGGGATTGCAGTGTAGATATTTCCATGTTTATACAGATAGTTGTGTTGATATTTCCATGTTTATAGAGATAGCGGTGTAGATATTTCCATATTTATACAGATAGCCGTGTAGATATTTCCATGTTTATTCAAATGGTGGTGTATATATTTCCATGTTTATACAGATAGAGGTGTGGCTACTTCCATGTTTATACTGATGGCTGTGTAGATATTTCCATGTTTATACAGATCGCAGTGCAGATATTTCCATGTTTATTCAGATAATGGTGAAGATATTTGCATTTTTATGCAGATGACTATGTGGTTATTTCTATGTTTATACAGATGGCGATGTAGATGTCTCCAAGTTCATACAGATATTGGTGTAGATATTTCCAGGTTTATACACATAGCGGTGTAGACATTTCCATGTTTATACATATAGCGGTGTGGGTATTTCCATGTTTATACAGATAGCGATGTAGATATTTCCATGGTTATAGAGATGGCTGTGTAGATATTTCCATGTCTATACAGATAGCGGTGTAGAGATTTCCATATTTATAGAGATAGCGGTGTAGATATTTCCATATTTACACTGATAGCGGTGAGGTTATTTCCATGTTTATACAGATAACGGTGTAGATATTTCCATGTTTATACAGATAGCGGTGTAGTTATTTCCATGTTTATACAGATGACTGTGTATATATTTCCATGTTTATACAGATGACGGTGTAGATATTTCCATTTTTATAGAGATTGCATTGCAATTATTTCCATGTTTATACAGATAGCTGTGTAGATATTTCAATCTTTATAGAGATAGCGGTGTACATATTTCCATGTTTATACAGATAGCGGTGTGGCTGTTTCCATGTTTATACAGATAGCAGTGTAGACATTTCCATGTTTATACAGATAGTGGTGTAGATATTTCCATGTTTATAAAGGTAGCGGTGTAGATATTTCCATGTTTAAACAGATAGCGGTGTAGATATTTCCATGTTTATACAGATAGCGGTGGAGATATTTCCATGTTTATGCAGATAGCTCTGTAGATATTTACATGTTTCTACAGATAGCGGTGTAGGTATTTCCATGTTTATACTGATTGCGGTGGAGATAATTCCATGTTTATAGAGACAGCGGTGGAGATATTTCCATGTTTGTACAGATAGCGGTGTAGGCATTTCCATGTTTATAGAGATAGCGGTGTAGGTATTTCGATATTTATGCAGATAGCCGTGTAGATATTTCCATGTTTATTCAGATGGCCATGTAGATATTTCCATGTTTATAAATATAGCGGTGTGGCTATTTCCACGTTTATACCGAAGGCAGTGTAGATATTTCCATGTTTATAGAGATAGTGTTGTAGATATTTCCATGTTTATACAGATAGCGGTGGAGATATTACCATGTTTATACTGATAGCGATGGAGATATTTCTACGTTTATAACGATAGCGTTGAAGATATTTCAATGTTTATAGAGATGGCGGTGTAGATATTTCCAAGTTTATACTGATAGCAGTGTAGATATTTCCATGTTTATGCAGATAGCGGTGTAGATATTTCCATGTGTATACAGAAGGCAGTGTAGATATTTCCATGTTTATACAGATGGAGGTGTAGATATTTCCATGTTTATACAGATGAGTGCGTAGATATTTCCATGATTTTACAGATGGCGGTGTAGATATTTCCCTGTTTATACAGATAGCGGTGTGGCTATTTCCATGTTTATACAGATAGCGATGTAGATATTTCCATGTTTATACAGATAGTAGTGTAGACATTTCCATGTTTATACTGAGAGCGGTGAAGATAATTCCATGTTTATACAGATGAGTGCGTAGGTATTTCCATGATTTTACAGATGGCGGTGTAGATATTTCCATATTTATACGGATAGCGGTGTAGATAATTCCATGTTTATTCAGATGGCGGTGTAGATATTTCCAGGTTTATACAGATGGAAGTGTAGGTATTTCCATGTTTCTACAGATGACTATGTAGATATTTCCATGTTTTTACAGATGAAGGTGTAGGTATTTCCATGTTTCTACAGATGACTGTGTAGATATTTCCATGTTTTTACAGATGGCGGTGTAGTTATTTCCATGTTTATTCAGATAGCGGTGTGGCTATTTCCATGTTTATACAGATAGCGATGTAGGTATTTCCTTGTTTATTCAGATAGCGGTGTCGATATTTCCATGTTTATACAGATAGCGGTGTAGGTATTCGCATGTTAATACTGATAGCGGTGTAGATATTTCCATGTATATACAGATTGCTTTGTTGATATTTCCATGTGTATACAGATGGCAGTGTAGATATTTCCATGTTTATACAGATGGAGGTGTATATATTTCCATGTTTCTACAGATGACTGTGTAGATATTTCCATGTTTTTACAGATGGCAGTGTAGATATTTCCATGTTGATACAGATAGCGGTGAGGCTATTTCCATGTTTATACAGATAGCGATGTTGATATTTTCATGTTTATACAGATAGCGGTGTAGATATTTACACGTTTATACAGATAGCGGTGGAGTTATTTACATATTTATACAGGTAGCGGTGTAGATATTTCCATGTTTATACTGATAGCGGTGTAGATATTTCCATGTTTACAGACATAGCGGTGTAGGTATTTCCATCTTTGCACAAATTGCGGTGTAGATATTTCCATGATTACACAGATAGCGGTGTAGATATTTCCAACTTTGAAAAGATAGCTGTGTAGATATTTCCATGTTTACACAGATAGCGATGTAGATATTTCCAAGTTTAAAAAGATAGCTGTATAGATATTTCCATGTTTACACAGATAGAGTTGTAGATATTTCCATGTTTATACAGATAGCGGTGTAGATATTTCCACGTTTTTACAGATAGCGGTGTAAATATTTCCACGTTTATACAGATAGCGGTGTAGATATTTCCACGTTTATACAGATAGCCGTGTAGATATTTCCATGATTATGCAGATGGCGGTGTAGATATTTCCATGTTTATAGAGATAGTGGTGAAGATATTTCCATGTTTATACAGATGGCTGTGTAGATATTTCCATGTGTATACAGCTGGCGGTGTAGATATTTCCATGTTTATAGAGATGGTGGTGTAGATATTTCCATGTTCATACAGAAGACTGCGTAGATATTTGTATGTTTATACTGATGGCGGTGTAGATATTTCCATGTTTATAGAGATAGCGGTGTAGATATTTCCATGTTTATACAGATAGCGGTGTAGCTATTTCCACGTTTTTACAGATAGCGGTGTAGATATTTCCACGTATATACAGATAGCGGAGTAGATACTTCCACGTTTATACAGATAGCCGTGTAGATATTTCCATGTTTATGCAGATGGCAGTGTAGAAATTTCTATGTTTATGCAGATGGCGGTGTTGATATTTCCTAGTTTGTAGAGGTGGCGTTGTAGATATTTCCATGTTTATAGAGATAGCGGTGTAGATATTTCCATGTTTATAGAGATAGCGGTTTAGGTATTTCCATGTTTATAGAGATAGCGGTTAAGTTATTTCCATGTTTATAGTGATAGCAGTATAGTTATTTCCATGTTTACAAAAATAGCGGTGTAGATATTTCCATGTTTATACGCATGGCGTTGTTGATATTTCTAAGTTTACAGGGATAGCGGTGTAGATATTTCCTTGTTTATACAGATAGTGTTGTAGGTATTTCCATGTTAATACAAATGGCGGTGTAGATATTTTCATGTTTATATAGATAGCGGTATAGATATTTCCATGTTTATACTGATACCAGGGTAGACATTTCCATGTTTCCAGAGATAGTGGTGTAGATATTTCCATATTTATAGAGATAGCGGTGTGGATATTTCCATGTTTATACAGATAGCAGTGTACATATTTACATGTTAATAGAAACGGCATTGTAGCTATTTCCATGTTTACAGAGATATTGGTGTACATATTTCCATGTTTATATAGATAGCGGTGTAGATATTTCCATGTTTATACACATAGCGGTGTTGGTATTTCCATGTTTATACAGATAGCGGTGTAGATATTTCCACGTTTATAGAGATAGCGGTGTAGATATTTCCATTTTTATACAGATAGCGGTGTAGATATTTCCACGTTTTTACAGATAGCGGTGTAAATATTTCCACGTTTATACAGATAGCGGTGTAGATATTTCCACGTTTATACAGATAGCCGTGTAGATATTTCCATGTTTATGCAGATGGCGGTGTAGATATTTCCATGTTTGTAGAGATAGTGGTGAAGATATTTCCATGTTTATACAGATGGCTGTGTAGATATTTCCATGTGTATACAGCTGGCGGTGTAGATATTTCCATGTTTATAGAGATGGTGGTGTAGATATTTCCATGTTCATACAGAAGACTGCGTAGTTATTTGTATGTTTATACAGATGGCGGTGTAGATATTTCCACCATTATACTGATAGAGGTGTAGATATTTCCATGTTTATTGAGATAGCGATATAGATATTTCCATATTTATACAGATAGCGGTGTAGATATGTCCATGTTTATACAGATAGAGGTGTAGATATTTCCACGTTTATACAGATAGCAGTGTAGATATTTCCATGTTTACAGAGATAGCGGTGTAGTTATGTCCATTTTTGCACAGATTGCTGTGTAGATATTTCCATGTTTACACAGATAGTGGTGTAGATATTTCCAAGTTTAAAAAGGTAGCTGTGTGGATATTTCCATGTTTACACAGATAGCGATGTAGATATTTCCAAGTTTAAAAAGATAGCTGTATAGATATTGCCATGTTTACACAGATAGAGTTGTAGATATTTCCATGTTTATACAGATAGCGGTGTAGATATTTCCACGTTTTTACAGATAGCGGTGTAAATATTTCCACGTTTATACAGATAGCGGTGTAGATATTTCCACGTTTATACAGATAGCCGTGTAGATATTTCCATGTTTATGCAGATGGCGGTGTAGATATTTCCATGTGTGTAGAGATAGTGGTGAAGATATTTCTATGTTTATACAGATGGCTGTGTAGATATTTCCATGTGTATACAGCTGGCGGTGTAGATATTTCCATGTTTATAGAGATGTTGGTGTAGATATTTCCATGTTCATACAGAAGACTGCGTAGTTATTTGTATGTTTATACAGATGGCGGTGTAGATATTTCCATGTTAATAGAGATAGTGGTGAAGGTATTTCCATGTTTATACAGATGGCTGTGTAGATATTTCCATGTTCATACAGAAGACTGCGTAGATATTTGTATGTTTATACAGATGGCGGTGTAGATATTTCCACCATTATACTGATAGAGGTGTAGATATTTCCATGTTTATTGAGATAGCGATGTAGATATTTCCATATTTATACAGATAGCGGTGTAGATATGTCCATGTTTATACAGACAGAGGTGTAGATATTTCCATGTTTATACAGATAGCAGTGTAGATATTTCCATGTTTACAGAGATAGCGGTGTAGTTATGTCCATCTTTGCACAGATTGCTGTGTAGACATTTCCATGTTTACACAGATAGCGGTGTAGATATTTCCAAGTTTAAAAAGATAGCTGTGTAGATATTTCCATGTTTACACAGATAGCGTTGTGGGTATTTCCATGTTTATACAGATAGCGGTGTAGATATTTCCATGTTTATACAGATAGCGGTGTAGATATTTCCACGTTTTTACAGATAGCGGTGTAGATATTTCCACGTATATACAGATAGCGGAGTAGACATTTCCACGTTTATACAGATAGCCGTGTAGATATTTCCATGTTTATGCAGATGGCAGTGTAGAAATTTCCATGTTTATGCAGATGGCGGTGTTGATATTTCCTAGTTTGTAGAGGTGGCGTTGTAGATATTTCCATGTTTATAGAGATAGCGGTGTAGATATTACCATGTTTATAGAGATAGCGGTTTAGGTATTTCCATGTTTATAGTGCTAGCAGTATAGATATTTCCATGTTTACAAAGATAGCGGTGTAGATATTTCCATGTTTATACGGATGGCGTTGTTGATATTTCTAAGTTTACAGGGATAGCGGTGTAGATATTTCCTTCTTTATACAGATAGCGTTGTAGGTATTTCCATGTTAATACAGATGGCGGTGTAGATATTTTTATGTTTATAGAGATAGCGGTATAGATATTTCCATGTTTATACTGATACCAGGGTAGACATTTCCATGTTTCCAGAGATAGTGGTGTAGATATTTCCATATTTATAGAGATAGCGGTGTGGATATTTCCATGTTTACACAGATAGCAGTGTACATATTTACATGTTTATAGAAACGGCATTGTAGCTATTTCCATGTTTACAGAGATATTGGTGTAGATATTTCCATGTTTATATAGATAGCGGTGTAGATATTTCCATGTTTATACACATAGCGGTGTTGGTATTTCTATGTTTATACAGATAGCGGTGTAGATATTTCCATGTTTATAGAGCTCGCGCTGTAGATATTTCCATCTTTATACAGATTACAGTGTAGATATTTCCATGTTTATAATGATAGTGGTGTAGATATTTCCATCTTTATACAGATGGCGGTTTAGATATTTCCATGTTTATAGAGATTGCCGTGTAGATATTTCCATGTTTATAGAGATAGCGGTGTAGGTATTTCCATGTTTATAGAGATAGCGGAGTAGAGATTTCCATGTTTATAGAGTTGCCTGTGTAGATATTTCCATTTTTACACAGATAGCGTTGTAGATAATTCCATGTTTATACAGATGGCTGTGTAGATATTTCCATGTGTATACAGGTGGCAGTGTAAATATTTCCATGTTTATAAATATGGTGGTGTAGATATTTCCATGTTTATAAATATGGTGGTGTAGATATTTCCATGTTTATGCAGATGGCGGTGTAGATATTTGCATGTTTATACAGATATTGGTGTAGATATCTCCATGTTTATACAGATGGCGGTGTAGATATTTCCAACATTATACTGATAGAGGTGTAGATATTTCCATGTTTATACAGATAGCGGTGTAGATATTTCCATGTTTACAGAGATAGCGGTGTAGGTATTTCCATCTTTGCACAAATTGCGGTGTAGATATTTCCATGATTACACAGATAGCGGTGTAGATATTTCCAAGTTTGAAAAGATAGCTGTGTAGATATTTACATGTTTACACAGATAGCGATGTAGATATTTCCAAGTTTAAAAAGATAGCTGTATACATATTTCCATGTTTACACAGATAGTGTTGTAGATATTTCCATGTTTATACAGATAGCGGTGCAGATATTTCCACGTTTTTACAGATAGCGGTGTAAATATTTCCACGTTTATACAGATAGCGGTGTAGATATTTCCACGTTTATACAGATAGCCGTGTAGATATTTCCATGTTTATGCAGATGGCGGTGTAGATATTTCCATGTTTATAGAGATAGTGGTGAAGATATTTCCATGTTTATACAGATGGCTGTGTAGATATTTCCATGTGTATACAGCTGGTGGTGTAGATATTTCCATGTTTATAGAGATGGTGGTGTAGATATTTCCATGTTCATACAGAAGACTGCATAGATATTTGTATGTTTATACAGATGGCGGTGTAGTTATTTCCATGTTTATAGAGATATCGGTGTAGATATTTCCATTTTTATACAGATAGCGGTGTAGATAATTCCATGTTTATTGAGATAGCGATGTAGATATTTCCATATTTATACAGATATCGGTGTAGATATGTCCATGTTTATACAGATAGAGGTGTAGATATTTCCATGTTTATACAGATAGCAGTGTAGATATTTCCATGTTTACAGAGATAGCGGTGTAGGTATGTCCATCTTTGCACAGATGGCGGTGTAGATATTTCCATGTTTACACAGATAGCGTTGTAGGTATTTCCATGTTTATACAGATAGCGGTGTAGATATTTCCATGTTTATACAGATAGCGGTGTAGATATTTCCACGTTTTTACAGATAGCGGTGTAGATATTTCCACGTATATACAGATAGCGGAGTAGATATTTCCACGTTTATACAGATAGCCGTGTAGATATTTCCATGTTTATAGAGATAGCGGTGTAGATATTTCCATTTTTATACAGATAGTGGTGTAGATATTTCCATGTTTATTGAGATAGCGATGTAGATATTTCCATATTTATACAGATATCGGTGAAGATATTTCCATGTTTATAGAGATAGCGGTGTAGATATTTCCATTTTTATACAGATAGCGGTGTAGATATTTCCATGTTTATTGAGATAGCGATGTAGATATTTCCATATTTATACAGATATCGGTGTAGATATGTCCATGTTTATACAGATAGAGGTGTAGATATTTCCATGTTTATACAGATAGCAGTGTAGATATTTCCATGTTTACAGAGATAGCGGTGTAGTTATGTCCATTTTTGCACAGATTGCTGTGTAGATATTTCCATGTTTACACAGATAGTGGTGTAGATATTTCCAAGTTTAAAAAGGTAGCTGTGTAGATATTTCCATGTTTACACAGATAGCGTTGTAGATATTTCCAAGTTTAAAAAGATAGCTGTATAGATATTGCCATGTTTACACAGATAGAGTTGTAGATATTTCCATGTTTATACAGATAGCGGTGTAGATATTTCCACGTTTTTACAGATAGCGGTGTAAATATTTCCACGTTTATACAGATAGCCGTGTAGATATTTCCACGTTTATACAGATAGCCGTGTAGATATTTCCATGTTTATGCAGATGGCGGTGTAGATATTTCCATGTTTGTAGAGATAGTGGTGAAGATATTTCCATGTTTATACAGATGGCTGTGTAGATATTTCCATGTGTATGCAGCTGGCGGTGTAGATATTTCCATGTTTATAGAGATGGTGGTGTAGATATTTCCATGTTCATACAGAAGACTGCGTAGTTATTTGTATGTTTATACAGATGGCGGTGTAGATATTTCCATGTTAATAGAGATAGTGGTGAAGATATTTCCATGTTTATACAGATGGCTGTGTAGATATTTCCATGTTCATACAGAAGACTGCGTAGATATTTGTATGTTTATACAGATGGCGGTGTAGATATTTCCACCATTATACTGATAGAGGTGTAGATATTTCCATGTTTATTGAGATAGCGATGTAGATATTTCCATATTTATACAGATAGCGGTGTAGATATGTCCATGTTTATACAGATAGAGGTGTAGATATTTCCATGTTTATACAGATGGCAGTTTAGATATTTCCATGTTTACAGAGATAGCGGTGTAGTTATGTCCATCTTTGCACAGATTGCTGTGTAGACATTTCCATGTTTACACAGATAGCGGTGTAGATATTTCCAAGTTTAAAAAGATAGCTGTGTGGATATTTCCATGTTTACACAGATAGCGTTGTGGGTATTTCCATGTTTATACAGATAGCGGTGTAGATATTTCCATGTTTATACAGATAGCGGTGTAGATATTTCCACGTTTTTACAGATAGCGGTGTAGATATTTCCACGTTTATACAGATAGCGGTGTAGATATTTCCACGTTTATACAGATAGCCGTTTAGATATTTCCATCTTTATGCAGATGGCGGTGTAGATATTTCCATGTTTATAGAGATAGTGGTGAAGATATTTCCATGTTTATACAGATGGCTGTGTAGATATTTCCATGTGTATACAGCTGGCGGTGTAGATATTTCCATGTTTATAGAGATGGTGGTGTAGATATTTCCATGTTCATACAGAAGACTGCGTAGATATTTGTATGTTTATTCAGATGGCGGTTTAGATATTTCCATGTTTATAGAGATAGCGGTGTAGGTATGTCCATCTTTGCACAGATTGCGGTGTAGATATTTCCATGTTTACACAGATAGCGGTGTAGATGTTTCCAAGTTTAAAAAGATAGCTGTGTAGATATTTCCATGTTTACACAGATAGTGTTGTAGGTATTTCCATGTTTATACAGATAGCGGTGTAGATATTTCCATGTTTATACAGATAGCGGTGTAGATATTTCCACGATTTTACAGATAGCGGTGTAGATATTTCCACGTATATACAGTTAGCGGAGTAGATATTTCCACGTTTATACAGATAGCCGTGTAGATACTTCCATGTTTATGCAGATGGCAGTGTAGAAATTTCCATGTTTATGCAGATGGCGGTGTTGATATTTCCTAGTTTGTAGAGGTGGCGTTGTAGATATTTCCATGTTTATAGAGATAGCGGTGTAGATATTTCCATGTTTGTAGAGATAGCGATTTAGGTATTTCCATGTTTATAGTGATAGCATTATAGATATTTCCATGTTTACAAAGATAGCGGTGTAGATATTTCCATGTTTATACGGATGGCGTTGTTGATATTTCTAAGTTTACAGGGATAGCGGTGTAGATATTTCCTTGTTTATACAGATAGCGTTGTAGGTATTTCCTTGTTAATTCCGATGGCGGTGTAGATATTTTCATGTTTATAGAGATAGCGGTATAGATATTTCCATGTTTATACTGATACCAGGGTAGACATTTCCATGTTTCCAGAGATAGTGGTGTAGATATTTCCATATTTGTAGAGATAGCGGTGTGGATATTTCCATGTTTATACTGATAGCAGTGTATATATTTACATGTTTATAGAAATGGCAGTGTAGCTATTTCCATGTTTACAGAGATATTGGTGTAGATATTTCCATGTTTATATAGATAGCGGTGTAGATATTTCCATGTTTATACACATAGCGGTGTTGGTATTTCCATGTTTATACAGATAGCGGTGTAGATATTTCCATGTTTATAGAGCTCGCGCTGTAGATATTTCCATCTTTATACAGATTGCAGTGTAGATATTTCCATGTTTATACTGATAGTGGTGTAGATATTTCCATGTTTATACAGATGGCGGTTTAGATATTTCCATGTTTATAGAGATTGCCGTGTAGATATTTCCATGTTTATAGAGATAGTGGTATAGGTATTTCCATGTTTATAGAGATAGCGGTGTAGAGATTTCTATGTTTATAGAGTTGCCTGTGTAGATATTTCCATATTTACATAGATAGCGTTGAAGATAATTCCATGTTTATACAGATGGCTGTGTAGATATTTCCATGTGTATACAGGTGGCAGTGTAAATATTTCCATGTTTATAAATGTGGTGGTGTAGATATTTCCAGGTTTATAAATATGGTGGTGTAGATATTTCCATGTTTATGCAGATGGCGGTGTAGATATTTGCAAGTTTATACAGATATTGGTGTAGATATGTCCATGTTTATACAGATGGTGTTGTATATATTTCCATGTTTATAAAGATGGCGATGTAGGTATTTCCACCATTTTACTGATAGAGGTGTAGATATTTCCATGTTTACACAGATAGCGTTGTAGGTATTTCCATGTTTATACAGATAGCGGTGTAGATATTTCCATGTTTATACAGATAGCGGTGTAGATATTTCCACGTTTTTACAGATAGCGGTGTAGATATTTCCATGTATATACAGATAGCGGAGTAGATACTTCCACGTTTATACAGATAGCCGTGTAGATAGTTCCATGTTTATGCAGATGGCAGTGTAGAAATTTCCGTGTTTATGCAGATGGCGGTGTTGATATTTCCTAGTTTGCAGAGGTGGCGTTGTAGATATTTCCATGTTTATAGAGATAGCGGTGTAGATATTTCCATGTTTATAGAGATAGCGGTTTAGGTATTTCCATGTTTATAGAGATAGCGGTTTAGGTATTTCCATGTTTATAGTGATAGCAGTATAGTTATTTCCATGTTTACAAAAATAGCGGTGTAGATATTTCCATGTTTATACGCATGGCGTTGTTGATATTTCTAAGTTTACAGGGATAGCGGTGTAGATATTTCCTTGTTTATACAGATAGCGTTGTAGGTATTTCCATGTTAATACAGATGGCGGTGTAGATATTTCCATGTTTATAGAGATAGCGGTATAGATATTTCCATGTTTATACTGATACCAGGGTAGACATTTCCATGTTTCCAGAGATAGTGGTGTAGATATTTCGATATTTATAGAGATAGCGGTGTGGATATTTCCATGTTTATAGAGATAGCAGTGTACATATTTACATGTTTATAGAAAAGGCAGTGTAGCTATTTCCATGTTTACAGAGATATTGGTGTAGATATTTCCATGTTTATATACATAGCGGTGTAGATATTTCCATGTTTATACACATAGCGGTGTTGGTATTTCCATGTTTATACAGATAGCCGTGTACATATTTACATGTTTATAGAAACGGCAGTGTAGCTATTTCCATGTTTACAGAGATATTGGTGTAGTTATTTCCATGTTTATATAGATAGCGGTGTATATATTTCCATGTTTATACACATAGCGGTGTTGGCATTTCCATGTTTATACAGATAGCGGTGTAGATATTTCCATGTTTATAGAGCTCGCGCTGTAGTTATTTCCATCTTTATACAGATTGCAGTGTAGATATTTCCATGTTTATACTGATAGTGGTGTAGATATTTCCATGTTTATACAGATGGCAGTTTAGATATTTCCATGTTTATAGAGATTGCCTTGTAGATATTTCCATGTTTATAGAGATAGCGGTGTAGGTATTTCCATGTTTATAGAGATAGCGGTGTCGAGATTTCCATGTTTATAGAGTTGCCTGTGTAGATATTTCCATGTTTACACAGATAGCGTTGTAGATAATTCCATGTTTATACAGATGACAGTGTAGATATTTCCATGTTTATACAGGTGGCAGTGTAAATATTTCCATGTTTATAAATATGGTGGTGTAGATATTTCCATGTTTATAAATATTGTGGTGTAGATATTTCCATGTTTATGCAGATGGCGGTGTAGATATTTGCATGTTTATACAGATATTGGTGTAGATATGTCCATGTTTATACAGATGGCGTTGCAGATATTTCCATGTTTATACAGATGGCGGTGTAGATATTTCCACCATTATACTGATAGAGGTGTAGATATTTCCATGTTTATACAGATAGCGGTGTAGATATTTCCATGTTTACAGAGATATCGGTGTAGGTATTTCCATCTTTGCACAAATTGCGGTGTAGATATTTCCATGCTTACACAGATAGCGGTGTAGATATTTCCAAGTTTTTAAAGATAGCTGTGTAGATATTTCCATGTTTACACAGATAGCGATGTAGATATTTCCAAGTTTAAAAAGATAGCTGTATAGATATGTCCATGTTTACACAGATAGAGTTGTAGATATTTCCATGTTTATACAGATAGCGGTGTAGATATTTCCAAGTTTATAGAGATAGCGGTGTAGATATTTCCATATTTATACAGGTAACGGTGTAGATATTTCCATGTATGTACACATGGCTGTGTAGATATTTCCATGTTTATACAGATGGCGGTGTAGATATTTCCATGTTTATACAGATAACTTTGTAAATATTTCCATGTTTATACAGATGGCGGTGTAGATATTTCGATGTTTATAGAGATAGCAGTGGAGATATTTCCATGTTTATATAGATAGCTGTGTAGATATTTCGATGTTTATATAGATCGCGTTGTAGATATTTCCATGTTTATACCGATAGCGGTGTTGGTATTTCCACGTTTATACAGATAGCGATATAGATATTTCCAGGTTTATACAGCTCGCGGTGCCGATATTTATATCTTTATACAGATGGCATTGTAGATATTTCCTTATTCACACAGATGGCGGTGTAGATGTTTCGATGTTTATACAGATGGCGGAGTAGTTGGTTCTAGGTTTATGGAGATGGCAGTGTAGATATTTTCATCTTTATAGAGATGGCGGTGTAGATATTTCCATGTTTATAGAGATCACGGTGTAGATATTTCCATGTTTATACAGATCTTGGTGTAGATATTTCCATGTTTATAAAGATCGCGGTGTTGATATTACCGTGTTTATAAGGATAGCGGTGGAAATATTTCCACATTTATACAGATAGCGGTGTAGTTATTAGCATGTTTATACAGATAGCGGTGTAGATATTTCCATGTATAAACAGATGTCTGTGTATATATTTCCATGTTTAAACAGATGGCGGTGTAGATATTTCCTTCTTTATACAAATAGCGGTGTAGTTATTTCCATGTTTATACAGAACACGGTGTAGATATTTCCTTGTTTATACAAATAGCGGTGTAGGTATTTCCATGCTTATACACACAGCGGTGTAGATAATTCCTTGTTTATACAAAAATGGGTGTAGATATTTCCATGTTTATACAGATCACGGTGTAGATATTTCCTTGTTTATACAAATAGCGGTGTAGTTATTTCCATGTTTATACAGATCACGGTGTAGTTATTTCCTTGTTTATACCAATAGCGGTGTAGGTATTTCCACGCTTATACAGACCGCGGTGTAGATATTTCCTTGTTTATACAAAAAGCGGTGAAGATATTTCCATGTTTATACAGATCACGGTGTATATATTTCCTTGTTTATACAAATAGCGGTGTAGTTATTTCCATGTTTATACAGATAGCGGTGTAGATATTTCCATGTATATACAGATGGCTGTGTAGATCTTTCCATGTTTATACAGATAGCGTTGTAGTTATTTCCATGTTTATAAAGATAGCGGTGTAGATATTTCCATGTATATACACATGGCTGTGTGGATATTTCCATGTTTCTTCAGATGGCGGTGTAGATATTTCCAGTTTATACAGATAACTTTGTAAGTATTTCCATGTTTATACAGATGGCGGTGTAGGTATTTCGATGTTTATAGAGATAGTAGTGGAGATATTTCCATGTTTATACAGATAGGGGTGTAGATATTTCCATGATTATATTGATCGTGGTGTAGATATTTCCATTTTTATAGAGATGGCGGTGTAGATATTTCCATGTTCATAGAGATAGCGGTGTTGATTTGTCCATGTTTATAGGGAGATCGATGTGGATATTTCCATGTTTATACAGATGGCTGTGTAGATATTTCCATGTTTATAGAGATGGCGGTGTAGATATTTCCATGTTTAAACAGATGGCGGTGTAGATATTTCCCTGTTTATACAAATAGCGGTGTAGTTATTTCCATGTTTATACAGATCACGGTGTAGATATTTCCTTGTTTTTACAAATAGCGGTGTAGTTATTTCCATGCTTATACAGATAGTGGTGTAGATATTTCCTTGTTTATAAAAAAAGCGGTGTAGGTATTTCCATGTATATACAGATGGCTGTGTAGATATTTCCATGTTTATACAGATGGCTGTGTAGATGTTTCCATGTTTATACAGATGACTTTGTAGTTATTTCCATGTTTATACAGATGGCGGTGTAGATATTTCCAAGTTTATAGAGATAGCTGTGTATATATTTCCATGTTTATACAGATAGCGGTGTAGATATTTCCATATTTATACATATCGCGGTGTAGATATTTCCATGTTTACACAGATCGCGGTGTAGATATTTCCATGTTTATAAAGATGGTGTAGATATTTCCATGTTTTTACAGATATCGTTGAAGATATTTCCATGTTTATAAAGATAGCGGTGTAGATATTTCCATGTTTTAACAGATATCGTTGTAGATATTTCCATGTTTACGCAGCTCGCGGTGCAGATATTTATATATTTATACAGATGGCATTGTAGATATTTCCTTATTCACACAGATGGCGGTGTAGATGTTTCCATGTTTATACAGATGGCGGAGTAGTTAGTTCCATGTTTATGGAGATGGCAGTGTAGATATTTTCATGTTTGTAGAGATGGCGGTGTAGATATTTCCATGTTTATAGAGATAGCAGTGTAGATATTTACATGTTTATACAGATGGCTGTGTAGATATTTCCATGTGTATACAGATGGCATCGTAAATATTTCCATGTTTATACAGATGACTCTATAGGTATTTCCATGTTTGTACAGATGTCAGTGCAGATATTTCCATGTTTATAGAGATAGCGGTGTAGATATTTCCATGTTTGTACAGATGGCGGTGTTGATATTTCCATCTATACACAGATGGCCGTGTAGATATTTCCATGTTTATACAGATGGCGGCGTAGATATATTCATGGACATGCAGATGGCGGTGTAATTATTTCCATGTTAATACAGATAGCGGTGTAGATATTTCCATGTTTACACAGATGGTGGTGCAGATATTTCCGTGTTTACACACATGGCGGAGTAGATACTTCCATCTATATGGAGATGGCAGTGTAGATATTTTCATGTTTATAGAGATGGCGGTGTAGATATTTCCATATTTATAGAGATAGCGGTGTAGATATTTCCATCTTTCTACAGATGGCAGTGTAGATATTTCCATGTTTATACAGATGGCGGTGTAGATATTTCCATATTTATACAGAAGTCTGTGTAGATATTTCCATGTGTATACAGATGGTATTGTAGGTATTTCCATGTTTATACAGATGGTGGTGTAGATATTTCCATGTTATTCAGATGACTGCGTAGATATTTCCATGTTTTTACAGATGGCAGTGTAGATATTTCAATGTTTATAGAGATGGCGCTGTAGATATTTCCATGTTTATACCGATCGCGGTGTAGATATTTCCATGTTTATACAGATGGCGGTGTAGATATTGCCATATTTATACAGATGTCTGTGTAGATATTTCCATGTGTATACAGATGGTATTGTAGCTATTTCCATGTTTATGCAGATGGTGGTGTAGATATTTCCATGTTTATTCAGATGACTGTGTAGATATTTCCATGTTTTTACAGATGGCAGTGTAGATATTTCAATGTTTATAGAGATGGCACTGTAGATATTTCCATGTTTATACAGATAACGTTGGAGATAATTCCATGTTTATACAGACAGCAGTGGAGATATTTCCATGTTTATACACATAGCGGTGTACATATTTCCATGTTTATAGAGACAGCGGTGTAGGTATTTCCATGTTTATACAGATAGCGGTGCAGATATTTCCATGTTTATACAGATGCCTATGCAGGTATTTCCATATTTATACAGAGGACTGTGTAGATATTTCTATGTTTATACCGATGGCAGTGTAGATATTTCCATGTTCCTACACATGACTCTGTAGGTATTTCCATGTTTATACAGATGGCTTTGTAGATATTTAGATGTTTATAGAGATAGCGGTGCAGATATTTCCATGTTTATACAGATAGCGGTGTATATATTTCCATGTTTATACAGATCGTGGTGTAGATATTTCCATGTTTATACAGATACCGGTGTAGATATTTCCATGTTTATACAGACCGCAGTGTAGATATTTCCATGTTTATAGAGATAGCAGTGTAGATATTTCCATGTTTGTACAGATGGAGGTGTTGATGTTTCCATCTATACACAGATTGCCGTGTAGGTATTTCCATGTGTATACAGATGGCATTGTAGATATTTCCATGTTTATACAGATGGTGGTGTAGATAATTCCATGTTTACACATATGACTGTATAGGTATTTCCATGTTTATACAATGGCGTTGTAGATATTTCCATGTTTATAGAGATAGCGGTGTAGATATTTCCATATATATACAGATAACGGTGTAGAAATTTCCATGTTTACACAGATATCGGTGTAAATATTTCCATGTTTACACAGATCACGGTGTAGATATTTCCATGTTTATAGAGATGGCGGTGTATATATTTCCATGTTTATACATATAGCGGTGTAGATATTTCCATGTTTATACATACCACGGTGTAGATATTTCCATGTTTATACAGATGGCGGTGTTGATATTTCCATCTATACACAGATGACCGTGTAGATATTTCCATGTTTATACAGATGGCGGCGCAGATATTTCTATGGATATGTAGATGGCGGTGTACATATTTCCATGTATATACAGATAGCGGTGTAGTTATTTCCATGTTTATATAGAGAGCGGTGTAGATATTTCCATGTATGTACACATGGCTGTGTAGATGTTCCATGTTTGTACAGATGGTGGTGTAGATATTTCCATGTTTATACACATAGCGGTGTACATATTTCCATGTTTATAGAGACAGCGGTGTAGGTATTTCCATGTTTATACAGATAGCGGTGCAGATATTTCCATGTTTATACAGATGCCTATGCAGATATTTCCATATTTATACAGAGGGCTGTGTAGATATTTCCATGTTTATACAGATGGCAGTGTAGATATTTCCATGTTCCTACACATGACTGTGTAGGTATTTCCATGTTTATACAGATGGCTTTGTAGATATTTCCATGTTTATACAGATAGCGGTGTAAATATTTCCATGTCTATACAGATCTTGGTGTAGATATTTCCATGTTTATACAGATACCAGTGTAGATATTTCCATGTTTATACAGACCGCATTGTAGATCTTTCCATGTTTATTGAGATAGCAGTGTAGATATTTCCATGTTTGTACAGATGGCGGTGTTGATGTTTCCATCAATACACAGATTGCCGTGTAGGTATTTCCATGTGTGTACAGATGGCATTGTAGATATTTCCATGTTTATACAGATGGTGGTGTAGATATTTCCATGTTTATACAAATGACTGTATAGGTATTTCCATGCTTTACTAATGGCATTGTAGATATTTCCATGTTTATAGAGATAGCAGTGTAGATATTTCCATGTTTCTACAGATGGCGGTGTAGATATTTCGATGTTTATACAGATAACGGTGTAGATATTTCCATGTTTATACAGATGGCGGTGTAGATATTTCCATGTTTATACAGATAGGGGTGTAGATATTTCCATGTTTATAGAGATGGCTTTGTAGATATTTTCATGTTTATACAGATAGCGGTGTAAATATTTCCATGTTTATACAAATCGTGGTGTAGATATTTCCATGTTTATACAGATACCGGTGTAGAAATTTCCATGTTTATACACACCACAGTGTAGATATTTCCATGTTTATAGAGATAGCTGTGTAGATAATTCCATGTTTATACAAATAGCAGTGTAGATATTTCCATGTTTTTACAGATATTGGTGTAGATATTTCCATGTTTACACAGATTGCGTTGTAGATATTACCGTCTTTCTACAGATGGCATTGTAGATATTTCCATGTTCATACAGAGGGTGGTGTAGATATTTCCATGTTTATATAGATGGTGGTGTGGATATTACCATGTTTATATAGATAGCGGTGTAGATATTTCCATGTTTATACAGATCGTGGTGAAGATATTTCCATGTTTATACAGATCGCGGTGTAGATATTTCCATGTTTTTACAGATCGCAGTGTAGATATTTCCATGTTTATACAGATAGCGGTGTAGATATTTCCATGTTTATACAGATGGTGGTGTAGACATTTCCCTGTTTATACATGGTTCTCTGTAGATATTTCCATGTTTATATAGAAGACACTGTAGATATTTCCAGGTTTATACAGATGACTGTGTAGATATTTCCATGTTAATACAGATGGCGGTGTAGATATTTCCATGTTTATAGAGATAGCGGTGTAGATATTTCCATGTTTATTGAGATAGTGGTGTAAATATTTCCATATTTATACAGATAGTGGTGTAGATATTTCCATGTTTAAACAGATACCGGTGTAGATATTTCCATGTTTATACAGACTGCGGTGAAGGTATTTCTACGTTTATATACATAGCGGTGTAGATATTTCCATGTTTGTATAGATGCCGGTGTTGATATTTCCATCTGTACACAGATTGCCGTATAGATATTTCCATCTTTATACAGATGGCGTAGTAGATATTTCCATGGATATGAAGATGGCGGTGTGGATATTTCCATGTTTATAGAGATAGCGTTGTAGGTATTTCCATGTTTATAGACATAGCGGTGTAGATATTTCCATGTTTAAATAGATGGCGTTGTAGGTGTTTCCATGTTTATACCGATAGCGTTGTTGGTATTTCCACGTTTATACAGATAGCGATGTGCATATTTCCATGTTTATTCAGATCGCGGTGCAGATATTTATATCTTTATATAGATGGCATTGTAGATATTTCCTTATTCACACAGATGGCGGTGTAGATGTTTCCATGTTTATGCAGATGGCGGAGTAGTTAGTTCAATATTTATGGAGATGGCAGTGTAGACATTTTCATGTTTATAGAGATGGCGGTGTAGATATTTCCATGTTTATAGAGATAGCAGTGTAAATATTTACATGTTTATACAGATGGCTGTGTAGATATTTCCATGTGTATACAGATGGCATCGTATATATTTCCATGTTTATACAGATGACTGTATAGGTATTTTCATGTTTTTACAGATGGCAGTGTAGTTATATCCATGTTTATACAGATAGCGGTGTATATATTTCCATGTATAAACAGATGTCTGTGTAGATATTTCCATGTTTAAACAGATGGTGGTGTAGATATTTCCTTGTTTATACAAATAGCGGTGTATTTATTTCCATGTTTATAAAGATAGCGGTGTAGATATTTCCATGTATATACAGACGGCTGTGTACATATTTCCATATTTATACAGATTGCTGTGTAGATATTTCTATGTTTATGCAGATGACTTTGTAGGTATTTCCATGTTTATACAGATTGCGGTGTAGATATTTCCATGTTTATAGAGATAGCTGTGTAGATATTTCCATGATTATACAGATAGCGGTGTAGATATTACCATGTTTATAAAGATCACGGTGTAGATATTTCCATGTTTATACAGATCGCGGTGTAGATATTTCCATGTTCCTACACATGACAGTGTTGGTATTTCTATGTTTATACAGACCGCAGTGTAGATATTTCCATGTTTATACAGATAGCGGTGTAGATATTTCCATGTTTGTACAGATGGCGGTGTTGATGTTTCCCTCTATACACAGATTGCCGTGTAGGTATTTCCATGTTTATACAGATGGCATTGTAGATATTTCCATGTTTATACAGATGGTGGTGTAGATATTTCCATGTTTATACAGATGACTGTGTAGGTATTTCCAAGTTTTTAGACATGGCATTGTAGATATTTCCATGTTTATAGAGATAGCAGTGTAGATATTTCCATGTTTATACAGATGGCGGTGTAGATATTTCCATGTTTATAGAGATAGCGGTGTAGGTATTTCCATATATATACAGATAACGGTGTGGATATTTCCATGTTTATACAGATAGCAGTGTAAATATTTCCATGTTTATAGAGATCACGGTGTAGATATTTCCATGTTTATAGAGATAGCGGTGTAGATATTTTCATGTTTATACAGATAGCGGTTTAGATATTTCCATGTTTGTACAGACCGCTGTGTAGATATTTCCATGTTTATACAGATAGCGGTGTAGATATTTCCTTGTTTGTACAGATGGCGGTGTTGATATTTCCATCTATACACAGATGACCGTGTAGATATTTCCATGTTTATACAGACGGCGGCACAGATATTTCCATGGATATGTAGATGGCGGTGTAGATATTTCCATGTTTATACAGATAGCGGTGTAGTTATATCCATGTTTATATAGATAGCGGTGTAGATATTTCCATGTATATACACATGGCTGTGTAGATATTTCCATATTTATACAGATGGCGGTGTTGATATTTCCATGTTTATACCGATAAATTTGCAAGTATTTCCATGTTTATACAGATGGCGTTGTAGATATTTCGATGTTTATAGAGATAGCAGTGGAGATATTTCCATGTTTATAGAGATAGCGGTGTAGATATTTCCACGTTTATACTGATCGCGGTGTAGATATTTTCATGTTTATAGAGATGGTGGTGTAGATATTTCCATGTTCATAGAGACAGCGGTGTTGATTTTTCCATGTTTATAGAGATAGCGGTGTGGATATTTCCATGTTTATACCGATAGGTGTGTAGATATTTCCATGTTTATAGAGATGGCGGTGTAGATATTTCCATGTTTATACAGATCAAAGTGTAGATATTTCCATGTTTATACAGATCGCGGTGTAGATATTTCCATGTTTATACAGATCATGGTATAGATATTTCCATGTTTATACAGATCCCGCTGTTGATATTACCATGTTTATAGGGATAGCGGTGCAAATATTTCCACAATTATGCAGATAGCGGTGTAGTTATTAGCATGTTTATACAGATAGCGGTGTAGATATTTCCATGTATAAACAGATGTCTGTGTATATATTTCCATGTTTAAACACATGGCGGGTTAGATATTTCCTTGTTTATACAAATAGCGGTGTAGTTATTTCCATGTTTATACAGATCACGGTGTAGATATTTCCTTGTTTATACAAATAGCCGTGTAGATATTTCCATGTATATACAGATGGATGTGTAGATATTTCCATGTTTATACAAATGGCTGTGTAGATATTTCCATGTTTATACAGATGACTTTGTATGTATTTCCAAGTTTATACAGATAGCGGTGTAGATATTTCCATGTTTATAGAGATAGCTGTGTAGATATTTCCATGTTTATACAGATCGCGGTGTAAATATTTCCATGTTTATACAGATCGCGGTGTAGATATTTCCATGTGTATACAGATAGTGGTGTAGATATTTCCATGTTTTTACAGATATTGGTGTAGATATTTCCATGTTTACACAGATTGCGGTGTATATATTTCCATCTTTCTACAGATGGCATTGTAGATATTTCCATGTTTATGCAGATGGCGGTGTAGATATTTCCATGTTTATATAGATGGCGGTGTAGATATTACCATGTTTATGCAGATAGCGGTGTAGATATTACCATGTTTATACAGATAGCGGTGAAGATATTTCCATGTTTATACAGATCGTGGTGTAGATATTTCCATGTTTATAGACATAGCGGTGTAGTTATTTCCATATTTATACAGATAAAGCTGTAGTCATTTCCATATTTATGCAGGTAGCGGTGTAGGTATTTCCATGTTTATACAGATGGCAGTGTAGATATTTCCATGTTTCTAAAGATGGCGGTGTAGATATTTTCATGGTTATACTGATAGCGGTGTAGATATTTCCATGTTTATAGAGATAGCGGTGTAGATATTTCCATGTTTATACACATGGCTGTGTAGATATTTCCACGAGTATACAGATGGCAGTGTAGATATTTCCATGTTTATACATATAGCGGTGTAGATATTTCCATGGTTACAGATATAGCGGTAAAGGTATTTCCAACTTTGCACAGAATGCGGTGTAGACATTGCAAACTTTACACAGATAGCGGTGTAGATATTTCCAAGTTTACACAGATACCAGGGTCGATATTTCCATGTGTACAGAGATAGCATTGTAGATATATGCATGTTTATACAGATAGCGGTGTAGATATTTACATGTTGATACAGATAGTGGTGTAGATATTTTCAGGGTTATACAGATAGTGGTGAAGGTATTTCCACGTTTATACTGATAACTATGTAGATATTTCCACGTTTATACTGATAGCGTTGTGGGTATTTCCACATTTATACAGATAGCGGTTTAGATATTTCAACATTTATACAGATAGCGGTGTAGATATTTTCAAGTTTTACAGATAGCTGTGTAGATATTTCCCTGTTTACACAGATAGCGTTGTAAATATTTCCTTGTTTACACAGATAGTGTTGTAGATATTTCCATGCTTACACAGATTGCGGTGTAGATATTTCCAAGCTTACACAGATAGCTGTGAAGATATTTCCATGTTTATAGTGCAAGTGGTGTAGGTATTTCCATGTTTATAGAGATAGCTGTGTAGACATTTCCATATTTATACAGGTAGCAGTGTAGCTATTTCCATGTTTATACAGATGGCGGTGTAAATATTTCCATGTTTCTAAAGATGGCGTTGTAGATATTTCCGTGTTTATACAGATAGTGGTGTAGATATTTCCATGTTTATACAGATAGCGGACTAGATATTTCCATGTTTACAGAGATAGCGGTGTATATATTTCCATCTTTGCACAGATTGCCGTGTAGATATTTTCATTTTGAAACAGATAGCTGTGTAGATATTTCCAAGTTTACACAGATTGCTCTGTATATATTTCCATGTTTACACAGAGAGCGTTGTAGATATTTCCATGTTTATTCAGATAGCGGTGTAGATATTTCCATGTTTATACAGATAGCGGTGTACATATTTCCATGTTTATATAGATAGCGATGTAGATATTTCCATGTTTATACAGATAGTGGTGGAGATATTTCCATGTTTATAGAGATAGCGGTGTAGATATTTCCATGTTTTTACAGATGGCTGTGTAGATATTTCCATGTGTATACATATAGCGGTGTAGATATTTCCATGTTTATAGATATGGCGGTAAAAATATTTCCATGTTCATAGAAATAGCGGTGTTGATTTTCCCATGTTTATAGAGATAGCTGTGTGGATATTTCCATGTTTATACAGGTAGGGGTGTAGATATTACCATGTTTATAGAGATGGCGGTGTAGATATTTCCATGTTTATACAGATCACGGTGTAGATATTTCCATGTTTATACAGATCGCGGTGTAGGTATTTCCATGTTTATACAGATCATGGTGTAGATATTTCCATGTTTATACAGATCGCGGTGTTGATATTACCATGTTTATAGGGATAGCGGTGCAAATATTTCCACATTTATACAGATAGCGGTGTAGTTATTAGCATGTTTATACAGATAGCGGTGTAGATATTTCCATGTATAAACAGATGTCTGTGTATATGTTTCCATGTTTAAACAGATGGCGGGTTAGATATTTCCTTGTTTATACAAATAGCGGTGTAGTTATTTCCATGTTTATACAGATAGCGGTGTAGATATTTCCATGTATAGACAGATGGCTGTGTACATATTTCCATGTTTATACAGATGGGTGTGTAGATATTTCCATGTTTATACAGATGACTTTGTAGGTATTTCCATGTTTATACAGATGGCGGTGTAGGTATGTCCATGTTTATAGAGATAGCTGTGTAGATATTTCCATGTTTATACAGATAGCGGTGTACATATTTCCATGTTTATACAGATCACGGTGTAGATATTTCCTTGTTTATACAGACAGCAGTGGAGACGTTTCCATGTTTGTACACAGGGCGGTGTACTTATTTCCATGTTGATGGAGACAGCGGTGTAGGTATTTCCATCTTTATACAGATAGCGGTGCAGATATTTCCATGGATATACAGATGCCTATGCAGATATTTCCATATTTATAAAGAGGGCTGTGTAGATATTTCCATGTTTATACAGATGTCTGTGTAGATATTTCCATGTTCCTACACATGATTGTGTAGGTATTTCCATGTTTATACAGAAGGCTTTGTAGATATTTCCATGTTCATAGAGATAGCGGTGGAGATATGGCCATGTTTATACAGATAGCGGTGTAAATATTTCCATGTTTATACAGATCGTGGTGTAGATATTTTCATGTTTATACAGATACCGGTGTAGATATTTCCATGTTTATACAGATCGCAGTGTAGATATTTCCATGTTTATATAGATAGCGGTGTAGATATTTCCATGTTTATATAGATGGCGGTGTTGATGTTTCCATCTATACACAGATTGCCGTGTAGGTATTTCCATGTGTATACAGATGGCATTGTAGATATTTCCATATTTATACATATGGTGGTGTAGATATTTCCATGTTTATACAGATGACTGTATAGGTATTTCCATGTTTTTACAGATGGCATTGTAGATATTTCCATGTTTATAGAGATAGCGGTGTAGTTAT
This sequence comes from Pan troglodytes, assembly GCF_028858775.2. Classification (NCBI taxonomy): domain Eukaryota; kingdom Metazoa; phylum Chordata; class Mammalia; order Primates; family Hominidae; genus Pan; species Pan troglodytes. Next base: position 7,678,728 of record NC_072410.2, on the reverse strand, counting down.
TTCCAGGTTTATACAGATAGCGGTGTAGATATTTCCATGTTTATACAGATAGCGGTGTAGATACTTCCATGTTTATACACATCGCGGTGTAGATATTTCCATGTTTATACACATTGCGGTGTAGATATTTCCATGTTTATACAGATAGCGGTGTAGATATTTCCATATTTTTGCAGATATCGGTGTAGATATTTCCATGTTTACACAGATTGTGGTGAAGGTATTTCCATCTTTCTGCAGATGGTATTGTATATATTTCCATGTTTATACAGATGGCGGTGTAGATATTTCCATGTTTATATAGATGGTGGTGTAGATATTACCATGTTTATACAGATGGCGGTGTAGATATTTCCATGTTTATACAGATCGAGGTGAAGATATTTCCATGTTTATACAGATCGCGGTGTAGATATTTCCATGTTTATACAGATCGCGATGTAGATATTTTCATGTTTATACAGATAGCGATGTAGATATTTCCATGTTTATACAGATAGCGGTGTAGGTATTTCCATGTTTATAGAGATAGCGGTGTAGGTGTTTCCATGTTTATAGACATAGCGGTGTAGTTAGTTCCATGTTTATATAGATGGCGTTGTAGATATTTCCATGTTTATACCGATAGCGGTGTTGGTATTTCCACGTTTATAGAGATAGCGATGTAGATATTTCCATGTTTATACAGCTCGCGGTGCAGATATTTATATTTTTATACAGATGGCATTGTAGATATTTCCTTATTCACACAGATGGCGGTCTAGATGTTTCCATGTTTATACAGATGGCGGAGTAGTTAGTTCCATCTTTATGGAGATGGCAGTGTAGATATTTTCATGTTTATAGAGATGGCGGTATAGATATCTACATGTTTATAGAGATAGCAATGTAGATATTTACACGTTTATACAGATGGCAGTGTAGATATTTCCATGTGTATACAGACGGCATTGTAGATATTTCCATGTTTATACAGATGACTGTATAGGTATTTCCATGTTTTTACAGATGGCAGTGCAGATATTTCCATGTTTATAGAGATAGCGGTGTAGACATTTCCATGTTTGTACAGATGGCGGTGTTGATATTTCCATCTATACACAGATGGCCGTGTGGATATTTCCATGTTTATACAGATGGCGGCGTAGATATTTCCATGGACATGCAGATGGCGGTGTAGATATTTCCATGTTTATACAGATAGCGGTGTAGATATTTCCATGTTTACACAGATGGTGGTGTAGATATTTCCGTGTTTATACACATGGCGGAGTAGATACTTCCATCTTTATGGAGATGGCAGTGTAGATATTTTCATATTTGTAGAGATGGCGGTGTAGATATTTCCATATTTATAGAGATAGCGGTGTAGGTATTTCCATCTTTCTACAGATGTCAGTGTAGATATTTCCATGTTTATACAGATGGCGGTGTAGATATTTCCATATTTATACAGATGACTGTGTAGATATTTCCATGTTTTTACAGATGGCAGTGAAGATATTTCAAAGTTTGTAGAGATGTCGCTGTTGATATTTCCATGTTTATACAGATAACGGTGGAGATATTTCCATGTTTATACAGACAGCAGTGGAGATATTTCCACGTTTATACACATAGCGCTGTACATATTTCCATGTTTATAGAGACAGCGGTGTAGGTATTTCCATGTTTATACAGATAGCGGTGCAGATATTTCCATGTTTATACAGATGCCTATGCAGATATTTCCATATTTATACAGAGGGCTGTGTAGATATTTCTATGTTTATACAGATGGCAGTGTAGATATTTCCATGTTCCTACCCATGACTGTGTAGGTATTTCCATGTTTATACAGATGGCTTTGTAGATATTTCCATGTTTATAGAGATAGCGGTGCAGATATTTCCATGTTTATACAGATAGCGGTTTATATATTTCCATGTTGATACAGATAGCAGTGTAGATATTTCCACTTTTACAGAGATAGCGGTTTAGATATTTCATATTTATACAGATAGCGGTGTAGATATTTCCATGTTTATACAGATTGCGGTGTAGATATTTCCATGTTTATACAGATAGCCGTGTAGATATTTCCACGTTTATATAGCTGGCGGTGTAGATATTTCCATCTTTCAATAAATGGCAGTGTAGATATTTCCATGGTTTTAGAGATGGCGGTGTAGATATTTCCATGTTTTTATAGATGGCAGAGTAGATATTCACTTGTTTACGTAGATGGCGTTGTAGATACCTCCATGTTTAAAGAGATGGCGGTGAGTATATTTCCATGTTGATGGAGACAGCGGTGTAGATATTTCCATGTTTTTAGAGATAGCGGTGTAGTTATTTCCATGTTTATAGAGATAGCGGTGTAGGTATTTGCATGTTTCTACAGATGACTGTGTAGATATTTCCATGTTTGTACAGATGGCAGTGTAGATATTTCCATGTTTATAGAGATAGCCGTGTAGATATTTTCATGTTTATACAGATTGCGGTGGAGATATGTCCATGTTTATACAGATAGCAATGGAGATTTTTCCACGTTAATACACATAGCGGTGTACATATTTCCATGTTTATACAGATAGCGGTGTAGATATTTACATGTTTATACAGATGGCTGTGCCGATATTTCCATGTTTATTCAGAGTTCTCTGTAGATATTTCCATGTTTATATAGATGACTGTGTAGATATTTCCATGTTAATACAGAGGGCGGTGTAGATATGTCCATGTTTATAGGGATAGCGGTGTAGATATTTCCATGTTTATAGAGATAGCAGTTTAAATATTTCCATCTTTATACAGATAGTGGTGTAGATATTTCCATGTTTATTCAGATGGCGGTGTAGATACAGCCATGTCTCTGAATATGGCAGTGTAGATATTTTCATGTTTACATAGATGGCGGTGTAGATATTTCCATGTTTACAGAGATTGCGGTGTAGTTATTTCCATATTTATAGTGCAAGTGGTGTAGGTATTTCCATGTTTATAGAGATAGCGGTGTAGACATTTCCATATTTATATAGGTAGCGGTGTAGGTATTTCCATGTTTATACAGATGGCGGTGTAGATATTTCCATATTTATACAGATGTCTGTGTAGATATTTCCATGTTTTTACAGATGGCAGTGTAGATATTTCAATGTTTATAGAGATGGCGCTGTAGATATTTCCATGTTTATACAGATAACGGTGGACATATTTCCATGTTTATACAGACAGCAGTGGAGATATTTCCACGTTTATGCAAATAGCGGTGTACATATTTCCATGTTTATAGAGACAGCGGTGTAGGTATTTCCATGTTTATACAGATAGCGGTGCAGATATTTCCATGTTTATACAGATGCCTATGCAGATATTTCCGTATTTATACAGAGGGCTGTGTAGATATTTCTATGTTTATACAGATGGCAGTGTAGATATTTCCATGTTCCTACCCATGACTGTGTAGGTATTTCCATGTTTATACAGATGGCTTTGTAGATATTTCCATGTTTATAGAGATAGCAGTGCAGATATTTCCATGTTTATACAGATAGCGGTGTATATATTTCCATGTTTGTACAGATAGCAGTGTAGATATTTCCACTTTTACAGAGATAGCGGTTTAGATATTTCATATTTATACAGATAGCGGTGTAGATATTTCCATGTTTATACAGATTGCGGTGTAGATATTTCCATGTTTATACAGATAGCGGTGTAGATATTTCCACGTTTATACAGCTGGCGGTGTAGATATTTCCATCTTTCAATAAATGGAAGTGTAGATATTTCCATGTTTTTAGAGATGGCAGTGTAGATATTTCCATGTTTATATAGATGGCAGTGTAGATATTCTCTTGTTTACATAGATGGCGTTGTAGATACCTCCATGTTTAAAGAGATGGCGTTGTGTATATTTCCATGTTGATGGAGATAGCGGTGTAGATATTTCCATGTTGATAGAGATAGCGGTGTAGTTATTTCCATGTTTATAGAGATAGCGGTGTAGATATTTCCATGTTTCTACAGATGACTGTGTAGATATTTCCATGCTTGTACATATGGCAGTGTAGTTATTTCCATGTTTATAGAGATAGCGGTGTAGATATTTTCATGTTTATACAGATTGCGGTGGAGATATGTCCAGGTTTATACAGACAGCAATGGAGATATTTCCACGTTAATACACATAGCGGTGTAGATATTTCCATGTTTATACAGATAGCGGTGTAGATATTTACATGTTTATACAGATGGCTGTGCCGATATTTCCATGTTTATTCAGAGTTCTCTGTAGATATTTCCATGTTTATATAGATGACAGTGTAGATATTCCCAGGTTTATACAGATGACTGTGTAGATATTTCCATGTTAATACAGATGGCGGTGTAGATATTTCCATGTTTATAGGGATAGCGGTGTAGATATTTCCATGTTTATAGAGATAGCGGTTTAAATATTTCCATCTTTATACAGATAGTGGTGTAGATATTTCCATGTTTATACAGATGGCGGTGTAGATACAGCCATGTTTCTGAATATGGCAGTGTAGATATTTTCATGTTTACATAGATGGCGGTGTAGATATTTCCATGTTTACAGAGATTGCCGTGTAGATATTTCCATATTTATACTGCAAGTGGTGTAGGTATTTCCATGTTTATAGAGATAGCGGTGTAGACATTTCCATATTTATATAGGTAGCGGTGTAGGTATTTCCATGTTTATAAAGATGGCGGTGTAGATATTTCCATGTTTCTAAAGATGGCGGTGTCGATATTTCCTTGTTTATACAGATAGCGGTGTAGATATTTCCATGTATATACAGATAGCGGTGTAGATATTTCCATGTTTACACAGATAGCGGTGGATATATTTCCATGTTTATACAGATAGCCGTGTAGATATTTCCATGTTTATAGAGATAGCGGTGTAGCTATATCCATGTTTATACGGAAGGCTGTGTAGATATTTCCATGTGTATACAGATGGCGGTGTAGATATTTCCATGTTTATACATATAGCAGTGTAGGTATTTCCATGTTTACAGATATAGCCGTAACGATATTTCCATCTTTGCACAGATGGCAGTGTAGACATTGCAAACTTTACACAGATAGCGGTGTAGATATTTCCAAGTTTACACAGATACCTGTGTCGATATTTCCATGTTTACAGAGATATCATTGTAGATATTTCCATGTTTATACAGATAGCGGTGTAGTTATTTACATGTTGATACACATAGCGGTGTAGATATTTTCAGGGTTATACAGATAGTGGTGTAGAAATTTCCACGTTTTACAGATAGCTGTGTAGATATTTCCCTGTTTACACAGATAGCATTGTAAATATTTCCATGTTTACACAGATAGCGTTGTAAATATTTCCATGCTTACACAGATTGCGGTGTAGATATTTCCAAGTTTACACAGATAGCTGTGTAGATATTTCCATGTTTACACAGATAGTGTTGTAGATATTTTATTGTTTATAGAGATAGCGGTGTAGTTATTTCCATGTTTTTAAAGATACCGGTGTAGGTATTTCCGTGTTTAAAAGGTAGCGGTGGAGATATTTCCATGTTTATACAGATAGCGGTGTATAAATTTACATGTTTATACAGATAGCGGTGTAGTTATTTCCATGTTTATACAGAGAGCGGAGTAGTTATTTCCATGTTTATAGAGACTGCGTTGTAGATATTTCCATCTTTGCACAGATTGCTGTGTAGATATTTCCATGTTTATACAGATTGCGGTGTAGTTATTTCCTTGTTGATACAGATAGCGGTGTAGATATTTCCATGTTTATACAGGTAGCGGTGTAGAAATTCCCATGTTTATACAGATCGCTTTGTAGATATTTCCATCTTTCTACAGATGTCAGTGTAGATATTTCCAAGTTTATACAGATGTCTGTGCAGATATTTCCTTGTTTATACAGACAGCGGTGCAGATATTTCCATGTTTATACAGGTAGCGGTGTAGATATTTCCATGTTTACAAAGATAGCGGTATAGTTATTTCCATCTTTGCACAGATTGCCGTGTAGATATTTCCATGTTTACGCAGAGAGCTGTGTAGATATTTCCAAGTTTACACAGATAGCTGTGTAATTATTTCCATGTTTACACACATAGCGTTGTAGATATTTCCATGTTTATACAGATTGCGGTGTAGATATGTTCATGTTTATTCAGAAAGCGGTGTAGATATTTTCATGTTTATACAGATAGCGGTGGAGATATTTCCATGTTTATAGAGACTGCGGTATAGATATTTCCATGTTTATACAGATAGCGGTGTAGATATTTCCATGTTTACAGATATAGCAGTGTAGATATTTCCATCTTTGCACAGATTGCTGTGTAGGTATTTCCATTTTTACACAGATAGCTTTGTAGATATTTCCAAGTTTACACAGATAGCTGTGTACATATTTCCATGTTTACACAGATAGCGTTGTAGATATTTCCCTGTTTATACAGATAGCGGTGTAGATATTTCCATGTTTATACAGATAGCGGTGTAGATATTTCCATGTTTGTACTGATAGCGGTGGAGATATATCCCTGTTTATACAGATAGCGATGTAGTTATTTCCATATTTGTACCGATAGCGGTGTAGATATTTCCATGTTTATAGAGATAGCAGTGTAGATATTTCCATGTTAATACAGATGGCTGCGTAGATATTTCCATGTGTGTACAGATGGCAGTGTAGTTATTTCCATGTTTATACAGATGGCGCAGTGGATATTTCCATGTTTATACAGATGGCAATGTAGGTATTTCCATGTTTATACAGATGGCGCTGTGGATATTTCCATGTTTATACAGATAGCGGTGTAGATATTTCCATGTTTACAGAGATAGCGGTGTAGGTATTTCCATCTTTGCACAGATTGCGCTGTAGGTATGGCCAAATTTACACAGATAGCGGTGTAGATATTTCCAAGTTTACAGAGATAGCTTTGTAGATATTTCCATGTTTACAGAGATAGCATTGTAGATATTTCCATGTTTATACAGATTGCGGTGTAGTTATTTCCATGTTGATACAGATAGCGGTGTAGATATTTCCATGTTTCTACAGGTAGCGGTGTAGAAATTCCCATGTTGATACAGATCGCTTTGTAGACATTTCCATCATTCTACAGATGTCAGTTTAGATATTTGCAAGTTTATACAGAAGGCAGTGTAGATATTTCCATGTTTATACAGATGTCTGTGTAGATATTTCCATGTTTATGCAGATGGCGGTGTAGATATTTCCATTTTTATAGAGATGACGTTGTAGTTATTTCTATGTTTATAGAGATAGCGGTGTAAATATCTCCATGTTTATAGAGATGGTGGTGTAAGTATTTTCATGTTTATAGAGATAGCGGTGTAGATATTTCCATGTTTATACAGTTAACGGTGTTGGTATTTCCATGTTTATACAGATAGCGGTGTAGATATTTCCATGTTTACACAGATAGCGGTGTAGATATTTCCATGCTTATACATATTGCGGTGTAGATATTTCCAAGTTTACACAGATAGCTGTGTAGGTATTTCAATGTTTACACAGATAGCGTTGTAGATATTTTATTGTTTATAGAGATAGCGGTTTAGTTATTTCCATGTTTTTAAAGATACCGGTGTAGGTATTTCCGTGTTTAAAAGGTAGCGGTGGAGATATTTCCATGTTTATACAGATAGCGGTGTATAAATTTACATGTTTATACAGATAGTGGTGTAGTTATTTCCATGTTTATACAGAGAGCGGAGTAGTTATTTCCATGTTTATAGAGACTGCGGTGTAGATATTTCCATCTTTGCACAGATTGCTGTGTAGATATTTCCATGTTTATACAGATTGCGGTGTAGTTATTTCCATGTTGATACAGATAGCGGTGTAGATATTTCCATGTTTATACAGGTAGCGGTGTAGAAATTCCCATGTTTATACAGATCGCTTTGTAGATATTTCCATCTTTCTACAGATGTCAGTGTAGATATTTCCAAGTTTATACAGATGTCTGTGTAGATATTTCCTTGTTTATACAGACAGCGGTGCAGATATTTCCATGTTTATACAGGTAGCGGTGTAGATATTTCCATGTTTACAGAGATAGCGGTGTAGTTATTTCCATCTTTGCACAGATTGCCGTGTAGATATTTCCATGTTTACGCAGAGAGCTGTGTAGATATTTCCAAGTTTACACAGATAGCTGTGTAGATATTTCCATGTTTACACACATAGCGTTGTAGATATTTCCATGTTTATACAGATTGCCGTGTAGATATGTTCATGTTTATTCAGAAAGCGGTGTAGATATTTTCATGTTTATACAGATAGCGGTGGAGATATTTCCATGTTTATAGAGACTGCCGTATAGATATTTCCATGTTTATACAGATAGCGGTGTAGATATTTCCATGTTTATGCAGATGGCGGTGTAGATATTTTCATTTTTATAGAGATGACGTTGTAGTTATTTCTATGTTTATAGAGATAGCGGTGTAAATATCTCCATGTTTATAGAGATGGTGGTGTAAGTATTTTCATGTTTATAGAGATAGCGGTGTAGATATTTCGATGTTTATACGGATAACGGTGTTGGTATTTCCATGTTTATACAGATAGCGGTGTTCATATTTCCATGTTTATACAGCTCGTGGTGTAGATATTTCCATCTTTATACAGATGGCAGTGTAGATATTTCCATGTTTATACAGATAGCGGTGTAGATATTTCCATGTCTATAGAGATAGCGGTGTAGGTATTTCCATATTTATACAGATTGCGGTGTAGATATTTCCAACTTTATAGAGATGGCGGTGTAGATATTTCCATGTTTATACAGATGGCAGTGAAGATATTTCCATGTTTATACAGATAGTGGTGTAGATATTTCCATGTTTATACAGACATCGGTGTAGATACATCCATGTTTCTGAAGATGGCGGTGTAGATATTTTCATGTTTACAGAGTTGGCGGTGTAGATATTTCCATGTTTATACAGATGTCTGTGTAGATATTTCCATGTTTATGCAGATGGCGGTGTAGATATTTCCATGTTTATAGGGATGGCTGTGTTTATATTTCTATGTTTATAGAGATAGCGGTGTAAATATTTCCATGCTTATAGAGATGGTGGTGTAGGTATTTTCATGTTTATAGAGATAGCGGTGTAGATATTTCCATGTTTATACAGATAACGGTGTCGGTATTTCCATGTTTATACAGATAGCGGTGTTGATATTTCCATGTTTATAAAGCTCGCGGTGTAGATATTTCCATCTTTATACAGATGGCAGTGTAGATATTTCCATGTTTATACAGATAGCGGTGTAGGTATTTACATGTCTATAGAGATAGCGGCGTAGATATTTCCATCTTTATACAGATGGCGGTGTAGATATTTCCATGTTTATACACATGGCAGTGAAGGTATTTCCATGTTTATACAGATAGTGGTGTAGATATTTCCATGTTTATACAGATGGCGGTGTAGATACATCCATGTTTCTGAAGATGGCAGTGTAGATATTTCCATGTTTATACAGATGGCGGTGTGGATATTTCCATGTATATAGAGATTGCAGTGTAGATATTTCCATGTTTATAGAGAAAGCGGTGTAGGTATTTCCACGTTTATAGAGATAGTGGTGTGGATATTTCCATATTTATACAGAGCGGTGTAGGTATTTCCATGTTTATACAGATGGCGGTGTAGATATTTCCTTGTTTATACAGATAGCGGTGTAGATATTTCCATATTTATACAGATATCTTTGTGGATATTTCCAGGATTATACAGAGAGCGATGTAGATATTTCCACGTTTTACAGATAGTGGTGTAGATATTTCCATCTTTATACAGATAACGGTGCAGATATTTCCATGTTTACACAAATAGCTGTGTAGATATTTGTTTATACAGCTTTCCGTGTAGATATTTCCATGTTTATACAGATAGCCGTGTAGATATTTCCATGTTTATACAGATAGCTGTGTAGATATTTCCATGTTTATACACACAGCAATGTAGATATTTGTATGTTTATAGAGATAGCGGTGTAGATATTTTCATGTTCATACAAACAACAGTGTATATTTTTTCATGTTTATGGAGATAGCGGTGTAGATATTTCCATTTTTATAGACATAGCGGTGTAAATATTTCCAAGTTTTAACAGATAGCGGTGTAAATATTTCCATGATTATACAGATAGCGGTGTAAATATTTTCATGTTTATAGACATAGCGGTGTAGATATTTCCATGTTTTTAGAGATAGCGGTGTAAATATTTACATGTTTATACAGATAGCCGTGTAAATGTTTACACGTTTATCGGGATAGCGGTGTAGATATTCCCACGTTTATACACATAGCGGTGTAGATATTTCCCCGTTTATAGAGATAGCGGTGTAGATATTTCCACGTTTATACCGATAGCAGTGAAGATAATTCCACTTTTATACAGATTGCGGTGTAGCAATTTCCAAGATTATACACATAGCGGTGCAGATATTTCCACGTTTATACACATACCGGTGTAGATATTTCCATGTTTATACAGATAGCGGTGTAGATATTTCCACGTTTGTAGAGATAGCGATGTAGATATTTCCACGTCTATACAGATAGCGGTGTAGGTATTTCCACATTAATACAGATAACGGTGTAGATATTTCCAGGTTTATAGAGACAGCGGTGTAGATATTTCCATATTTCTACAGATAGCGGTGTAGATATTTCCATGTTTATAGAGACAGCGGTGTAGATATTTCCATGTTTATACAGATTGCGGTGTAGATAATTCCATGTTTATACAGTCAGTGGTGTAGATATTTCCATGTTTAAACAGATAGCCGTGTATATATTTCCATGTTTATACAGACAGCGGTGTAGATATTTCCATATTTTACAGATAGTGGTGTAGATATTTCCACGTTTATAGAGATAGCCGTGTAGATATTTCCATGTTTATAGAGATAGCTTTGTAAATATTTCCATGTTTATACAGATAGCTGTGAAAGTATTTCCATGTTTATAGAGATAGCGGTGTAGATATTTCCATGTTTATACACATAGCGGTGTAGATATTTCCACATTTATACTTATAGCGGTGTAGATATTTCCAGGTTTATAGAGTTAGCGGTGTAGATATTCCCACGTTTATAGAGTTAGCGGTGTAGATATTTCCATGTTTTTAGAGATAGCGGTGTATATATTTCCACGTTTATAGAGATAGCGGTGTAGATATTTCCATGTTTCTAGAGACAGCGGTGTAGATATTTCCATGTTCATAGAGATAGCGGTGTAGATATTTCCATGTTTATAGAGACAGTGATGTAGATATTTGCGTGTTTATAGAGATAGCATTGTAGATATTTCCATGTTTATAGAGACAGTGGTGTAGATATTTTCATGTTTATACAGATAGAGATGTAGATATTTCCATGTTTATAGAGACAGCGGTGTAGATATTTCCATATTTCTACAGATAGCGGTGTAGATATTTCCATGTTTATAGAGACAGCGGTGTAGATATTTCCATGTTTATACAGATTGCGGTGTAGATAATTCCATGTTTATACAGTCAGTGGTGTAGATATTTCCATGTTTAAACAGATAGCCGTGTATATATTTCCATGTTTATACAGACAGCGGTGTAGATATTTCCATATTTTACAGATAGTGGTGTAGATATTTCCACGTTTATAGAGATAGCCGTGTAGATATTTCCATGTTTATAGAGATAGCTTTGTAAATATTTCCATGTTTATACAGATAGCTGTGTAAGTATTTCCATGTTTATAGAGATAGCGGTGTAGATATTTCCATGTTTATACACATAGCGGTGTAGATATTTCCACATTTATACTTATAGCGGTGTAGATATTTCCAGGTTTATAGAGTTAGCGGTGTAGATATTCCCACGTTTATAGAGATAGCGGTGTAGATATTTCCATGTTTTTAGAGATAGCGGTGTATATATTTCCACGTTTATAGAGATAGCGGTGTAGATATTTCCATGTTTCTAGAGACAGCGGTGTAGATATTTCCATGTTCATAGAGATAGCGGTGTAGATATTTCCATGTTTATAGAGACAGTGATGTAGATATTTGCGTGTTTATAGATATAGCATTGTAGATATTTCCATGTTTATAGAGACAGTGGTGTAGATATTTTCATGTTTATACAGATAGAGTTGTAGATATTTCCACGTTTATAGAGATAGCCGTGTAGATATTTCCATGTTTATAGAGATAGCTTTGTAAATATTTCCATGTTTATACAGATAGCTGTGTAAGTATTTCCATGTTTATAGAGATAGCGGTGTAGATATTTCCATGTTTATACACATAGCGGTGTAGATATTTCCACATTTATACTTATAGCGGTGTAGATATTTCCAGGTTTATAGAGTTAGCGGTGTAGATATTCCCACGTTTATAGAGTTAGCGGTGTAGATATTTCCATGTTTTTAGAGATAGCGGTGTATATATTTCCACGTTTATAGAGATAGCGGTGTAGATATTTCCATGTTTCTAGAGACAGCGGTGTAGATATTTCCATGTTCATAGAGATAGCGGTGTGGATATTTCCATGTTTATAGAGACAGTGATGTAGATATTTGCGTGTTTATAGAGATAGCATTGTAGATATTTCCATGTTTATAGAGACAGTGGTGTAGATATTTTCATGTTTATACAGATAGAGATGTAGATATTTCCATGTTTATAGAGACAGCGGTGTAGATATTTCCATATTTCTACAGATAGCGGTGTAGATATTTCCATGTTTATAGAGACAGCGGTGTAGATATTTCCATGTTTATACAGATTGCGGTGTAGATAATTCCATGTTTATACAGTCAGTGGTGTAGATATTTCCATGTTTAAACAGATAGCCGTGTATATATTTCCATGTTTATACAGACAGCGGTGTAGATATTTCCATATTTTACAGATAGTGGTGTAGATATTTCCACGTTTATAGAGATAGCCGTGTAGATATTTCCATGTTTATAGAGATAGCTTTGTAAATATTTCCATGTTTATACAGATAGCTGTGTAAGTATTTCCATGTTTATAGAGATAGCGGTGTAGATATTTCCATGTTTATACACATAGCGGTGTAGATATTTCCACATTTATACTTATAGCGGTGTAGATATTTCCAGGTTTATAGAGTTAGCGGTGTAGATATTCCCACGTTTATAGAGATAGCGGTGTAGATATTTCCATGTTTTTAGAGATAGTGGTGTATATATTTCCACGTTTATAGAGATAGCGGTGTAGATATTTCCATGTTTCTAGAGACAGCGGTGTAGATATTTCCATGTTCATAGAGATAGCGGTGTAGATATTTCCATGTTTATAGAGACAGTGATGTAGATATTTGCGTGTTTATAGATATAGCATTGTAGATATTTCCATGTTTATAGAGACAGTGGTGTAGATATTTTCATGTTTATACAGATAGAGGTGTAGATATTTCCATGTTTATAGAGACAGCAGTGTAGATATTTCCATGTTTATACAGATAGCGGTGTAGATATTTCCATGTTTATAGAGATAGCGGTGTAGATATTTCCATGTTTATAGAGATAGCGGTGTAGATATTTCCATGTTTATAGAGATGGCGGTGTAAATAGTTCCATGTTTATACAGATAGCGTTGTAAATGTTTACACATTTACAGAGATAGCGGTGTAGTTATTTCCACGTTTACAGAGATTTTATGAAAAGTTATTTTATGAAGACCAAACAAGTCATTGGGGTACCTACCTTATGTCATTTTTTACATTGAGGGTGTTAAAAATACCCCCACCCTAACCAAAACCCTGACATATAAAGCCAGGAAAGGCCATGCAATAAAGGATTCTTGGGCTTGTATGCCTGATAACAAAAACTTATCACAGAAGACTGCAAAAAACACAATCTTGCACAAAGCCCATTGCAACTTTGCACACAACAATGCTTTTGAAGGATATTTGCCCAACAACTGCCTGTCCAACCTGTGCCTGGCATCACCTTTGTTATTGATCTTTGTAGCCAAGGATAGTCATTTCCAAATGATCATATAATCTTCCTCATTTTTTCTTTTGTCTTCCTTTACCTCCGTGCATATGCATATAGTTTACTCTGGCTTGCCTGTTTCTATTGCAAGGCTCTGTTTCCAAACGAATATCTTTTTCTTGTGGAGAGCCTCTCTCTGTTTGTTATTTAGGTGGATAAGAGAAATGTGAACATTTGAGAGCTCAGGTAAAAGGCCTTAGTCTACAGTGAAACTTTTTTGCACCCTTAGATGCTTACTTCCACTACAACTTGCAGGTGGGCCTTGAAAAGTTCTTGGAATAAGTTTGAGCTTTGGTCTTCTCCGATTCATTTAGCATAGCTTCTCAAAATGTGGTCCCTGGACCCACAGCATCAGCATCACCTGGAGATTTTTAGAAATGCAAATCATCGGGCCTCATTCCAGACCCTCAGCTGGAAACTCTAGGGGCATGGCCAGACCCTCTGTAGCTGAACAAGCCATCCAGGTGGTTTTGATGCAGCTAAAGTTCTGGAACAACTAATGTAGCCCCATTTGGAAAACTTGCCTCTACAGGCCTCCCTAGCTGGTAAGCTGCTAGCATTTTTTGTTTGCTTGTTTGTTTGTTTTGATACAGGGTCTTGCTCTGTTGACCAGACCGTGACCTCCTGGGTTGAAGTGAGGACTCAGCCTCCTGAGTAGCCGGGACTACAGGTATGTGCCACCACCATGCCCAACTACTTTTTGTATTTTTTTTTTTGTAGGGATGGGGTTTTAGCCCAGGCTAGTCTCAAACTCCTGGACTCAAGCAATCTGCCCACTTTGGCCTCACGAACTGCTGGGATTATAGGCATGAGCCACTGTGCCCGGCCCTGCCAGCTTTGTATAAGCTGAGGAGTTTTTAAAAATACCTAGACTCAGGGCAAACCCCAGACACTTAAGTCAGATTCTCTGGGAGGTGAAGCCCAGGCACTGGTATTTTTAAAGTCTCTACAGATGGTTCTAATGTGCTGCTAAGTTAGAGAACCGCTGATCTAGACCAGGCCTTTTCAAACTTAATGTGCACGTGAATTACCTGGACCTTGTTAAAATGCAGATTCAGTCTGCATAGGCCTGGGGTGGAGCCTGAGCTTCTGCATTTTTAACAAGTCTCTAGAGGATGCTGCTGCATCTGGGCTGCTAACTACACTTGGAGATAGGAGGTTCTGGAGAGCAGAGGAAAGAGCATGAACCATAACCTAGGGGCTGGTAGTCCTGACTTCCGAGCCAAGGTTTGCCTTTATGTGGCTGGCAACTTGCTTGGACTCCTCCCTCAATTCTTTGGGCCCAAGGTTTGTCCTGCCTCAGAAGGATGTCAAGAAAATTGAGTGAGTAATGGAGAATTGTTTCTTAAAGTGTGTGCAGATGCTCCATGAATTTAGAGAGTATGTGGATGCACATTAGTAAATTTTAATAGTTGTGACCCTCTTGTTATGAGTACTTAGAACAAGTAATAATGGCTTTTGATGTATAGTAGTAAGAAAGCTTCCTTTTAAAAGGCGTGTATTTAAGTTTCAAAAGTGGGTCTATTTAAAAATATATGAAATAAATAATAGTAGAGGTAATTGACAGATCAAAATTAGGAAGGCAGGATGAGAATGACTCAAGTTTGGGAAATGCTGAGAAAGCAGATGCCCAAGGGCTATGAAAACTTAAAAAAATAGGTAGCACTTGATTTTGATTGGCTGAATGAGATGATGTGTTTGATTATTTATGGGGTTGGCATTTGGCAACATGCACTGGGTGGCTGGGATCACTGTTTATTAAAAAATATTTGAGTCTCCACTTTGCACTAGATACTCTTTTAGTCTCTTGGAAAAGGGATTGGGGGGCAGGCAGGATAAAAACAAATCATTTATGCCCACAAGAAAATTGCAGGAAGATAAAAGTCATGAAATAAACTCTATGCTTCTAATTTAATATTTTTTATAGATTATGAGAAAAAAGTTTTGCTCACTATCAGCTAGGAAAGCTGTCTTAGCACAACCATTCATTCTTGCACAAATCAAAATCAAGACGAGCCAGATTTAATTTAATATTTTTTCACAGATTATGAGAAAAAAGTTCTAATTTAATTTTTTTATAGATTATGAGAAAAAAGTTTCGCTCTCTATCAGCTAGGAAAGCTGTCTTAGCACAACCATTCATTCTTGCACAAATCAAAATCAAGATGAGCCAGAAAGCTCCATTCTGACAGCTTCTAATGGAGAAGCTACATTTACTGGACATGGGGAAAGTTGCTGGGCTCTAAGGACTGTGCATTTCTTGAACTAGATAAATGGTCTTGGTGTAGCATAATACCAAAACTTCTTGTCGCAGCCTGTAAGGACAGAACTCAATCAGCCTGAAAAGGAAGTCAGTGACTCCGACTCAACACAGGAATGTTCTGTGATTCCTAAAGAAGGATGTAGGAGTGTGGCACAATTCAACCACAGTCTGTGGCCCTGTGCCTCTGCCTTGACATGAGTGGGATTTCCCAGCTGGTCATTTTCTTCTTATCTAAGACATTGGGAACAAATTACTTGACCTCCTCTGGGCTTCAGTACTCCCACTCATCAAATTAGAGGACTGGGCAGTCGCTAGGCTCTCTTTAGGCATCATATTTTAGTTTCTGTGATTTTAAATTTGAGAAGGGGTGTCTAAGGGAGAATACATAGGGGAGGGGGAAAGGCTTAGTAAAAGTGTAGTTAGACACTGAATTTTTAAGAATTGCATTTTGTAATAATACCTTTACCTAATCAGGACTGACAATCTTACCTGATGACAGCACATGGAGGAATGGCTGCATTCAAAAATAAAAAAGTGAAATAAAACAAGACCTTATTTGAACTTAGCAATAATGCTGATTCCTCTTTTTGATTTGAGGAGGTTATAGCTGTTGTAAATGCTTGAATTGGGTCTGCCCAGGCAAAACAGAGTCAAGAGTCCATGTCGGATGAATTTTAACAATGTAGACAATAGAAAGGGTTGCTTAAACTGCCCCTCTTTTACCAAAACACATTTACAAATGAAAGAACAACACTTCCATTTTTTAAAAACATTTTTTGAGATGAAGTCTTGCTTTGTCACCCAGAGTGGAGTGCAGTGGTGCGATCTTGGCTCACTGCAAACTTTGCCTCCCGGGTTCAAGTGATTCTCCTGCCTCATCCTCCCGAGTAGCTGGGACTACAGGCGCCCACCACCATTCCTAGCTAATTTTTGTATTTTTAGTAGAGACAGGGTTTCACCATGTTGGCCAGGCTCGTCTCGAACTCCTGACCCCAGGTGATCTGCCGACCTCGGCCTCTGAAAGTGCTGGGATTACAGGCGTGAGCCAACAGGCATGGCCAAAAAATTTCCATTTTTAATTGCAGGGTCTGGGGAATTAAAATGCATCCGTAATTTCTTGCATCTCTCCGCTCGGGCTTGCATGAATGCAGAGGGATGGGGAGGACTTCTTGAGGCAAGCATCCCCCTCTTGTCGCCTGCCATCTGGAGAGAGAGGGCTGTGATTTATCTCACTTTAATCAGGAAGGACCCGATGGGTGGTTGGAGAGGTCTGATGGCTTTGTTGCTCCATGTGGGAAAGAAACGGACAGAGTGAATTTGTGTATGATCCCTAAGGAGAAAGCGTCTTTGTGCTCTATTTCATTTTGACCTGGAGCCCCTGAAAGCAAGCTAGTTACAAGTTGAAATAGGCCATTTCTAAAGTGTGATTTTGTTTGTGTATGAGCCTTGATTACAAAGGGGAAAAAAACCCGCTTAATTTACATACACCACATGTAGCGCAGGATCCCCTGGGCTGTCTTTTCAGGTATCAGGAAACTTTGATGAAAGTCGCTTGCCTCATCTAGGACTCATTTGATATTGTTTAGCAGAGCCTGGTATTAACATTTCCTTCCAACTGTTTACTGGAATCTGTGTGTTCCCTTCAAGTGATGCATACTAGGTGCACAGGCTTCCTGCCACTGTCATCCTAATCTTTCCGTGCAGACAGGAGCAGAGGGGAGAGCGCTGAGCCAGGCCCCAGCTGCTTTTCTTTCCTGACACAGCCCGGCTCCGCTGCACTTCTCAGCTCTTGCTCTAGGTGGTGCTGTTTGACCATTTTCTTCATGTGACCCTCCACTCGGTAATATAAATTCATTCGGAGGATGACCTGATATCAAAAAAAATTCCTTTTGATTAGTAGAATCAACTTGTTCCTTCACACGATACTCTTCCCACTGAGACACATGGAGACAATTCTGACTCCAGGTTTGCAACCTTGAGATTTCTCTCAGATGCAATAAAAAAAAACAAAAAAGCATTTTGAGTGGCACAGTGATGCCTAGTGCATGATCATGTTTGTCTGCTCAAACATTAAAGGGAAACTTGTGGGTTTGAGGATGCCCAGCAGCACGACAGCTGCCAATGTAAATGAGCCGTATAGAGAGAGAGGGGGCGGGAGGGGACTACAAACTTCAGAATATGAGCTGTTCGTTTATAAGTTAAAAAAAAAAAAAAGTCAAAAGGGAGCCCAGGATGGTGCAAGAAAGAGGAGAAAGGAAGATTTTCCTTGCAGCTAATCAGGAGAGTTCATAAGGGCTGATTACATGAGTGGAAGCCTTAAGTTCTTTTTTTTAAAAAATGTGAAAGTTTGCATGTATGTATGTATGTATGTATGTATGTATGTATGTATGTATAGCTTCGTGTATTACCATTATTATTGCAATCAGCAAATGGATTTACTTCCTTTATCTCATGGGCTCCTTCCCATTCACTTCTGGCAGCACATTTTCCTTTCTCCTTCATCCCAGAACATCAAAGAACAGATGCGCTTCCTAACCCTGGCTCCAGGGGACTTTATACATTGTAAACAGTGCACCTCTAACGTGGTTCACCGCTTAGAGAACGTGTGTCCCATTTTAAAACTGTGACTCCTTTATATTTTGCAGTGCTTATTTTAATAAGAGACATTGGACTTGTGACATATTTTTCATGGAGGAGTGAGCTTAATGGTTGAAAGTAATCGATAAACTTGTTTTTCCTCTGATGCCATCAGCCAAGATCCTATGGCAATAGTAAGAGGATGACACTGGGCTGGCACCCCCTCCATAACATATTTGGACCATGTTTCCCCCCCAGAATGCACATGCAATAGCTTTGGTTTGGTAAGAGAGAGATGGTGTACTTGGTTTCCTTCTGTCACACTTTTGGTGAAATGAATTAGACTTTTAAATCAGGAAATTCAGTGAGATGAGTTAGATTTTTACACAAGAGCAGTGGAGGACTTCCAGCTGGTTGGGGGAATGATATGGAAATATCTTGCTAAATCAGGGTCTGGTGGAATGCTGCTCCCCTTGCAGGCTCCTCTTCACAGGGAGCAATCTGTGGGTTGCTTATAGAACAGAGCGAGCAGGAGGCATAGCATGGTCTTGCTCAGGGGAAGACCCGGTGTTCAGATGTTTGTCATTAGGAACTGGGTGTGGGCTTTTTCAAGTTAAACTGAAGCAGCAGTTCTATTAGGAAGAGCCTCCCAGATCAGCATCTTCTGTTTCTGGATACTCTCCCTTTGAAAAGCCAGATTTCAGCAAAAAGCTTTGCTAATGGTGAAATTGCACAACTGAAACCCTATGGGAGTAATGGGAAAGATGGAGAAAGAGGTGGTTATATCATGTACTTCAACAGTTTATTTAGAGGCTGTTGACGTTAGAATAACAAGCCAAGACAAACAAAAATACTCATTTTGGATGAAAATATTGTCTTTTCATGTTATTATAGATAGCTGAGTCCTAAGACTTCTACAGAAACACATTTTCCTAATGAGTGGCTGATTTTTCTGGTTGTGCAAGTAATATCCAAATTATTGTACAAATTTTTGGCTCAGGAGCAAACATTGTATTGCATATTGAGCTAATCACTTGCCCTTTCTAAGGTAAGCCCTTACCTCGGCTTTCCCTTCATCTTGTCATTTCTGTTTGTTGGGTACAGGTTTCCTGTTGGTTCTTTCTGTTGGCTCTGATGTAACATGAATGAAGTTCTTAACATCCTTTCAGACATAAACACAACTTAGCTCATTATTTCTGAGTGCATATAGAGGTTTTCTTGCCCCTGAGACTTTCGTGTCAGACAGCTGGATGTTGCTGTGTTCAAGGCTCTATCTGTTGATTTTGTATCCTACAACTTTACTGATTTCACCTATCAGTTCAGTTCTAACAGTTTTCAAATTTTATTTATTTGTTTTTGTTTTTTAAATATTGTATGTTTCATTTTAGAGTCAGGAGGGTAGATGTACAGGTTTCTTAAACAGGTATATTGCATGGTGCTGAGGTTTGGGCTTCTAATGATCCCACCACCCAAGCAGTGAGCATAGTAATCGATAGGTAGTTTTTCAACCCTTGCTCCCACCATCCTTCCCTCCCACGTTTGGAGTCCCCCAGTGTCTATTGTTCCCTTCTTTGTGTTGAGTTCTAACCTTTTTTTAGTGAGGTTTGTAGGGTTTTCTATATATAACAAGATCATGCCGTCAGTAGAGACAGTTTCACTTCTTCCTTTCCTATTAGGATGCCTTTTATTTCTTTCTTTTGCCTAATTACCCTGAGAAGTGGTGTCTGTGGGCATCCTTGTCTTGTTCCTGATGGTAGAGGAAAAGTTTCAACTTTTCACCATTGATCATGGTGTTAGCTATGGGTTTCTCATATATGGCCTTTATTTTGTTGGGATACAGTCCCTCAATACGTGATCTGTTGGGTGTTTTTTTTTTTCACCATGAAAGGGTTTCGAATTTTGTCAAAAACTTTTTCTATATCTATTGTGATGGCCATATAGTTTCTATCCTTTATTTTTCTAATATGGTATATTATATGTATTGATTTGCTTATGTTGAACCATGACATGATCATGGTGAATGATTCTTTCAATGTGCTATTGAATTTGGTTTGCTAGGATTTTGTTGAGGATTTTTGCATCTATGTAGATCAAGGATATTGGCCTGTCATTTTCCTTTCTTGTAGTGTTCTTGTCTGGCTTTGGAATCAGGGTAATGCTGGCCCTGTAAGATGAGTTTGGAAGTATTCCCTCCACTTCAGCTTTTTGGAAGAGTTTGAGAAGGACTGGTATTAGTTCTTCTTAAAATATTTGGTAGAATTAATCTGGGAAGCCATCTGGTTTGGGGTTTTTCATTGATAGGAGACATTTTCTTATGGATTCAACCTCCTTGCTTGCTATTAGTCTGTTCAGATTTTTAAATTTCTTCATGAGTCAATCTTGGTAGGTTTTATGTGTCTGGGAATTTATCCATTTCTTCTAGATGATCCAATTAGTTAGTGTGTAATTATACCTAGCAGTTTCTTAGGATCCTTTGTATTTCTGTGATATTGGCTATGATGTTTCATCTTTCATTTCTGATTTTATGCTCTATTGAAAACATGAGGCATAGCAGGTAGGGGGCACTGGTCAGGACTTGGGGTATAAACTGGCAGATGTTAAGGTGGGTGATTCTGGTTAACTCAGAAACTCCGAAGTCCCGTGTGGAAGAATTAACTGCCTGTACTCACCAAGTAATGTATATCCTTGGTCAAAAAAGATCCAGCTGAGAATGTTGCATGAAGGGACCAAATCAATATTCATCATTATATTGAAAACAAGTCAGATTGGCTGTGGTCTTTTGACAGCAGGTCAGTGGCTAAGTCTATTTGAACAAAGTTAGGGCAGGTTCAAGGGAGAATCCTGAGATCGGTATTCTTTGTTCCATACAAACTTGCCTTTCAGTTTCTTCTCCCCATGCCTCCAGGATGTCCCTGCACGGCCCGTAGGGCCCCCTCCTTCAGTACCTTGCCTTACGAAGGGGAGAAAATGAGTTTTCCAATGTTAGCATATATTTAGCCTTCCAAAATTTTCTATTTCTATTTTAGGGGAGCTCTAGGAAAACAGCAGATTACTCTAAATCCCCAGGTAAAAATCTGAAATGGTGGAATTTCATATGACCAGGAGACATATTTTGGGGCAAGTGGGCTTTTCACAATCACTTGGACATGAAGGCATCTGCTTCTTCTATGCCTAAAATAGTCCTTCAATTTAGTAGTTTAATTCCTCTTCCTCTTTTTCAAATTTCAAGACAATACATGTAGTGACTGAACAATTTGGATCCAAGTTTCACTATTTAACTGCCAGTGTGACCTTGGGCGAGTCACTTAATCTTTTCAAGGCTCAATTTCATCATGTAAAGTAGAAGTACAAACAATCCCTGACTTAGAATATTTTGACTTATGATTTTTCAACTTTAAGATAGTTTGAAAGCAATACACATTCAGCAGAAGCTGTACTTTGAGTACTCATACAACCATTCTGTTTTCCACTTTCAGTACAGTATTCATTATACTACATGAGATATTCAAAGCCCACTTTATTATAAAATGGGCTTTCTGTTAGATGATTTTGCCTAACTGTAGGTTAATGTGAGTGTTTAAGGTAGGCCGAGCTAAGCTATGATGTTTAGTAGGTTAAGTGTATTAAATGCATTTTCAGCTTACAATATTTTCATAAGTTTATTGGAATATAACCCCCATTGTAAATTGAGGGGTATTTGTAATAATGATATCTCTTCAAGGAGACTTTGTGAGCCTCTCATAGGAAAATGCATACACAGATGCATATAAATATATAATCTTTCTTTTCCATACATATGATATTCTTTAAGGATATTCAAAAATCTGGGAACAGTTGCCTCCAGGGAGATAAATGGTAGTGGGTTGGGAAACTTTTAACTGTATACGCTTTTGTACCTTTTGCATTTTGAATCAGATGAATGTATAATCTACATAAAATATTAAGATTAAAACATCACCGAATAACTTATCAGGAGTTTGGTGAACATAAGGGAAGGCCTCCTATGGTGGCTGTATTTTATTCAGTGTTGGTCACTGTTGGGCACTTCATAGAGCTTATTTCATTTCATCCTTACAAGCGCCGTAGGAGGAAGGGGCCCCAGAGGGATTCATGGTTAGAATAGCAGAGTAGGAGCATTTGGCAGCTATATTCTGTGTAGGTGATAACTTTAAAGATATTTCTGTTATAAAATGTTTCAAACATACAAAAAATATAGAGAAGCAGTTTTCTATACTTATTAAATATTCTTAATGGGTAGTCACAGAAATTATCATCCAAAGTGGGATATTCCTGAGAGAAAACGGAGGTTCTATTTATAATTATGGTGGGATAACAAACTTAAGATGAACAGCTCTGGACAAACTGGGTTGTATGGTTCCTGGAAAACAAGGATTACTGTAAATGAGAGTCCCGCCTTGTGCTTCTCTCTGTCCCACCAAGAAAATATGATCTTGATACAGATGTTCATTGTGTCAAGGCAACCATGGCAACCATGATCTAGATACACTGTTCAAGTTTTATGCTGATCCTACCTAGGTATGTCTCAGGAACTTTCCAGAGTTTCCTTTGAGTGCTTCTAAATTTTGCATAAATGGTATGTTGTCCCTTGTCTCTTTTTAAAACCAGTAAGCCATTTTCCCTTCTTTTCCTGGAAAATTAAAGGAACAAAGACCAGGAAATAACAATGTATTAGCTAAGGTTCTGTTGATTGAAAGCAACAGAACCTAATTCTGGCTAGCTTAAACCATGCTAGGATTTAATGAAGAATACTGCAGAATCTTAGATATCTTATGACTGGGAAAGAGGAGGTTCAGGCAGTTCCTGGGATGTCAGCAACAGGTAGCTGTCAATTAACTGCCCCCACACCACCCACTGCTGCCGTCATCAATATAGCACACCACGATGGCTCCCAGCCTCTGTACGTCTGGGTTCCGGTGTTCAAATTCTAGAGACAGCAAGATAAATCCCATTGAGTCAGGGATCCTTCCCTGGGTCACACTCCCTGCATATGGTCAGAAATGCAGGATTATGTACTAAAGACACAGCTAAAGAGGACCCACTTCACTGTTTTGGGACCATTTGCAGGGGAGGCAAAATTGTGAGCTACTCACTTAAAGAGGTGAGAACCATAAGTTTGCAGGAAAAAAAAATTGGAGAACAGAAGGATAACACTATCCTACGGTTTCTTCTGAAAATGGGCGAAGGGAACAGCATTTCCATTTGGAAATTCTCTCCTGGCATTTCAATATTTATGGATTCTGAATTCTGAGAAAAATCAGTTGAGAAATTAGGAAAATGGGAAGGAACATTCTAATTTTCCTGTGAAAATTACAGCTTAATAGTCAGTATAGAGAACTTACTGGCTTGAAGAAATGCACTGACTTCAAGTCAAGCAAGATGAGGAAGCACTGACATGTGGAGATGAAAGTTAAGGTGAACAGGACAGGAGCAGTAAAGGAGCCTCAGTCAGACTTTCTTGTATCTGTTGCTGTGTTACAAGTGTGTGTTCATGGCCTTGTCCACTGCTAACAGTGAACCATTTCTGCAAATAAATATTAATGTGTTCCTAGGCATAGTATATGTTTTACAAATCCTATGAGAGGTTTTCTAAGAAATGCCAAGTTTTAGAAACAAAATATACCCTTAAATCGGCAATTTTGACAGTTGCTTCTTTCTAGTGCTATTCATCTTGCCAGGAGATCAGAATGTTATGTTATTTAAATGGTATTGGAGGGGATGATTGATGCCTTGTATAACAATGTCATGTAAACAACGATTAAAGCATTAAGTATTTGTGGTGTTACCTTTCAATCTTTAAAGGACTTTTCTTTAGCATTTATTTTGTGATAACATTCATTTCTTTTTAATGTTTTCTCTATTAATGCTATTGGATTTTATAATCTTGTTACAATATGTTGGCTCCTAATAATAAGAAATCATCATTTGTTATCATATCTCTTTAAAACAGAAGACTACTAAAACTTTTCATATAATCCTGTTACAGAAAAAAACGACTATTTGCTTGTTATTATAGTCATTTATTATTTTTCAAAAACTTGTAAGTGAAGTGTTATGAAAATCATATGAATTTGGGAATTCCCAAGCATTCTCAGAAATTCTATTTCCTTGTTCCCAAATCCCAATGATTAATATCTGCCAGGAGTCGGAAAACAGTGAAAGGAAGTAACATCCTATGTTGGATACCTGGTAGGGTTAGTGAAGAAACGTTATTGCTGAGCTCTGTGTTACGCTCACGAATGATGCCATTGAGGAAGTCACGCTTGTTGGAAGGAACGCAGATACACAAAGAGTTTTGCTGCTGTCTGTTGGATAAGAACCCCCTGGTCGATTTCAGCTCCTACTGCAAGTTACAAAAATCAATCCAATGATAAATGAAAAGTGCCCAGTGTGCTGGGAAATAACTTATTTTTTGGCTTCAGAGGAAATTTTAGAAACAGTGCCAAGTGAAACGTAAAAACAAACTACGAAGACGTTCATGAATTTCCCTCTGAAGCTGACAGCCGTATTTTAGCAGATGGAACTCCTACTATTAGCCCAACTCTTGGGTTGAAACAGTGTGTCCAGGAAACCCTATGTTAAAATGCAATGTGTTGGGGATATTGTTCCTCTATTTGCTTGAGTTAATTTTCAAATTAGTGTACTCTTTCTTAGCTGTGCTCTGAGGGAATGAACAAAAGATTGGTAAACTCTGATGGAGAACACTGGTCAGGCAGGGCACATAGAATCCCTGGGGATGGTGGTTCCTGGCAAATGGGGGAGGAGGACCTGAGCCAGGCTTGGGCTGGGCTGGAGGAACATGAAGATGGGATCTACTCACAACCCCCAAAACTGAGGGGTCCTGGTAACATATTATTTCACCCTCAGCCATGCAAATTCATTACTTTTATGGGTAAGATAGTTTTAAAAAACTAATTTACATTGAAATGTTAAAATATTTATATAGAGATTAGAAATATTTATATAGAGATTATTGGGAATCCCCTCCTAAAGCCAAACATAAAAACTACCAAAAAAAAAAAAAAATTCTGTGTAGGCTAAGATTGCAAATGACTGATGGAATGTCATTTAAATTAAACATGGAAAATATATTTCCTCTTTAATAAAGATCTAAATTCTATTCTTTTTAGGAGCCTTCAGAAATGAAATTCAACTATTAAAAAAGTATAGAGAAGCCTTTAGAAAAGAAACTTTTCTTTTGCTGTATTATATATTAAAGAACTTTGATGAGAATAGTTCTAAAGTGTTTAATAATCGATTCCACTGATGTTTCTAGGTATTGTGGGGAACACCTAGAAATTAAATCTTCATCTTTGGCAGATCACAGGCCTATTATTTTTAGGTAAAACAATTAAAATCTGCTTTTAATAAATCACAAATTTTGCAAGTTAGCCATTAATAGTAAGTGCTTTTCAAAGTTTGGCCCAATACATGAAAAAGCCAGAAAAACATAGCTGCATTAGTTTTGCCCATCACCTTCTTATGCTGGCCTCAGGAGATTTATTAACAGCATTCAATATTTTAGGTAGGCTGGATGTGGTGGCTCATGCATGTAATCCCAGCACTTTGGGAGGCTGAGGTGGGAGGATGGCTTGAGACCAGGAGTTCAAGACCAGCCTGGTCAACCTAGTGAGCCCCTCGGTCTCTCTGAAAAGAAAAAAAAATTAGGTATCCTGTGGCTACCTCCAAAAACAAACTCCAGAGGAACTGAATTTTCTTTTTTATTTCATGTGTTGGGATAATGGCTTCTTTTGCAGTTACTTACGAAGAATTTAAGGGTCAGTAAAAATATTTTTTCATCCTTAATAACATGAATTCTCTAATTTGTGTGTGATATAATGCTAGATATTGTGCCAAAAGTGTTACATAGACGTAATCCATGCCCATTTTCAAAGATAATACTAATATAGAGAATAAGAATCATTATTATTGTAGTAATTATTATTTTAGTAATAGTAGTAATAATCAAAACAATTACATCAATCACTTATTAAACCCTTATTATGTGATAGGTACTGTGTAAGCAATTTCCACATATTAGCTCCTTAAATGTGATCACTAACCCCATGAGGTAGGTAGCATTATGTCCATTTTATAGATGCAGAAACTGAGCTTTGAAGAGGGAAAGCAACTTGCCCAAGGCCATGCAGGCAGTCATTGATAAGGGTGGGGAGCGAGAAGTTGAAGTCTGAGATGTAAGTTCACAGACACGAGTACACAAACACGTACAAGATACTCGTATGACATGTGGGGTTGCTTGAAATATGTAATTGACTTTCCCCAGCACAAGAAAGTGTTTGGACAGATTTCAAAGGGATCTAACACTTCCTCAGAGGACTGCCCTACGACATTTTTCCGTGTGCTTTTCTGCCTCTTGTCCTATACTTTTGGCATTTCTTCTGCTCTTAGAGGCAATGAGTCAACAGCATATTTTTAGCACCTCCTGTGTGCATAGAAGTGGCCCCTGACTCAATGGGAGTGTATAACTACCATGGGCCAAATCAGTGTGCTTTCCTGTTAGCCAGGGGATTATAGAAGAACACGCTCCCCTGATTCCAACAGAACTTGCTGCCACTCTGATGTCTTCATTGTAAGGCCTCTAAATGAATGTTCAAGAAATTCATGTTAAAGGCACGTGTCATATGTGTAACTTGGAAACATTTGTGTACTTGTCTCTGTGTCCTTACACCTCAGGCTTCAACTCTTGTTTTTACCTTTATCAATGACTACCTGTGTGCTGTGTGGCTTTGGACCAATTGCTCACCCCCTCTAAAGCTCAGTTTCTGCATCTGTAAAATGGATATAATGCCATATATACATAGATATAGATATACATACACCAATATATATACACACATATATATGTGTGTATATACATATATATATAATATACAAACTGAAATATATAGTTATATAAATATTTCAGTTTAAGTTTCAAAAATCACTGGAGGGTATTTTTATAATACCCTTCAGCAATTTTACCTGCTGCCTTTGCACATTCTGGTGAATTTCTAAATGGATGTCTGATAGAGATTAATCTTTTAATGCATCATAAATAAAAAAGAAAATCACAGAATGATGTAGCTGGAGAGGACCTTGGGGATCTAGTGTTTCATGAAAGATTAATGTCCTTGATCTGTTTGTAAGTGTTTTGGAAAAATCTTCCATGGTCAAATAAAACTTGGCAATGTTGGATTAAAGTTAAATAGGTTTCTTTTTTCCTGAAGAACTTCATAGTCTGTAATATGCTAATATGTTTTGTGAATCTACAAGGAATGAAGTGTTTCAATGCTTATTTTACCCATATTCTCATTTTGGGACAGGCTGGTCAAGCTGAGTCAGCTAGTATATTCTCTAGATGGAGATGATGGCTGATGCCTTTTTGAGAGTAAGAGAGTCCCCAGAGGAAGCAAGGGTATACCAGTTGCTCCATTTCATGCCAAGGATCCTCAGTCTTTAGAAGCTCAGAGAAGGCTGAAAGGCTACTCTAGGCTATCAGGGCTACCATTCATTGTGACCCATGCTACAGAGAAGATTTGAGCTCAGTGCAAAGGAGTGACCAGCCCTTGAGAATCAGGAAAATTTATTTATTCCTCACCTAGTCCACTGAGGACATACAAGGAATGGGGCAGGAGAGTGTCACCAGCTATGGTTACAAGCTAGTCTGATTCTCTTTCATTAAGAAAACTGGTCCCTGTGAGTTTAGATTGGGAAGCACCAGGTTAAAAAAAATTTTAGGCCAGGAGTGGTGGCCACTGTACTCCAGCCTGGGTGACAGAGTGAGAATCTGTCTTAAAAAAAAAAAAAAAAAAAGTTAAGTGATGTCTTCTGTTGAGGACCTCTCAGAACTTTTAATATGAAAGTGTGCATTGTGAAGAATGGGAGTAGAGTGTACAGGAGTTTTAAAAGCTACTTGGTCATGAACCTCTTGCTTTGTGCAGGATTCGAGGGGCACTAACATTCTGAGGAAAATATTTTGGGAAACATTGATCTAATCCAAACTTCTCATTTTACCAGCAAACAACTGTGGGGCCCTCTAAGTTTCCTTTCTCCATCATTGTGACAAATTCATTGGAATTAATTCAATTAAACCTGGGGTCAGCTTTGAAGAGATTTATTTAGCAGGTAAATCTGTTTTGTACATTTTGAGGGAGTTCTGAGTTTCCATAGTCAAAAACCACAGATCAATTTAACCAACCTTTATGGAATATCACCTATGGCCCAAAGACCCTTTAGCTACAGTGATGGTCTACAAAAATATAAACTGTAATTCTTGCAATACAGGAGATTAGTAATAATGGTAAATATAATGATGATGACACTATGAATAGCTAACATTTATTGAATGCCTTTCTATTAGTCAGGCACTTTACTAAGTATTTTAATCCTCCCAACAATTTATGAGGTAGGGATTATAATAATTCCCATCTTATAGTGAGGACACTGAGGTTAGGAAATTATCCTAGCCTAAATGTTAAGTGTAAGCATGAATAGAAAGGTGTTATCAGCCTATAAGACATTCCTTTATGAGTGATACAAAGTCCTATATAAATTCAGAGAAAAGAAAAGTGGTTTTAGAAATCCTTGATCAGTGAGTGTGAAGCATGTGGTGGCCCGGTTACTGTTTGGTTGCCCATCTGTCCTCCCTCTGGGGATCAGCACTCCCTTACTTTGGAAGAATTGTTCTCCTTTTCACTGTAAGGTTCTTTCTGGCTATGCGATGGGGCACATTGCCTCAAACTAGCCCTGCTCCAGTCTTTGAGAACCTTGAAATTGGAACCAAGGGAAGAGGATTGCCTCTTGAATGGTAATTCTCTAAAATCTAGTCTGAGGTGCTGGTGCCTAATCCCTGGGTCTGTGGACGGAGCTGGGCTGTGAGAGGGGAGAATGATGTTGATGTCAAGAGAGAGGCAGGTGCTAGGAGCAGAGAGATGGAGGCCTGGAGGGTTTCTGGGCTTCTCTGAGGCTTAGGGTTTAGATCATTGTCTTCATTACTGGAACAAAGGATTTACCATACCTGCTCTTCTGGGAATGAAACTGTCCTGCTTTGCAAAATAAAGTGTCATTAGAAAGAGATCTTAAAAACCCCACACCATAGACAGGTGCACAGATCCGTAGAAGTGTTAAAGTTCTGTGTGTTGGATGCTAAGCCAAGACTCTTAAGTATGTTCTAAAGAGAAACTGGTGTGTGTAGGCTGTGCACTCCCAGGGAGATAAAAAGTTAGGAACTTCATGGGTTGGGCTTGGTGGCTCCCACCTGTAATCCCAGCACTGTGGGAGGCTAAAGTGGGCAGATTGATTGAGCTGAGGAGTTCGAGACCAGCCTAGGCAACATGGTGAAACCCCATGTCTACAAAAACTACAAAAATTAGCTGGGCGTGGTGGCATGTACCTGTAGGCGGGAGGATCGCTTGAGCCCAAGAGGGAGAGGGTGCAGTGAGCTATGATTGTGCCACTGCACTCCACCTGGGTGACAGGAACTTTATGGGGAATGGGATCTTGGAGACTGAGTAGAGACTAGAGGAAAAAAGAAAAAACTACCTCCCCAACTGGCCACACTATTCTTTTAAAAAAATGTTAATTGACAAATTAAAATTGTATGTATTTACGGAGGTATAATGTGATGTTATGATATATGTATACATTGTGGAATAATTAAATCCAGAGAATTAATAGATTCATCACCTCAAAACCTATCTTTTTTGTGGTGAGAACATTTGACATTTATTGTCTTAGCAATTTTGAAATACACAATACTTCATTGTTAACTACAGTCACCATGCTGTGCTGTAGATCTCAACAAAATGTATTCTTCCTGTCTCAACTAAAACATTGTACTCTTTGACAACATTTCCCCATTCCTCTCACCCCCTCCAAAACACCCATTCTTTATGTTGAAGAGAATGGCTAAAAAGTCCCAGCAGGTTTCAACTGACGGCTTCTGTGGTTGTCCCATCACACTTCAATGTTATTAATAGAAAGGAGAGGGGCAATACATAATTCGGACAGACGGAATGTACCATTGTAACCACTTTCCTGACTTCACAGAAAAAGTCCTCTTGTTTTCATCTGTAAAATGGGAACTGCGTGAATACCATTCTTCTTTTCTTCAGCCTCCAAAGAAAAAACAGATGCAAAGCCTTTTATCAATTGCAAAACAGTATACAATGTGTGTTATTACTCACAGTTGTCTTACTGTGACCAAACACTTTATAAGCCTGTGGCAAGTCAGCCTTACTCTCAGGAAGTGGACAATATTTGGGGAAGGAGAAGCAGCAGGATCTTTCAGGACAGTAGCCTTGGTGGGTCCAAAAATTCCTTGAGCGAAATGGGAGACAAAACTTTCTTCCTGCTTTGGGGTTTATCCTGTTAGTCTTTTCTCTCTTCACTCCTATTTTCTATGGAGAATTTCCTGGTTTTGGAGTTTGGGTGTGTTTTATAGAGGAGGCAGAACATCTTTAGCTCCAGCAGAATGAAAGGATACATGCAAAGGAACCTAGCACAGTATGTGGTACCCAGTTCCCCTTTAACTTGGCTTTATTCATTCACTCCTGGTAGGGCATTAATAAGGGATTTAGCCCCCTCCTATTGAAAACGATTAATTCAGGGAAGAGTTCAGGCAGTGTGGACAGATACAGTGTAGGCCAAGCCTGTTTCTAAGGCAGGAGCTGGGTAGGGAGGGTGAGAAGGGCGAGAAGAATAGGGAAATATGTGTCGTCTGTGTTGCTGCTGTTGCAACCACCACAACAAACAAACAAGTGAAAAAAAAAAAAAAAAAAAAAAGAATTGTCCATACCGGAAAGTGTGCTGTTTTGGAGGAGGCTGGGGAAAGTGTGGATGGCTCGAGTGGGTCCTGTTGGATTGAAGTCTGACAGTGGTGATTCCCTTCAACAAATGGTCGGGGTGGGAGGGTACACACACACACACACACACCCCACACGCAGCGCCCAGCCTCCGATTTCAGCGCTGGCAGGAGATAACCATTCTTAGCTCGCCTTTCCAGGGTTATTTTTGGCTGAGGCTGTTCGCTGATGGCAAAAGGTTTCAGCCCCCTCCCAAATCCCTCCCCGTGCTTGTTCTAAAGAGAAACTGTTGCGAGTAGGCAGCACACTCCTAGGGAGACAGGGAGACGGGCCTGGCGCCGGAGAGGAACCCGGACTCTGCCCAAAGTCTCGCCACCCGCCGGCTGTTTTCTGGCGGAGGGTGTGCCCCGGAGGGCGGCGATCGCGCGTGAAGGCTGGGGCCAGGCGCGGGTGCAGGCGTCACCGGGGTCGGGCTAGCAGGCCCTGGAATCAGGCTTTTGGGACACCCCGAAAGTGAGTCCAACTTGGGGAGAAACTGAGGGCACCTCGGGCGGTCTGGCAGCAGAGAAGGTGGGAGGGAGAAAACTTTACAGGAAGGCAGAAGCAATCTCCGCCGAGGGAGTCAGCGAGTGGCCGCGCGGAGAGGAGGGGCGGGCGGTCCCCAGGCGTGCGGGCGCAGGGCGCCGACCAGCCGGAGAGGGGGCCCGGGCGTGAGGCGGAGTCCTGGCGTGCGGCCAGGCTGGCGGAGGCCCCTGGCAGCCTGCAGATTCCCTCCGGCCCTGGGAGCCTCAGCAGGACCGGCCAGGAGGCGCCACGGAGGGGGGCCCCATCCCGGTGCTGACAGTGCCCACCGCGCCCTACGAGGACCGGCGGCCGGCCGGCGGCGGGGGTCTGTGGCGACCTACCGGCTTCTTCGAGGGCCAGTGCAACTACCTGCCCAAATTCATCCAGAGCGTGCTGTCGTCCATCGACCTGCGCGACCGTCGGTGCTGCACCACGGTGATGGGCAGCGACGGCAGGTACTTTAGCAGGACGGCCATCGAGATCGTGGTGCAGATGGCCGCGGCCAATGGGGTGAGTGTCCGGATGCCCCTCGCTTCCCACCATGCCACCGCCATGCCCTCTCCTAGCCCTTGTCCCCATGCTGCCTCCGGGCCCAGCTGGGAGGCCCCTGCCCCGGCTTTGCTTCCTCACTCCCACGTCCTCACCCTCCAGCGCCCCACTCCCGCCGTGCTCGCAGCCTCCCCGGCGCACCCCGGACACTGGGTTCTATTAGTACCCACCACCCCCAAAAGTCTTGAGTGGTGTCCGTCGTTCCTGGAGCCACTCCGGGCGCCCTGGACTCCTCTCCGACTCTGCACACATCCCGCACCTGCTCATATTTCTTTCGGACATTCTCTTACCCGGCCCTGTAGATTCCAAGGCAGCTCCCAGTTTTCCATATTGTTCCCAACGCGTTCACTGCCCACAGTCCCCACACAAACTTCTTTCTCAGGCTCACAACATAGTCCCTCTGTCCCGTGCCCTTTTTGCAATAATCTGCCAGTCCCCTAAGTCTTAGCTCTGCCTATTTAACAGTAGTGGTGTCTCAGAACACACACACACACACACACACAAACACACACACACACACACACGATCCCTGACATATATGGCAAGAGTAGGCCCTGAAGGTTTTTAATATTTTGGTTCTTTAACCCAGTGGAATTACTGAATGATTTATTTAATTAGGGTAGGGATGGAGTGGATCCATTTGTTTAATGCTAAACAGCCTGAGCTCGCAGTTCCCAGGGGGCATATCTCTAAATGGTCTGAAACGAGGTTTGCAGTGGTTTTCTTAATGCAATTCCCAACTTCTCTCCAAATGCCTTTTGACATTTGACAACATTTCATGCCTCTTCCCCTTTCGCTTTTCATCCTTGTTTTCTCTCCCTTCTCCCATGACCTCGGTAGTCTTCTGCAATCCAGATTCTCAGACTTCGGGTTTTTCTCCCTCTGCCCCTTTCCTCTCTGTCCTATAACTAGAAGCACCTTTTGGCATAGACCCGTATCCCAGTTTCCTCTTTCCCAGGTCCAGCAGCATCTCAAGGACATCTACAAGAGGGATACCTAACTTCAGGGGTATCTGAATGATATGTGGGAAACATCGTCTAAAAAAGTAATTTTATCCTTATTCATGCAACCAGACCCACACTCATAGAACTTTTCTTTAAGGGGAGTGTCTTGCAGATGTATAAATGAGTGTTAACATCTTTAAAGGCGAAACTGAACAATTCCCTGGCATTTGAATTCCCTCCTTCCTTCCCAACCCTCTCCTTTTCATTTTCTCATTTATTATTAAAAACATTTTTAAAGGATCTCCATGCTTCATATTTATCTACTATAATTCCTCCTTCTCGGTGTTGCAGGGATGGGAAAAGAGGATTTTTTAAAAAACACAATAAAAAGCAATTGGGAGAAACAGGGCCAGTGGTGTTGGGGTGGGTAGTGGAATTGTGATTTTTGACTCCCTTAGACAATGATGCTGGATATATGGGGTTTGATTTCTCTCTGGCTCCTCACTTGAGATTGATGAAGTTTGGCTAGAATCAGGGAGTTGAAGAGAGGTTGACAAATGGTCTTTCACTCTTCTCTGACAGGCTGTTCCTGTGGAGTGATGGAGAATAATGAGCCTTGGGAGAGCTATGGGAGCTCTCACACTCCTTCCCCAGCCAATTTTTTAGGGAGTGAGAGAAACATGGCCTGTCCAATACTTGTTGTGGGTCAGGATATTTTTGAAGCTACGGTTGTTGATTTGCATGGGAAAATTATTAT
This sequence comes from Pan troglodytes, assembly GCF_028858775.2. Taxonomy (NCBI): domain Eukaryota; kingdom Metazoa; phylum Chordata; class Mammalia; order Primates; family Hominidae; genus Pan; species Pan troglodytes. The sequence continues at coordinate 7,644,181 of NC_072410.2, read as the reverse complement.
GTCTTATTATTTCTTGTCCCACTTTACCATAAGGGCTCCTCAGCTTCTTACTTCAATGGGTCTTCCATGACAAACACACTTTATTAACTCTAAGAGTGGAATTTATTTTAACAGATAATTAGCATAGGTCTATATATGCTTAAAATAGAGTCAAATTAAACCTACTAGCTGTTATAAAGGACAGATGACAAAATCCACATAGAAGCATCGACTCTTAAATAATCTGAAAGTACTACTTCTAAGAGGGGCGGGCATGGGTGAAGGGAATGGTGGACATGTTTCAGAATTTCAAACGCCAACTTTAACCAATCATTTCCTCATTTTGTTCACCTTCTTGGGGGCTTATGCTAAAGTGAAGTGAATAGCCATAAGGCTGGCTTCAGGAGAAAGGTGGTCTAAAAGAACTGGATAATTATAAGCAAAATTGGTCTCGAATGATTGAAAATTGATGAGAATGTGCTTGTCTCCTGATTTGGCATCCTGAGTTAGACTCAGGAATACTGAACATGGATCCCAAAGGCTTTGGTATTTTTTGATATCCTATTGGATATTCATAAGCAGGCTAGAAAAATAGGAAACTAGAATTTATTCTCTTTGAACTGACAAATCTGACCAGTGGGCTGCATTCTCTATATCTGAAAAATCTTGGTTTTGATTGAAAAAGTTAATTTTACAAAGCAATTTTCTTTTTTTAAATTAAATTTCATTTTTTTGAGACAGGGTCTCACTTTGTTGCCCAGGCTGGAGTGCAATGGTACAGTCTTGGCTCACTGTAGCCTTGACCTCCCCAGATTCAGGTGATCTTCCCACCTCAGCCTCCTGAGTAGCTGGGGCTATAGGTGCACAACACTACGCACAGCTGATTTTTGTGTTTTTACTACTCATAGGGTTTCTCTGTGTTGCCCAGTCTAGTCTCAAACTCCTGATCTCAAGAGATCTGCCTGCCTTGGCCTCCTAAAGTGTCATGAACCACCATGCCCAGCCTACAAAGCAATGTTCTAGGAAAAACTACAGTTACTCTTTGATTATGTAATTGCTGGAGAAGAAAAGCATGGCATTTCTAAAATGATGAACTATATTACTTATATTTTAATATCTCATAAAGTTTGAAATAGACATTTCAAAAATAAACATGTGTAAAAATTTTTATAAATTAAAATATATAATCAAAAACATTTTACAATTATTTTATTATAAAATTATTATAGAATCAAAAACATTATAAATTTAAACAACTTTTTTAAAATTTTATTTTGGGATTTACCATGGAGTGATGGAGAATAATGAGCCTTGGGAGAGCTATGGCAGCTCTCATACTCCTTCCTGGGCCAACTTTTTAGGAAATGGGAGAAATATACCCTGTTCAATGTTTATTGTGGGTCAGTATATTTTTGAAGCTATAGTTGTTGATTTGCTTCAAACTTTAAAAAAATTATTATAAAATTATGGGATGTAAAAAATTTATTATAAAACTTTGAAATGTTCAAACTTTCAGAAAAGCAGAGAGATGAGATTAATGACACTCACAGGCAAGCATAGAACATAGATTGTAAACATTTTGCTATATTTGTGTCATGACTATTTTTTGCTTGTGTTTGAAAGTATATTAAAGAAAATGATATTTTACCCCTAAATTCTTTAGTACAGATTTCTAAAAAAATAAGAACATTTTCCTGTATAGTTACAAAATCATCTTTTCAAACAAAATAAAAAATGGCTTTTTTATATCATTTATTACCCAGTCCACATTCAGATTTCCTCAATTATTATGAAATGTCCTTTTATTTTTTGAGACAAAGTCTTGCTCTTTCACACAGCCTGAAGTGCAGTGAAACAATCATAGCTCATTGCAGCCTCAAACTCCTGGGCTCAAGTGATCTTCCTGCCTCAGCTTCCTGAGTAGCTAGGACTAGAGGTGCACACCACCATGCCCAGCTAATTTATTGTTTTTGTAGAGATGTAGGTCTTACTACGTTGCCCAGGCTGGTCTCAAACTCCTGGCCTCAAGTGATCCTTCCAGCTTGGTCTCCCTGAAATATCTTTTGTGGCTGGTTTGTTCAAATTAGTTTCTTCTAATCAAGGGACACACATTGCATTTGATTATTTAGCTCAAGACTGTTTTAACCTGGAAAATACCCATACTCTTTGTTTATGTATTTATTTAGTGAAATTGACTTGTTGAAAAACTAGTCAGTTGTCCTGTAGAATATTTCCCCTTCTGGAATTTTCTGGTTGCTTTTTATGGTGTCATTTAACTTTTCACTCTGTTTTTTCCTGGTTAACTGGAAGTTAGTTCTAAAGGCTTTTAGGCCTGCTATAACAAAATACCAAAAACTGGATGACTTATAAAGAACAGAAATTTATTTCTCACAGTTCTAGAGGCTAGCAAGTTTAAGATCAAGGAGCATGTGGTTTTGATATCTGGTTAGGACCAACTTTCTGGTTCATAGATTGGCCTTCTTGCTGGGCCCTCACATAGTGGGAGAGACTAGCTAGCTCTCTGGGGCCTCTTTTATAAGGGCACTAATTCCAATCATGAAGCCTCTGTCCTTATGATCTAATGACCCCCTAAAGGCCCCACCTTTTAATACCAGCACCTTTGGGGTTAGGATGTCAACATATTAATTTGGGGAAGACATACACGTTCAGCCCATTGCAAGGTTTAGTTAGATTCAGGTTCAACTTCTTTTTTTAAAGACTATTTCATAGGCAATAATGTGTATTCACATCCCATCATTAGTGATGGTGAGATGATCGCAAGGTTAGGGTGATCACTGCCTATCTCCTCTGCTATATTCCCCCTTGGGTCAAGCCAGTAGTCTGTGACGTGAACTTTGTACCATGTGTATATTCAGTTATATTCTGTATCAATAGTTACTTGATTGTTTTAGCATTTATTAATGATCCTTGCTTGAGTTGATTATTTCATTAGGGGTTTCAAAATGGTGAATTTCTAATTCTCTAATTCTGTCTACATGCTTTAGCTGGCATTTTTCTATAAGCAGACCATTTTCTTCACAACTGGGTTATTTGGCTACCCTGAAACATAGTTCCTTCCGGGAAGGCAGAACATATGTTTATTTCTGTCTTTTAAAAATTACTGGTGTTTGGAGTGAAGATTAGGTGAGCTAACTACCTCCACAGGTGACAAATGAATTTTGTTTTGTCTCACTTTTGCTTTTTTGAATATCACTGTGGCTGCTTGGATTTTTATATTTAATTTGAATGGATTAGGGAATAAATGAGAAGATAGGTTTTATCTGTTTCTGTAATTTTTATGTGGCTGTGTGAACTTACTTTTAAAAATTCCCAGAAATATTTTAATTCCCCTTTAAAGATATAAACTATGTCATACTATAAAGCAAAAGAAAAACCAATCATGTGAAGAGTAAATAGTATCGTTTAAACGAATTGTGGTTAAGCTTAGTTTGTAACTAATTCGTTTTTTATTTTCTTTCTACTTTTATCTGCTTCAGAGCCTCTTCAGTGGTTTAGATCTTCTATGTGTCAAATTATTCTAATCTCTTAAAAAGTTTAAGAGCTAAAATACAACACAATGACTACAAGAATGCCTTTGTCCTTTTCTGGGTAGGTACACCTAAGGCAACTTCTTTTTCTCTTCTTTGTTCTCTTCTTCTTTCTTATTCTTAAATCATCTTCAATATTGGACAGATGACAGCACTATGCCTGCCTCAAGATGTTTCTGACTTTCTCTTTTTCTTTTTCTTTTTTTTTTTTTTTGAGATGGAGTCTTGCTCTGTCACCCAGGCTAGAGTGCAGTGGCACAATCTTGGCTCACTACAACTTCTGCCTCCTGGGTTCCAGTGATTCTCCCAACTCAGCCTCCTGAGTAGCTGGGGTTACAGGCATGCACCACCACGCCTTGCTAATTTTTTGTATATTTACTAGAGATGGGGTTTCACCATGTCGGCCAGGCTGGTCTTGAACTCCTGACCTCAAGGGATCTGCCTGCCTTGGCCTCCCAAAGTGCTGGGATTACACGTGTGAGCCACTGCACCCGGCCGTTTCTGACTTTTTCTAAAGTCTTCTTTCTCTGGAGATGACATTATATAATAGCACTGTTCAATAGAAGTTTCTTTGATGATGGAACTGTTCTATAATCTGCATTGTCCCAGCCACTAGCCATATGTGACTACTGTAACACTTGCAATGTGGCTAGAGCAACTGAAGAACTGAATTTTGCATTTTACTGAATTTTAATTAATTAAAATAGAAATGCAAATAACCATAAGTGGTTAGTAGCTACCATACTGGACAGCAAAGATCTATAATTCAGCATTTAAAATCGATTTTGTTTTGTTTTCAAAAATGGAGTCAGACTGTTACAACCCAAAAGAACTGTAGGTTAAATTAAGGTAAATCACCAAATACTACATACACATTTGGGAAATCCAAACCCGATTTTTTCATGTGATAACCACACCCTCTTTTGACTTTAGCCTTGGAGGTAATGGAGTATGGCAGGAAAAACCCTGTATCAGCAGCTGGAAGACTCACCTTCTTTTCCTAGCTCTGCCATATATTGACCTAAAGAGTCAAAGTCCATTCAGATTGTTGAGGGGCCTTGCAATTTTGTTTTTGGTTTTCACATACAAGTTGGAGGGCAGATGCGTTAGCCTCTTGAAATACCCTGAAACGACTTGTTTTCTCATCTAAAAATCAGGTATGACAGGATCATTTAATTATCCTGGAAATCAGATGAAGCACTGCATATGGAAGCACTTTGTAACATCGATAGCACTGGGAAATGTAAAGACCTTTTACTGAAATATAAAGGTGTATGGTCAACTGAATATATCTCAGATAGTTATGATTTGACTGTATATATTGAATATAACCTGTAGTGGGCCCCTTGGTAAACAGCTTACAGTTTTGTTGCAAGTTTTAGCCAAGAGAAAATTTATTTGTTGACTAGTCATGCCCTTTATTGGCCACATGATGAGCAGCCAAGATATTAACACACAGTGCACCTTGCAGAATTCAAGAATGTCTCAGTGTCTTGTGAACTAGGAAGCTGAAATGCAGTGGTATGCAGAAGGCTGGCTCAGTAGGAGCCTTGGGAGTGTCCTCCAGATAGATGTTTGTGCAGGTTGTATTTGATTCCAGTTGGCCATGAAAAGCTGGTTGCTCTAAAGAATGAGAATATACTTGGTTTTGCATTTACTAGAACTATCTGGGGAGCAAATCTTGGGGTGGAAGAAAGAAGGGAGGGAGGGAAAGCTGTGCTTCAATACCTAGGGCTTCTTTCCTGGAATGGACCTGAGAATCTGGGTTTGGGTGGCTAATAGCTCATCTCTAGAAGGGAGAAAGAACTGGGTGGTGATGGCTTTGTATTTTCTATTGGAGTCCACTACAGAATAGGTGAATGGAATGGGCTGCTATGATCCAGACATTAGGGAGGACAGGTTTGTGATACATTAGAAAACTTGAATGAGCCCTTCTATGATTCTCTCTTCCCTCTTTCTGCTTCCCGTTCTTAATCACCATCCGCAGGTTGTGGAATTAGCAAATCTATTATGTGAGCAATAGCAAACTTACAGGAGCCCTTGGCTCCATCTATCTCCCTGTTTGTGTCAGTTCCTTCTGGATGCTTTTAGTCTGTGTTCTTCATTCACTCTTTTACTGGGGAAGTAAAAGGAGTGGGACAGATCATGAGAACAGCTGGGTCCTCCCAGTTGCTGGGGTGGTTATTTTAAGCTTTGTTTAATGTGTCCAGAGACCCAGATGGCATTTTTAACTAAGCTGCTTTATTAAATCTTGTGATAAAGCATAGTGATGTTTATTGAAAAGGCAGACACGCATCAGCAACATTATGCGTGAAACTTGCTCTAAGAATTTTCTATAAAACATCTGTTCTCTTTGAGCCTTTTGTGAACTCTGGAAGTTTGCTAGTTTCTATACAGACTTGAGGACAAGAAGTTGGAACCCACTTTTGGAGATGTCCAAGCATAGGTATTGGAATCATTAATCCTAACCCTCTCAGTTTTAAGGCTCCGGATACCCTTCTGTTAGACAACAGTAACATGAGCAAGCACTGTAATAACCTTTAAACAAGATTATTTGGAAATAATGGACAAGAAAAATTAGTATACATTGTTTGGGGATTTTAAAATTAAAGATAAAAAGCTAGGGCTTCAATGACCTGTGCCAGCCTATAGCCTTAAGAGTCAATTTGCAAACACTCAAGATTTGGCCAATATGCCTCTACTACTTCTACTTAACACAGTCAAAGGGAAATTTTTAGATTCTTTCATCTGATTTGACTCTCTTAGTTACGAATAAGAGGATATCTAGAATATATATGTGAATTGTTAAAATGAAAATCCACCTTCTCTGAGTCTTCAAATATCTTTCATATCTTACATTTTTTAGTCACATCAACTTTTGAAGTCATGTCCGTAGTTGTATGAAAAGAAAAATTTCACGAACATTCAACCTCAAAAGTTCTTTTTCTTAGTCTGAAGTCGTAGAAGCATTTGACTTTTACTTTCTCTTTTTAAGTTTGTACTAGTAGGTATTTTGTATAAATATAATATTTAATTATTGCCTTTGCATTCTTTTTCTCTAGTAACATCCTGGTTTTTAGCTATCCATATGTAGTTTTACATTTAGGGATTTCTAATGGAAAGAGAAAGGAATCTGAAATCAGAGGACGAGAGTTTATTCTACTTGACCAAACACATACACAATACTGGAAGGAGAGTTTTACAACAAATATTTAATATCTATGACATGTAAACCGTTTTTTGAAATCAAGAAAATTCAAACATTTCAATACAAATATCATCAATAATAACACATGAACAGGTGGCCAACCTTATTAATAACCAGAGAAATATAAATTAAAACAATCCATCAACTTGTAAAAAAGATGAAATTACCCAGAGTTGGTGTAGGTGATGGAAAATTGTCATGTTTGTATACTGTTCATAGAAGTTAAATTGACATAACTTTTTGGTCAGGCAATTTGGAAGTATCTATCTAAATTAATAGAGTAGTTTTCTAATAACCTGGGAATCTCTTAATCTAAGAATCTTTACTGTAGATTTTTCTAGAACAAATGTACAAACATCTGTGTACAAGGGTACTCACTGCAGCATTTTGCTAAGGAAAAACTCAGAAAAAATCTATATGTTCAACAGAGAACAGGTACATAATTTATGACACAACTGCACAATATACACCACTAAAATAAAGGATATAAATTTATATGTAGTATGAAAAAGATGTGAATGATAGCTTGTTGGTGAAAAACAGCAATGACTGGAATATTGTGTGTAACGTAATCCTGCTTTTCTGTGTATAATGTAGGCATAGAAAATAGGATTGAAAGGACATACTCTAGTCAACAGTGTATATAGCTTGGGTGGAGGGGGTGTATAATGGGGAAGGAGAGTCCCTTTTCCTATCTATTCCATATACATCTCTGGATTTAAAAGATCATACATGCATATGCATTACCTTCAAAATTAAAATGATAAAGACAAAAGGAGAAGCTTTGGATTTGAATCATGATACTACTGTTTGCAAATTCTATGACCGTGGGGAAGTCGCCTAGCCTCCTGGGGTTTATTTCCTCATTTATAAAAATAGGGAAAGTAATAATACTTGTCTACATATCTTCTAGGGTTGTTGGGAGGATTGAATGTGATAATGGGTTACAGCATTATGAATTATTTATTCATAGAACACAATTATTATAAAAATAGTTTGCTCTGATTAAAATAAAAGAAGGACGAGATCGTGTGTGTTTTTCAGTCCCAGTAGCTTTACTAACCAGAAAGCGCCTGCTGATGTGGTGATCACAGTTGCTTTGGTGCAGCTTCCTCTTGACTTTTGGCATTTCTCCATGCTGCTAGCTAACGCTGAGGTGGCGACTGTGGAAGGTGTGATCTCCTCCCCCTCCCAGCACACATTTGTGTGCATACTCACACTCAGGCACACACAAACACACACATGCACACTCTATCACAGTACATGAGGTGGCAGCAGCTGCTCCGGCATAGACTTTCACACAACATAAAGGGCTTTTTTGATGTGGTCTGTGCATTATTTCCTGTTAAGCATGAGCTGAGTCAGTGCCATGCTTTTCCATCTGAAACCTTTCTGAGGCTCAGGCTGTGTTAAGAGCAAACCGTCTCCCCTCCATGCCCACCCCATGGCTCTCTACTGAAGCCAGATCATAATCTGCTCATTTCATGAGGATTTTCAAACCGAATGGACTGGGCCATGTGAGAGATCACTGAAAGGAACAGACCAAGCAGAGGCTAAGAGACTCCACGCTAATCTGCTGAGTCATCTGAAAATGCACAGCTGTGGGAGCTCACGGTGCTTTAAAGTACTTTGGCAGGATGTTTGTTCAGGGGGCCTGTTCCTGCAGCCCTGCTGAATGTTTGGTTAGGAGGCATAATCATTTTTTGGACAGGATCTCCCAAATATAAAGTGATAGATGCTAATGTGGAATATGATACAGAAGATCCAGCTTGGATGTCATAAATAACAATAAATTGTTTAATCTTGCTGAGTTGTAAATCTATGATTGCCAGAGGTCTTTAGTTCACTGGAACATAGTATAGGGGCAGGGGCACTTAGCAAATAGGCAGTTATTATTTTCCAACCAGACAGAAACTGGTCTGATGGAATTTATCTAAAAAGGCATACACATGTATTTTAATTAATTGTGACAATTACTCAGAGAAAACACATGGCCCTAAAGAGGCTGAGGGGTTTTTTTGTTCTACCTATAAATGTATATGTATATTCACCTATATTCTACCTATGTATAAGTAAGAGAATGAGTTTTTGTTTTGGGGATATATATTTATACGTATCTACACAGATAGATATACACATACTTAATTTCTGTCTACCTATTAAGGTGCAGTGCCAGATGGAAAGTATTTTTAAACATTTAGATAGCTTATTCTATAGGATATGTGTGCATATAGCCCCCCCATAAAGCTTTGTCTCTTTTCTGGATATATTTAACAAGAGGCTAGAACAGAGTCCAAAATGTCAGAAATGTTTGAACATTCCATAGAAATGAAGGAGGTGTTTCCAAATGACCTATGTTTCTATGGCAATAAATAGAACTTGTGCTGCGTTGGATGGGTCAGGAGTAAGGAACATAAACAGTGTAAGTATGACTATTCCAGGCAGAAATCTACCATGTAAGAACAGCTTTGTGCAGTGAGCTCAACAACATTGATCAGTTAGCAGTCCGGTTCAGTACAACATTGATCAGGTAGCAAGCCGGTTCGGCAGTGCCAGTCGGAGACACAGATGGTGACAATCAAAGAAGATGCAGTTCAGGACAAGGATGCAGACATGTACCTGTCACTACCATGGACTTCAGCAGCTTCTTAGTGAGCAGGTTTATGATCAAAGAAGAAAGACATCGTTGATATGTAAGCATGTTACAATTAATTTGCTGTTTAGTTATTAGCAAACTACATCCAGTTTTTAGATTTTAGGTTTTTATTCTTTTTTCTTTTTTGAAACAGGTTCTTGTTCTGACATCCAGGATGGAGTGCAGATGTTATCCAAGCTCACTGCAGCCTTAAACTCCTGGGCTCCGTGGATCCAACCACCTCAGCCTCCCAGGTGCACGCCACCATGCCCAGCTAATTTTTCTAATTTTTTTGTAGAGATGAGGTCTTGCTGTATTGCCCAGGCTGCTCTTGAGCTCCTGGCAGTGTAGATATTTCCATGTTTATACAGATGGTGGTGTAGATATTTCCATGATTATACAGATGAGTATGTACATATTTCCATGTTTTTAAAGATGGCGGTGTAGATATTTCCATGTTTATAGAGATAGCGGTGTAGATATTTGCATGTTTATAGAGATAGCGGTGTAGATATTTCCATGTTTATAGAGATAGCGGTGTAGATATTTCCATGTTTATACAGATCGCGGTGCAGCTATTTCCATCTTTCTACAGATGGCGGTAAAGATATTTCCATGTTTACAGAGATAGCGGTTGATATATTTCCATGTTTATACATATATCGGTGTAGATATTTCCATGTTTATACAGATAGCGGTGTAGATATTTCCATGTTTATTCGGATAGCGGTGTAGATATTTCCATGTTTATAGAGATAGCGGTGCAGATATTTCCATGTTTATACAGATCACGGTGTAGTTATTTCCGTGTTCATATGGATAGCGGTGGAGATATTTCCAGGTTTATATTGATAGCGGTGTAGATATTTCCATGTTTATACAGATCACGCTGTAGATATTTCCATCTTTCTGCAGATGGCAGTGTAGATATTTCCATGTTCATACAGATGGCGGTGTAGATATTTCCATATTTACATAGATGGCGGTGTAGATATTTCCTTGTTTATGTAGATGTCGGTGTAGATATATCCATGTTTATAGAGATGGCAGTGTATATATTTCCATGTTTATAGAGATAGCGGTGTAGATTTTTCCATGTTTATACAGATAGCGGTGTAGATATTTCCATGTTTATACAGATAGCACTGTTGGTATTTCCATGTTTATACTGATAGCGGTGTAGATATTTCCATGTTTATACAGCGGGCAGTGTAGATATTTACATCTTAATATAGATGGTAGCTTAGATATTTCCATGTTTATACAGATGGCGGTGTAGATATTTCCATGTTTATAGAGATGGCAGAGTAGATAGTTCCATGTTTAAGGAGATGGCAGTGTAGATGTTTTCATGTTTATACAGATGGCGGTGTAGATAATTCCATGTTTATAGAGATGGCGGTGTAGATATTTCCACGTTTATAGAGATAGCGGTGTAGTTATTTCCCTGTTTATAGAGCCAGCGGTGTAGTTGTTTCCATGTTTATACAAATGGCTGTGTAGATATTTCCATGTTTGTACAGATAGTGGTGTAGATATATCCAAGTTTATAGAGGTAGAGGTGTAGATATTTCCATGTTTGTACAGATAGCGGTATAGATATTTCCGTCTTTAGAGAAGGAGCGGTGTAGATACTTCAATCTTTACAGAGATGGCGGTGTAGATATTTCCATGTTTATAGAGATGGCGGTGTAGTTATTTCCATGTTTAGAGAGACGGCGGCGTAGATATTTCCATGTTTGTAGGGATGACTGTGTAGATATTTCCATGGTTGTAGAGTAGCGATGTAGAGATTTCAATGTTTATACAGATGGTGGAGTAGATATTTCCATGTTTATATAGATGGCGGTGTAGATATTTCCATGTTTATAAAGATGGCGGTGTAGATATTTCCTGTTTATGTAGATCGTGGTGCAGATATTTCCATGTTTAAAGAGGTGGCGGTGTATATAATTCCATGTTTATACAGATAGAAGTGCAGATATTTCCATGTTTATAGAGGTAGCGGTGTAGACATTTCCATGTTTATACAGATGGCGGGGTAGATATTTCCATGTTTATAGAGATGGCGGTGTAAATATTTCCGTGTTTATAGACATAGCGGTGTAGATATTTCCATGTTTATACAGATAGCGGTGCAGATATTTCCATGTTTGTACAGGTTGCGGTGTTGATATTTCCATCTACACAGATGACAGTGTAGATATTTCCAAGTTTATACAGATAGCGGCACAGATATTTCTATGGCTATGTAGATGGCTGTGTAGATATTTCCATGATTATACAGATAGCGGTGTAGTTATTTCCATGTTTATATAGATAGCGGTGTAGATATTTCCACGTTTATACAGATAGCGATGTAGGTATTTCCATGTTTATACAGATCACGGTGTAGATATTTCCATGTTTATACAGATAACTTTGTAAGTATTTCCACGTTTATACAGATGGCGGTGTAGATATTTCGATGTTTATGGAGATAGCAGTGGAGATATTTCCATGTTTATACAGATAGCGGTGTAGTTATTTCCATGTTTATATACATAGCGGTGCAGATATTTCCATGTATATACACATGGCTGTGTAGATATTTCCATGTTTACACAGATGGCGGTGTAGATATTTCCATGTTTATACCGATAACTTTGTAAGTATTTCCAAGTTTATACAAATGGCGGTGTAGATATTTCGATGTTTATAGAGATAGCAGTGGAGATATTTCCATGTTTATACAGATAGCTGTGTAGATATTTCCATGTTTATACTGATCGTGGTGAAGATATTTCCATGTTTATAGAGATGGCGGTGTAGACATTTCCATGTTCATAGAGATATCGGTGTTGGTTTTTCCATGTTTATAGAGATAACTGTGTGGATATCTCCATGTTTATACAGATAGGGGTGTAGATATTGCCATGTTTACAGAGATGGCGGTGTAGATATTTCCAAGTTTATATAGATCACGGTGTAGATATTTCCATGTTTATACAGATCGCGGTGTAGATATTTCCATGTTTATACACATCATGGTGTAGATATTTCCATGTTTATACAGATCGCGGTGTTGGTATTACCATGTTTATAGGGATAGCGGTGCAAATATTTCCACATTTATACAGATAGCGATGTAGTTATTAGCATGTTTATACAGATAGCGGTGTAGATATTTCCATGTATAAACAGATGTCTGTGTATATATTTCCATGTTTAAACAGATGGCGGTGTGGATATTTCCTTGTTTATACAAATCGCGGTGTAGTTATTTCCATGTTTATGCAGATAGCGGTTTAGATATTTCCATGTATATACAGATGGCTGTGTAGATATTTCCATGTTTATACAGATGACTTTGTAGGTATTTCCATGTTTATACAGATGGCAGTGTAGGTATTTCCATGTTTATAGAGATAGATGTGTAGATATTTCCATGTTTATACAGATAGCGGTGTAGATATTTCCATGTTTATACAGATCGTGGTGTAGATATTTCCATGTTTATACAGATACCGGTGTCGATATTTCCATGTTTATACAGATCACTGTGTAGATATTCCCATGTTTATACAGATGACTGTGTATGTATTTCCATGTATATACAGAAGGCAGTGTAGATATTTGCAAGTTCATACAGATATCCATGTAGATATTTCCATGTTTATACAGATAGCCGTGTAGACATTTCCATGTTTATAGAGATAGCAGTGTGGATATTTCCATATTTATTCAGATAGCGGTGTAGATATCTCCATGTTCATACAGGAAGAGGTGTAGATATCTCCATGTTTATACAGATCAAGGTGTAGATATTTCCATCTTTCTACAGATGGCAGTGTGGATATTTCTACGTTTATACAGATGGTGGTGTAGATATTTCCATTTTTACACAGATCGCGGTGTAGATATTTCCAAGTTTATGCAGATGGCGGTGTAGATATTTCCATGATTACTGAGATTGCCTTGTAGATATTTATATGTTTATAGAGATAGTGGTGTAGATAATTCCATGTTTATAGAGATGGCGGTTTAGGTATTTCCATGTTTACAGAGATAGTGGGGTAGATATTTCCATCTTTACAGTCAGCGCTGAAGATATTTCCAGGTTTATACAGATAGTGGTGTTGGTATATCCATGTTTATACACATAGCTGTGTAGATATTTCCATGTTTCTAAAGATGGCGGTTTAGATATTTCCTTGTTTATACAGATAGCCGTGTAGATATTTCCATGTTTATACAGGTAGCGGTGTAGAAATTCCCATGTATATACAGATCGCTTTGTAGATATTTCCATCTTTCTATAGCTGTCAGTGTAGATATTTCCAAGTTTATACAGATGTCTGTGAATATATTTCCATGTTTATGCAGATGGCGGTGTAGATATTTCCATGTTTATAGAGATGGCGGTGTAGACATTTCCATGTTTATAGAGATAGCGGTGTAGATATATCCATGTTCATAGAGATAGCAGTGAGGATATTTCCATGTTTATAGAGATAACAGTATAGATATTTCCACTTTTATAGAGATAGCGGTTTAGATATTTCATATTTATACAGATAGCGGTGTAGATATTTCCATGTTTATACAGATGGCGGTGTAGATACATCCATGTTTCTGAAGATGGCGGTGTAGATATTTTCATGTTTATAGAGATGGCGGTGTAGATATTTCCATGTTTATACAGCTTGCAGTGTAGATATTTCCAACTTTCTATAGATGGGAGTGGAGATATTTCCATGTTTATACAGATAGAGTTGTAGATATTTCCATGTCTATAGAGATAGCGGTGTAGGTATTTCCATATTTATGCAGATTGCGGTGTAGATATTTCCATCTTTATACAGATGGCGGTGTAGATATTTCCATGTTAATACAGATAGAATTGAAGAAATTTCCGTGTTTATACAGATAGTGGTGTAGATATTTCCAAGTTTATACAGATGGCGGTGTAGATACATCCATGTTTCTGAAGATGGCGGTGTAGTTATTTTCATGTTTGTAGAGATGGCGGTGTAGATATTTCCATGTATATAGAGATTGCCGTGTAGATATTTCCATGTTTATAGAGAAAGTGGTGTAGGTATATCCATGTTTATAGAGATAGAGGTGTAGACATTTCCATATTTATACAGATAGCGGTGTAGGTATTTCCATGTTTATAAAGATGGCTGTTTAGATATTTCCATGTGTGTACAGATGGCGGTGTAGATATTTCCATGTTTATACAGATGGTCCTGTAGATATTTCCATGTTTATACAGATGGCAGTGTTGATATTTCCATGTTTATACAGATATCGGTGTAGATATTTCCATGTTTACAGAGATAGCGGTGTCGGTATTTCCATCTTTGCACAGATTGCGGTGTTGGTATTGCCAAATTTACACAGATAGCAGTGTAGATATTTCCAAGTTTACACAGATAGCTGTGTAGATATTTCCATGTTTACAGAGATAGCATTTTAGATATTTCCGTGTTTATACAGATTGCGGTGTTGTTATTTCCATGTTAATACAGATAGCGGTGTAGATATTTCCATGTTTATACAGGTAGCGGTGTAGAAATTCCAATGTTTATACAGATCGCTTTGTAGACATTTCCATTTTTCTACAGATGTCAGTGTAGATATTTCCAAGTTTACACGGATGGCAGTGTAGATATTTCCATGTTTATACAGATGTCTGTGTAGATATTTCCATGTTTATTCAGATGGCGGTGTAGATATTTCCATGTTTATAGAGATGGTGGTGTAGTTATTTGTATGTTTATAGACATAGCGGTGTAAATATCTCCATGTTTATAGAGATGGTGTTGTAACTATTTTCATGTTTATATACATAGCAGTGTAGATATTTCCATATTTCTACACATGACTGTGTAGATATTTCCATGTTTGTACAGATGGCAGTGCAGATATTTCCATGTTTACAGAGATAGCGGCATAGATATTTTCATGTTTATACAGATTGCGGTGGAGATATGTCCATGTTTATACAGATAGCAATGGAGATATTTCCACGTTAATACACATAGCGGTGTAGATATTTCCATGTTTATACAGATAGCGGTGTAGATATTTCCATGTTTATACAGATGGCTGTGTCGATATTTCCATGTTTATACAGAGTTCTCTGTAGATATTTCCATGTTTATATAGATGACAGTGTAGATATTTCCAGGTTTATACAGATGACTGTGTAGATACTTCTATGTTAATACAGATGGCGGTGTAGATGTTTCCATGTTTATACAGATGGCGGAGTAGTTAGTTCCATGTTTATGGAGATGGCAGTGTAGATATTTTCATGTGTATAGAGATGGCGGTGTAGTTATTTCCATGTTTATAGAGATAGCAGTGTGTATATTTTCATGTTTATACAGATGGCTGTGTAGATATTTCCATGTGTATACAGACGGCATTGTAGATATTTCCATGTTTATACAGATGACTGTATAGGTATTTCCATGTTTTTACAGATGGCAGTGCAGATATTTCCATGTTTATAGAGATAGCGGTGTACATAGTTCCATGTTTCTACAGATGGCGGTGTTGATATTTCCATCTATACACAGATGGCCGTGTAGATATTTCCATCTTTATACAGATGGCGGCCTAGATATTTCCATGGACATGCAGATGGCGGTGTAGATATTTCCATGTTTATACAGACAGCGGTGTAGTTATTTCCATGTTTACACAGATGGTGGTGTAGATATTTCCGTGTTTATACACATGGCGGTGTAGATACTTCCATCTTTATGGAGATGGCAGTGTAGATGTTTTCATGTTTATAGAGATGGCGGTGTAGATATTTCCATATTTATAGAGATAGCGGTGTAGATATTTCCATCTTTCTACAGATGGCAGTGTAGATATTTCCATGTTTATACAGATGGCGGTGAAGATATTTCCATATTTATACAGATTTCTGTGTAGATATTTCCATGTGTATACAGATGATATTGTAGGTATTTCCATGTTTATACAGATGGTGGTGTAGATATTTCCATGTTTATTCAGATGACTGTGTAGATATTTCCATGTTTTTACAGATGGCAGTGTAGATATTTCAATGTTTATAGAGATGGCGCTGTAGATATTTCCATGTTTATACAGATCGCGGTGTAGATATTTCCATGTTTATACAGATAGCGGTGTAGATATTTCCATGTTTTTACAGATATCGGTGTAGATATTTCCATGTTTACACAGATTGCGGTGTAGATATTTCCATCTTTCTACAGATGGCATTGTAGATATTTCCATGTTTTTACAGATGGCATTGTAGATATTTCAATGTTTATAGAGATGGCGCTGTAGATAATTCCATGTTTATACAGATCGCGGTGTAGATATTTCCATGTTTATACAGATAGCTGTGAAGATATTTCCGTGTTTATAGAGATAGCGGTGTAGGTATTTCCATGTTTATAGACATAGCGGTGTAGATATTTCCATGTTTATATAGATGGCATTGTAGATATTTCCATGTTTATACCGATAGCGGTGTTGGTATTTCCACGTTTATACATATAGCGATGTAGATATTTCCATGTTTATACAGCTCGCAGTGCAGATATTTATATCTTTAAACAGATGGAATTGTAGATATTTCCTTATTCACACAGATGGCGGTGTAGATGTTTCCATGTTTATACAGATGGCGGAGTAGTTAGTTCCATGTTTATGGAGATGGCAGTGTAGATATTTTCATGTGTATAGAGATGGCGGTGTAGATATTTCCATGTTTATAGAGATAGCAGTGTAGATATTTACATGTTTTTACAGATGGCTGTGTAGATATTTCCATGTGTATACAGACGGCATTGCAGATATTTCCATGTTTATACAGATGACTGTATAGGTATTTCCATGTTTTTACAGATGGCAGTGCAGATATTTCCATGTTTATAGAGATAGCAGTGTAGATATTTCCATGTTTGAACAGATGGCGGTGTTGATATTTCCATCTATACAAACATGGCCGTGTAGATATTTCCATGTTTATACAGATGGCGGAATAGATATTTCCATTGACATGCAGAAGGCCGTGTAGATATTTCCATGTTTATACAGACAGCGGTGTAGATATTTCCATGTTTACACAGATGGTGGTGTAGATATTTCCGTGTTTATACACATGGCGGAGTAGATACTTCCATTTTTAAGGAGATGGCAGTGTAGATATTTTCATGTTTATAGAGATGGCGGTGTAGATATTTCCATATTTATAGAGATACCGGTGTAGATATTTCCATCTTTCTACAGATGGCAGTGTAGATATTTCCATGTTTATACAGCTGGCGGTGTAGATATTTCCATATTTATACAGATGTCTGTGTAGATATTTCCATGTGTATACAGATGGTATTAAAGGTATTTCCATGTTTATACAGATGGTGGTGTAGATATTTCCATGTTTATTCAGATGACTGTGTAGATATTTCCATGTTTTTACAGATGGAATTGTAGATATTTCAATGTTTATAGAGATGGCGCTGTAGATATTTCCATGTTTATACAGATCGCGGTGTAGATATTTCCATGTTTATACAGATAGCGGTGTAGATATTTCCATGTTTTTACAGATATCGGTGCAGATATTTCCATGTTTACACAGATTGCGGTGTGTATAATTCCATCTTTCTACAGATGTCATTGTAGATATTTCCATGTTTATACAGATGGCGGTGTGGATATTTCCATGTTTATATAGATGGTTGTGTAGATATTACCATGTTTATACAGATAGCGGTATAGATATTTCCATGTTTATACAGATCGCGGTGTAGATATTTCCATGTTTATACAGATAGCGGTGTAGATATTTCCATGTTTACACAGATTGCGGTGTAGATATTTCCATCTTTCTACAGATGGCATTGTAGATATTTCCTTGTTTTTACAGATGGCGGTGTAGATATTTCCATGTTTATATAGATGGTGGTGTAGATATTACCATGTTTATACCGATAGCGGTGTAGATATTTCCATGTTTACACAGATCGTGGTGAAGACATTTCCATGTTTATACAGATCGCGGTGTAGATATTTCCCTGTTTATACAGATCGCGGTGTAGGTATTTCTATGTTTATACAGATAGCGGTGTAGATATTTCCATGTTTATACAGATAGCGGTGTAGATATTTCCATGTTTATAGAGATAGCGGTGTAGGTGTTTCCATGTTTATAGACATAGCGGTGTAGATATTTCCATGATTATATAGATGGCGTTGTAGATATTTCCATGTTTATACCGATAGCGGTGTTGGTATTTCCACGTTTATACAGATAGCGATGTAGATATTTCCATGTTTATACAGCTCGCGGTGCAGATATTTATATCTTTATACAGATGGCATTGTATATATTTCCTTATTTACACAGATGGCGGTGTAGATGTTTCCATGTTTATACAGATGGCGGAGTAGTTAGATCCATGTTTACGGAGATGGCAGTGTAGATATTTTCATGTGTATAGAGATGGCGGTGAAGATATTTCCATGTTTATAGAGATAGCAGTGTATATATTTACATGTTTATACAGATGGCTGTGTAGATATTTCCATGTGTATACAGATGGCATTGTAGATATTTCCATGTTTATACAGATGACTGTATAGGTATTTCCATGTTTTTATAGATGGCAGTGCAGATATTTCCATGTTTATAGAGATAGCGGTGTAGATAGTTCCATGTTTGTACAGATGGCGGTGTTGACATTTCCATCTATACACAGATGGCCGTGTAGATATTTCCATGTTTATACAGATGGCGGCCTAGATATTTCCATGGACATGCAGATGGCGGTGTAGATATTTCCATGTTTATACAGACAGCGGTGTAGATATTTCCATGTTTACACAGATGTTGGTGTAGATATTTCCGTGTTTATACACATGGCGGAGTAGATACTTCCATCTTTATGGAGATGGCAGTGTAGATATTTTCATGTTCATAGAGATGGCGGTGTAGATATTTCCATATTTATAGAGATAGCGGTGTAGATATTTCCATCTTTCTACAGATGGCAGTGTAGATATTTCCATGTTTATACAGATGGCGGTGTAGATATTTCCATATTTATACAGATGTCTGTGTAGATATTTCCATGTGTATACAGATGGTATCGAAGTTATTTCCATGTTTATACAGATGGTGGTGTAGATATTTCCATGTTTCTTCAGATGACTGTGTAGATATTTCCATGTTTTTACAGATGGCAATGTAGATATTTCCTTGTTTATACAGCTGGCGGTGTAGATATTTCCATGTTTATATAGATGGTGGTGTAGATATTACCATGTTTATACCGATAGCGGTGTAGATATTTCCATGTTTACACAGATCGTGGTGAAGACATTTCCATGTTTATACAGATCGCGGTGTAGATATTTCCCTGTTTATACAGATCGCGGTGTAGGTATTTCCATGTTTATACAGATAGCGGTGTAGATATTTCCATGTTTATACAGATAGCGGTGTAGATATTTCCATGTTTATAGAGATAGCGGTGAATATATTTCCATGTTTATAGAGATAGCGGTGTAGGTATTTCCATGTTTATAGACATAGCGGTGTAGATATTTCCATGTTTATATAGATGGCGTTGTAGATATTTCCATGTTTATACCGATAGCGGTGTTGCTATTTCCACGTTCATACATATAGCGATGTAGATATTTCCATGTTTATACAGCTCGCAGTGCAGATATTTATATCTTTAAACAGATGGAATTGTAGATATTTCCTTATTCACACAGATGGCGGTGTAGATGTTTCCATGTTTATACAGATGGCGGAGTAGTTAGTTCCATGTTTATGGAGATGGCAGTGTAGATATTTTCATGTGTATAGAGATGGCGGTGTAGATATTTCCATGTTTATAGAGATAGCAGTGTAGATATTTACATGTTTTTACAGATGGCTGTGTAGATATTTCCATGTGTATACAGATGGCATTGTAGATATTTCCATGTTTATACAGATGACTGTATAGGTATTTCCATGTTTTTACAGATGGCAGTGCAGATATTTCCATGTTTATAGAGATAGCAGTGTAGATATTTCCATGTTTGTACAGATGGCGGTGTTGATATTTCCATCTATACAGAGATGGCCGTGTAGATATTTCCATGTTTATACAGATGGCGGAATAGATATTTCCATTGACATGCAGAAGGCCGTGTAGATATTTCCATGTTTATAGAGACAGCGGTGTAGATATTTCCATGTTTACACAGATGGTGGTGTAGATATTTCCGTGTTTATACACATGGCGGAGTAGATACTTCCATCTTTAAGGAGATGGCAGTGTAGATATTTTCATGTTTATAGAGATGGCGGTGTAGATATTTCCATATTTATAGAGATACCGGTGTAGATATTTCCATCTTTCTACAGATGGCAGTGTAGATATTTCCATGTTTATACAGATGGCGGTGTAGATATTTCCATATTTATACAGATGTCTGTGTAGATATTTCCATGTGTATACAGATGGTATTAGAGGTATTTCCATGTTTATACAGATGGTGGTGTAGATATTTCCATGTTTATTCAGATGACTGTGTAGATATTTCCATGTTTTTACAGATGGAAGTGTAGATATTTCAATGTTTATAGAGATGGCGCTGTAGATATTTCCATGTTTATACAGATCGCGGTGTATATATTTCCATGTTTATACCGATAGCGGTGTAGATATTTCCATGTTTTTGCAGATATCGGTGTAGATATTTCCATGTTTACACAGATTGCGGTGTGTATAATTCCATCTTTCTACAGATGTCATTGTAGATATTTCCATGTTTATACAGATGGCGGTGTGGATATTTCCATGTTTATATTGATGGTTGTGTAGATATTACCATGTTTATACAGATAGCGGTGTAGATATTTCCATGTTTATACAGATCGCGGTGTAGATATTTCCATGTTTATACAGATAGCGGTGTAGATATTTCCATGTTTTTACAGATATCGGTGTAGATATTTCCATGTTTACACAGATTGCGGTGTAGATATTTCCATCTTTCTACAGATGGCATTGTAGATATTTCCTTGTTTTTACAGATGGCGGTGTAGATATTTCCATGTTTATATAGATGGTGGTGTAGATATTACCATGTTTATACCGATAGCGGTGTAGATATTTCCATGTTTACACAGATCGTGGTGAAGACATTTCCATGTTTATACAGATCGCGGTGTAGATATTTCCCTGTTTATACAGATCGCGGTGTAGGTAATTCTATGTTTATACAGATAGCGGTGTAGATATTTCCATGTTTATACAGATAGCGGTGTAGATATTTCCATGTTTATAGAGATAGCGGTGTAGGTGTTTCCATGTTTATAGACATAGCGGTGTAGATATTTCCATGTTTATATAGATGGCGTTGTAGATATTTCCATGTTTATAACAATAGCGGTGTTGGTATTTCCACGTTTATACAGATAGCGATGTAGATATTTCCATGTTTATACAGCTCGCGGTGCAGATATTTATATCTTTATACAGATGGCATTTTAGATATTTCCTTATTTACACAGATGGCGGTGTAGATGTTTCCATGTTTATACAGATGGCGGAGTAGTTAGATCCATGTTTACGGAGATGGCAGTGTAGATATTTTCATGTGTATAGAGAAGGCGGTGAAGATATTTCCATGTTTATAGAGATAGCAGTGTATATATTTACATGTTTATACAGATGGCTGTGTAGATATTTCCATGTGTATACAGATGGCATTGTAGATATTTCCATGTTTATACAGATGACTGTATAGGTATTTCCATGTTTTTACAGATGGCAGTGCAGATATTTCCATGTTTATAGAGATAGCGGTGTAGATATTTCCATGTTTATACAGATGGCGGCCTAGATATTTCCATGGACATGCAGATGGCGGTGTAGATATTTCCATGTTTATACAGACAGCGGTGTAGATATTTCCATGTTTACACAGATGGTGGTGTAGATATTTCCGTGTTTATACACATGGCGGAGTAGATACTTCCATCTTTATGGAGATGGCAGTGTAGATATTTTCATGTTCATAGAGATGGCGGTGTAGATATTTCCATATTTATAGAGATAGCGGTGTAGATATTTCCATCTTTCTACAGATGGCAGTGTAGATATTTCCATGTTTATACAGATGGCGGTGTAGATATTTCCATATTTATACAGATGTCTGTGTAGATATTTCCATGTGTATACAGATGGTATCGAAGTTATTTCCATGTTTATACAGATGGTGGTGTAGATATTTCCATGTTTATTCAGATGACTGTGTAGATATTTCCATGTTTTTACAGATGGCAGTGTAGATATTTCAATGTTTATAGAGATGGCGCTGTAGATATTTCAATGTTTATACAGATTGCGGTGTAGATATTTCCATGTTTATACACATAGCGGTGTAGATATTTCCATGTTTTTACAGATATCGCTGTAGATATTTCCATGTTTACACAGATTGCGGCGTATATATTTCCATCTTTCTACAGATGGCATTGTAGATATTTCCATGTTTATACAGATGGCGGTGTGGATATTTCCATGTTTATATAGATGGTTTTGTAGATATTACCATCTTTATACAGATAGCGGTGTAGATACTTCCATGTTTATACAGATCGCGGTGTAGATATTTCCATGTTTACACAGATAGCGGTGTAGATATTTCCATGTTTTTACAGATATCGGTGTAGATATTTCCATGTTTACACAGATTGCGGTGTAGATATTTCCATCTTTCCACAGATGGCATTGTAGATATTTCCTTGTTTATACAGCTGGCGGTGTAGATATTTCCATGTTTATATAGATGGTGGTGTAGATATTACCATGTTTATACCGATAGCGGTGTAGATATTTCCATGTTTACACAGATCGTGGTGAAGACATTTCCATGTTTATACAGATCGCGGTGTAGATATTTCCCTGTTTATACAGATCGCGGTGTAGGTATTTCCATGTTTATACAGATAGCGGTGTAGATATTTCCATGTTTATACAGATAGCGGTGTAGATATTTCCATGTTTATAGAGATAGCGGTGAATATATTTCCATGTTTATAGAGATGGCGGTGTAGGTATTTCCATGTTTATAGACATAGCGGTGTAGATATTTCCATGTTTATATAGATGGCATTGTAGATATTTCCATGTTTATACCGATAGCGGTGTTGCTATTTCCACGTTTATACATATAGCGATGTAGATATTTCCATGTTTATACAGCTCGCAGTGCAGATATTTATATCTTTAAACAGATGGAATTGTAGATATTTCCTTATTCACACAGATGGCGGTGTAAATGTTTCCATGTTTATACAGATGGCGGAGTAGTTAGTTCCATGTTTATGGAGATGGCAGTGTAGATATTTTCATGTTTATAGATATGGCGGTGTAGATATTTCCATGTTTATAGAGATAGCAGTGAAGATATTTACATGTTTTTACAGATGGCTGTGTAGATATTTCCATGTGTATACAGATGGCATTGTAGATATTTCCATGTTTATACAGATGACTGTATAGGTATTTCCATGTTTTTACAGATGGCAGTGCAGATATTTCCATGTTTATAGAGATAGCAGTGTAGATATTTCCATGTTTGTACAGATGGCGGTGTTGATATTTCCATCTATACACAGATGGCCGTGTAGATATTTCCATGTTTATACAGAGGGCGGCGTAGATATTCCCATGGACATGCAGAAGGCCGTGTAGATATTTCCATGTTTATACAGACAGCGGTGTAGATATTTCCATGTTTACACAGATGGTGGTGTAGATATTTCCGTGTTTATTCACATGGCGGAGTAGATACTTCCATCTTTATGGAGATGGCAGTGTAGATATTTTCATGTTTATAGAGATGGCGGTGTAGATATTTCCATATTTATAGAGATACCGGTGTAGATATTTCCATCTTTCTACAGATGGCAGTGTAGATATTTCCATGTTTATACAGATGGCGGTGTAGATATTTCCATATTTATACAGATGTCTGTGTAGATATTTCCATGTGTATACAGATGGTATTGAAGGTATTTCCATGTTTATACAGATGGTGGTGTAGATATTTCCATGTTTATTCAGATGACTGTGTAGATATTTCCATGTTTTTACAGATGGCAGTGTAGATATTTCAATGTTTATAGAGATGGCGCTGTAGATATTTCCATGTTTATACAGATCGCGGTGTAGATATTTCCATGTTTATACAGATAGCGGTGTAGATATTTCCATGTTTTTACAGATATCGGTGTAGATATTTCCATGTTTACACAGATTGCGGCGTGTATAATTCCATCTTTCTACAGATGTCATTGTAGATATTTCCATGTTTATACAGATGGCGGTGTGGATATTTCCATGTTTATATAGATGGTTGTGTAGATATTACCATGTTTATACAGATAGCGGTGTAGATATTTCCATGTTTATACAGATGGCGGTGTAGATATTTCCATATTTATACAGATGTCTGTGTAGATATTTCCATGTGTATAAAGATGGTATTGTAGGTATTTCCATGTTTATACAGATGGTGGTGTAGATATTTCCATGTTTATTCAGATGACTGTGTAGATATTTCCATGTTTTTACAGATGGCAGTGTAGATATTTCAATGTTTATAGAGATGGCGCTGTAGATATTTCCATGTTTATACAGATCGCGGTGTAGATATTTCCATGTTTATACAGATAGCAGTGTAGATATTTCCATGTTTTTACAGATATCGGTGTAGATATTTCCATGTTTACACAGATTGCGGTGTAGATATTTCCATCTTTCTACAGATGGCATTGTAGATATTTCCATGTTTTTACAGATGGCATTGTAGATATTTCAATGTTTATAGAGATGGCGCTGTAGATATTTCCGTGTTTATACAGATCGCGGTGTAGATATTTCCATGTTTATACAGATAGCGGTGAAGATATTTCCATGTTTATAGAGATAGCGGTGTAGGTATTTCCATGTTTACAGACATAGCGGTGTAGGTATTTCCATGTTTATATAGATGGCGTTGTGGATATTTCCATGTTTATACCGATAGCGGTGTTGATATTTCTACGTTTATACATATAGCGATGTAGATATTTCCATGTTTATACAGCTCGCAGTGCAGATATTTATATCTTTAAACAGATGGAATTGTAGATATTTCCTTATTCACACAGATGGCGGTGTAGACGTTTCCATGTTTATACAGATGGCGGAGTAGTTTGTTCCATGTTTATGGAGATGGCAGTGTAGATATTTTCATGTTTATAGAGATGGCGGTGTAGATATTTCCATGTTTATAGAGATAGCAGTGTAGATATTTACATGTTTTTACAGATGGCTGTGTAGATATTTCCATGTGTATACAGATGGCATTGTAGATATTTCCCTGTTTATACAGATGACTGTATAGGTATTTCCATGTTTTTATAGATGGCAGTTCAGATATTTCCATGTTTATAGAGATAGCAGTGTAGATATTTCCATGTTTGTACAGATGGCGGTGTTGATATTTCCATCTATACACAGATGGCCGTGTAGATATTTCCATGTTTATACAGATGGCGGCGTAGATATTTCCATGGGCATGCAGAAGGCCGTGTAGATATTTCCATGTTTATACAGACAGCGGTGTAGATATTTCCATGTTTACACAGATGGTGGTGTAGATATTTCCGTGTTTATACACATGGCGGAGTAGATACTTCCATCTTTATGGAGATGGCAGTGTAGATATTTTCATGTTTATAGAGATGGCGGTGTAGATATTTCCATATTTATAGAGATGCCGGTGTTGATATTTCCATCTTTCTACAGATGGCAGTGTAGATATTTCCATGTTTATACAGATGGCGGTGTAGATATTTCCATATTTATACAGATGTCTGTGTAGATATTTCCATGTGTATACAGATGGTATTGAAGGTATTTCCATGTTTATACAGATGGTGGTGTAGATATTTCCATGTTTATTCAGATGACTGTGTAGATATTTCCATGTTTTTACAGATGGCAGTGTGGATATTACAATGTTTATAGAGATGGCGCTGTAGATATTTCCATGTTTATACAGATCGCGGTGTAGATATTTCCATGTTTTTACAGATAGCGGTGTAGATATTTCCATGTTTTTACAGATATCGGTGTAGATATTTCCATGTTTACACAGATTGCGGTGTGTATAATTCCATCTTTCTACAGATGTCATTGTAGATATTTCCAAGTTTATACAGATGGCGGTGTGGATATTTCCATGTTTATATAGATGGTTGTGTAGATATTACCATGTTTATACAGATAGCGGTGTAGATATTTCCATGTTTATACAGATCGCGGTGTAGATATTTCCATGTTTATACAGATACCAGTGTAGATATTTCCATGTTTTTACAGATATCGGTGTAGATATTTCCATGTTTACACAGATTGCGGTGTAGATATTTCCATCTTTCTACAGATGGCATTGTAGATATTTCCTTGTTTTTACAGATGGCGGTGTAGATATTTCCATGTTTATATAGATGGTGGTGTAGATATTACCATGTTTATACCGATAGCGGTGTAGATATTTCCATGTTTACACAGATCGTGGTGAAGACATTTCCATGTTTACACAGATCGCGGTGTAGATATTTCATTGTTTATACAGATCGCGGTGTAGGTATTTCCATGTTTATACAGATAGCGGTGTAGATATTTCCATGTTTATACAGATAGCGGTGTAGATATTTCCATGTTTATAGAGATAGCGGTGTAGGTGTTTCCATGTTTATAGACATAGCGGTGTAGATATTTCCATGTTTATATAGATGGCGTTGTAGATATTTCCATATTTATACCGATAGCGGTGTTGGTATTTCCACGTTTATACAGATAGCGATTTAGATATTTCCATGTTTATACAGCTCGCGGTGCAGTTTTTTATATCTTTATACAGATGGCATTGTAGATATTTCCTTATTTACACAGATGGCGGTGTAGATGTTTCCATGTTTATACAGATGGCGGAGTAGTTAGATCCATGTTTATGGAGATGGCAGTGTAGATATTTTCATGTGTATAGAGATGGCGGTGTTGATATTTCCATGTTTATAGAGATAGCAGTGTATATATTTACATGTTTATACAGATGGCTGTGCAGATATTTCCATGTGTATACAGATGGCATTGTAGATATTTCCATGTTTACTCAGATGACTGTGTAGATATTTCCATGTTTTTACAGATGGCAGTGTAGATATTTCAATGTTTATAGAGATGGCGCTGTAGATATTTCCAGGTTTATAGAGATCGCGGTGTAGATATTTCCATGTTTATACAGATAGCGGTGTATATATTTCCATGTTTTTACAGATATCGGTGTAGATATTTCCATGTTTACACAGATTGCAGCGTATATATTTCCATCTTTCTACAGATGGCATTGTAGATATTTCCATGTTTATACAGATGGCGGTGTGGATATTTCCATGTTTATATAGATGGTTGTGTAGATATTACCATGTTTATACAGATAGCGGTGTAGATATTTCCATGTTTATACAGATCGCGGTGTAGATATTTCCATGTTTATACAGATAGCGGTGTTCATATTTCCATGTTTTTACAGATATCGGTGTAGATATTTCCATGTTTACACAGATTGTGGTGTAGATATTTCCAACTTTCCACAGATGGCATTGTAGATATTTCCTTGTTTATACAGATGGCGGTGTAGATATTTCCATGTTTATATAGATGGTGGTGTAGATATCACCATGTTTATACCGATAGCGGTGTAGATATTTCCATGTTTACACAGATCGTGGTGAAGACATTTCCATGTTTATACAGATCGCAGTGTAGATATTTCCCTGTTTATGCAGTTCGCGGTGTAGGTATTTCCATGTTTATACAGATAGTGGTGTAGATATTTCCATGTTTATACAGATAGCGGTGTAGATATTTCCATGTTTATAGAGATAGCGGTGTAGGTGTTTCCATGTTTATAGACATAGCGGTGCAGATATTTCCATGTCTATATAGATGGCGTTGTAGATATTTCCATGTTTATACCGATAGCGGTGTTGGTATTTCCAAGTTTATACAGATAGCGATGTAGATATTTCCATGTTTATACAGCTCGCGGTGCAGATATTTATATCTTTATACAGATGGCATTGTAGATATTTCCTTATTCACACAGATGGCGATGTAGATGATTCCATGTTTATACAGATGGCGGAGTAGTTAGTTCCATGTTTATGGAGATGGCAGTGTAGATATTTTCATATTTATAGCGATGGCGGTGTAGATATTTCCATGTTTATAGAGATAGCATTGTAGATATTTACATGTTTATACAGATGGCTGTGTAGATATTTCCATGTGTATACAGATGGCATTGTAGATATTTCCATGTTTATACAGATGACTGTATAGGTATTTCCTTGTTTTTACAGATGGCAGTGCATCTATTTGCAGGTTTATAGAGATGGCGGTGTAGGTATTTCCATGTTTGTACAGATGGCGGTGTTGATATTTCCATCTATACACAGATGGCCGTGTAGATATTTCCATGTTTGTACAGATGGGGGCGTAGATATTTCCATGGACATGCAGATGGCGGTGTAGATATTTCCATGTTTATACAGACAGCGGTGTAGATATTTCCATGTTTACACAGATGGTGGTGGAGATATTTCCGTGTTTATACACATGGCGGAGTAGATACTTCCATCTTTATGGGGATGGCATTGTAGATATTTTCATGTTTATAGAGATGGCGGTGTAGATATTTCCATATTTATAGAGATAGCGGTGTAGATATTTCCATCTTTCTGCAGATGGCAGTGTAGATATTTCCATGTTTATACAGATGGCGGTGTGAATATTTCCATATTTATACAGATCGCGGTGTAGGTATTTCCATGTTTATACAGATAGCGGTGCAGATATTTCCATGCTTACACAGATTGCGGTGTAGATATTTCCATCTTTCTACAGATGGCATTGTAGATATTTCCATGTTTATACAGATGGCGCTGTAGTTATTTCCATGTTTATATAGATGGTGGTGTAGATATTACCATGTTTATACAGATAGCGGTGTAGATATTTCCATCTTTATACAGATCGTGGTGAAGACATTTCCATGTTTATACAGATCACGGTGTAGATATTTCCCTGTTTATACAGATCGCAGTATAGATATTTCCATGTTTATACAGATAGCGGTGTAGATATTTCCATGTTTATACAGATAGAGGTGTAGATATTTCCATGTTTATAGAGATAGCGGTGTAGGTATTTCCATGTTTATAGACATAGCGGTGTAGATATTTCCATGTTTATATAGATGGCGTTGTAGATATTTCCATGTTTATACCGATAGCGGTGTTGATATTTCCACGTTTATACAGATAGCGATGTAGATATTTCCATGTTTATACAGCTCGCGGTGCAGATATTTATATCTTTATACAGATGGCACTGTAGATATTTCCTTATTCACACAGATGGCGGTGTAGATGTTTCCATGTTTATACAGATGGCGGAGTAGTTAGTTCCATGTTTATGGAGATGGCAGTGTAGACATTTTCATGTGTATAGAGATGGCGGTGTAGATATTTCCATGTTTATAGAGATAGCAGCGTATATATTTACATGTTTATACAGATGGCTGTGTAGATATTTCCATGTGTATACAGATTGCATTGTAGATATTTCCATGTTTATACAGATGACTGTATAGGTATTTCCATGTTTTTACAGATGGCAGTGCAGATATTATCATGTATATAGAGATAGCGGTGTAGATATTTCCATGTTTGTACAGACGGCGGTGTTGATATTTCCATCTATACACAGATGGCCGTGTAGATATTTCCATGTTTATACAGATGGCGGCCTAGATATTTCCATGGACATGCAGACGGCGTTGTAGATATTTCCATGTTTATACAGACAGCGGTGTTGTTATTTCCATGTTTACACAGATGGTGGTGTAGATATTTCCGTGTTTATACACATGGCGGAGTAGATACTTCCATCTTTATGGAGATGGCAGTGTAGATATTTTCATGTTTATAGAGATGGCGGTGTAGATATTTCCATATTTATAGAGATAGCGGTGTAGATATTTCCATCTTTCTACAGATGGCAGTGTAGATATTTCCATGTTTATACAGATGGCGGTGTAGATATTTCCATATTTATACAGATGTCTGTGTAGATATTTCCATGTGTATACAGATGGTATTGTAGGTATTTCCATGTTTATACAGATGGTGGTGTAGATATTTCCATGATTATTCAGATGACTGTGTAGATATTTCCGTGTTTTTACAGATGGCAGTGTAGATATTTCAATGTTTATAGAGATGGCGCTGTAGATATTTCCATGTTTATACAGATCGCGGTGTAGATATTTCCATGTTTGTACAGATAGCGCTGTAGATATTTCCATGTTTTTACAGATATCGGTGTACGTATTTCCATGTTTACACAGATTGCGGTGTAGATATTTCCATCTTTCTACAGATGGCATTGTAGATATTTCCATGTTTATACAGATGGCGGTGTAGATATTACCATGTGTATACAGATGGTATTGTAGGTATTTCCATGTTTATACAGATGGTGGTGTAGATATTTCCATGTTTATTCAGATGACTGTGTAGATATTTCCATGTTTTTACAGATGGCAGTGTAGATATTTCAGTGTTTATAGATATGGCGCTGTAGATATTTCCATGTTTATACAGATGGCGGTGTAGATATTTCCATGTTTATACAGATAGCGGTGTAGATATTTCCATGTTTTTACAGATATCGGTGTAGATATTTCCCTGTTTACACAGATTGCGGTGTAGATATTTCCATCTTTCTACAGATGGCGTTGTAGATATTTCCATGTTTATACGGATGGCGGTGTAGATATTTCCATGTTTATATAGATGGTGGTGTAGATATTACCATGTTTATACAGATAGCGGTGTAGATATTTCCATGTTTATACAGATCGTGGTGAAGACATTTCCATGTTTATACAGATCACGGTGTAGTAATTTCCCTGTTTATACAGATCGCGGTGTAGATATTTCCATGTTTATACAGATAGCGGTGTTGTTATTTCCACGTTTATACAGATAGCGATGTAGATATTTCCATGTTTATACCGATAGCGGTGTTGGTATTTCCACGTTTATACAGATAGCGATGTAGATATTTCCATGTTTATACAGCTCGCGATGCAGATATTTATATCTTTATACAGATGGCATTGTAGATATTTCCTTATTCACACAGATGGCGGTGTAGATGTTTCCATGTTTATACTGATGGCGGAGTAGTTAGTTCCATGTTTATGGAAATGGCAGTGTAGATATTTTCATGTGTATAGAGATGGCGGTGTAGATATTTCCATGTTTATAGAGATAGCAGTGTATATATTTACATGTTTATACAGATGGCTGTGTAGATATTTCCATGTGTATACAGACGGCATTGTAGATATTTCCATGTTTATACAGATGACTGTATAGGTATTTCCATGTTTTTACAGATGGCAGTGCAGATATTGCCATGTTTATAGAGATAGCGGTGTAGATAGTTCCATGTTTCTGCAGATGGCGGTGTTGATATTTCCATCTATACACAGATGGCCGTGTAGATATTTCCATGTTTTTACAGATGGCGGCCTAGATATTTCCATGGACATGCAGATGGCGGTGTAGATATTTCCATGTTCATACAGACAGCGGTGTAGTTATTTCCATGTTTACACAGATGGTGGTGTAGATATTTCCGTGTTTATACACATGGCGGTGTAGATATTTCCATCTTCATGGAGATGGCAGTGTAGATATTTTCATGTTTATAGAGATGGCGGTGTAGATATTTCCATATTTGTAGAGATAGCGGTGTAGATATTTCCATCTTTCTACTGATGGCAGTGTAGATATTTCCATGTTTATACAGATGGTGGTGTAGATATTTCCATATTTATACAGATGTCTGTGTAGATATTTCCATGTGTATACAGATGGTATTGTAGGTATTTCCATGTTTATACAGATGGTGGTGTAGATATTTCCATGTTTATTCAGATGACTGTGTAGATATTTCCATGTTTTTACAGATGGCAGTGTAGATATTTCAATGTTTATAGAGATGGCGCTGTAGATATTTCCAAGTTTATACAGATCGCGGTGTAGATATTTCCATGTTTATACAGATAGCGGTGTAGATATTTCCATGTTTTTACAGATATCGGTGTAGATATTTCCATGTTTACACAGTTTGCGGTGTAGATATTTCCATCTTTCTACAGATGGCATTGTAGATATTTCCATGTTTATACAGATGGCGGTGTAGATATTTCCATGTTTATATAGATGGTGGTGTAGATATTACCATGTTTATACAGATAGCGGTGTAGATATTTCCATGTTTATACAGGTCGAGGTGAATACATTTCCATGTTTATACAGATCGCGGTGTAGATATTTCCCTGTTTATACAGATCGCGGTGTAGATATTTCCATGTTTATACAGATAGCGGTGTAGATATTTCCATGTTTATACAGATAGCGGTGTAGATATTTCCATGTTTATACAGATAGCGGTGTAGGTATTTCCATGTTTATAGACATAGCGGTGTAGATATTTCCATGTTTATATAGATGGCGTTGTAGATATTTCCATGTTTATACCGATAGCGGTGTTGGTATTTCCACGTTTATACAGATAGCGATGTAGATATTTCCATGTTTATACAGCTCGCGGTGCAGATATTTATATCTTTATACAGATGGCATTGTAGATATTTCCTTACTCACACAGATGGCGGTGTAGATGTTTCCATGTTTATACAGGTGGCGGAGTAGTTAGTTCCATGTTTATGGAGATGGCAGTGTAGATATTTTCATGTGTATAGAGATGGCGGTGTAGATATTTCCATGTTTATAGAGATAGCAGTGTATATATTTACATGTTTATACAGATGGCTGTGTAGATATTTCCATGTGTATACAGATGGCATTGTAGATATTTCCATGTTTATACAGATGACTGTATAGGTATTTCCATGTTTTTACAGATGGCAGTGCAGATATTTCCATGTTTATAGAGATAGCGGTGTAGATAGTTCCATGTTTGTACAGATGGCGGTGTTGATATTTCCATCTATACACAGATGGCCGTGTAGATATTTCCATGTTTATACAGATGGCGGCTTAGATATTTCCATGGACATGCAGATGGCGGTGTAGATATTTCCATGTTTATACAGACAGCGGTGTAGATATTTCCAAGTTTACACTGATGTTGGTGTAGATATTTCCGTGTTTATACACATGGCGGAGTAGAAACTTCCATCTTTATGGAGATGGCAGTGTAGATATTTTCATGTTTATAGAGATGGCGGTGTAGTTATTTCCATATTTATAGAGATAGCGGTGTAGATATTTCCATCTTTCTACAGATGGCAGTGTAGATATTTCCATATTTATAGAGATAGCGGTGTAGATATTTCCATATTTATACAGATGTCTGTGTAGATATTTCCATGTGTATACAGATGGTATTGTAGGTATTTCCATGTTTATACAGATGGTGGTGTAGATATTTCCATGTTTATTCAGATGCCTGTGTAGATATTTCCATGTTTTTACAGATGGCAGTGTAGATATTTCAATGTTTATAGAGATGGCGCTGTAGATATTTCCATGTTTATACAGATCGCGGTGTAGATATTTCCATGTTTATACAGATAACGGTGTAGATATTTCCATATTTTTACAGATATCGGTGTAGATATTTCCATGTTTACACAGATTGCGGTGTAGATATTTCCATCTTTCTACAGATGGCATTGTAGATATTTCCATGTTTATACAGATAGCGGTGTAGATATTTCCATGTTTATAGAGATAGCGGTGTAGGTATTTCCATGTTTATAGACATAGCGGTGTAGATATTTCCATCTTTCTACAGATGGCGGTGTAGATATTTCCATGTTTATACAGATGGCGGTGTAGATATTTCCATATTTATACAGATGTCTGTGTAGATATTTCCATGTGTATACAGATGGTATTAAAGGTATTTCCATGTTTATACAGATGGTGGTGTAGATATTTCCATGTTTATTCAGATGACTGTGTAGATATTTCCATGTTTTTACAGATGGAATTGTAGATATTTCAATGTTTATAGAGATGGCGCTGTAGATATTTCCATGTTTATACAGATCACGGTGTAGATATTTCCATGTTTATACAGATAGCGGTGTAGATATTTCCATGTTTTTACAGATATCTGTGCAGATATTTCCATGTTTACACAGATTGCGGTGTGTATAATTCCATCTTTCTACAGATGTCATTGTAGATATTTCCATGTTTATACAGATGGCGGTGTGGATATTTCCATGTTTATATAGATGGTTGTGTAGATATTACCATGTTTATACAGATAGCGGTATAGATATTTCCATGTTTATACAGATCGCGGTGTAGATATTTCCATGTTTATACAGATAGCGGTGTAGATATTTCCATGTTTACACAGATTGCGGTGTAGATATTTCCATCTTTCTACAGATGGCATTGTAGATATTTCCTTGTTTTTACAGATGGCGGTGTAGATATTTCCATGTTTATATAGATGGTGGTGTAGATATTACCATGTTTATACCGATAGCGGTGTAGATATTTCCATGTTTACACAGATCGTGGTGAAGACATTTCCATGTTTATACAGATCGCGGTGTAGATATTTCCCTGTTTATACAGATCGCGGTGTAGGTATTTCTATGTTTATACAGATAGCGGTGTAGATATTTCCATGTTTATACAGATAGCGGTGTAGATATTTCCATGTTTATAGAGATAGCGGTGTAGGTGTTTCCATGTTTATAGACATAGCGGTGTAGATATTTCCATGATTATATAGATGGCGTTGTAGATATTTCCATGTTTATACCGATAGCGGTGTTGGTATTTCCACGTTTATACAGATAGCGATGTAGATATTTCCATGTTTATACAGCTCGCGGTGCAGATATTTATATCTTTATACAGATGGCATTGTATATATTTCCTTATTTACACAGATGGCGGTGTAGATGTTTCCATGTTTATACAGATGGCGGAGTAGTTAGATCCATGTTTACGGAGATGGCAGTGTAGATATTTTCATGTGTATAGAGATGGCGGTGAAGATATTTCCATGTTTATAGAGATAGCAGTGTATATATTTACATGTTTATACAGATGGCTGTGTAGATATTTCCATGTGTATACAGATGGCATTGTAGATATTTCCATGTTTATACAGATGACTGTATAGGTATTTCCATGTTTTTATAGATGGCAGTGCAGATATTTCCATGTTTATAGAGATAGCGGTGTAGATAGTTCCATGTTTGTACAGATGGCGGTGTTGACATTTCCATCTATACACAGATGGCCGTGTAGATATTTCCATGTTTATACAGATGGCGGCCTAGATATTTCCATGGACATGCAGATGGCGGTGTAGATATTTCCATGTTTATACAGACAGCGGTGTAGATATTTCCATGTTTACACAGATGTTGGTGTAGATATTTCCGTGTTTATACACATGGCGGAGTAGATACTTCCATCTTTATGGAGATGGCAGTGTAGATATTTTCATGTTCATAGAGATGGCGGTGTAGATATTTCCATATTTATAGAGATAGCGGTGTAGATATTTCCATCTTTCTACAGATGGCAGTGTAGATATTTCCATGTTTATACAGATGGCGGTGTAGATATTTCCATATTTATACAGATGTCTGTGTAGATATTTCCATGTGTATACAGATGGTATCGAAGTTATTTCCATGTTTATACAGATGGTGGTGTAGATATTTCCATGTTTCTTCAGATGACTGTGTAGATATTTCCATGTTTTTACAGATGGCAATGTAGATATTTCCTTGTTTATACAGCTGGCGGTGTAGATATTTCCATGTTTATATAGATGGTGGTGCAGATATTACCATGTTTATACCGATAGCGGTGTAGATATTTCCATGTTTACACAGATCGTGGTGAAGACATTTCCATGTTTATACAGATCGCGGTGTAGATATTTCCCTGTTTATACAGATCGCGGTGTAGGTATTTCCATGTTTATACAGATAGCGGTGTAGATATTTCCATGTTTATACAGATAGCGGTGTAGATATTTCCATGTTTATAGAGATAGCGGTGAATATATTTCCATGTTTATAGAGATAGCGGTGTAGGTATTTCCATGTTTATAGACATAGCGGTGTAGATATTTCCATGTTTATATAGATGGCGTTGTAGATATTTCCATGTTTATACCGATAGCGGTGTTGCTATTTCCACGTTTATACATATAGCGATGTAGATATTTCCATGTTTATACAGCTCGCAGTGCAGATATTTATATCTTTAAACAGATGGAATTGTAGATATTTCCTTATTCACACAGATGGCGGTGTAGATGTTTCCATGTTTATACAGATGGCGGAGTAGTTAGTTCCATGTTTATGGAGATGGCAGTGTAGATATTTTCATGTGTATAGAGATGGCGGTGTAGATATTTCCATGTTTATAGAGATAGCAGTGTAGATATTTACATGTTTTTACAGATGGCTGTGTAGATATTTCCATGTGTATACAGATGGCATTGTAGATATTTCCATGTTTATACAGATGACTGTATAGGTATTTCCATGTTTTTACAGATGGCAGTGCAGATATTTCCATGTTTATAGAGATAGCAGTGTAGATATTTCCATGTTTGTACAGATGGCGGTGTTGATATTTCCATCTATACAGAGATGGCCGTGTAGATATTTCCATGTTTATACAGATGGCGGAATAGATATTTCCATTGACATGCAGAAGGCCGTGTAGATATTTCCATGTTTATAGAGACAGCGGTGTAGATATTTCCATGTTTACACAGATGGTGGTGTAGATATTTCCGTGTTTATACACATGGCGGAGTAGATACTTCCATCTTTAAGGAGATGGCAGTGTAGATATTTTCATGTTTATAGAGATGGCGGTGTAGATATTTCCATATTTATAGAGATACCGGTGTAGATATTTCCATCTTTCTACAGATGGCAGTGTAGATATTTCCATGTTTATACAGATGGCGGTGTAGATATTTCCATATTTATACAGATGTCTGTGTAGATATTTCCATGTGTATACAGATGGTATTAGAGGTATTTCCATGTTTATACAGATGGTGGTGTAGATATTTCCATGTTTATTCAGATGACTGTGTAGATATTTCCATGTTTTTACAGATGGAAGTGTAGATATTTCAATGTTTATAGAGATGGCGCTGTAGATATTTCCATGTTTATACAGATCGCGGTGTAGATATTTCCATGTTTATACCGATAGCGGTGTAGATATTTCCATGTTTTTGCAGATATCGGTGTAGATATTTCCATGTTTACACAGATTGCGGTGTGTATAATTCCATCTTTCTACAGATGTCATTGTAGATATTTCCATGTTTATACAGATGGCGGTGTGGATATTTCCATGTTTATATTGATGGTTGTGTAGATATTACCATGTTTATACAGATAGCGGTGTAGATATTTCCATGTTTATACAGATCGCGGTGTAGATATTTCCATGTTTATACAGATAGCGGTGTAGATATTTCCATGTTTTTACAGATATCGGTGTAGATATTTCCATGTTTACACAGATTGCGGTGTAGATATTTCCATCTTTCTACAGATGGCATTGTAGATATTTCCTTGTTTTTACAGATGGCGGTGTAGATATTTCCATGTTTATATAGATGGTGGTGTAGATATTACCATGTTTATACCGATAGCGGTGTAGATATTTCCATGTTTACACAGATCGTGGTGAAGACATTTCCATGTTTATACAGATCGCGGTGTAGATATTTCCCTGTTTATACAGATCGCGGTGTAGGTAATTCTATGTTTATACAGATAGCGGTGTAGATATTTCCATGTTTATACAGATAGCGGTGTAGATATTTCCATGTTTATAGAGATAGCGGTGTAGGTGTTTCCATGTTTATAGACATAGCGGTGTAGATATTTCCATGTTTATATAGATGGCGTTGTAGATATTTCCATGTTTATAACGATAGCGGTGTTGGTATTTCCACGTTTATACAGATAGCGATGTAGATATTTCCATGTTTATACAGCTCGCGGTGCAGATATTTATATCTTTATACAGATGGCATTTTAGATATTTCCTTATTTACACAGATGGCGGTGTAGATGTTTCCATGTTTATACAGATGGCGGAGTAGTTAGATCCATGTTTACGGAGATGGCAGTGTAGATATTTTCATGTGTATAGAGAAGGCGGTGAAGATATTTCCATGTTTATAGAGATAGCAGTGTATATATTTACATGTTTATACAGATGGCTGTGTAGATATTTCCATGTGTATACAGATGGCATTGTAGATATTTCCATGTTTATACAGATGACTGTATAGGTATTTCCATGTTTTTACAGATGGCAGTGCAGATATTTCCATGTTTATAGAGATAGCGGTGTAGATATTTCCATGTTTATACAGATGGCGGCCTAGATATTTCCATGGACATGCAGATGGCGGTGTAGATATTTCCATGTTTATACAGACAGCGGTGTAGATATTTCCATGTTTACACAGATGGTGGTGTAGATATTTCCGTGTTTATACACATGGCGGAGTAGATACTTCCATCTTTATGGAGATGGCAGTGTAGATATTTTCATGTTCATAGAGATGGCGGTGTAGATATTTCCATATTTATAGAGATAGCGGTGTAGATATTTCCATCTTTCTACAGATGGCAGTGTAGATATTTCCATGTTTATACAGATGGCGGTGTAGATATTTCCATATTTATACAGATGTCTGTGTAGATATTTCCATGTGTATACAGATGGTATCGAAGTTATTTCCATGTTTATACAGATGGTGGTGTAGATATTTCCATGTTTATTCAGATGACTGTGTAGATATTTCCATGTTTTTACAGATGGCAGTGTAGATATTTCAATGTTTATAGAGATGGCGCTGTAGATATTTCAATGTTTATACAGATTGCGGTGTAGATATTTCCATGTTTATACACATAGCGGTGTAGATATTTCCATGTTTTTACAGATATCGCTGTAGATATTTCCATGTTTACACAGATTGCGGCGTATATATTTCCATCTTTCTACAGATGGCATTGTAGATATTTCCATGTTTATACAGATGGCGGTGTGGATATTTCCATGTTTATATAGATGGTTTTGTAGATATTACCATCTTTATACAGATAGCGGTGTAGATACTTCCATGTTTATACAGATCGCGGTGTAGATATTTCCATGTTTACACAGATAGCGGTGTAGATATTTCCATGTTTTTACAGATATCGGTGTAGATATTTCCATGTTTACACAGATTGCGGTGTAGATATTTCCATCTTTCCACAGATGGCATTGTAGATATTTCCTTGTTTATACAGCTGGCGGTGTAGATATTTCCATGTTTATATAGATGGTGGTGTAGATATTACCATGTTTATACCGATAGCGGTGTAGATATTTCCATGTTTACACAGATCGTGGTGAAGACATTTCCATGTTTATACAGATCGCGGTGTAGATATTTCCCTGTTTATACAGATCGCGGTGTAGGTATTTCCATGTTTATACAGATAGCGGTGTAGATATTTCCATGTTTATACAGATAGCGGTGTAGATATTTCCATGTTTATAGAGATAGCGGTGAATATATTTCCATGTTTATAGAGATGGCGGTGTAGGTATTTCCATGTTTATAGACATAGCGGTGTAGATATTTCCATGTTTATATAGATGGCATTGTAGATATTTCCATGTTTATACCGATAGCGGTGTTGCTATTTCCACGTTTATACATATAGCGATGTAGATATTTCCATGTTTATACAGCTCGCAGTGCAGATATTTATATCTTTAAACAGATGGAATTGTAGATATTTCCTTATTCACACAGATGGCGGTGTAGATGTTTCCATGTTTATACAGATGGCGGAGTAGTTAGTTCCATGTTTATGGAGATGGCAGTGTAGATATTTTCTTGTGTATAGAGATGGCGGTGTAGATATTTCCATGTTTATAGAGATAGCAGTGTAGATATTTACATGTTTTTACAGATGGCTGTGTAGATATTTCCATGTGTATACAGATGGCATTGTAGATATTTCCATGTTTATACAGATGACTGTATAGGTATTTCCATGTTTTTACAGATGGCAGTGCAGATATTTCCATGTTTATAGAGATAGCAGTGTAGATATTTCCATGTTTGTACAGATGGCGGTGTTGATATTTCCATCTATACAGAGATGGCCGTGTAGATATTTCCATGTTTATACAGATGGCGGAATAGATATTTCCATTGACATGCAGAAGGCCGTGTAGATATTTCCATGTTTATAGAGACAGCGGTGTAGATATTTCCATGTTTACACAGATGGTGGTGTAGATATTTCCGTGTTTATACACATGGCGGAGTAGATACTTCCATCTTTAAGGAGATGGCAGTGTAGATATTTTCATGTTTATAGAGATGGCGGTGTAGATATTTCCATATTTATAGAGATACCGGTGTAGATATTTCCATCTTTCTACAGATGGCAGTGTAGATATTTCCATGTTTATACAGATGGCGGTGTAGATATTTCCATATTTATACAGATGTCTGTGTAGATATTTCCATGTGTATACAGATGGTATTAGAGGTATTTCCATGTTTATACAGATGGTGGTGTAGATATTTCCATGTTTATTCAGATGACTGTGTAGATATTTCCATGTTTTTACAGATGGAAGTGTAGATATTTCAATGTTTATAGAGATGGCGCTGTAGATATTTCCATGTTTATACAGATCGCGGTGTAGATATTTCCATGTTTATACCGATAGCGGTGTAGATATTTCCATGTTTTTGCAGATATCGGTGTAGATATTTCCATGTTTACACAGATTGCGGTGTGTATAATTCCATCTTTCTACAGATGTCATTGTAGATATTTCCATGTTTATACAGATGGCGGTGTGGATATTTCCATGTTTATATTGATGGTTGTGTAGATATTACCATGTTTATACAGATAGCGGTGTAGATATTTCCATGTTTATACAGATCGCGGTGTAGATATTTCCATGTTTATACAGATAGCGGTGTAGATATTTCCATGTTTTTACAGATATCGGTGTAGATATTTCCATGTTTACACAGATTGCGGTGTAGATATTTCCATCTTTCTACAGATGGCATTGTAGATATTTCCTTGTTCTTACAGATGGCGGTGTAGATATTTCCATGTTTATATAGATGGTGGTGTAGATATTACCATGTTTATACCGATAGCGGTGTAGATATTTCCATGTTTACACAGATCGTGGTGAAGACATTTCCATGTTTATACAGATCGTGGTGTAGATATTTCCCTGTTTATACAGATCGCGGTGTAGGTAATTCTATGTTTATACAGATAGCGGTGTAGATATTTCCATGTTTATACAGATAGCGGTGTAGATATTTCCATGTTTATAGAGATAGCGGTGTAGGTGTTTCCATGTTTATAGACATAGCGGTGTAGATATTTCCATGTTTATATAGATGGCGTTGTAGATATTTCCATGTTTATAACGATAGCGGTGTTGGTATTTCCACGTTTATACAGATAGCGATGTAGATATTTCCATGTTTATACAGCTCGCGGTGCAGATATTTATATCTTTATACAGATGGCATTTTAGATATTTCCTTATTTACACAGATGGCGGTGTAGATGTTTCCATGTTTATACAGATGGCGGAGTAGTTAGATCCATGTTTACGGAGATGGCAGTGTAGATATTTTCATGTGTATAGAGAAGGCGGTGAAGATATTTCCATGTTTATAGAGATAGCAGTGTATATATTTACATGTTTATACAGATGGCTGTGTAGATATTTCCATGTGTATACAGATGGCATTGTAGATATTTCCATGTTTATACAGATGACTGTATAGGTATTTCCATGTTTTTACAGATGGCAGTGCAGATATTTCCATGTTTATAGAGATAGCGGTGTAGATATTTCCATGTTTATACAGATGGCGGCCTAGATATTTCCATGGACATGCAGATGGCGGTGTAGATATTTCCATGTTTATACAGACAGCGGTGTAGATATTTCCATGTTTACACAGATGGTGGTGTAGATATTTCCGTGTTTATACACATGGCGGAGTAGATACTTCCATCTTTATGGAGATGGCAGTGTAGATATTTTCATGTTCATAGAGATGGCGGTGTAGATATTTCCATATTTATAGAGATAGCGGTGTAGATATTTCCATCTTTCTACAGATGGCAGTGTAGATATTTCCATGTTTATACAGATGGCGGTGTAGATATTTCCATATTTATACAGATGTCTGTGTAGATATTTCCATGTGTATACAGATGGTATCGAAGTTATTTCCATGTTTATACAGATGGTGGTGTAGATATTTCCATGTTTATTCAGATGACTGTGTAGATATTTCCATGTTTTTACAGATGGCAGTGTAGATATTTCAATGTTTATAGAGATGGCGCTGTAGATATTTCAATGTTTATACAGATTGCGGTGTAGATATTTCCATGTTTATACACATAGCGGTGTAGATATTTCCATGTTTTTACAGATATCGCTGTAGATATTTCCATGTTTACACAGATTGCGGCGTATATATTTCCATCTTTCTACAGATGGCATTGTAGATATTTCCATGTTTATACAGATGGCGGTGTGGATATTTCCATGTTTATATAGATGGTTTTGTAGATATTACCATCTTTATACAGATAGCGGTGTAGATACTTCCATGTTTATACAGATCGCGGTGTAGATATTTCCATGTTTACACAGATAGCGGTGTAGATATTTCCATGTTTTTACAGATATCGGTGTAGATATTTCCATGTTTACACAGATTGCGGTGTAGATATTTCCATCTTTCCACAGATGGCATTGTAGATATTTCCTTGTTTATACAGCTGGCGGTGTAGATATTTCCATGTTTATATAGATGGTGGTGTAGATATTACCATGTTTATACCGATAGCGGTGTAGATATTTCCATGTTTACACAGATCGTGGTGAAGACATTTCCATGTTTATACAGATCGCGGTGTAGATATTTCCCTGTTTATACAGATCGCGGTGTAGGTATTTCCATGTTTATACAGATAGCGGTGTAGATATTTCCATGTTTATACAGATAGCGGTGTAGATATTTCCATGTTTATAGAGATAGCGGTGAATATATTTCCATGTTTATAGAGATGGCGGTGTAGGTATTTCCATGTTTATAGACATAGCGGTGTAGATATTTCCATGTTTATATAGATGGCATTGTAGATATTTCCATGTTTATACCGATAGCGGTGTTGCTATTTCCACGTTTATACATATAGCGATGTAGATATTTCCATGTTTATACAGCTCGCAGTGCAGATATTTATATCTTTAAACAGATGGAATTGTAGATATTTCCTTATTCACACAGATGGCGGTGTAAATGTTTCCATGTTTATACAGATGGCGGAGTAGTTAGTTCCATGTTTATGGAGATGGCAGTGTAGATATTTTCATGT
Source organism: Pan troglodytes (assembly GCF_028858775.2). Lineage (NCBI taxonomy): Eukaryota > Metazoa > Chordata > Mammalia > Primates > Hominidae > Pan > Pan troglodytes. The sequence continues at coordinate 7,600,119 of NC_072410.2, read as the reverse complement.
TTATAGATATGGCGGTGTAGATATTTCCATGTTTATAGAGATAGCAGTGAAGATATTTACATGTTTTTACAGATGGCTGTGTAGATATTTCCATGTGTATACAGATGGCATTGTAGATATTTCCATGTTTATACAGATGACTGTATAGGTATTTCCATGTTTTTACAGATGGCAGTGCAGATATTTCCATGTTTATAGAGATAGCAGTGTAGATATTTCCATGTTTGTACAGATGGCGGTGTTGATATTTCCATCTATACACAGATGGCCGTGTAGATATTTCCATGTTTATACAGAGGGCGGCGTAGATATTCCCATGGACATGCAGAAGGCCGTGTAGATATTTCCATGTTTATACAGACAGCGGTGTAGATATTTCCATGTTTACACAGATGGTGGTGTAGATATTTCCGTGTTTATTCACATGGCGGAGTAGATACTTCCATCTTTATGGAGATGGCAGTGTAGATATTTTCATGTTTATAGAGATGGCGGTGTAGATATTTCCATATTTATAGAGATACCGGTGTAGATATTTCCATCTTTCTACAGATGGCAGTGTAGATATTTCCATGTTTATACAGATGGCGGTGTAGATATTTCCATATTTATACAGATGTCTGTGTAGATATTTCCATGTGTATACAGATGGTATTGAAGGTATTTCCATGTTTATACAGATGGTGGTGTAGATATTTCCATGTTTATTCAGATGACTGTGTAGATATTTCCATGTTTTTACAGATGGCAGTGTAGATATTTCAATGTTTATAGAGATGGCGCTGTAGATATTTCCATGTTTATACAGATCGCGGTGTAGATATTTCCATGTTTATACAGATAGCGGTGTAGATATTTCCATGTTTTTACAGATATCGGTGTAGATATTTCCATGTTTACACAGATTGCGGCGTGTATAATTCCATCTTTCTACAGATGTCATTGTAGATATTTCCATGTTTATACAGATGGCGGTGTGGATATTTCCATGTTTATATAGATGGTTGTGTAGATATTACCATGTTTATACAGATAGCGGTGTAGATATTTCCATGTTTATACAGATGGCGGTGTAGATATTTCCATATTTATACAGATGTCTGTGTAGATATTTCCATGTGTATAAAGATGGTATTGTAGGTATTTCCATGTTTATACAGATGGTGGTGTATATATTTCCATGTTTATTCAGATGACTGTGTAGATATTTCCATGTTTTTACAGATGGCAGTGTAGATATTTCAATGTTTATAGAGATGGCGCTGTAGATATTTCCATGTTTATACAGATCGCGGTGTAGATATTTCCATGTTTATACAGATAGCAGTGTAGATATTTCCATGTTTTTACAGATATCGGTGTAGATATTTCCATGTTTACACAGATTGCGGTGTAGATATTTCCATCTTTCTACAGATGGCATTGTAGATATTTCCATGTTTTTACAGATGGCATTGTAGATATTTCAATGTTTATAGAGATGGCGCTGTAGATATTTCCGTGTTTATACAGATCGCGGTGTAGATATTTCCATGTTTATACAGATAGCGGTGAAGATATTTCCATGTTTATAGAGATAGCGGTGTAGGTATTTCCATGTTTACAGACATAGCGGTGTAGGTATTTCCATGTTTATATAGATGGCGTTGTGGATATTTCCATGTTTATACCGATAGCGGTGTTGATATTTCTACGTTTATACATATAGCGATGTAGATATTTCCATGTTTATACAGCTCGCAGTGCAGATATTTATATCTTTAAACAGATGGAATTGTAGATATTTCCTTATTCACACAGATGGCGGTGTAGACGTTTCCATGTTTATACAGATGGCGGAGTAGTTTGTTCCATGTTTATGGAGATGGCAGTGTAGATATTTTCATGTTTATAGAGATGGCGGTGTAGATATTTCCATGTTTATAGAGATAGCAGTGTAGATATTTACATGTTTTTACAGATGGCTGTGTAGATATTTCCATGTGTATACAGATGGCATTGTAGATATTTCCCTGTTTATACAGATGACTGTATGGGTATTTCCATGTTTTTATAGATGGCAGTTCAGATATTTCCATGTTTATAGAGATAGCAGTGTAGATATTTCCATGTTTGTACAGATGGCGGTGTTGATATTTCCATCTATACACAGATGGCCGTGTAGATATTTCCATGTTTATACAGATGGCGGCGTAGATATTTCCATGGGCATGCAGAAGGCCGTGTAGATATTTCCATGTTTATACAGACAGCGGTGTAGATATTTCCATGTTTACACAGATGGTGGTGTAGATATTTCCGTGTTAATACACATGGCGGAGTAGATACTTCCATCTTTATGGAGATGGCAGTGTAGATATTTTCATGTTTATAGAGATGGCGGTGTAGATATTTCCATATTTATAGAGATGCCGGTGTTGATATTTCCATCTTTCTACAGATGGCAGTGTAGATATTTCCATGTTTATACAGATGGCGGTGTAGATATTTCCATATTTATACAGATGTCTGTGTAGATATTTCCATGTGTATACAGATGGTATTGAAGGTATTTCCATGTTTATACAGATGGTGGTGTAGATATTTCCATGTTTATTCAGATGACTGTGTAGATATTTCCATGTTTTTACAGATGGCAGTGTGGATATTACAATGTTTATAGAGATGGCGCTGTAGATATTTCCATGTTTATACAGATCGCGGTGTAGATATTTCCATGTTTTTACAGATAGCGGTGTAGATATTTCCATGTTTTTACAGATATCGGTGTAGATATTTCCATGTTTACACAGATTGCGGTGTGTATAATTCCATCTTTCTACAGATGTCATTGTAGATATTTCCAAGTTTATACAGATGGCGGTGTGGATATTTCCATGTTTATATAGATGGTTGTGTAGATATTACCATGTTTATACAGATAGCGGTGTAGATATTTCCATGTTTATACAGATCGCGGTGTAGATATTTCCATGTTTATACAGATACCAGTGTAGATATTTCCATGTTTTTACAGATATCGGTGTAGATATTTCCATGTTTACACAGATTGCGGTGTAGATATTTCCATCTTTCTACAGATGGCATTGTAGATATTTCCTTGTTTTTACAGATGGCGGTGTAGATATTTCCATGTTTATATAGATGGTGGTGTAGATATTACCATGTTTATACCGATAGCGGTGTAGATATTTCCATGTTTACACAGATCGTGGTGAAGACATTTCCATGTTTACACAGATCGCGGTGTAGATATTTCATTGTTTATACAGATCGCGGTGTAGGTATTTCCATGTTTATACAGATAGCGGTGTAGATATTTCCATGTTTATACAGATAGCGGTGTAGATATTTCCATGTTTATAGAGATAGCGGTGTAGGTGTTTCCATGTTTATAGACATAGCGGTGTAGATATTTCCATGTTTATATAGATGGCGTTGTAGATATTTCCATATTTATACCGATAGCGGTGTTGGTATTTCCACGTTTATACAGATAGCGATTTAGATATTTCCATGTTTATACAGCTCGCGGTGCAGTTTTTTATATCTTTATACAGATGGCATTGTAGATATTTCCTTATTTACACAGATGGCGGTGTAGATGTTTCCATGTTTATACAGATGGCGGAGTAGTTAGATCCATGTTTATGGAGATGGCAGTGTAGATATTTTCATGTGTATAGAGATGGCGGTGTTGATATTTCCATGTTTATAGAGATAGCAGTGTATATATTTACATGTTTATACAGATGGCTGTGCAGATATTTCCATGTGTATACAGATGGCATTGTAGATATTTCCATGTTTACTCAGATGACTGTGTAGATATTTCCATGTTTTTACAGATGGCAGTGTAGATATTTCAATGTTTATAGAGATGGCGCTGTAGATATTTCCAGGTTTATAGAGATCGCGGTGTAGATATTTCCATGTTTATACAGATAGCGGTGTATATATTTCCATGTTTTTACAGATATCGGTGTAGATATTTCCATGTTTACACAGATTGCGGCGTATATATTTCCATCTTTCTACAGATGGCATTGTAGATATTTCCATGTTTATACAGATGGCGGTGTGGATATTTCCATGTTTATATAGATGGTTGTGTAGATATTACCATGTTTATACAGATAGCGGTGTAGATATTTCCATGTTTATACAGATCGCGGTGTAGATATTTCCATGTTTATACAGATAGCGGTGTTCATATTTCCATGTTTTTAGAGATATCGGTGTAGATATTTCCATGTTTACACAGATTGTGGTGTAGATATTTCCAACTTTCCACAGATGGCATTGTAGATATTTCCTTGTTTATACAGATGGCGGTGTAGATATTTCCATGTTTATATAGATGGTGGTGTAGATATCACCATGTTTATACCGATAGCGGTGTAGATATTTCCATGTTTACACAGATCGTGGTGAAGACATTTCCATGTTTATACAGATCGCAGTGTAGATATTTCCCTGTTTATGCAGTTCGCGGTGTAGGTATTTCCATGTTTATACAGATAGTGGTGTAGATATTTCCATGTTTATACAGATAGCGGTGTAGATATTTCCATGTTTATAGAGATAGCGGTGTAGGTGTTTCCATGTTTATAGACATAGCGGTGCAGATATTTCCATGTCTATATAGATGGCGTTGTAGATATTTCCATGTTTATACCGATAGCGGTGTTGGTATTTCCAAGTTTATACAGATAGCGATGTAGATATTTCCATGTTTATACAGCTCGCGGTGCAGATATTTATATCTTTATACAGATGGCATTGTAGATATTTCCTTATTCACACAGATGGCGATGTAGATGATTCCATGTTTATACAGATGGCGGAGTAGTTAGTTCCATGTTTATGGAGATGGCAGTGTAGATATTTTCATATTTATAGCGATGGCGGTGTAGATATTTCCATGTTTATAGAGATAGCATTGTAGATATTTACATGTTTATACAGATGGCTGTGTAGATATTTCCATGTGTATACAGATGGCATTGTAGATATTTCCATGTTTATACAGATGACTGTATAGGTATTTCCTTGTTTTTACAGATGGCAGTGCATCTATTTGCAGGTTTATAGAGATGGCGGTGTAGGTATTTCCATGTTTGTACAGATGGCGGTGTTGATATTTCCATCTATACACAGATGGCCGTGTAGATATTTCCATGTTTGTACAGATGGGGGCGTAGATATTTCCATGGACATGCAGATGGCGGTGTAGATATTTCCATGTTTATACAGACAGCGGTGTAGATATTTCCATGTTTACACAGATGGTGGTGGAGATATTTCCGTGTTTATACACATGGCGGAGTAGATACTTCCATCTTTATGGGGATGGCATTGTAGATATTTTCATGTTTATAGAGATGGCGGTGTAGATATTTCCATATTTATAGAGATAGCGGTGTAGATATTTCCATCTTTCTGCAGATGGCAGTGTAGATATTTCCATGTTTATACAGATGGCGGTGTGAATATTTCCATATTTATACAGATCGCGGTGTAGGTATTTCCATGTTTATACAGATAGCGGTGCAGATATTTCCATGTTTACACAGATTGCGGTGTAGATATTTCCATCTTTCTACAGATGGCATTGTAGATATTTCCATGTTTATACAGATGGCGCTGTAGTTATTTCCATGTTTATATAGATGGTGGTGTAGATATTACCATGTTTATACAGATAGCGGTGTAGATATTTCCATCTTTATACAGATCGTGGTGAAGACATTTCCATGTTTATACAGATCACGGTGTAGATATTTCCCTGTTTATACAGATCGCAGTATAGATATTTCCATGTTTATACAGATAGCGGTGTAGATATTTCCATGTTTATACAGATAGAGGTGTAGATATTTCCATGTTTATAGAGATAGCGGTGTAGGTATTTCCATGTTTATAGACATAGCGGTGTAGATATTTCCATGTTTATATAGATGGCGTTGTAGATATTTCCATGTTTATACCGATAGCGGTGTTGATATTTCCACGTTTATACAGATAGCGATGTAGATATTTCCATGTTTATACAGCTCGCGGTGCAGATATTTATATCTTTATACAGATGGCACTGTAGATATTTCCTTATTCACACAGATGGCGGTGTAGATGTTTCCATGTTTATACAGATGGCGGAGTAGTTAGTTCCATGTTTATGGAGATGGCAGTGTAGACATTTTCATGTGTATAGAGATGGCGGTGTAGATATTTCCATGTTTATAGAGATAGCAGCGTATATATTTACATGTTTATACAGATGGCTGTGTAGATATTTCCATGTGTATACAGATTGCATTGTAGATATTTCCATGTTTATACAGATGACTGTATAGGTATTTCCATGTTTTTACAGATGGCAGTGCAGATATTATCATGTATATAGAGATAGCGGTGTAGATATTTCCATGTTTGTACAGACGGCGGTGTTGATATTTCCATCTATACACAGATGGCCGTGTAGATATTTCCATGTTTATACAGATGGCGGCCTAGATATTTCCATGGACATGCAGACGGCGTTGTAGATATTTCCATGTTTATACAGACAGCGGTGTTGTTATTTCCATGTTTACACAGATGGTGGTGTAGATATTTCCGTGTTTATACACATGGCGGAGTAGATACTTCCATCTTTATGGAGATGGCAGTGTAGATATTTTCATGTTTATAGAGATGGCGGTGTAGATATTTCCATATTTATAGAGATAGCGGTGTAGATATTTCCATCTTTCTACAGATGGCAGTGTAGATATTTCCATGTTTATACAGATGGCGGTGTAGATATTTCCATATTTATACAGATGTCTGTGTAGATATTTCCATGTGTATACAGATGGTATTGTAGGTATTTCCATGTTTATACAGATGGTGGTGTAGATATTTCCATGATTATTCAGATGACTGTGTAGATATTTCCGTGTTTTTACAGATGGCAGTGTAGATATTTCAATGTTTATAGAGATGGCGCTGTAGATATTTCCATGTTTATACAGATCGCGGTGTAGATATTTCCATGTTTGTACAGATAGCGCTGTAGATATTTCCATGTTTTTACAGATATCGGTGTACGTATTTCCATGTTTACACAGATTGCGGTGTAGATATTTCCATCTTTCTACAGATGGCATTGTAGATATTTCCATGTTTATACAGATGGCGGTGTAGATATTTCCATGTGTATACAGATGGTATTGTAGGTATTTCCATGTTTATACAGATGGTGGTGTAGATATTTCCATGTTTATTCAGATGACTGTGTAGATATTTCCATGTTTTTACAGATGGCAGTGTAGATATTTCAGTGTTTATAGATATGGCGCTGTAGATATTTCCATGTTTATACAGATGGCGGTGTAGATATTTCCATGTTTATACAGATAGCGGTGTAGATATTTCCATGTTTTTACAGATATCGGTGTAGATATTTCCCTGTTTACACAGATTGCGGTGTAGATATTTCCATCTTTCTACAGATGGCGTTGTAGATATTTCCATGTTTATACGGATGGCGGTGTAGATATTTCCATGTTTATATAGATGGTGGTGTAGATATTACCATGTTTATACAGATAGCGGTGTAGATATTTCCATGTTTATACAGATCGTGGTGAAGACATTTCCATGTTTATACAGATCACGGTGTAGTAATTTCCCTGTTTATACAGATCGCGGTGTAGATATTTCCATGTTTATACAGATAGCGGTGTTGTTATTTCCACGTTTATACAGATAGCGATGTAGATATTTCCATGTTTATACCGATAGCGGTGTTGGTATTTCCACGTTTATACAGATAGCGATGTAGATATTTCCATGTTTATACAGCTCGCGATGCAGATATTTATATCTTTATACAGATGGCATTGTAGATATTTCCTTATTCACACAGATGGCGGTGTAGATGTTTCCATGTTTATACAGATGGCGGAGTAGTTAGTTCCATGTTTATGGAAATGGCAGTGTAGATATTTTCATGTGTATAGAGATGGCGGTGTAGATATTTCCATGTTTATAGAGATAGCAGTGTATATATTTACATGTTTATACAGATGGCTGTGTAGATATTTCCATGTGTATACAGACGGCATTGTAGATATTTCCATGTTTATACAGATGACTGTATAGGTATTTCCATGTTTTTACAGATGGCAGTGCAGATATTGCCATGTTTATAGAGATAGCGGTGTAGATAGTTCCATGTTTCTACAGATGGCGGTGTTGATATTTCCATCTATACACAGATGGCCGTGTAGATATTTCCATGTTTTTACAGATGGCGGCCTAGATATTTCCATGGACATGCAGATGGCGGTGTAGATATTTCCATGTTCATACAGACAGCGGTGTAGTTATTTCCATGTTTACACAGATGGTGGTGTAGATATTTCCGTGTTTATACACATGGCGGTGTAGATATTTCCATCTTCATGGAGATGGCAGTGTAGATATTTTCATGTTTATAGAGATGGCGGTGTAGATATTTCCATATTTGTAGAGATAGCGGTGTAGATATTTCCATCTTTCTACAGATGGCAGTGTAGATATTTCCATGTTTATACAGATGGTGGTGTAGATATTTCCATATTTATACAGATGTCTGTGTAGATATTTCCATGTGTATACAGATGGTATTGTAGGTATTTCCATGTTTATACAGATGGTGGTGTAGATATTTCCATGTTTATTCAGATGACTGTGTAGATATTTCCATGTTTTTACAGATGGCAGTGTAGATATTTCAATGTTTATAGAGATGGCGCTGTAGATATTTCCAAGTTTATACAGATCGCGGTGTAGATATTTCCATGTTTATACAGATAGCGGTGTAGATATTTCCATGTTTTTACAGATATCGGTGTAGATATTTCCATGTTTACACAGTTTGCGGTGTAGATATTTCCATCTTTCTACAGATGGCATTGTAGATATTTCCATGTTTATACAGATGGCGGTGTAGATATTTCCATGTTTATATAGATGGTGGTGTAGATATTACCATGTTTATACAGATAGCGGTGTAGATATTTCCATGTTTATACAGGTCGAGGTGAATACATTTCCATGTTTATACAGATCGCGGTGTAGATATTTCCCTGTTTATACAGATCGCGGTGTAGATATTTCCATGTTTATACAGATAGCGGTGTAGATATTTCCATGTTTATACAGATAGCGGTGTAGATATTTCCATGTTTATACAGATAGCGGTGTAGGTATTTCCATGTTTATAGACATAGCGGTGTAGATATTTCCATGTTTATATAGATGGCGTTGTAGATATTTCCATGTTTATACCGATAGCGGTGTTGGTATTTCCACGTTTATACAGATAGCGATGTAGATATTTCCATGTTTATACAGCTCGCGGTGCAGATATTTATATCTTTATACAGATGGCATTGTAGATATTTCCTTACTCACACAGATGGCGGTGTAGATGTTTCCATGTTTATACAGGTGGCGGAGTAGTTAGTTCCATGTTTATGGAGATGGCAGTGTAGATATTTTCATGTGTATAGAGATGGCGGTGTAGATATTTCCATGTTTATAGAGATAGCAGTGTATATATTTACATGTTTATACAGATGGCTGTGTAGATATTTCCATGTGTATACAGATGGCATTGTAGATATTTCCATGTTTATACAGATGACTGTATAGGTATTTCCATGTTTTTACAGATGGCAGTGCAGATATTTCCATGTTTATAGAGATAGCGGTGTAGATAGTTCCATGTTTGTACAGATGGCGGTGTTGATATTTCCATCTATACACAGATGGCCGTGTAGATATTTCCATGTTTATACAGATGGCGGCTTAGATATTTCCATGGACATGCAGATGGCGGTGTAGATATTTCCATGTTTATACAGACAGCGGTGTAGATATTTCCAAGTTTACACTGATGTTGGTGTAGATATTTCCGTGTTTATACACATGGCGGAGTAGAAACTTCCATCTTTATGGAGATGGCAGTGTAGATATTTTCATGTTTATAGAGATGGCGGTGTAGTTATTTCCATATTTATAGAGATAGCGGTGTAGATATCTCCATCTTTCTACAGATGGCAGTGTAGATATTTCCATATTTATAGAGATAGCGGTGTAGATATTTCCATATTTATACAGATGTCTGTGTAGATATTTCCATGTGTATACAGATGGTATTGTAGGTATTTCCATGTTTATACAGATGGTGGTGTAGATATTTCCATGTTTATTCAGATGCCTGTGTAGATATTTCCATGTTTTTACAGATGGCAGTGTAGATATTTCAATGTTTATAGAGATGGCGCTGTAGATATTTCCATGTTTATACAGATCGCGGTGTAGATATTTCCATGTTTATACAGATAACGGTGTAGATATTTCCATATTTTTACAGATATCGGTGTAGATATTTCCATGTTTACACAGATTGCGGTGTAGATATTTCCATCTTTCTACAGATGGCATTGTAGATATTTCCATGTTTATACAGATAGCGGTGTAGATATTTCCATGTTTATAGAGATAGCGGTGTAGGTATTTCCATGTTTATAGACATAGCGGTGTAGATATTTCCATGTTTATATAGATGGCGTTGTAGATATTTCCATGTTTATACCGATAGCGGTGTTGGTATTTCCACGTTTATACAGATAGCGATGTAGATATTTCCATGTTTATACAGCTCGTGGTGCAGATATTTATATCTTTATAGAGATGGCATTGTAGATATTTCCTTATTCACACAGATGGCGGTGTAGATGTTTCCATGTTTATACAGATGGCGGAGTAGTTAGTTCCATGTTTATGGAGATGGCAGTGTATATATTTTCATGTGTATAGAGATGGCGGTGTAGATATTTCCATGTTTATAGAGATAGCAGTGTATATATTTACATGTTTATACAGATGGCTGTGTAGATATTTCCATGTGTATACAGACGGCATTGTAGATATTTCCGTGTTTATACGGATGACTGTATAGGTATTTCCATGTTTTTACAGATGGCAGTGCAGATATTTCCATGTTTATAGAGATAGCGGTGTAGATAGTTCCATGTTTCTACAGATGGCGGTGTTGATATTTCCATCTATACACAGATGGCCGTGTAGATATTTCCATGTTTTTACAGATGGCGGCCTAGATATTTCCATGGACATGCATATGGCGGTGTAGATATTTCCATGTTTATACAGACAGCGGTGTAGTTATTTCCATGTTTACACAGATGGTGGTGTAGATATTTCCGTGTTTATTCAGATGACTGTGTAGATATTTCCATGTTTTTACAGATGGCAGTGTAGATATTTCAATGTCTATAGAGATGGCGCTGTAGATATTTCCATGTTTATACAGATAACGGTGGAGATATTTCCATGTTTTACAGACAGCAGTGGAGATATTTCAATGTTTATAAACATAGCAGTGAACATATTTCCAAGTTTATACAGACAGCGGTGTAGGTATTTCCATGTTTATACAGATAGCGGTGCAGATATTTCCATGTTTATACAGATGCCTATGCAGATATTTCCATATTTATACAGAGGGCTGTGTAGATATTTCTATGTTTATACAGATGGCAGTGTAGATATTTAAATGTTCCTACACATGACTGTGTAGGTATTTCCATGTTTATACAGATGTCTTTGTAGATATTTCCATGTTTATAGAGATAGTGGTGCAGATATTTCCATGTTTATACACATAGCGGTGTATATATTTCCATGTTTACACAGATCGTGGTGTAGATATTTCCATGTTTATACAGATAACGGTGTAGATATTTCCATGTTTATACAGACCGCATTGTAGATATTTCCATGTTTATAGAGATAGCAGTGTAGATATTTCCATGTTTGTACAGATGGTGGTGTTGATGTTTCCATCAATACACAGATTGCCGTGTTGGTATTTCCATGTGTATTCAGATGGCATTGTAGATATTTCCATGTTTATACAGATGGTAGTGTTGATATTTTCATGTTTACACAGATGACTGTATAGGGGTTTCCATGTTTATACAGATGGCGGTGTAGATATTTCCATATTTATACAGATAACGGTGTAGAAATTTCCATGTTTATACAGATAGCGCTGTAAATATTTCCATGTTTATACAGATCACGGTGTAGATATTTCCATGTTTATAGAGATAGCGATGTAGATATTTCCATGTTTATACAGATATCGGAGTAGATATTTCCATGTTTATACAGACCGCGGTGTAGATATTTCCTTGTTTATACAGACAGCGGTGCAGATATTTCCGTGTTGGAAAGATTGCGGTGTTGATATTTCCATCTATACACAGATGACCGTGAAGATATTTCCATGTTTATACAGATGTCGGCGAAGATATTTCTATGGATATGTAGATGGTGGTGTAGATATTTCCATGTATATACAGATAGCGCTGTACTTATTTCCATGTTTATATAGACAGCGGTGTAGATATTTCCATGTATATACACATGGCTGTGTAGATATTTCCATGTTTATACAGATGGCGGTGTAGATATTTCCATGTTTATACAGATAACTTTGTAAGTATTTCCATGTTTATACATATGGCGGTGTAGATATTTCGATGTTTATAGAGATAGCAGTGGAGATATTTCCATGTTTATACAGATAGCGGTGTAGATATTTCCATGTTTATACTGATCGCGGTGTAGATATTTCCATGTTTATAGAGATGGCGGTGTAGATATTTCCATGTTCATAGAGATAGCGGTGTTGATTTTTCCATGTTTATAGAGATAGCTGTGTGGATATTTCCATGTTTATACAGATAGGGGTGTAGATATTTCCATGTTTATAGAGATGGCAGTGTAGATACTTCCATGTTTATGCAGACAGGGGTGTAGATATTTCCATGTTTATAGAGATGGCAGTGTAGATATTTCCATGATTATACAGATCACGGTGTAGATATTTCCATGTTTATACAGAACGCTGTGTAGATATTCCCATGTTTATACAGGTCATGTTGTAGATATTTCCATGTTTATACAGATCGCGTTTTTGATATTACCATGTTAATAGGGATAGAGGTGCAAATATTTCCACATTTATACAGATAGCGGTGTAGTTATTAGCATGTTCATACAGATAACGGAGTAGATATTTCCATGTATAAACAGATGTCTGTGTATATATTTCCATGTTTAAACAGATGGTGGTGTAGATATTTCCTTGATTATACAAATAGCGGTGTAGTTATTTCCAAGTTTATACAGATAGCGGTGTAGATATTTCCATGTAAATACAGATGGCTGTGTAGATATTTCCATATCTATACAGATGGCTGTGTAGATATTTCCATGTTTGTACAGATGACTTTGTAGGTATTACCATGTTTATACAGATGGCGGTGTACGTATTTCCATGTTTATAGAGATAGCTGTGTAGATATTTCCATGTTTATACAGATAGCGGTGTCGATATTTCCATGTTTATACAGATCGCGGTGTAGATATTTCCATGTTTATACAGACAGCAGTGGAGATATTTCCATGTTTATTCACATAGCGGTGTACATATTTCCATGTTTATAGAGACAGCGGTGTAGGTATTTCCAAGTTTATACAGATAGCGTTGCAGATAATTCCATGTTTATACAGATGCCTATGCAGATATTTCCATATTTATACAGAGGGCTGTGTAGATATTTCCATGTTTATACAGATGGCAGTGTAGATATTTCCATGTTCCTACACATGACTGTGTAGGTATTTCCATGTTTATACAGATGGCTTTGTAGATATTTCCAGGTTTATAGAGATAGCGGTGTAGATATTTCCATGTTTATACAGATAGCGGTGTAGATATTTCCATGTTTATACAGACCGCGGTGGTGATATTTCCATATTTATACAGATAGCGGTGCAGATATTTCCATGTTTGTACAGATGGCGGTGTTGATATTTCCATCTATACACAGATGACCATGTAGATATTTCCATGTTTATACAGATGGCGGCACAGATATTTCTATGGATATGTAGATGGCAGTGTAGATATTTCCATGTTTATACAGATACCGGTGTAGATATTTCCATGTTTATACAGACCGCAGTGTAGTTATTTCCATGTTAATAGAGATAGCAGTGTAGACATTTCCAGGTTTGTACAGATGGCGGTGTTGATGTTTGCATCTATACACAGATTGCCGTGTAGGTATTTCCATGTGTATACAGATGGCATTGTAGATATTTCCATGTTTATACAGATGGTGGTGTAGATATTTCCATATTTACACAGATGACTGTATAGGTATTTCCATGTTTATACAGATGGCGGTGTAGATATTTCCATGTTTATACAGATAGCGGTGTAGATATTTCCAAGTTTATACAGACAGTGGTGTAGATATTTCCATGTTTATACAGATAGCGGTGCAGATATTTCCATGTTTGTACAGATGGCGGTGTTGATATTTCCATCTATACACAGATGACCGTGTAGATATTTCCATGTTTATACAGATGGCGGCGCAGATATTTCCATGCATATGTAGATGGCGATGTAGATATTTCCATGTTTATACAGATAGCGGTGTAGTTATTTCCATGTTTATATAGATAGCGGTGTAGATATCTCCATGTATATACACATGGCTGTGTAGATATTTCCATGTTTATACAGATGGCGGTGTAGATATTTCCATGTTTGTACAAATAACTTTGTAAGTATTTCCATGTTTATACAGATGGCGGTGTAGATATTTCGATGTTTATAGAGACAGCAGTGTAGATATTTCCATGTTTATACAGATAGCGGTGTAGATATTTCCATGTTTATAGAGATGGCGGTGTAGGTATTTCCATGTTTATAGACATAGCGGTGTAGATATTTCCATGTTTATATAGATGGCGTTGTAGTTATTTCCATGCTTATACCGATAGCGGTGTTGGTATGTCCACGTTTATACAGATAGCGATGTAGATATTTCCATGTTTATACAGCTCGTGGTTCAGATATTTATATCTTTACAGAGATGGCATTGTAGATATTTCCTTATTCACACTGATGGTGGTGTAGATGTTTCCATGTTTATACAGATGGCGGAGTTGTTAGTTACATGTTCATTGAGATGGCAGTGTAGATATTTTCATGTTTATAGAGATGGCGGTGTAGATATTTCCATGTTTATAGAGATAGCAGTGTAGATATTTCCATGTTTATAGAGATAGCAGTGTAGATATTTCCAAGTTTGTACTGATGGCGGTGTTGATGTTTCCATCTATACACAGATTGTCGTGTAGGTATTTCCATGTGTATACAGATGGCATTGTAGATATTTCCATGTTTATACAGATGGTGGTGTAGATATTTCCATGTTTACAGAGATGACTGTATAGGTATTTCCATGTTTATACAGATGGCGGTGTAGATATTTCCATGTTTATAGAGATAGCGGTGAAGAAATTTCCATATTTATACAGATAACTGTGTAGAAAATTCCATGTTTATACAGATAGCAGTGTAAATATTTCCATGTTTATACAGATCACGGTGTAGATATTTCCATCTTTCCACAGATGGCAGTGTAGATATTTCCATGTTTATACAGATGGTTGTGTAGATATTTCCATGTTTATACAGATGGTGGTGTAGATATTTCCATGTTTACACAGATGACGGTATAGGTATTTCCATGTTTATACAGATGGCGGTGTAGATATTTACATGTTTATAGAGATAGCGGTGAAGATATTTCCATATTTATACAGATAACTGTGTAGAAATTTCCATGTTTATACAGATAGTGGTGTAAATATTTCCATGTTTATACAGATCACGGTGTAGATATTCCCATGTTTATAGAGATAGCGGTGTAGATATTTCCATGTTTATACAGATAGCGGTGTAGAAATTTCCATGTTTATTCAGATAGCGGTGTATATATTTCCATGTTTATACAGATCATGGTGTAGATATTTCCATGTTTATACAGATACCGGCGTAGATATTTCCATGTTTATACAGACCGCAGTGTAGATATTTCCATGTTAATAGAGATAGCAGTGTAGATATTTCCAGGTTTGTACAGATGGCGGTGTTGATGTTTCCATCTATAAACAGATTGCCGTGTAGGTATTTCCATGTGTATACAGATGGCATTGTAGATATTTCCATGTTTATACAGATGGTGGTGTAGATATTTCCATGTTTACACAGATGACTGTATTGGTATTTCCATGTTTATACAGATGGCGATGTAGATATTTCCATGTTTATAGAGATAGCGGTGAAGATATTTTCATATTTATACAGATAACGGTGTAGATATTTCCATGTTTATACAGATAGCGGTGTAAATATTTCCACGTTTATACAGATCACGGTGTAGATATTTCCATGTTTATAGAGATAGCGGTGTAGATATTTCCATGTTTATACAGATAGCGGTGTAGATATTTCCATGTTTATACAGACCGTGGTGAAGATATTTCCATGTTTATACAGATAGCGGTGCAGATATTTCCATGTTTGTACAGATGGCGGTGTTGATATTTCCATGTATACACAGATGACCATGTAGATATTTCCATGTTTTTACAGATGGTGGCGCAGATATTTCCATGGATATGTAGATGGCGGTGTAGATATTTCCATGTTTATACAGACAGCGGTGTAGTTATTTCCATGTTTATATAGATAGCGGTGTAGATATTTCCATGTATATACACATGGCTGTGTAGATATTTCCATGTTTATACAGATGGCCGTGTAGATATTTCCATGTTTATACAAATAACTTTGTAAGTATTTCCATGTTTATACAGATGGCGGTGTAGATATTTCGATGTTTATAGAGACAGCAGTGGAGATATTTCCATGTTTATACAGATAGCGGTGTAGATATTTCCATGTTTATACTGATCGTGGTGTAGATATTTCCATGTTTATAGAGATGGCGGTGTAGGTATTTCCATGTTTATAGACATAGCGGTGTAGATATTTCCATGTTTATATAGATGGCGTTGTAGTTATTTCCATGTTTATACCGATAGCGGTGTTGGTATTTCCACGTTTATACAGATAGCGATGTAGATATTTCCATGTTTATACAGCTCGCGGTGCAGATATTTATATCTTTATACCGATGGCATTGTAGATATTTCCTTATTCACACTGATGGTGGTGTAGATGTTTCCATGTTTATACAGATAGCGGAGTAGTTAGTTCCATGTTTATGGAGATGGCACTGTAGATATTTACATGTTTATACAGATGGCTGTGTAGATATTTCCATGTGTATACAGATGGCACTGTAGATATTTCCATCTTTATACAGATGACTGTATAGGTATTTCCATGTTTTTACAGATGGCAGTGCAGATATTTCCATGTTTATAGAGATAGCGGTGAAGATATTTCCATGTTTGCACAGATGGTGGTGTATATATTTCCGTGTTTATACACATGGTGGAGTAGATACTTCCATCTCTATGGAGATGGCAGTGTAGATATTTTCATGTTTATTGAGATGGCGGTGTAGATATTTCCATATTTATAGAGATAGCGGTGTAGATATTTCCATCTTTCTACAGATGGCGGTGTAGATATTTCCATGTTTATACAGATGGCGGTGTAGATATTTCCATATTTATACAGATGTCTGTGTAGATATTTCCATGTGTATACAGATGATATTGTAGGTATTTCCATGTTTATACAAATGGTTGTGTAGATATTTCCATGTTTATTCAGATGACTGTGTAGATATTTCCATGTTTTTACAGATGGCAGTGTAGATATTTCAATGTCTATAGAGATGGCGCTGTAGATATTTCCATGTTTATACAGATAACGGTGGAGATATTTCCATGTTTTACAGACAGCAGTGGAGATATTTCAATGTTTATAAACATAGCAGTGAACATATTTCCAAGTTTATACAGACAGCGGTGTAGGTATTTCCATGTTTATACAGATAGCGGTGCAGATATTTCCATGTTTATACAGATGCCTATGCAGATATTTCCATATTTATACAGAGGGCTGTGTAGATATTTCTATGTTTATACAGATGGCAGTGTAGATATTTAAATGTTCCTACACATGACTGTGTAGGTATTTCCATGTTTATACAGATGTCTTTGTAGATATTTCCATGTTTATAGAGATAGTGGTGCAGATATTTCCATGTTTATACACATAGCGGTGTATATATTTCCATGTTTACACAGATCGTGGTGTAGATATTTCCATGTTTATACAGATAACGGTGTAGATATTTCCATGTTTATACAGACCGCATTGTAGATATTTCCATGTTTATAGAGATAGCAGTGTAGATATTTCCATGTTTGTACAGATGGTGGTGTTGATGTTTCCATCAATACACAGATTGCCGTGTTGGTATTTCCATCTGTATTCAGATGGCATTGTAGATATTTCCATGTTTATACAGATGGTAGTGTTGATATTTTCATGTTTACACAGATGACTGTATAGGGGTTTCCATGTTTATACAGATGGCGGTGTAGATATTTCCATATTTATACAGATAACGGTGTAGAAATTTCCATGTTTATACAGATAGCGCTGTAAATATTTCCATGTTTATACAGATCACGGTGTAGATATTTCCATGTTTATAGAGATAGCGATGTAGATATTTCCATGTTTATACAGATATCGGAGTAGATATTTCCATGTTTATACAGACCGCGGTGTAGATATTTCCTTGTTTATACAGACAGCGGTGCAGATATTTCCATGTTGGAAAGATTGCGGTGTTGATATTTCCATCTATACACAGATGACCGTGAAGATATTTCCATGTTTATACAGATGTCGGCGAAGATATTTCTATGGATATGTAGATGGTGGTGTAGATATTTCCATGTATATACAGATAGCGCTGTACTTATTTCCATGTTTATATAGACAGCGGTGTAGATATTTCCATGTATATACACATGGCTGTGTAGATATTTCCATGTTTATACAGATGGCGGTGTAGATATTTCCATGTTTATACAGATAACTTTGTAAGTATTTCCATGTTTATACATATGGCGGTGTAGATATTTCGATGTTTATAGAGATAGCAGTGGAGATATTTCCATGTTTATACAGATAGCGGTGTAGATATTTCCATGTTTATACTGATCGCGGTGTAGATATTTCCATGTTTATAGAGATGGCGGTGTAGATATTTCCATGTTCATAGAGATAGCGGTGTTGATTTTTCCATGTTTATAGAGATAGCTGTGTGGATATTTCCATGTTTATACAGATAGGGGTGTAGATATTTCCATGTTTATAGAGATGGCAGTGTAGATACTTCCATGTTTATGCAGACAGGGGTGTAGATATTTCCATGTTTATAGAGATGGCAGTGTAGATATTTCCATGATTATACAGATCACGGTGTAGATATTTCCATGTTTATACAGAACGCTGTGTAGATATTCCCATGTTTATACAGATCATGTTGTAGATATTTCCATGTTTATACAGATCGCGTTTTTGATATTACCATGTTAATAGGGATAGAGGTGCAAATATTTCCACATTTATACAGATAGCGGTGTAGTTATTAGCATGTTCATACAGATAACGGAGTAGATATTTCCATGTATAAACAGATGTCTGTGTATATATTTCCATGTTTAAACAGATGGTGGTGTAGATATTTCCTTGATTATACAAATAGCGGTGTAGTTATTTCCAAGTTTATACAGATAGCGGTGTAGATATTTCCATGTATATACAGATGGCTGTGTAGATATTTCCATATCTATACAGATGGCTGTGTAGATATTTCCATGTTTGTACAGATGACTTTGTAGGTATTACCATGTTTATACAGATGGCGGTGTACGTATTTCCATGTTTATAGAGATAGCTGTGTAGATATTTCCATGTTTATACAGATAGCGGTGTCGATATTTCCATGTTTATACAGATCGCGATGTAGATATTTCCATGTTTATACAGACAGCAGTGGAGATATTTCCATGTTTATTCACATAGCGGTGTACATATTTCCATGTTTATAGAGACAGCGGTGTAGGTATTTCCAAGTTTATACAGATAGCGGTGCAGATATTTCCATGTTTATACAGATGCCTATGCAGATATTTCCATATTTATACAGAGGGCTTTGTAGATCTTTCCATGTTTATACAGATGGCAGTGTAGATATTTCCAAGTTCCTACACATGACTGTGTAGGTATTTCCATGTTTATACAGATGGATTTGTAGATATTTCCATGTTTATAGAGATAGCGGTGTAGATATTTCCATGTTTATTCTGATAGCGGTGTAGGTATTTCCATGTTTATACAGACCGCGGTGTAGTTATTTCCATGTTTATACAGATAGCGGCGCAGATATTTCCATGTTTGTAGAGATGACGGTGTTGATATTTCCAACTATACACAGATGACCGTGTAGATATTTCCATGTTTATACAGATGGCGGCACAGATATTTCTATGGATATGTAGATGGCGGTGTAGATATTTTAATGTTTATACAGATAGCGGTGTAGTTATTTCCATGTTTGTATAGATAGCGGTGTAGGTATTTCCATGTATATGCACATAGCTGTGTAGATATTTCCATGTTTATACAGATGGCTGTGTAGATATTTCCATGTTTATATAGATGACTCTGTAGGTATTTCCATATTTATACAGATTGCAGTGTAGATATTTCTATGTTTATAGAGATAGCTGTGTAGATATTTCCATGTTTATACAGATAGCGGTCTAGATATTTCCATGTTTATACAGATCACGGTGTATATATTTCCATGTTTATACAGATCACGGGGTGTAGATATTTCCATGTTTATACAGATAGCGATGTAGATATTTCCATGTTTATACAGATGGCGTTGTAGATATTTCCATGTTTATAGAGATGGCGGTGTAGATATTTCCATGTTTATAGAGATAGCGGTGTAGATATATCCATGTTCATAGAGATAGCAGTGAGGATATTTCCATGTTTATACAGATATCAGTGTAGATATTTCCACTCTTATAGAGATAGCGGTTTAGATATTTCATATTTATACAGATAGCGGTGTAGATATTTCCATGTTTATACAGACTGCGGTGTAGATATTTCCATGTTTATACAGAGTTCTCTGTAGATATTTCCATGTTTATACAGATGGCGGTGTAGATATTTCCATCTTTCTACAAATGGCAGTGTAGGTATTTCCATGTTTATAGAGATGGCGGTGTAGATATTTCCATGTTTATATAGATGACAGTGTAGATATTTTCTTGTTTATGTAGATGGCGTTGTAGATACCTCCATGTTTAAAGAGATGGCGGTGTGCATATTTCCATGTTGATGGAGATAGCGGTGTAGATATTTCCATGTTTATAGAGATAACGGTGTAGTTATTTCCATGTTTATAGAGATAGCGGTGTAGATATTTCCATGTTTCTACAAATGACTGTGTAGATATTTCCATGTTTGTACAGATGGCAGTGTAGATATTTCCATGTTTATACAAATAGCAGAGTAGATATTTTCATGTTTATACATGTTGCGGTGGAGATATGTCCATGTTTATACAGATAGCAATGGAGATATTTCCATGTTAATACACATAGCGGTGTAGATATTTCCATGTTTATACAGATAGCGGTGTAGATATTTCCATGTTTATACAGATGGCTGTACCGATATTTCCATGTTTATACAGAGTTCTGTGCAGATATTTCCATGTTTATATAGATGACAGTGTAGATATTTCCAGGTTTATACAGATGACTGTGTCGATATTTCCATGTTAATACAGATGGCGGTGTAGATATTTCCATGTTTATAGAGATAGCGGTTTAAATATTTCCATCTTTATACAGATAGTGGTGTAGATATTTCCATGTTTATACAGATGGCGGTGTAGATACAGCCATGTTTCTGAATATGGCAGTGTAGATATTTTCATGTTTACATAGATGGCGGTGTAGATATTTCCATGTTTACAGAGATTGCGGTGTAGATATTTCCTTGTTTATAGTGCAAGTGATGTAGGTATTTCCATGTTTATAGAGATAGCAGTGTAGACATTTCCATATTTATACAGGTAGCAGTGTAGGTATTTCCATGTTTATACAGATGGCGGTGTAGACACTTCCATGTTTCTAAAGATAGCGGTGTAGATATTTCCATGTATATACAGATAGCGGTGTAGGTATTTCCATGTTTACACAGATAGCGGTGGAGATATTTCCCTCTTTATACAGATAGCGTTGTAGATATTTCCATGTTTATACAGATAGCTGTGTAGATATTTCCATGTTTATAGAGATAGCGGTGTAGATATTTCCGTGTTTATACAGATGGCTGTGTAGATATTTCCATGTTTATACAGATGGCGGTGTAGATATTTCCATGTTTATACATATAGTAGTGTAGATATTTCCATGTTTACAGATATAGCGGTAAAAATGTTTCCATCTTTGCACAGATTGCGGTGTACACATTGCAAACTTTACACAGATAGCGGTGTAGATATTTCCAAGTTTACACAGATACCTGTGTCGATATTTCCATGTTTACAGAGATATCATTGTAGATATTTAAATGTTTATACAGATAGCGGTGTAGTTATTTACATGTTGATACAGATAGCGGTGAATATATTTTCAGGGTTATACAGATAGTGGTGTAGATATTTCCACGTTTTACAGATATCTGTGTACATATTTCCCTCTTTACACAGATAGCGTTGTAAATATTTCCATGTTTACACAGATAGCGTTGTAGATATTTCCATGCTTACACAGATTGCGGTGTAGATATTTCCAAGTTTACACAGATAGCTGTGTAGATATTTCCATGTTTACACAGATAGCGTTGTGGATATATAATTGTTTATAGAGATAGTGGTGTAGGTATTTCCGTGTTTAAAAGGTAGAGGTGGAAACATTTCCATGTTTATACAGATAGCGGTGTAAAAATTTCCATGCTTATACAGATAGTGGTGTAGTTATTTCCATTTTTATACAGATAGCGGTGTAGATATTTCCATGTTTATAGAGACTGCGGTGTAGATATTTCCATCTTTGCACAGATTGCTGTGTAGATATTTCCATGTTTATACAGATTGCGGTGTAGTTATTTCCATGTTGATACAGATAGCGGTGTAGATATTTCCATGTTTATACAGGTAGCGGTGTAGAAATTCCCATGTTTATACAGATCGCTTTGTAGATATTTCCATCTTTCTACAGATGTCAGTGTAGATATTTCCAAGTTTATACAGATGTCTGTGTAGATATTTCCATGTTTATGCAGATTGCGATGTAGATATTTCCATGTTTATAGAGATGGCGGTCTCGTTATTTCTATGTTTATAGAGATAGCGGTGTAAGTATTTCCATGTTTATAGAAATGCTGGTGTAAGTATTTTCATGTTTATAGAGATAGCGGTGTAGATATTTCCATGTTTATACAGATGACGGTGTTGCTACTTCCATATTTATACAGATAGCGGTGTAGATACTTCCATGTTTATACAGCTCGCGGTGTAGATATTTCCATCTTTACACAAATGGCAGTGGAGATATTTCCATGTTTATACAGATAGCGGTGTAGGTATTTCCATGTCAATAGAGATAGCGGTGTAGTTATTTACATATTTATACAGATTGCGGTGTAGATATTTCCATCTTTATACAGATGTCGGTGTAGATATTTCCATGTTTATACAGATGGCAGTGAAGTTATTTCCATGTTTATCCAGATAGTGGTGTAGATATTTCCATGTTTATACAGATGGCGGTGTAGATACTTCCATGTTTCTGAAGATGGCAGTGTAGATATTTTCATGTTTATAGAGATGGAGGTGTAGATATTTCCATGTATAAAGAGATAGCAGTGTAGATATTTTTATGTTTATAGAGAAAGCAGTGTAGCTATTTCCATGTTTATACAGATGGCAGTGTAGATATTTCCATGTTTATACAGATATCGGTGTAGATATTTCCATGTTTACAGAGATAGCGGTGTAGGTATTTCCATCTTTGCACAGATTGCGGTGTAGGTATTGCCAAATTTACACAGATAGCGGTGTAGATATTTCCAAGTTTATACAGATAGCTGTGTAGATATTTCCATGTTTACAGTGATAGCATTGTAGATATTTCCATGTTTATACAGATTGCGGTGTAGTTATTTCCATGTTGATACAGATAGCAGTGTAGATATTTCCATGTTTATACAGGTAGCGATGTAGAAATTCCCATGTTCATACAGATCGCTTTGTAGACATTTCTATCTTTCTACAGATATAAGTGTAGATATTTCCAAGTTTATACAGATGGCAGTGTAGATATTTCCATGTTTATACAGATGTCTGTGTAGATATTTCCATGTTTATGCAGATGGCGGTGTAGATATTTCCATGTTTATTGAGATGGCGGTGTAGTTATTTCTATGTTTATAGAGATAGCGGTGTAAATATCTCCATGTTTATAGAGATGGTGGTGTAAGTATTTTCATGTTTATAGAGATAGCTGGTGTAGATATTTCCATGTTCATACAGATAGCGGTGTAGGTATTTCCATGTTTTTACTGATTGCAGTGTACGTATTTCCATGTTTCTACAGATAGCGGTGTAGTTATTTCCATGTTTATACTGATTGCAGTGTAGGTATTTCCATGTTTCTACAGATGGCTGTGTAGATATTTCCTTGTTTATACAGACAGCGGTGTAGATATTTCCATGTTTATACAGGTAGCGGTGTAGATATTTCCAAGTTTACAGAGATAGCGGTGTAGTTATTTCCATCTTTGCACAGATTGCCGTGTAGATATTTCCATGTTTACGCAGATAGCTGTGTATATATTTCCAAGTTTACACAGATAGCTGTGTAGATATTTCCCTGTTTACACACATACCGTGGTAGATATTTCCATGTTTATACAGATTGCGGTGTAGATATGTCCATGATTATACAGATAGCGGTGTAGATATTTTCATGTTTATACAAATAGCGGTGGAGATATTTCCATGTTTATAGAGACTGCGGTATAGATATTTCCATGTTTATAGAGATAGCCTTGTAGATATTTCCACGTTTACAGAGATAGCAGTGTAGATATTTCCTTCTTTGCACAGATTGCTGTGTAGATATTTCCATTTTTACACAGATAGCTGTGTAGATATTTCTAAGTTTACACAGATAACTGTGTAGATATTTCCATGTTTACACAGATAGCATTGTATATATTTTCATGTTTATACAGATCGTGGTGTAGATATTTCCATGTTTATACAGATATCGGTGTAGATATTTCCATGTTTATACAGACCGCAGTGTAGATATTTCCATGTTTATAGAGATAGCAGTGTAGATATTTCCATGTTTGTACAGATGGCGGTGTTGATGTTTCCATCTATACACAGATTGCCGTGTAGATATTTCCATGTGTATACAGATGGCATTGTAGATATTTCCATGTTGATACAGATGGTGGTGTAGATATTTGCATGTTTACACAGATGACTGTATAGGTATTTCCATGTTTATACAGATGGTGGTGTAGATATTTCCATGTTTATAGAGATAGCGGTGTAGATATTTCCATATTTATAAAGATAACGGTGTAGAAATTTCCTTGTTTATACAGATAGCGGTGTAAATATTTCCATGTTTATACAGATCACGGTGTAGATATTTCCATGTTTATAGAGATAGCATTGTAGATATTTCCATGTTTATACAGATAGCGGTGTAGATATTTCCATGTTTATACAGATAGCGGTGCAGATATTTCCATCTTTATACAGATAGCGGTGTGTGTATATCCATGTTTATACAGATAGCGGTGTGGGTATTTCCATGTTTATACAGATAGCGGTATAGATATTTCCATGTTTATAGAGATAACTGTCTAGATATTTCCATGTTTATACAGCTTTCCGTGTAGATATTTCCATGTTTATACAGATAGCGGTGTAGATATTTCCATGTTTATACATATAGCTGTGTAGATATTTCCATGTTTATACAGACAGCAATGTAGATATTTCTATGTTTATAGAGATAGCGGTGTAGATATTTTCATGTTCATACAAACAACTGTGTAGATATTTTCATGTTTATGGAGATAGCGGTGTAGATATTTCCAGTTTTATAGACATAGCGGTATAAATATTTCCAAGTTTTTACAGATAGCGGTGTAAATATTTCCATGATTATACAGATAGCGGTGTAAATATTTTCATGTTTACTGACATAGCGGTGCAGATATTTCCATGATTTTAGAGATAGCTGTGTAAATATTTCCATGTTTATACAGATAGCCGTGTAAATGTTTACACGTTTATCGGGATAGCGGTGTAGATATTTCCACGTTTGTACAGATAGCGGTGTAGATATTTCCCCGTTTATACAGATAGCGGTGTAGATATTTCCACGTTTATACAGATAGCGGTGTAGATATTTCCACGTTTATACAGATAGCGGTGAAGATATTTCCACTTTTATACAGATTGCGGTGTAGAAATTTCCAAGTTTATACACATAGCGGTGCAGATATTTCCACGTTTATACACATATCGGTGTAGATATTTCCGTGTTTATACAGATAGTGGTGTAGATATTTCCACGTTTGTAGAAATAGCGATGTAGATATTTCCACGTCTATTCAGATAGCGGTGTAGTTATTTCCACATTAATACAGATAACGGTGTAGATATTTCCATGTTTATACAGTCAGTGGTGTAGATATTTCCATGTTTAAATAGATAGCCGTGTATATATTTCCATGTTTATACAGACAGCGGTGTAGATATTTCCATGTTTTACAGATAGTGATGTAGATATTTCCATGTTTATAGAGATAGCGGTGTAGATATTTCCATGTTTATAGAGATAGCTTTGAAATATTTCCATGTTTATACAGATAGCGGTGTATTTCCATGTTTATAGAGATAGCGGTGTAAATATTTCCATGTTTATCCAGATAGCGGTGTAGATATTTCCACATTTATACTTATAGCCGTGTAGATATTTCCAGGTTTATAGAGTTAGCCGTGTAGACGTTCCCACGTTTGTAGAGATAGCGGTGTAGATATTTCCATGTTTTTAGAGATAGCGGTGTATATATTTCCACATTTATAGAGATAGCGGTGTTTCTAGAGATAGCGGTGTAGATATTTCCATGTTTATAGAGACAGTTATGTAGATATTTGCGTGTTTATCGATATAGCATTGTAGATATTTCCATGTTTATAGAGACAGTGGTATAGATATTTCCATGTTTATACAGATAGAGGTGTAGATATTTCCATGTTTATAGAGACAGCAGTGCAGATATTTCCATGTTTATACAGATAGCGGTGTAGATATTTCCATGTTTATAGAGATAGCGGTGTAGATATTTCCATGTTTATAGAGATAGCGGTGTAGATATTTCCATGTTTATAGAGACGGTGGTGTAAATAGTTTCATGTTGATACAGATAGCGTTGTAAATGTTTACACATTTTCAGAGATAGCGGTGTAGATATTTCCACGTTTACAGAGATTTTATGAAAAGTTATTTTATGAAGACCTAACAAGTCATTGGGGTACCTATCTTATGTCATTTTCTACATTGAGAGTGTTAAAACTACCCCTACCCTAACCACAACCCTGACATATGGAGCCAGGAAAGGCCATGCAATAAAGGATTCTTGGGCTTGTATGCCTGATAACAAAAACTTATCACAGAAGACTGCAAAAAACACAATCTTGCTCAAAGCCCATTGCAACTCTGCACACAACAATGCTTTTGAAGGATATTTGCCCAACAACTGCCTGTCCAACCTGTGCCTGGCATCACCTTTGTTATTGATCTTTGTAGCCAAGGATAGTCATTTCCAAATGATCATATAATCTTCCTCATTTTTTCTTTTGTCTTCCTTTACCTCCTTGAATATGCATATAGTTTACTCTGGCTTGCCTGTTTCTATTGCAAGGCTCTGTTTCCAAACGAATATCTTTTTCTTGTGGAGAGCCTCTCTCTGTTTGTTATTTAGGTTGATAAGAGAAATGTGAACATTTGTGAGCTCAGGTTAAAGGCCTTAGTCTACAGTGAAACTTTTTTGCACCCTTAGATGCTTACTTCCACTACAACTTGCAGGTGGGCCTTGAAAAGTTCTTGGAATAAGTTTGAGCTTTGGTCTTCTCCGATTCATTTAGCATAGATTCTCAAAATGTGGTCCCTGAACCCACAGCATCAGCATCACCTGGAGATTGTTAGAAATGCAAATCATCGGGCCTCATTCCAGACCCTCAGCTGGAAACTCTAGGGGCATGGCCAGACCCTCTGTAGCTGAACAAGCCATCCAGGTGGTTTTGATGCAGCTAAAGTTTTGGAACAACTAATGTAGCCCCATTTGGAAAACTTGCCTCTACAGGCCTCCCTAGCTGGTAAGCTGCTAGCATTTTTTGTTTGTTTGTTTCTTTGTTTTGATACAGGGTCTTGCTCTGTTGACCAGATCGTGACTTCCTGGGTTCAAGCGAGGACTCAGCCTCCTGAGTAGCTGGGACTACAGGTATGTGCCACCACCATGCCCAACTACTTTTTGTATATTTTTTTGTAGGGATGGGGTTTTAGCCCAGGCTAGTCTCAAACTCCTGGACTCAAGCAATCTGCCCACTTTGGTCTCACGAAATGCTGGGATTATAGGCATGGGCCACCACTCCTGGCCCAAAGTCCATATTTTAACTACTAACCTAAATTATTTGAAAAACAAAATTCTCCTTGGACTCAAACCAGGTCAGAGTGACATGATCATGTGCCTGTTTTGTGCAGGGTGAAGTGAGATTATTATCTAGGAAATAGCTGAAATGTCCTGAGGGTGACAAAGAGGAGCTGTGTTTTCAGCCAAATATCAGAACCAGGGCCACTGCCTGCCGCTGAACCCCAGCGGGGACCCCTACTTTGTGTTTATCTGTGGTGGCTACACTTGCCCACCTGGGTGGGAACCCCGAGAATGACTCCAGACTTTTCCTAGGACTGCATGCCAGGGTATTTTTACAATTTATGTGTAGACTTTGTTCGGGTGGAAAAGTTATTTTATGAAGACGAAACAAGCAATTGGGGTACCTACCTTATGGCATTTTTTACATTGAGAGTGTTAAAAATACCCCTCCCCTAACCAAAACCCTGACAAATAGAGCCAGGGAAGGCCATGCAATAAAGGATTCTTGGGCTTGTATGCCTGATAACAAAAACTTATCACAGAAGACTGCAAAAAACACAATCTTGCACAAAGCCCATTGCAACTTTGCACACAACAATGCTTCTGAAGGATATTTGCCCAACAACTGCCTGTCCAACCTGGGCCTGGCATCACCTTTGTTATTGATCTTTGTAGCCAAGGATAATCATTTCCAAATGATCATATAATCTTCCTCATTTTTTCTTTTGTCTTCCTTTACCTCCGTGAATATGCATATAGTTTACTCTGGCTTGCCTGTTTCTATTGCAAGGCTCTGTTTCCAAACGAATATCTTTTTCTTGTGGAGAGCCTCTCTCTGTTTGTTATTTAGGTTGATAAGAGAAATGGGAACATTTGAGAGCTCAGGTAAAAGGCCTTAGTCTACAGTGAAACTTTTTTGCACCCTTAGATGCTTACTTCCACTACAACTTGCAGGTGGGCCTTGAAAAGTTCTTGGAATAAGTTTGAGCTTTGGTCTTCTCCGATTCATTTAGCATAGATTCTCAAAATGTGGTCCCTGGACCCACAGCATCAGCATCACCTGGAGATTGTTAGAAATGCAAATCATCGGGCCTCATTCCAGACCCTCAGCTGGAAACTCTAGGGGCATGGCCAGACCCTCTGTAGCTGAACAAGCCATCCAGGTGGTTTTGATGCAGCTAAAGTTCTGGAACAACTAATGTAGCCCCATTTGGAAAACTTGGCTCTACAGGCCTCCCTAGCTGGTAAGCTGCTAGCATTTTTTGTTTGCTTGTTTCTTTGTTTTGATACAGGGTCTTGCTCTGTTGACCAGACCGTGACCTCCTGGGTTGAAGTGAGGACTCAGCCTCCTGAGTAGCCGGGACTACAGGTATGTGCCACCACCATGCCCAACTACTTTTTGTATTTTTTTTTTTTGTAGGGATGGGGTTTTAGCCCAGGCTAATCTCAAACTCCTGGACTCAAGCAATCTGCCCACTTTGGCCTCACGAACTGCTGGGATTATAGGCATGAGCCACTGTGCCCGGCCCTGCCAGCTTTGTATAAGCTGAGGAGTTTTTAAAAATACCTAGACTCAGGGCAAACCCCAGACACTTAAGTCAGATTCTCTGGGAGGTGAAGCCCAGACACTGGTATTTTTAAAGTCTCTACAGATGGTTCTAATGTGCTGCTAAGTTAGAGAACCGCTGATCTAGACCAGGCCTTTTCAAACTTAATGTGCACGTGAATTACCTGGACCTTGTTAAAATGCAGATACAGTCTGCATAGGCCTGGGGTGGAGCCTGAGCTTCTGCATTTTTAACAAGTCTCTAGAGGATGCTGCTGCATCTGGGCTGCTAACTACACTTGGAGATAGGAGGTTCTGAAGAGCAGAGGAAAGAACATGAACCATAACCTAGGGGCTGGTAGTCCTGACTTCCGAGCCAAGGTTTGCCTTTATGTGGCTGGCAACTTGCTTGGACTCCTACCCCAATTCTTTGGGCCCAAGGTTTGTCCTGCCTTAGAAGGATGTCAAGAAAATTGAGTGAGTAATGCAGAATTGTTTCTTAAAGTGTGTGCAGATGCTCCATGAATTTAGAGAGTATGTGGATGCACATTAGTAAATTTTAATAGTTGTGACCATGTTGTTATGAGTACTTAGAACAAGTAATAATGGCTTTTGATGTATAGTAGTAAGAAAGCTTCCTTTTAAAAGGCATGTATTTAAGTTTCAAAAGTGGGGCTATTTAAAAATATATGAAATAAATAATAGTAGAGGTAATTGACAGATCAAAATTAGGAAGGCAGGATGAGAATGACTCAAGTTTGGGAAATGCTGAGAAAGCAGATGCCCAAGGGCTATGAAAACTTAAAAAAAATAGGTAGCACTTGATTTTGATTGGCTGAATGAGATGATGTGTTTGATCATTTATGGGGTTGGCATTTGGCAACATGCACTGGGTGGCTGGGATCACTGTTTATTAAAAAATATTTGAGTCTCTACTTTGCACTAGATACTCTTTTAGTCTCTTGGAAAAGGGATTGGGGGGCCGGCAGGATAAAAACAAATCATTTATGCCCACAAGAAAATTGCAGGAAGATAAAAGTCATGAAATAAACTCTATGCTTCTAATTTAATATTTTTTTATAGACTATGAGAAAAAAGTTTTGCTCACTATCAGCTAGGAAAGCTGTCTTAGCACAACCATTCATTCTTGCACAAATCAAAATCAAGACGAGCCATATTTAATATTTTTCTCACAGATTATGAGAAAAAAGTTCTAATTTAATTTTTTTATAGATTATGAGAAAAAAGTTTCGCTCTCTATCAGCTAGGAAAGCTGTCTTAGCACAACCATTCATTCTTGCACAAATCAAAATCAAGATGAGCCAGAAGGCTCCATTCTGACAGCTTCTAATGGAGAAGCTACATTTACTGGACATGGGGAAAGTTGCTGGGCTCTAAGGACTGTGCTCATTTCTTGAACTAGATAAATGGTCTTGGTGTAGCGTAATACCAAAACTTCTTGTCGCAGCCCGTAAGGACAGAACTCAATCAGCCTGAAAAGGAAGTCAGTGACTCCGACTCAACACAGGAATGTTCTGTGATTCCTAAAGAAGGATGTAGGAGTGTGGCACAATTCAACCACAGTCTGTGGCCCTGTGCCTCTGCCTTGACATGAGTGGGATTTCCCAGCTGGTCATTTTCTTCTTATCTAAGACATTGGGAACAAATTACTTGACCTCCTCTGGGCTTCAGTATTCCCACTCATCAAATTAGAGGACTGGGCAGTCGCTAGGCTCTCTTTAGGCATCATATTTTAGTTTCTGTGATTTTAAATTTGAGAAGGGGTGTCTAAGGGAGAATACATAGGGGAGGGGGAAAGGCTTATTAAAAGTGTAGTTAGACACTGAATTTTTAAGAATTGCATTTTGTAATAATACCTTTACCTAATCAGGACTGACAATCTTACCTGATGACAGCACCTGGAGGAATGGCTGCATTTAAAAATAAAAATGAAATAAAACAAGACCTTATTTGAACTTAGCAATAATGCTGATTCCTCTTTTTGATTTGAGGAGGTTATAGCTGTTGTAAATGCTTGAATTGGGTCTGCCCAGGCAAAACGGAGTCAAGAGTCCATGTCGGATGAATTTTAACAATGTAGACAATAGAAAGGGTTGCTTAAACTGCCCCTCTTTTACCAAAACACATTTACAAATGAAAGAACAACACTTCCATTTTTTAAAAACATTTTTTTGAGATGAAGTCTTGCTTTGTCACCCAGAGTGGAGTGCAGTGGTGCGATCTTGGCTCACTGCAAACTTTGCCTCCCGGGTTCAAGTGATTCTCCTGCCTCATCCTCCCGAGTAGCTGGGACTACAGGCGCCCACCACCATTCCTAGCTAATTTTTGTATTTTTAGTAGAGACAGGGTTTCACCATGTTGGCCAGGCTGGTCTCGAACTCCTGACCCCAGGTGATCTGCCGACCTCGGCCTCTGAAAGTGCTGGGATTACAGGCGTGAGCCAACAGGCGTGGCCAAAAAATTTCCATTTTTAATTGCAGGGTCTGGGGAATTAAAATGCATCCGTAATTTCTTGCATCTCTCCGCTCGGGCTTGCATGAATGCAGAGGGATGGGGAGGACTTCTTGAGGCAAGCATCCCACTCTTGTCGCCT
Organism: Pan troglodytes; assembly: GCF_028858775.2. Classification (NCBI taxonomy): domain Eukaryota; kingdom Metazoa; phylum Chordata; class Mammalia; order Primates; family Hominidae; genus Pan; species Pan troglodytes. The sequence continues at coordinate 7,567,260 of NC_072410.2, read as the reverse complement.
GCCATCTGGAGAGAGAGGGCTGTGATTTATCTCACTTTAATCAGGAAGGACCCGATGGGTGGATGGAGAGGTCTGACGGCTTTGTTGCTCCATGTGGGAAAGAAACGGACAGAGTGAATTTGTGTATGATCCCTAAGGAGAAAGCGTCTTTGTGCTCTATTTCATTTTGACCTGGAGCCCCTGAAAGCAAGCTAGTTACAAGTTGAAATAGGCCATTTCTAAAGTGTGATTTTGTTTGTGTATGAGCCTTGATTACAAAGGGGAAAAAAACCCGCTTAATTTACATACACCACAGGTAGCGCAGGATCCCCTGGGCTGTCTTTTCAGGTATCAGGAAACTTTGATGAAAGTCGCTTGCCTCATCTAGGACTCATTTGATATTGTTTAGCAGAGCCTGGTATTAACATTTCCTTCCAACTGTTTACTGGAATCTGTGTGTTCCCTTCAAGTGATGCATACTAGGTGCACAGGCTTCCTGCCACTGTCATCCTAATCTTTCCGTGCAGACAGGAGCAGAGGGGAGAGCGCTGAGCCAGGCCCCAGCTTGCTTTTCTTTCCTGACACAGCCCGGCTCCGCTGCACTTCTCAGCTCTTGCTCTAGGTGGTGCTGTTTGACCATTTTCTTCATGTGACCCTCCACTCGGTAATATAAATTCATTCGGAGGATGACCTGATATCAAAAAAAATTCCTTTTGATTAGTAGAATCAACTTGTTCCTTCACACGATACTCTTCCCACTGAGACACATGGAGACAATTCTGACTCCAGGTTTGCAACCTTGAGATTTCTCTCAGATGCAATAAAAAAAACAAAAAAGCATTTTGAGTGGCACAGTGATGCCTAGTGCATGATCATGTTTGTCTGCTCAAACATCAAAGGGAAACTTGTGGGTTTGAGGATGCCCAGCAGCACGACAGCTGCCAATGTAAATGAGCCGTATAGAGAGAGAGGGGGCGGGAGGGGACTACAAACTTCAGAATATGAGCTGTTCGTTTATAAGTTAAAAAAAAAAAAAGTCAAAAGGGAGCCCAGGATGGTGCAAGAAAGAGGAGAAAGAAAGATTTTCCTTGCAGCTAATCAGGAGAGTTCATAAGGGCTGATTACATGAGTGGAAGCCTTAAGTTCTTTTTTTTAAAAAATGTGAAAGTTTGCATGTATGTATGTATGTATGTATGTATGTATGTATAGCTTCGTGTATTACCATTATTATTGCAATCAGCAAATGGATTTACTTCCTTTATCTCATGGGCTCCTTCCCACTCACTTCTGGCAGCACATTTTCCTTTCTCCTTCATCCCAGAACATCAAAGAACAGATGCGCTTCCTAACCCGGGCTCCAGGGGACTTTATACATTGTAAACAGTGCACCTCTAACGTGGTTCACCGCTTAGAGAACGTGTGTCCCATTTTAAAACTGTGACTCCTTTATATTTTGCAGTGCTTATTTTAATAAGAGACATTGGACTTGTGACATATTTTTCATGGAGGAGTGAGCTTAATGGTTGAAAGTAATCGATAAACTTGTTTTTCCTCTGATGCCATCAGCCAAGATCCTATGGCAATAGTAAGAGGATGACACTGGGCTGGCACCCCCTCCATAACATATTTGGACCATGTTTTCCCCCCAGAATGCACATGCAATAGCTTTGGTTTGGTAAGAGAGAGATGGTGTACTTGGTTTCCTTCTGTCACACTTTTGGTGAAATGAATTAGACTTTTAAATCAGGAAATTCAGTGAGATGAGTTAGATTTTTACACAAGAGCAGTGGAGGACTTCCAGCTGGTTGGGGGAATGATATGGAAATATCTTGCTAAATCAGGGTCTGGTGGAATGCTGCTCCCCTGGCAGGCTCCTCTTCACAGGGAGCAATCTGTGGGTTGCTTATAGAACAGAGCGAGCAGGAGGCATAGCATGGTCTTGCTCAGGGGAAGACCCGGTGTTCAGATGTTTGTCATTAGGAACTGGGTGTGGGCTTTTTCAAGTTAAACTGAAGCAGCAGTTCTATTAGGAAGAGCCTCCCAGATCAGCATCTTCTGTTTCTGGATACTCTCCCTTTGAAAAGCCAGATTTCAGCAAAAACTTTGCTAATGGTGAAATTGCACAACTGAAACCCTATGGGAGCAATGGGAAAGATGGAGAAAGAGGTGGTTATATCATGTACTTCAACAGTTTATTTAGAGGCTGTTGACGTTAGAATAACAAGCCAAGACAAACAAAAATACTCATTTTGGATGAAAATATTGTCTTTTCATGTTATTATAGATAGCTGAGTCCTAAGACTTCTACAGAAACACATTTTCCTAATGAGTGGCTGATTTTTCTGGTTGTGCAAGTAATGTCCAAATTATTGTACAAATTTTTGGCTCAGGAGCAAACATTGTATTGCATATTGAGCTAATCACTTGCCCTTTCTAAGGTAAGCCCTTACCTCTGCTTTCCCTTCATCTTGTCATTTCTGTTTGTTGGGTACAGGTTTCCTGTTGGTTCTTTCTGTTGGCTCTGATGTAACATGAATGAAGTTCTTAACATCCTTTCAGACATAAACACAACTTAGCTCATTGTTTCTGAGTTCATATAGAGGTTTTCTTGCCCCTGAGACTTTCGTGTCAGACAGCTGGATGTTGCTGTGTTCAAGGCTCTATCTGTTGATTTTGTATCCTACAACTTTACTGATTTCACCTATCAGTTCAGTTCTAACAGTTTTCAAATTTTATTTATTTGTTTTTGTTTTTTAAATATTGTATGTTTCATTTTAGAGTCAGGAGGGTAGATGTACAGGTTTCTTAAACAGGTATATTGCATGGTGCTGAGGTTTGGGCTTCTAATGATCCCACCACCCAAGCAGTGAGCATAGTAATCGATAGGTAGTTTTTCAACCCTTGCTCCCACCATCCTTCCCTCCCACCTTTGGAGTCCCCCAGTGTCTATTGTTCCCTTCTTTGTGTTGAGTTCTAACCTTTTTTTAGTGAAGTTTGTAGGGTTTTCTATATATAACAAGATCATGCCGTCAGTAGAGACAGTTTCACTTCTTCCTTTCCTATTAGGATGCCTTTTATTTCTTTCTTTTGCCTAATTACCCTGAGAAGTGGTGTCTGTGGGCATCCTTGTCTTGTTCCTGATGGTAGAGGAAAAGTTTCAACTTTTCACCATTGATCATGGTGTTAGCTATGGGTTTCTCATATATGGCCTTTATTTTGTTGGGATACAGTCCCTCAATACGTGATCTGTTGGGTGTTTTTTCTTTTCACCATGAAAGGGTTTCGAATTTTGTCAAAAACTTTTTCTATATCTATTGTGATGGCCATATAGTTTCTATCCTTTATTTTTCTAATATGGTATATTATATGTATTGATTTGCTTATGTTGAACCATGACATGATCATGGTGAATGATTCTTTCAATGTGCTATTGAATTTGGTTTGCTAGGATTTTGTTGAGGATTTTTGCATCTATGTAGATCAAGGATATTGGCCTGTCATTTTCCTTTCTTGTAGTGTTCTTGTCTGGCTTTGGAATCAGGGTAATGCTGGCCCTTTAAGATGAGTTTGGAAGTATTCCCTCCACTTCAGCTTTTTGGAAGAGTTTGAGAAGGACTGGTATTAGTTCTTCTTAAAATATTTGGTAGAATTAATCTGGGAAGCCATCTGGTTTTGGGTTTTTCATTGATAGGAGACATTTTCTTACGGATTCAACCTCCTTGCTTGCTATTAGTCTGTTCAGATTTTTAAATTTCTTCATGAGTCAATCTTGGTAGGTTTTATGTGTCTGGGAATTTATCCATTTCTTCTAGATGATCCAATTAGTTAGTGTGTAATTATACCTAGCAGTTTCTTAGGATCCTTTGTATTTCTGTGATATTGGCTATGATGTTTCATCTTTCATTTCTGATTTTATGCTCTATTGAAAACATGAGGCATAGCAGGTAGGGGGCACTGGTCAGGACTTGGGGTATAAACTGGCAGATGTTAAGGTGGGTGATTCCGGTTAACTCAGAAACTCCGAAGTCCCGTGTGGAAGAATTAACTGCCTGTACTCACCTAGTAATGTATATCCTTGGTCAAAAAAGATCCAGCTGAGAATGTTGGATGAAGGGACCAAATCAATATTCATCATTATATTGAAAACAAGTCAGATTGGCTGTGGTCTTTTGACAGCAGGTCAGTGGCTAAGTCTATTTGAACAAAGTTAGGGCAGGTTCAAGGGAGAATCCTGAGATCGGTATTCTTTGTTCCATACAAACTTGCCTTTCAGTTTCTTCTCCCCATGCCTCCAGGATGTCCCTGCACAGCCCGTAGGGCCCCCTCCTTCAGTACCTTGCCTTACGAAGGGGAGAAAATGAGTTTTCCAATGTTAGCATATATTTAGCCTTCCAAAATTTTCTATTTCTATTTTAGGGGAGCTCTAGGAAAACAGCAGATTACTCTAAATCCCCAGGTAAAAATCTGAAATGGTGGAATTTCATATGACCAGGAGACATATTTTGGGGCAAGTGGGCTTTTCACAATCACTTGGACATGAAGGCATCTGCTTCTTCTATGCCTAAAATAGTCCTTCAATGTAGTAGTTTAATTCCTCTTCCTCTTTTTCAAATTTCAAGACAATACATGTAGTGACTGAACAATTTGGATCCAAGTTTCACTATTTAACTGCCAGTGTGACCTTGGGCGAGTCACTTAATCTTTTCAAGGCTCAATTTCATCATGTAAAGTAGAAGTACAAACAATCCCTGACTTAGAATATTTTGACTTACGATTTTTCAACTTTAAGATAGTTTGAAAGCAATACACATTCAGCAGAAGCTGTACTTTGAGTACTCATACAACCATTCTGTTTTCCACTTTCAGTACAGTATTCATTATATTACATGAGATATTCAAAGCCCACTTTATTATAAAATGGGCTTTCTGTTAGATGATTTTGCCTAACTGTAGGTTAATGTGAGTGTTTAAGGTAGGCCGAGCTAAGCTATGATGTTTAGTAGGTTAAGTGTATTAAATGCATTTTCAGCTTACAATATTTTCATAAGTTTATTGGAATATAACCCCATTGTAAATTGAGGGGTATTTGTAATAATGATATCTCTTCAAGGAGACTTTGTGAGCCTCTCATAGGAAAATGCATACACAGATGCATATAAATATATAATCTTTCTTTTCCATACATATGATATTCTTTAAGGATATTCAAAAATCTGGAAACAGTTGCCTCCAGGGAGATAAATGGTAGTGGGTTGGGAAACTTTTAACTGTATACGCTTTTGTACCTTTTGCATTTTGAATCAGATGAATGTATAATCTACATAAAATATTAAGATTAAAACATCACCGAATAACTTATCAGGAGTTTGGTGAACATAAGGGAAGGCCTCCTATGGTGGCTGTATTTTATTCAGTGTTGGTCACTGTTGGGCACTTCATAGAGCTTATTTCATTTCATCCTCACAAGCGCCGTAGGAGGAAGGGGCCCCAGAGGGATTCATGGTTAGAATAGCAGAGTAGGAGCATTTGGCAGCTATATTCTGTGTAGGTGATAACTTTAAAGATATTTCTGTTATAAAATGTTTCAAACATACAAAAAATATAGAGAAGCAGTTTTCTATAGTTATTAAATATTCTTAATGGGTAGTCACAGAAATTATCATCCAAAGTGGGATATTCTTGAGAGAAAAAGGAGGTTCTATTTATAATTATGGTGGGATAACAAACTTAAGATGAACAGCTCTGGACAAACTGGGTTGTATGTTTCCTGGAAAACAAGGATTACTGTAAATGTGAGTCACGTCTTGTGCTTCTCTCTGTCCCACCAAGAAAATATGATCTTGATACAGATGTTCATTGTGTCAAGGCAATCATGGCAACCATGATCTAGATACACTGTTCAAGTTTTATGCTGATCCTACCTAGGTATGTCTCAGGAACTTTCCAGAGTTTCCTTTGAGTGCTTCTGAATTTTGCATAAATGGTATGTTGTCCCTTGTCTCTTTTTAAAACCAGTAAGCCATTTTCCCTTCTTTTCCTGGAAAATTAAAGGAACAAAGACCAGGAAATAACAATGTATTAGCTAAGGTTCTGTTGATTGAAAGCAACAGAACCTAATTCTGGCTAGCTTAAACCATGCTAGGATTTAATGAAGAATACTGCAGAATCTTAGATATCTTATGACTGGGAAAGAGGAGGTTCAGGCAGTTCCTGGGATATCAGCAACAGGCAGCTGTCAATTAACTGCCCCCACACCACCCACTGCTGCCGTCATCAATATAGCACACCACGATGGCTCCCAGCCTCTGTACGTCTGGGTTCCGGTGTTCAAATTCTAGAGACAGCAAGAGAAATCCCATTGAGTCAGGGATCCTTCCCTGGGTCACACTCCCTGCATATGGTCAGAAATGTAGGATTATGTACTAAAGACACAGCTAAAGAGGACCCACTTCACTGTTTTGGGACCATTTGCAGGGGAGGCAAAATTGTGAGCTACTCACTTAAAGAGGTGATAACCATAAGTTTGCAGGAAAAAAAAAAATTGGAGAAGAGAAGGATAACACTATCCTACGGTTTCTTCTGAAAATGGACGAAGGGAACAGCATTTCCATTTGGAAATTCTCTCCTGGCATTTCAATATTTATGGATTCTGAATTCTGAGAAAAATCAGTTGAGAAATTAGGAAAATGGGAAGGAACATTCTAATTTTCCTGTGAAAATTACAGCTTAATAGTCAGTATAGAGAACTTACTGGCTTGAAGAAATGCACTGACTTCAAGTCAAGCAAGATGAGGAAGCACTGACATGTGGAGATGAAAGTTAAGGTGAACAGGACAGGAGCAGTAAAGGAGCCTCTGTCAGACTTTCTTGTATCTGTTGCTGTGTTACTAGTGTGTGTTCATGGCCTTGTCCACTGCTAACAGTGAACCATTTCTGCAAATAAATATTAATGTGTTCCTAGGCATAGTATATGTTTTACAAATCCTATGAGAGGTTTTCTAAGAAATGCCAAGTTTTAGAAACAAAATATACCCTTAAATCGGCAATTTTGACAGTTGCTTCTTTCTAGTGCTATTCATCTTGCCAGGATATCAGAATGTTATGTTATTTAAATGGTATTGGAGGGGATGATTGATGCCTTGTATAACAATGTCATGTAAACAACGATTAAAGCATTAAGTATTTGTGGTGTTACCTTTCAATCTTTAAAGGACTTTTCTTTAGCATTTATTTTGTGATAACATTCATTTCTTTTTAATGTTTTCTCTATTAATGCTATTGGATTTTATAATCTTGTTACAATATGTTGGCTCATAATAATAATAAATCATCATTTGTTATCATATCTCTTTAAAACAGAAGACTACTAAAACTTTTCATATAATCCTGTTACAGAAAAAAACGACTATTTGCTTGTTATTATAGTCATTTATTATTTTTCAAAAACTTGTAAGTGAAGTGTTATGAAAATCATATGAATTTGGGAATTCCCAAGCATTCTCAGAAATTCTATTTCCTTGTTCCCAAATCCCAATGATTAATATCTGCCAGGAGTCGGAAAACAGTGAAAGGAAGTAACATCCTATGTTGGATACCTGGTAGGGTTAGTGAAGAAACGTTATTGCTGAGCTCTGTGTTACGCTCACGAATGATGCCATTGAGGAAGTCACGCTTGTTGAAAGGAACGCAGATACACAAAGAGTTTTGCTGCTGTCTGTTGGATAAGAACCCCCTGGTCGATTTCAGCTCCTACTGCAAGTTACAAAAATCAATCCAATGATAAATGAAAAGTGCCCAGTGTGCTGGGAAATAACTTATTTTTTGGCTTCAGAGGAAATTTTAGAAACAGTGCCAAGTGAAACGTAAAAACAAACTACGAAGACGTTCATGAATTTCCCTCTGAAGCTGACAGCCGTATTTTAGCAGATGGAACTCCTACTATTAGCCCAACTCTTGGGTTGAAACAGTGTGTCCAGGAAACCCTATGTTAAAATGCAATGTGTTGGGGATATTGTTCCTCTATTTGCTTGAGTTAATTTTCAAATTAGTGTATTCTTGCTTAGCTGTGCTCTGAGGGAATGAACAAAAGATTGGTAAACTCTGATGGAGAACACTGGTCAGGCAGGGCACATAGAATCCCTGGGGATGGTGGTTCCTGGCAAATGGGGGAGGAGGACCTGAGCCAGGCTTGGGCTGGGCTGGAGGAACATGAAGATGGGATCTACTCACAACCCCCAAAACTGAGGGGTCCTGGTAACATATTATTTCACCCTCAGCCATGCAAATTCATTATTTTTATGGATAAAATAGTTTTAAAAAACTAATTTACATTGAAATGTTAAAATATTTATATAGAGATTAGAAATATTTATATAGAGATTATTGGGAATCCCCTCCTAAAGCCAAACATAAAATCTACCAAAAAAAAAAAGTTCTGTGTAGGCTAAGATTGCAAATGGCTGATGGAATGTCATTTAAATTAAACATGGAAAATATATTTCCTCTTTAATAAAGATCTAAATTCTATTCTTTTTAGGAGCCTTCAGAAATGAAATTCAACTATTAAAAAAAGTATAGAGAAGCCTTTAGAAAAGAAACTTTTCTTTTGCTGTATTATATATTAAAGAACTTTGATGAGAATAGTTCTAAAGTGTTTAATAATCGATTCCACTGATGTTTCTAGGTATTGTGGGGAACACCTAGAAATTAAATCTTCATCTTTGGCAGATCAGAGGCCTATTATTTTTAGGTAAAACAATTAAAATCTGCTTTTAATAAATCACAAATTTTGCAAGTTAGCCATTAATAGTAAGTGCTTTTCAAAGTTTGGCCCAATACATGAAAAAGCCAGAAAAACATACCTGCATTAGTTTTGCCCATCACCTTCTTATGCTGGCCTCAGGAGATTTATTAACAGCATTCAATATTTTAGGTAGGCTGGATGTGGTGGCTCATGCATGTAATCCCAGCACTTTGGGAGGCTGAGGTGGGAGGATGGCTTGAGACCAGGAGTTCAAGACCAGCCTGGTCAACCTAGTGAGCCCCTCGGTCTCTCTGAAAAGAAAAAAAATTTAGGTATCCTGTGGCTACCTCCAAAAACAAACTCCAGAGGAACTGAATTTTCTTTTTTATTTCATGTGTTGGGATAATGGCTTCTTTTGCAGTTACTTACGAAGAATTGAAAGGTCAGTAAAAATATTTTTTCATCCTTAATAACATGAATTCTCTAATTTGTGTGTGATATAATGCTAGATATTGTGCCAAAAGTGTTACATAGACATAATCCATGCCCATTTTCAAAGATAATACTAATATAGAGAATAAGAATCATTATTATTGTAGTAATTATTATTTTAGTAATAGTAGTAATAATCAAAACAATTACATCAAACACTTATTAAACCCTTATTATGTGATAGGTACTGTGTAAGCAATTTCCACATATTAGCTCCTTAAATGTGATCACTAACCCCATGAGGTAGGTAGCATTATGTCCATTTTATAGATGCAGAAACTGAGCTTTGAAGAGGGAAAGCAACTTGCCCAAGGCCATGCAGGCAGTCATTGATAAGGGTGGGGAGCGAGAAGTTGAAGTCTGAGATGTAAGTTCACAGACACGAGTACACAAACACGTACAAGATACTCGTATGACATGTGGGGTTGCTTGAAATATGTAATTGACTTTCCCCAGCACAAGAAAGTGTTTGGACAGATTTCAGAGGGATCTAACACTTCCTCAGAGGACTGCCCTACGACATTTTTCCGTGTGCTTTTCTGCCTCTTGTCCTATACTTTTGGCATTTCTTCTGCTCTTAGAGGCAATGAGTCAACAGCATATTTTTAGCACCTCCTGTGTGCATAGAAGTGGCCCCTGACTCAATGGGAGTGTATAACTACCATGGGCCAAATCAGTGTGCTTTCCTGTTAGGCAGGGGATTATAGAAGAACACGCTCCCCTGATTCCAACAGAACTTGCTGCCACTCTGATGTCTTCATTGTAAGGCCTCTAAATGAATGTTCAAGAAATTCATGTTAAAGGCACGTGTCATATGTGTAACTTGTAAACATTTGTGTACTTGTCTCTGTGTCCTTACACCTCAGGCTTCAACTCTTGTTTTTACCTTTATCAATGACTACCTGTGTGCTGTGTGGCTTTGGACCAATTGCTCACCCCCTCTAAAGCTCAGTTTCTGCATCTGTAAAATGGATATAATGCCATATATACATAGATATAGATATACATACACCAATATATATACACACATATATATGTGTGTATATACATATATATATAATATACAAACTGAAATATATAGTTATATAAATATTTCAGTTTAAGTTTCAAAAATCACTGGAGGGTATTTTTATAATACCCTTCAGCAATTTTACCTGCTGCCTTTGCACATTCTGGTGAATTTCTAAATGGAAGTCTGATAGAGATTAATCTTTTAATGCATCATAAATAAAAAAGAAAATCACAGAATGATGTAGCTGGAGAGGACATTGGGGATCTAGTGTTTCATGAAAGATTAATGGCCTTGATCTGTTTGTAAGTGTTTTGGAAAAATCTTCCATGGTCAAATAAAACTTGGCAATGTTGGATTAAAGTTAAATAGGTTTTTTTTTTCCTGCAGAACTTCATAGTCTTTAATATGCTAATATGTTTTATGAATCTACAAGGAATGAAGTGTTTCAATGCTTATTTTACCCAGATTCTCATTTTGGGACAGGCTGGTCAAGCTGAGTCAGCTAGTATATTCTCTAGATGGAGATGATGGCTGATGCCTTTTTGAGAGCAAGAGAGTCCCCAGGGGAAGCAAGGGTATATCAGTTGCTCCATTTCATGCCAAGGATCCTCAGTCTTTAGAGGCTCAGAGAAGGCTGAAAGGCTACTCTAGTCTATCAGGGCTACCATTCATTGTGACCCATGCTACAGAGAAGCTTTGAGCTCAGTGCAAAGGAGTGACCAGCCCTTGAGAATCAGGAAAATTTATTTATTCCTGACCTAGTCCACTGAGGACATACAAGGAATGGGGCAGGGGAGTGTCACCAGCTATGGTTACAAGCTAGTCTGATTCTCTTTCATTAAGAAAACTGGTCCCTGTGAGTTTAGATTGGGAAGCACCAGGTTAAAAAAATTTTAGGCCAGGAGTGGTGGCCACTGTACTCCAGCCTGGGTGACAGAGTGAGAATCTGTCTTAAAAAAAAAAAAAAAAAGTTAAGTGATGTCTTCTGTTGAGGAGCTCTCAGAACTTTTAATATGAAAGTGTGCATTGTGAAGAATGGGAGTAGAGTGTACAGGAGTTTTAAAAGCTACTTGGTCATGAAACTCTTTCTTTGTGCAGGATTCGAGGGGCACTAACATTCTGAGGAAAATATTTTGGGAAACATTGATCTAATCCAAACTTCTCATTTTACCAGCAAACAACTGTGGGGCCCTCTAAGTTTCCTTTCTCCATCATTGTGACAAATTCATTGGAATTAATTCAATTAAACCTGGGGTCAGCTTTGAAGAGATTTATTTAGCAGGTAAATCTGTTTTGTACATTTTGAGGGAGTTCTGAGTTTCCATAGTCAAAAACCACAGATCAATTTAACCAACCTTTATGGAATATCACCTATGGCCCAAAGACCCTTTAGCTACAGTGATGGTCTACAAAAATATAAACTGTAATTCTTGCAATACAGGAGATTAGTAATAATGGTAAATATAATGATGATGACACCATGAATAGCTAAGATTTATTGAATGCCTTTCTATTAGTCAGGCACTTTACTAAGTATTTTAATCCTCCCAACAATTTATGAGGTAGGGATTATAATAATTCCTATCTTATGGTGAGGATACTGAGGTTAGGAAATTATCCTAGTCTAAATGTTAAGTATAAGCATGAATAGAAAGGTGTTATTAGCCTATAAGACATTCCTTTATGAGTGATACAAAGTCCTATGTAAATTCAGAGAAAAGAAAAGTGGTTTTAGAAATCCTTGATCAGTGAGTGTGAAGCATGTGGTGGCCCGGTTACTGTTTGGTTGCCCATCTGTCCTCCCTCTGGGATCAGCACCCCCGTACTTTGGAAGAATTGTTTTCCTTTTCACTGTAAGGTTCTTTCTGGCTATGCGATGGGGCACATTGCCTCAAACTAGCCCTGTTCCAGTCTTTGAGAACCTTGAAATTGGAACCAAGGGAAGAGGATTGCCTCTTGAATGGTAATTCTCTAAAATCTAGTCTGAGGTGCTGGTGCCTAATCCCTGGGTCTGTGGAAGGAGCTGGGCTGTGAGAGGGGAGAATGATGTTGATGTCAAGAGAGAGGCAGGTGCTAGGAGCAGAGAAATGGAGGCCTGGAGGCTTTCTGGGCTTCTCTGAGGCTTAGGGTTTGGATCATTTTCTTCGTTACTGGAACAAAGAATTTACCATACCTGTTCTTCTGGGAATGAAACTGTCCTGCTTTGCAAAATAAAGTGTCATTAGAAAGAGATCTTAAAAACCCCACACCATAGACAGGTGCACAGATCCGTAGAAGTGTTAAAGTTCTGTCTGTTGGATGCTAAGCCAAGACTCTTAAGTATGTTCTAAAGAGAAACTGGTGTGTGTAGGCTGTGCACTCCCAGGGAGATAAAAAGTTAGGAACTTTATGGGTTGGGCTTGGTGGCTCCCACCTGTAATCCCAGCACTGTGGGAGGCTAAAGTGGGCAGATTGATTGAGCTGAGGATTTCGAGACCAGCCTAGGCAACATGGTGAAACCCCATGTCTACAAAAACTACAAAAATTAGCTGGGCGTGGTGGCATGTACCTGTAGGCGGGAGGATCGCTTGAGCCCAAGAGGGAGAGGGTGCAGTGAGCCATGATTGTGCCACTGCACTCCACCTGGGTGACAGGAACTTTATGGGGAATGGGATCTTGGAGACTGAGTAGAGACTAGAGAAAAAAAAAAAAAAACTACCTCCCCAACTGGCCACACTATTCTTTTAAAAAAATGTTAATTGACAAATTAAAATTGTATGTATTTACGGAGGTATAATGTGATGTTATGATATATGTATACATTGTGGAATAATTAAATCCAGAGAATTAGTAGATTCATCACCTCAAAACCTATCTTTTTTGTGGTGAGAACATTTGAAATTTATTGTCTTAGCAATTTTGAAATACACAATACTTCATTGTTAACTACAGTCACCATGCTGTGCTGTAGATCTCAACAAAATGTATTCTTCCTGTCTCAACTAAAACATTGTACTCTTTGACAACATTTCCCCATTCCTCTCACCCCCTCCAAAAACACCCATTCTTTATGTTGAAGAGAATGGCTAAAAAGTCCCAGCAGGTTTCAACTGACGGCTTCAGTGGTTGTCCCATCACACTTCAATGTTATTTATAGAAAGGGGAGGGGCAATACATAATTTGGACAGGCAGAAAGTACCACTGTAACCACTTTCCTGACTTCACAGAAAAAGTCCTCTTGTTTTCATCTGTAAAATGGGAACTGCATGAATACCATTCTTCTTTTCTTCAGCCTCCAAAGAAAAAACAGATGCAAAGCCTTTTATCAATTGCAAAACAGTATACAATGTGTGTTATTACTCACAGTTGTCTTACTGTGACCAAACACTTTATAAGCCTGTGGCAAGTCAGCCTTACTCTCAGGAAGTGGACAATATTTGGGGAAGGAGAAGCAGCAGGATCTTTCAGGACAGTAGCCTTGGTGGGTCCAAAAATTCCTTGAGCGAAATGGGAGACAAAACTTTCTTCCTGCTTTGGGGTTTATCCTGTTAGTCTTTTCTCTCTTCACTCCTATTTTCTATGAAGAATTTCCTGGTTTTGGAGTTTGGGTGCGTTTTATGGAGAGGAGGCAGAACATCTTTAGCTCCAGCAGAATGAAAGGATACATGCAAAGGAACCTAGCACAGTATGTGGTACCCAGTTCCCCTTTAACTTGGCTTTATTCATTCACTCCTGGTAGGGCATTAATAAGGGATTTAGCCCCCTCCTATTGAAAACGATTAATTCAGGGAAGAGTTCAGGCAGTGTGGACAGATACAGTGTAGGCCAAGCCTGTTTCTAAGGCAGGAGCTGGGTAGGGAGGGTGAGAAGGGCGAGAAGAATAGGGAAATATGTGTCGTCTGTGTTGCTGCTGTTGCAACCACCAAAACAAACAAACAAGTGAAAAAAAAAAAAAAAAAGAATTGTCCATACCGGCAAGTGTGCTGTTTTGGAGGAGGCTGGGGAAAGTGTGGATGGCTCGAGTGGGTCCTGTTGGATTGAAGTCTGACAGTGGTGATTCCCTTCAACAAATGGTCGGGGTGGGAGGGTACACACACACATACACACACACACACACCCCACACGCAGCACCAAGCCTCCGATTTCAGCGCTGGCAGGAGATAACCATTCTTAGCTTGCCTTTCCAGGGTTATTTTTGGCTGAGGCTGTTCGCTGATGGCAAAAGGTTTCAGCCCCCTCCCAAATCCCTCCCCATGCTTGTTCTAAAGAGAAACTGGTGCGTGTAGGCTGCGCACTCCCAGGGAGACAGGGAGACGGGCCTGGCGCCGGAGAGGAACCCGGAATCTGCCCAAAGTCTCGCCGCCCGCCGGCTGTTTTCTGGCGGAGGGTGTGCCCCGGAGGGCGGCGATCGCGCGTGAAGGCTGGGGCCAGGCGCGGGTGCAGGCGTCACCGGGGTCGGGCTAGCAGGCCCTGGAATCAGGATTTTGGGACACCCCGAAAGTGAGTCCAACTTGGGGAGAAACTGAGGACACCTCGGGCGGTCTGGCAGCGGAGAAGGTGGGCGGGAGAAAACTTTACAGGAAGGCAGAAGCAATCTCTGCCGAGGGAGTCAGCGAACGGCCGCGTGGAGAGGAGGGGCGGGCGGTCCCCAGGCGGGCGGGCGCAGGGCGCAGGGTGCCGACCTGCCGGAGAGGGGGCCCGGGCGCGAGGCGGAGTCCCGGCACGCGGCCAGGCTGGTGGAGGCCCCTGGCAGGCTGCAGATTCCCTCCGGCCCCGGGAGCCACAGCAGGACCGGCCAGGAGGCACCACGGAGGGGAGCCCCATCCCGGTGCTGACAGTGCCCACCGTGCCCTACGAGGACTCACGGCGGGCCGGCGGCGGGGTTCTGCGGCGACCTACCGGCCTCTTCGAGGGCCAGCGCAACTACCTGCCCAAATTCATCCAGAGCGTGCTATCGTCCATTGACCTGCGCGACCGTCGGGGCTGCACCACGGTGGTGGGCAGCGACGGCAGGTACTTTAGCAGGACGGCCATCGAGATCGTGGGGCAGATGGCCGCGGCCAACGGGGTGAGTGTCCAGATGCCCCTCGCTTCCCGCCGCGCTGCCGTCATGCCCTCTCCTAGCCCTTGTCCCCCTGCTGCCTCCAGGCCCAGCTGGGAGGCCCCTGCCCGGCCCAGGCTTTGCTTCCTCACTCCCGCGTCCTCACCCTCCAGCGCCCCACTCCCACCGTGCTTGCAGCCTCCCCGGCGCACCCCGGACACTGGGTTCTATTAGTACCCACCGCCCCCAAAAGCCTTGAGGGGTGTCCGTCGTTCCTGGAGCCACTCCGGGCGCCCTGGACTCTTCTCCGACTCTGCACACATCCCGCACCTGCTCATTTTTCTTTCGGACATTCTCTTACCCGGCCCTGTAGATTCCAAGGCAGCTCCCAGTTTTCCATATTGTTCCCAACGCGTTCACTGCCCACAGTCCCCACACAAACTTCTTTCCCAGGCTCACAACATAGTCCCTCTGCCCCGTGCCCTTTTTGCAATAATCTGCCAGTCCCCTAAGTCTTAGCTCTGCCTATTTAACAGTAGTGGTGTCTCAGAACACACACACACACACACACACACACACACACACACACACACACGATCCCTGACATATTTGGCAAGAGTAGGTCCTGAAGGTTTTTAATATTTTGGTTCTTTAACCCAGTGGAATTACTGAATGATTTATTTAATTAGGGTAGGGATGGAGTGGATCCATTTGTTTGATGCTAAACAGCCTGAGCTCGCAGTTCCCAGGGGGCATATCTCTAAATGGTCTGAAATGAGATTTGCAGTGGTTTTCTTAATGCAATTCCCAACTTCTCTCCAAATGCCTTTTGACATTTGACAACATTTCATGCCTCTTCCCCTTTCGCTTTTCATCCTTGTTTTCTCTCCCTTCTCCCACGACCTCGGTAGTCTTCTGCAATCCAGATTCTCAGACTTCGGGTTTTTCTCCCTCTGCCCCTTTCCTCTCTGTCCTATAACTAGAAGCACCTTTTGGCATAGACCTGTATCCCAGTTTCCTCTTTCCCAGGTCCAGCAGCATCTCAAGGACATCTACAAGAGGGATACCTAACTTCAGGGGTCTCTGAATGATATGTGGGAAACATCGTCTAAAAAGGTAATTTTATCCTTATTCATGCAACCAGACCCACACTCATAGAACTTGTCTTTAAGGGGAGTGTCTTGCAGATGTATAAATGAGTGTTAACATCTTTAAAAGCAAAACTGAACATTTCCCTGGCATTTGTATTCCCTCCTTCCTTCCCAACCCTTTCCTTTTCATTTTCTCATTTATTATTAAAAACATTTTTAAAGGATCTCCATGCTTCATATTTATCTACTATAATTCCTCCTTCTCGGTGTTGCAGGGATAGGGAAAGAGGATTTTTAAAAAAACACAATAAAAAGCAATTGGGAGAAACAGGGCCAGTGGTGTTGGGGTGGGTAGTGGAATTGTGATTTTTGACTCCAGTAGACAATGATGCTGGATATATGGGGTTTGATTTCTCTCTGGCTCCTCACTTGAGATTGATGAAGTTTGGCTAGAATCAGGGAGTTGAAGAGAGGTTGACAAATGGTCTTTCACTCTTCTCTGACAGGCTGTTCCTGTGGAGTGATGGAGAATAATGAGCCTTGGGAGAGCTATGGGAGCTCTCATACTCCTTCCCGAGCCAATTTTTTAGGGAGTGAGAGAAACATGGCCTGTCCAATACTTGTTGTGGGTCAGGATATTTTTGAAGCTACGGTTGTTGATTTGCATGGGAAAATTATTATGTCTTATTATTTCTTGTCCCACTTTACCATAAGGGCTCCTCAGCTTCTTACTTCAATGGGTCTTCCATGACAAACACACTTTATTAACTCTAAGAGTGGAATTTATTTTAACAGATAATTAGCATAGGTCAATATATGCTTAAAATAGAGTCAAATTAAACGCACTAGCTGTTATAAAGGACAGCTGACAAAATCCACATAGAAGCATCGACTCTTAAATAATCTGAAAGTACTACTTCTAAGAGGGGCGGGCATGGGTGAAGGGAATGGTGGACATGTTTCAGAATTTCAAACGCCAACTTTAACCAATCGTTTCCTCATTTTGTTCACCTTCTTGGGGGCTTATGCTAAAGTGAAGTGAATAGCCATAAGGCTGGCTTCAGGAGAAAGGTGGTCTAAAAGAACTGGATAATTATAAGCAAAATTGGTCTCGAATGATTGAAAATTGATGAGAATGTGCTTGTCTCCTGATTTGGCATCCTGAGTTAGACTCAGGAATACTGAACATGGATCCCAAAGGCTTTGGTCTTTTTTGATATCCTATTGGATAATCATAAGCAGGCTAGAAAAATAGGAAACTAGAATTTTTTCTCTTTGAACTGACAAATCTGACCAGTGGGCTGCATTCTCTATATCTGAAAAATCTTGGTTTTGATTGAAAAAGTTAATTTTACAAAGCAATTTTCTTTTTTTCAATTAAATTTCATTTTTTTTTTGACACAGGGTCTCACTTTGTTGCCCAGGCTGGAGTGCAATGGTACAGTCTTGGCTCACTGTAGCCTTGACCTCCCCAGATTCAGGTGATCTTCCCACCTCAGCCTCCTGAGTAGCTGGGGCTATAGGTGCACGCCACTACGCACAGCTGATTTTTGTGTTTTTACTACTCATAGGGTTTCTCTGTTGCCCAGTCTAGTCTCAAACTCCTGATCTCAAGAGATCTGTCTGCCTTGGCCTCCTAAAGTGTCATGAACCACCATGCCCAGCCTACAAAGCAATGTTCTAGGAAAAACTACAGTTACTCTTTGATTATGTAATTGCTGGAGAAGAAAAGCATGGCATTTCTAAAATGATGAACTATATTACTTATATTTTAATATCTCATAAAGTTTGAAATAGACATTTCAAACATAAACAAGTATAAAAATTTTTATAAATTATAAAATCAAAAACATTTTACAATTATTTTATTATAAAATTATTATAGAATCAAAAACATTATAAATTTAAACAACTTTTTAAAAAATTTATTTTGGGATTTCCCATGGAGTGATGGAGAATAATGAGCCTTGGGAGAGCTATGGCAGCTCTCATACTCCTTCCTGGGCCAACTTTTTTAGGAAATGGGAGAAATATACCCTGTTCAATGTTTATTGTGGGTCAGGATATTTTTGAAGCTATAGTTGTTGATTTGCTTCAAACTTTAAAAAAATTATTATAAAATTATGGGATGTAAAAAAATTTATTATAAAACTTTGAAATTTTCAAACTTTCAGAAAAGCAGAGAGATGAGATTAATGGCACTCACAGGCAAGCATAGAACATAGATTGTAAACATTTTGCTATATTTGTGTCATGACTATTTTTTGCTTGTTTTTGAAAGTGTATTAAAGAAAATGATATTTTACCCCTAAATTCTTTAGTACAGATTTCTAAAAAAATAAGAACATTTTCCTGTATAGTTACAAAATCATCTTTTCAAACAAAATAAAAAATGGCTTTTTTATATCATTTATTACCCAGTCCACATTCAGATTTCCTCAATTATTATGAAATGTCCTTTTATTTTTTGAGACAAAGTCTTGCTCTTTCACACAGCCTGAAGTGCAGTGAAACAATCATAGCTCATTGCAGCCTCAAACTCCTGGGCTCAAGTGATCTTCCTGCCTCAGCTTCCTGAGTAGCTAGGACTAGAGGTGCACACCACCATGCCCAGCTAATTTATTGTTTTTGTAGAGATGTAGGTCTTACTACGTTGCCCAGGCTGGTCTCAAACTCCTGGCCTCAAGTGATCCTTCCAGCTTGGTCTCCCTGAAATATCTTTTGTGGCTGGTTTGTTCAAATTAGTTTCTTCTAATCAAGGGACACACATTGCATTTGATTATTTAGCTCAAGACTGTTTTAACCTGGAAAATACCCATACTCTTTGTTTATGTATTTATTTAGTGAAATTGACTTGTTGAAAAACTAGTCAGTTGTCCTGTAGAATATTTCCCCTTCTGGAATTTTCTGGTTGCTTTTTATGGTGTCATTTAACTTTTCACTCTGTTTTTTCCTGGTTAACTGGAAGTTAGTTCTAAAGGCTTTTAGGCCTGCTATAACAAAATACCAAAAACTGGATGACTTATAAAGAACAGAAATTTATTTCTCACAGTCCTAGAGGTTAGCAAGTTTAAAATCAAGGAGCATGTGGTTTTGATATCTGGTTAGGACCAACTTTCTGGTTCATAGATTGGCCTTCTTGCTGGGCCCTCACATAGTGGGAGAGACTAGCTAGCTCTCTGGGGCCTCTTTTATAAGGGCACTAATTCCAATCATGAAGCCTCTGTCCTTATGATCTAATGACCCCCTAAAGGCCCCACCTTTTAATACCAGCACCTTTGGGGTTAGGATGTCAACATATTAATTTGGGGAAGACATACACGTTCAGCCCATTGCAAGGTTTAGTTAGATTCAGGTTCAACTTCTTTTTTTAAAGACTATTTCATAGGCAATAATGTGTATTCACATCCCATCATTAGTGATGGTGAGATGATCGCAAGGTTAGGGTGATCACTGCCTATCTCCTCTGCTATATTCCCCCTTGGGTCAAGCCAGTAGTCTGTGACGTGAACTTTGTACCATGTGTATATTCAGTTATATTCTGTATCAATAGTTACTTGATTGTTTTAGCATTTATTAATGATCCTTGCTTGAGTTGATTATTTCATTAGGGGTTTCAAAATGGTGAATTTCTAATTCTCTAATTCTATCGACATGTTTTAGCTGGCATTTTTCTATAAGCAGACCATTTTCTTCACAACTGGGTTATTTGGCTACCCTGAAACATAGTTCCTTCCGGGAAGGCAGAACATATGTTTATTTCTGTCTTTTAAAAATTACTGGTGTTTGGAGTGAAGATTAGGTGAGCTAACTACCTCCACAGGTGACAAATGAATTTTGTTTTGTCTCACTTTTGGTTTTTTGAATATCACTGTGGCTGCTTGGATTTTTATATTTAGTTTGAATGGATTAGGGAATAAATGAGAAGATAGGTTTTATCTGTTTCTGTAGTTTTTATGTGGCTGTGTGAACTTACTTTTAAAAATTCCCAGAAATATTTTAATTCCCCTTTAAAGATATAAACTATGTCATACTATAAAGCAAAAGAAAAACCAATCATGTGAAGAGTAAATAGTATCGTTTAAACGAATTGTGGTTAAGCTTAGTTTGTAACTAATTAGTTTTTTATTTTCTTTCTACTTTTATCTGCTTCAGAGCCTCTTCAGTGGTTTAGATCTTCTATGTGTCAAATTATTCTAATCTCTTAAATAGTTTAAGAGCTAAAATACAACACAATGACTACAGGAATGCCCTTGTCCTTTTCTGGGTAGGTACACCTAAGGCAACTTCTTTTTCTCTTCTTTGTTCTCTTCTTCTTTCTTATTCTTAAATCATCTTCAATATTGGACAGATGACAGCACTACGCCTGCCTCAAGATGTTTCTGACTTTTTCTTTTTCTTTTTTTTTTTTTTTTTTTTTTTTGAGATGGAGTCTTGCTCTGTCACCCAGGCTAGAGTGCAGTGGCACAATCTTGGCTCACTACAACTTCTGTCTCCTGGGTTCCAGTGATTCTCCCAACTCAGCCTCCTGAGTAGCTGTGGTTACAGGCATGCACCACCACGCCTAGCTAATTTTTTGTATTTTTACTAGAGACGGGGTTTCACCATGTCGGCCAGGCTGGTCTTGAACTCCTGACCTCAAGGGATCTGCCTGCCTTGGCCTCCCAAAGTGCTGGGATTACACGTGTGAGCCACTGCACCCGGCCGTTTCTGACTTTTTCTAAAGTCTTCTTTCTCTGGAGATGACATTATATAATAGCACTGTTCAATAGAAGTTTCTTTGATGATGGAACTGTTCTATAATCTGCATTGTCCCAGCCACTAGCCATATGTGACTACTGTAACACTTGAAATGTGGCTAGAGCAACTGAAGAACTGAATTTTGCATTTTACTGAATTGTAATTAATTAAAATAGAAATGCAAATAACCATAAGTGGTTAGTAGCTACCATACTGGACAGCAAAGATCTATAATTCAGCATTTAAAATCGATTTTGTTTTGTTTTCAAAAATGGAGTCAGACTGTTACAACCCAAAAGAACTGTAGGTTAAATTAAGGTAAATCCCCAAATACTACATACACATTTGGGAAATCCAGACCAGATTTTTTCATGTGATAACCACACCCTCTTTTGACTTTAGCCTTGGAGGTAATGGAGTATGGCAGAAAAAACCCTGTATCAGCAGCTGGAAGACTCACCTTCTTTTCCTAGCTCTGCCATATATTGACCAAAAGAGTCAAAGTCCATTCAGATGGTTGAAGGGCCTTGGAATTTTGTTTTTGGTTTTCACATACAAGTTGGAGGGCAGATGCGTTAGCCTCTTGAAATACCCAGAAACCACTTGTTTCCTCATCTAAAAATCAGGTATGACAGGATCATTTAATTATCCTGGAAATCAGATGAAGCACTGCATATGAAAGCACTTTGTAACATCGATAGCACTGGGAAATGTAAAGACCTTTTACTGAAATATAAAGGTGTATGGTCAACTGAATATATCTCAGATAGTTAGGATTTGTCTGTATATATTGAATATAACCTGTAGTGGGCCCCTTGGTAAACAGCTTACAGTTTTGTTGCAAGTTTTAGCCAAGAGAAAATTTATTTGTTGACTAGTCATGCCCTTTATTGGCCACATGATGAGCAGCCAAGATATTAACACACAGTGCACCTTGCAGAATTCAAGAATGTCTCAGTGTCTTGTGAACTAGGAAGCTGAAATGCAGTGGTATGCAGAAGGCTGGCTCAGTAGGAGCCTTGGGAGTGTCCTCCAGATAGATGTTTGTGCAGGTTGTGTTTGATTCCAGTTGGCCATGAAAAGCTGGTTGCTCTAAAGAATGAGAATATACTTGGTTTTGCATTTACTAGAACTATCTGGGGAACAAATCTTGGGGTGGAAGAAAGAAGGGAGGGAGGGAAAGCTGTGCTTCAATACCTAGGGCTTCTTTCCTGGAATGGATCTGAGAATCTGGGATTGGGTGGCTAATATCTCATCTCTAGAAGGGAGAAAGAACTGGGTGGTGATGGCTTTGTATTTTCTATTGGAGTTCACTAGAGAATAGGTGAATGGAATGGGCTGCTATGATCCAGACATTAGGGAGGACAGGTTTGTGATACATTAGAAAACTTGAATGAGCCCTTCTATGATTCTCTCTTCCCTCTTTCTGCTTCCCGTTCTTAATCACCATCCGCAGGTTGTGGAATTAGCAAATCTATTATGTGAGCAATAGCAAACTTACAGGAGCCCTTGGCTCCATCTATCTCCCTGTTTGTGTCAGTTCCTTCTGGATGCTTTTAGTCTGTGGTCTTCATTCACTCTTTTTATGGGGAAGTAAAAGGAGTGGGACAGATTATGAGAACAGCTGGGTCCTCCCAGTTTCTGGGGTGGTTATTTTAAGCTTTGTTTAATGTGTCCAGAGACCCAGATGGCATTTTTAACTAAGCTGCTTTATTAAATCTTGTGATAAAGCATAGTGATGTTTATTGAAAAGGCAGACACGCATCAGCAACATTATGCGTGAAACTTGCTCTAAGAATTTTCTATAAAACATCTGTTCTCTTTGAGCCTTTTGTGAACTCTGGAAGTTTGCTAGTTTCTATACAGACTTGAGGACAAGAAGTTGGAACCCACTTTTGGAGATGTCCAAGCATAGGTATTGGAATCATTAATCCTAACCCTCTCAGTTTTAAGGCCCCGGATACCCTTCTGTTAGACAACAGTAACATGAGCAAGCACTGTAATAACCTTTAAACAAGATGATTTGGAAATAATGGACAAGAAAAATTAGTATAAATTGTTTGGGGATTTTAAAATTAAAGATAAAAAGCTAGGGCTTCAATGACCTGTGCCAGCCTATAGCCTTAAGAGTCAATTTGCAAACACTCAAGATTTGGCCAATATGCCTCTACTACTTCTACTTAACACAGTCAAAGGGAAATTTTTAGATTCTTTCATCTGATTTGACTCTCTTAGTTACGAATAAGAGGATATCTAGAATATATATGTGACTTGTTAAAATGAAAATCCACCTTCTCTGAGTCTTCAAATATCTTTCATATCTTACATTTTTTAGTCACATCAACTTTTGAAGTCATGTCCGTAGTTGTATGAAAAGAAAAATTTCAGGAACATTCATCCTCAAAAGTTCTTTTTCTTAGTCTGAAGTCGTAGAAGCATTTGACTTTTACTTTCTCTTTTTAAGTTTGTACTAGTAGGTATTTTGTATAAATATAATATTTAATTATTGCCTTTGTATTCTTTTTCTCTAGTAAACATCCTGGTTTTTAGCTATCAATATGTAGTTTTACATTTAGGGATTTCTAATGGAAAGAGAAAGGAATCTGAAATCAGAGGACGAGAGTTTATTCTACTTGACGAAACACATACACAATACTGGAAGGAGAGTTTTACAACAAATATTTAATATCTATGACATGTAAAACGTTGTTTGAAATCAAGAAAATTCAAACAATTCAATACAAATATCAATAATAAGACATGAACAGGTGGCCAACCTTATTAATAACCAGAGAAATATAAATTAAAACAATCCATCAACTTGTAAAAAAGATGAAATTACCCAGAGTTGGTATAGGTGATGGAAAATTGTCATGTTTGTATACTGTTCATAGAAGTTAAATTGACATAACTTTTTGGTCAGGCAATTTGGAAGTATATATCTAAATTAATAGAGTAGTTTTCTAATAACCTGGGAATCTCTTAATCTAAGAATCTTTACAGTAGATTTTTCTAGAACAAATGTACAAACATCTGTGTACAAGGGTACTCACTGCAGCATTTTGCTAAGGAAAAACTCAGAAAAAATCTATATGTTCAACAGAGAACAGGTACATAATTTATGACACAACTGCACAATATACACCACTAAAATAAAGGATATAAATTTATATGTAGTATGAAAAAGATGTGAATGATAGCTTGTTGGTGAAAAACAGCAATGACTGGAATATTGTGTGTAACGTAATCCTGCTTTTCTGTATATAATGTAGGCATAGAAAATAGGATTGAAAGGACATACTCTAGTCAACAGTGTATATAGCTTGGGTGGAGGGGGTGTATAATGGGGAAGGAGAGTCCCTTTTCCTATCTATTCCATGTACATCTCTGGATTTAAAAGATCATACATGCATATGCATTACCTTCAAAATTAAAATGATAAAGACAAAAGGAGAAGCTTTGGATTTGAATCATGATACTACTGTTTGCAACTTCTATGACCGTGGGGAAGTCGCCTAGCCTCCTGGGGTTTATTTCCTCATTTATAAAAATAGGGAAAGTAATAATACTTGTCTACATATCTTCTAGGGTTGTTGGGAGGATTGAATGTGATAATGGGTTACAGCATTATGAATTATTTATTCATATAACACAATTATTATAAAAATAGTTTGCTCTGATTAAAATAAAAGAAGGACGAGATCGTGTGTGTTTTTCAGTCCCAGTAGCTTTACTAACCAGAAAGCGCCTGCTGATGTGGTGATCACAGTTGCTTTGGTGCAGCTTCCTGTTGACTTTTGGCAATTCTCCACGCTGCTAGCTAAGGCTGAGGTGGCGACTGTGGAAGGTGTGATCTCCTCCACCTCCCAGCACACATTTGTGTGCATACTCACACTCATGCACACACAAACACACACATGCACACTCTATCACAGTACATGAGGTGGCAGCAGCTGCTCCGGCATAGACTTTCACACAACATAAAGGGCTTTTTTGGTGTGGTCTGTGCATTATTTCCTGTTAAGCATGAGCTGAGTCAGTGCCATGCTTTTCCATCTGAAACCTTTCTGAGGCTCAGGCTGTGTTAAGAGCAAACCCTCTCCCCTCCATGCCCACCCCATGGCCCTCTACTGAAGCCAGATCATAATCTGCTCATTTCATGAGGATTTTCAAACCGAATGGACTGGGCCATGTGAGAGATCACTGAAAGGAACAGACCAAGCAGAGGCTAAGAGACTCCACGCTAATCTGCTGAGTCATCTGAAAATGCACAGCTGTGGCAGCTCACGGTGCTTTAAAGTACTTTGGCAGGATGTTTGTTCAGGGGGCCTGTTCCTGCAGCCCTGCTGAATGTTTGGTTAGGAGGCATAATCATTTTTTGGACAGGATCTCCCAAATGTAAGGTGATAGATGCTAATGTGGAATATAATACAGAAGATACAGCTTGGATGTCATAAATAACAATAAATTGTTTAATCTTGCTGAGTTGTAAATATATGATTGCCAGAGGTCTTTAGTTCACTGGAACATAGTATGGGGGCAGGGGCACTTAGCAAATAGGCAGTTATTATTTTCCAACCAGACAGAAACTGGTCTGATGAAATTTATCTAAAAAGGCATACACATGTATTTTAATTAATTGTGACAATTACTCAGAGAAAACACATGGCCCTAAAGAGGCTGAGGGTTTTTTTGTTCTACCTATAAATGTATATGTATATTCACCTATATTCTACCTATGTATAAGTAAGAGAATGAGTTTTTGTTTTGGGGATATATATTTATACGTATCTATACAGACAGATATACACATACTTAATTTCTGTGTACCTATTAAGGTGCGGTGACAGATGGAAAGTATTTTTAAGCATTTAGATAGCTTATTCTATAGCATATGTGTGCAAATAGCCCCCCCCATAAAGCTTTGTCTCTTTTCTGGATATATTTAACAAGTGGCTAGAACAGAGTCCAAAATGTCAGAAATGTTTGAACATTCCATAGAAATGAAGGAGGTGTTTCCAAATGACCTATGTTTCTATGGCAATAAATAGAATTGTGCTGCATTGGATGGGTCAGGAGTAAGGAATATAAACAGTGTAAGTATGGCTATTCCAGGCAGAAATCTACCTTGTAAGAACAGCTTTGTGCAGTGAGCTCGACAACATTGATCAGTTAGCAGTCCGGTTCAGTACAACATTGATCAGGTAGCAAGACGGTTCGGCAGTGCCAGTCGGAGACACAGATGGGGACAATCAAAGAAGATGCAGGTCAGGACAAGGATGCAGACATCTACCTGTCACTACCATGGACTTCAGCAGCTTCTTAGTGAGCAGGTTTATGATCAAAGAAGAAAGACATCGTTGATATGTAAGCATGTTACAATTAATTTGCTGTTTAGTTACTAGCAAACTACATCCAGTTTTTAGTTTTCAGGTTTTTTTTTTCTTTTTTCTTTTTTGAAACAGGTTCTTGTTCTGTCATCCAGGCTGGAGTGCAGTCGTTATCCAAGCTCACTGCAGCCTTAAACTCCTGGGCTCTGTGGATCCACCCACCTCAGCCTCCCAAGAAGCTGGGACTACAGGTGCACACCACCATGGCCAGCTAATATTTCTTATATTTTTGTAGAGATGAGGCCTTGCTGTATTGCCCAGGCTGCTCTTGAGCTCCTGGCAGTGTAGATATTTCCATGTTTATACAGATGATGGTGTGGATATTTCCATGTTTATACAGATGAGTGTGTAGATATTTCCATGTTTTTAAAGATGGCGGTGTAGATATTTCCATGTTTATAGAGATAGCGGTGTAGATATTTACATGTTTACAGAGACAGAGGTGTAGATATTTCCATGTTTATACAGATAGCGGTGTAGGTATTTCCATGTTTATACAGATCGCGGTGTAGATATTTCCATGTTTTTAAAGATAGCGGTGCAGATGTTTCCATTTTTATACAGGTAGCGGTGTAGATATTTCCATGTTTATACAGATGGCGGTGTAGATATTTCCATGTTTATACAGATGATGGTGTAGATATTTCCATGTTTATACAGATGAGTGTGTAGATATTTCCATGTAGTTAAAGATGGCGGTGTAGATATTTCCATGTTTATAGAGATAGCGGTGTAGATATTTCCATGTTTACAGAGACAGAGGTGTAGATATTTCCATGTTTATACAGATAGCGGTGTAGGTATTTCCATGTTTATACAGATCGCGGTGTAGATATTTCCATGTTTTTAAAGATAGCGGTGCAGATGTTTCCATTTTTATACAGGTAGCGGTGTAGATATTTCCATGTTTATACAGATGGCGGTGTAGATATTTCCATGTTTATTGAGATAGCGGTGTAGACATTTCCATGTTTATACAGATAGCGGTGAAGATATTTCCATGTTTATAGAGATAGCGGTGTAGATATTTCCATATTTATACATATAGCAGTGTAGATATTTCCATGTTTATAGTGATAGCGGTGTAGGTATTTCCATGTTTATAGTGATAGCGGTGTAGACTTTCCATGTTTATACGGATAGCAGTGTAGATATTTCCATGTTTAAACAGATAGCGGTGTAGATATTTTCATCTTTATACAGATAGCGGTGTAGGTATTTCCATATTTATACAGATACCGGTGTAGATATTTCCATGTTAATACAGATGGCTGTGTAGATATTTCCATGTTTATAGAGATGGCTGTGTAGATATTTCCATGTTTATACAGATGGCAGTGTAGATATTTCCATGTTTATACAGATGGCAGTGTAGATATTTCCATGTTTATACAGATCGCGGTGTTGATATTTCCGTTTTTAAAGAGATAGCGGTGTAGATATTTCCATCTTTTCACAGATTGCGGTGTAGGTATTTCCATCTTTACACATATAGTGGTGTAGATATTTCCCAGTTTACACAGATAGCTGTGTAGATATTTCCATGTTTACACAGATAGCATTGTAGATATTTCCATGTTTACACAGATAGCGTTGTAGATATTTCCATGTTTATACAGATAACGGTGTAGGTATTTCCATGATTATACAGATAGCGGTGTAGATACTTCCATGTTTATACAGATAGCGGTGTAGATATTTCCATATTTATAGAGATAGCGGTGGAGATATTTCCATCTTTATACAGATAGCGATGTAGATATTTCCAAGTTTATACAGATAGCCATGTAGATATTTCCATGTTTATAGAGATAGCGGTGTAGATATTTCCATGTTTATAGAGATGGCTGTGTAGATATTTCCAGGTGTATACAGATGGCAGTCTTGATATTTCCATGTTTATAGAGATGGTGGTGTAGATATTTCCATGTTTATACAGATGACTGTGTAGATATTTGCATGTTTATACAGATGGCGGTGTAGATATTTCCATCTTTATAGAGATAGCGGTGTAGATATTTCCATGTTTATACAGATAGCTGTGTAGATATTTCCATGTTTATATAGATAGCGGTGGAGATATTTCCATGTTTATTCAGATAGCGGTGTAGATATTTCCATGTTTATACAGATAGCGGTGTAGATATTTCCATGTTTATAGAGATAGCGGTGTAAATATTTCCATGTTTATGCAGATGGCAGTGTAGATGTTTCCATGTGTATACACATGGCAGTGTAGGTATTTCCATGTTTATACAGATGGAGGTGTAGATATTTCCATGTTTATACAGATGACTGTGTAGATATATCCATGTTTTTACAGATGGCGGTGTAGATATTTCCATGTTTATACAGATAGCGATGTGGATATTTCCATGTTTGTACAGATAGCGGTGTAGCTAATTCCGTGATTATAGAGATGGCTGTGTAAATATTTCCATGTTTATACACATGGCAGGGTAGATATTTCCATGTTTATACTGATGGTGGGGTAGATATTTCCATGTTGATACAGATGACTGTGTACCTTTTTCTGTTTATACAGTTGGCGGTGTAGATATTTCCATGTTTTTACAGATAGCGGTGTAGACATTTCCATGTTTATAGAGATAGCCGTGTAGATATTTCCATATTTATAAAGATAGCGCTGTAGATATTTCCATGTTTATACAGATAGCGGTGCAGACATTTCCATGTTTATACAGATAGTGCTGTAGATATTTCCATGCTTATAAAGATAGCGGTGTAGATATTTCCATATTTATACAGGTAACTGTGTAGATATATCCATGTTTACACAGATTGCGGTGTAGTTATTTCCATCTTTCTACAGATGGCAGTGTAGATATTTCTATGTTTATACAGATGGCGGTGTAGATATTTCCATTTTTATATAGATGGCGCTGTAGAAATTACCTCGTTTATGTAGATGGCGGTGCAGATATTTCCATGATTATACAGATAGCGGTGTAGATATTTCCATGTTTATACAGATGGCGTTGTAGATATTTCCATGTTTATAAAGATAGCGTTGTAAGTTCCGTGTTTATACAGATAGCGGTGGAGATGTTTCCATGTTTATACAAATAGCGACGTAGATATTTCCATGTTTATAAAGATAGCGGTGTAGATATTTGCATGTTCATACACATAGCGGTGTAGGTATTTCCATGTTTATTCAGATAGCAGTGTCGATATTTCCATGTTTATACACATAGCGGCGTAGATATTTCCAAGTTTATTCAGATATTGGTGTAGATATTTCCAGGTTTGTACAGATAGCGGTGTAGGTATTTCCATCTTTATACAGATGACGGTGAAGATATTTCCATGCTTATACAAATGAATGTGTAGATATTTCCACGTTTATAGAGATGGCGGTGTAGATATTTCCATGTTTATAGAGATAACAGTGTAGTTCTTTCTATGTTTATACAGATAGCGGTGTAGATATTTCCATGGTTATAGAGATAGTGGTGTAGTTATTTCCATATTTATACATATAGCGTTGTAGATATTTCCATGATTATGAAGACAGCGGTGTAGACATTTCCATGTTTATACAGATAGAGGTGTGAATATTTCCATTTTTATACAGATAGCGGTGTATTTATTTCCATGTTTATAGAAATGGCTGTGTAGATATTTCCATGTTTGTACCTATGGCAGTGTAGATATTTCCATTATTATACAGATGCTGGTGTAGCTATTTCCATGTTTATAGAGATGACTGTGTACGTATTTCCAGGTTTATAGAGATGGCGGTGTATGTTTTTCCATCTTTATAAAGATAGCCATGTGGATATTTCCATGTTTATACAGATAGCGGTGTAGATATTTCCATGTTTATACAGATAGCAGTGTAGATATTTCCATATTTATAGAGTTAGCTGTGTAGATATTTCCATCTTTATACAGATAGCGGTGTAGATAGTTCCATGTTTACAGATAGCTGTGTAGATATTTCCATGTTTATACAGATGGCGGTGTTGAGATATCCTTGTTTATGTAGATGCCGGTGTAGATATTTCTATGTTTATAGAGATGGCATTGTATATATTTCCATGTTTACAGAGATAGCGGTGTAGATATTTCCATGTTTATACAGATAGCGGTGTAGATATTTCCATGTTTATACAGATCATGGTGTAGATATTTACATGTTTATACAGATAGCGGTGTAGAAATTTCCATGCTTATGCAGATCGCGGTGTAGATATTTCCATCTTTCTACTGACGGCAGTGTAGATATTTCCATGTTTATACAGATCGTGGTGTAGATATTTCCATGTTTATATAGATGGCGATGTAGATATTTCCTTGTTTATAGAGATAGCGTTTTAGGTATTTCCATGTTTATAGAGATACCAGTGTAGATATTTCCATGTTTATACAGGTGGCTGTGTAGATATTTGCATGTTTATACAGATGGCAGTGTAGATATTTCCATGTTTATACAGATCGCGGTGTTGATATTTCCGTTTTTAAAGAGATAGCGGTGTAGATATTTCCATCTTTTCACAGATTGCGGTGTAGGTATTTCCATCTTTACACATATAGTGGTGTAGATATTTCCCAGTTTACACAGATAGCTGTGTAGATATTTCCATGTTTACACAGATAGCATTGTAGATATTTCCATGTTTACACAGATAGCGTTGTAGATATTTCCATGTTTATACAGATAACGGTGTAGGTATTTCCATGATTATACAGATAGCGGTGTAGATACTTCCATGTTTATACAGATAGCGGTGTAGATATTTCCATATTTATAGAGATAGCGGTGGAGATATTTCCATCTTTATACAGATAGCGATGTAGATATTTCCAAGTTTATACAGATAGCCATGTAGATATTTCCATGTTTATAGAGATAGCGGTGTAGATATTTCCATGTTTATAGAGATGGCTGTGTAGATATTTCCAGGTGTATAGAGATGGCAGTCTTGATATTTCCATGTTTATAGAGATGGTGGTGTAGATATTTCCATGTTTATACAGATGACTGTGTAGATATTTGCATGTTTATACAGATGGCGGTGTAGATATTTCCATCTTTATAGAGATAGCGGTGTAGATATTTCCATGTTTATACAGATAGCTGTGTAGATATTTCCATGTTTATATAGATAGCGGTGGAGATATTTCCATGTTTATTCAGATAGCGGTGTAGATATTTCCATGTTTATACAGATAGCGGTGTAGATATTTCCATGTTTATAGAGATAGCGGTGTAAATATTTCCATGTTTATGCAGATGGCAGTGTAGATGTTTCCATGTGTATACACATGGCAGTGTAGGTATTTCCATGTTTATACAGATGGAGGTGTAGATATTTCCATGTTTATACAGATGACTGTGTAGATATATCCATGTTTTTACAGATGGCGGTGTAGATATTTCCATGTTTATACAGATAGCGATGTGGATATTTCCATGTTTGTACAGATAGCGGTGTAGCTAATTCCGTGATTATAGAGATGGCTGTGTAAATATTTCCATGTTTATACACATGGCAGGGTAGATATTTCCATGTTTATACTGATGGTGGGGTAGATATTTCCATGTTGATACAGATGACTGTGTACCTTTTTCTGTTTATACAGTTGGCGGTGTAGATATTTCCATGTTTTTACAGATAGCGGTGTAGACATTTCCATGTTTATAGAGATAGCCGTGTAGATATTTCCATATTTATAAAGATAGCGCTGTAGATATTTCCATGTTTATACAGATAGCGGTGCAGACATTTCCATGTTTATACAGATAGTGCTGTAGATATTTCCATGCTTATAAAGATAGCGGTGTAGATATTTCCATATTTATACAGGTAACTGTGTAGATATATCCATGTTTACACAGATTGCGGTGTAGTTATTTCCATCTTTCTACAGATGGCAGTGTAGATATTTCTATGTTTATACAGATGGCGGTGTAGATATTTCCATTTTTATATAGATGGCGCTGTAGAAATTACCTCGTTTATGTAGATGGCGGTGCAGATATTTCCATGATTATACAGATAGCGGTGTAGATATTTCCATGTTTATACAGATGGCGTTGTAGATATTTCCATGTTTATAAAGATAGCGTTGTAAGTTCCGTGTTTATACAGATAGCGGTGGAGATGTTTCCATGTTTATACAAATAGCGACGTAGATATTTCCATGTTTATAAAGATAGCGGTGTAGATATTTGCATGTTCATACACATAGCGGTGTAGGTATTTCCATGTTTATTCAGATAGCAGTGTCGATATTTCCATGTTTATACACATAGCGGCGTAGATATTTCCAAGTTTATTCAGATATTGGTGTAGATATTTCCAGGTTTGTACAGATAGCGGTGTAGGTATTTCCATCTTTATACAGATGACGGTGAAGATATTTCCATGCTTATACAAATGAATGTGTAGATATTTCCACGTTTATAGAGATGGCGGTGTAGATATTTCCATGTTTATAGAGATAACAGTGTAGTTCTTTCTATGTTTATACAGATAGCGGTGTAGATATTTCCATGGTTATAGAGATAGTGGTGTAGTTATTTCCATATTTATACATATAGCGTTGTAGATATTTCCATGATTATGAAGACAGCGGTGTAGACATTTCCATGTTTATACAGATAGAGGTGTGAATATTTCCATTTTTATACAGATAGCGGTGTATTTATTTCCATGTTTATAGAAATGGCTGTGTAGATATTTCCATGTTTGTACCTATGGCAGTGTAGATATTTCCATTATTATACAGATGCTGGTGTAGCTATTTCCATGTTTATAGAGATGACTGTGTACGTATTTCCAGGTTTATAGAGATGGCGGTGTATGTTTTTCCATCTTTATAAAGATAGCCATGTGGATATTTCCATGTTTATACAGATAGCGGTGTAGATATTTCCATGTTTATACAGATAGCAGTGTAGATATTTCCATATTTATAGAGTTAGCTGTGTAGATATTTCCATCTTTATACAGATAGCGGTGTAGATAGTTCCATGTTTACAGATAGCTGTGTAGATATTTCCATGTTTATACAGATGGCGGTGTTGAGATATCCTTGTTTATGTAGATGCCGGTGTAGATATTTCTATGTTTATAGAGATGGCATTGTATATATTTCCATGTTTACAGAGATAGCGGTGTAGATATTTCCATGTTTATACAGATAGCGGTGTAGATATTTCCATGTTTATACAGATCATGGTGTAGATATTTACATGTTTATACAGATAGCGGTGTAGAAATTTCCATGCTTATGCAGATCGCGGTGTAGATATTTCCATCTTTCTACTGACGGCAGTGTAGATATTTCCATGTTTATACAGATCGTGGTGTAGATATTTCCATGTTTATATAGATGGCGATGTAGATATTTCCTTGTTTATAGAGATAGCGTTTTAGGTATTTCCATGTTTATAGAGATACCAGTGTAGATATTTCCATGTTTATACAGGTGGCTGTGTAGATATTTGCATGTGTATACAGATGGCAGTGTAGGTATTTCCAAGTTTACACAGATGGTAGTGTAGTTCCTTCCTTGTTTATACAGTTGACTTTGGAGATATTTCCAAGCTTTTACAGATGACGGTGTAGATATTTCCATGTGTATAGGGACAGCGGTGAAGATATTTCCATGTTGATACAGATGGCGGTGTAGATATTTCCATGTTTATACTGATAGTGGTGGAGATATTTCCAAGTTTATACAGATAGCGGTGTAGATATTTCCATGTTTATACAGATAGCGGTGTAGATATTTCCATGTTTATACAGATAGCATTGTAGGTATTTCCGTGTGTATAGAGATAACAGTGTAGATAATTCCCTGTTTATACTGATGGAGGTATAGATATTTCCATGTATATACAGATGACTGTGTGCATATTTCCATGTTTTTACAGATGGCTGTTTAGATATTCCCAAGTTTATACAGATGGCAGTGTGGATATTTCCATGATTATACACATGACGGTCTAGATATTTCCATGTTTATACAGATGGCGGTGAAGATATTTAGATGTTTATGCAGATGGCGGTGTAAATATTTCCAAGTTTACAGAGATAGCGGTGTACATATTTCCATATTTATAGAGAAATTGGTGTAGATATTTCCATGTTTATACAAATGACTGTGAAGATATTAGTACGTTCATACAGATGGTGTAGATATTTCCATGTTTTTAGAGATAGCGGTGTAGAAATTTCCATGTTTATACAAATAGCGGTGTAGATATTTCCATGGTTACACAGATTGCCGTGTAGATATTCCCATGTTTATATAGATAGCGGTGGAGATATTTCCATGTTTATACTGATAGCGGTGTAGATATTTCCATGTTTATACAGATAGCGGAGTAGATATTTCCATGTTTACAGAGATATCGGTGTAAATATTTCCATGTTTATACAGATGGCAGTGTAGATGTTTCCATGTGTATACAGATGGCAGTGTAGATATTTCCATGTTTATACAGATGGCGGTGTAGGTATTTCCATGTTTATACACATAACGGTATGGCTATTTCCATGATTATACAGATAGCGGTGTAGCTATTTCCATGTTTGTAGAGATGGCTGTGTAGTTATTTCCATGTTTACATAGATGGCAGTGTAGATATTTCCATGTTTATTCAGATGGTGGTGTAGGTATCTCCATGTGAATACAGATGACTTTCTAGGTAATTCCATGTTAATACAGATGGTGGCGTAGATATTTCCATGTTTATAGAGATAGCCGTGTAGGTATTTCCATGTTTAAACAGATAGCGGTGTAGACATTTCCGTGTTTATAGAGATAGCGGTGTAGATATTTCCATATTTATAAAGATAGCAGTGTAGATATTTCCATGTTTATACAGATATCGGCGCAGTTATTTCCATGTTTATACAGGTAGCGGTGTAGATATTTCCATGTTTACACAGGTAGCGGTGTAGATATTTCCATCTTTCTACAGATGGTAGTGTAGGCATTTCTATGTTTATACAGATGACGGTGTAGATATTTCCTTGTTTATGTATATGGCGGTGTTGGTATTTCCATGTTTATAGAGATGGCGGTGTATATATTTCCATGTTTTTAGAGATAGCGGTGTAGATATTTCCATGTTTATAAAGATAGGGGTGTAGATATTACCATCTTTATACTGCTCACGGTGTAGTTATTTACATATTTATACAGATGGTGTTGTAGATATTTCCATGTTTATGCAGATGGCGGTGTAGATCGTTTCATGTTTATGGAGACGGCAGTTTAAATATTTTCATATTTATATAGATGGCGCTGTAGATAATTCCATGTATATAGAGATAGTGGTGAAGAGACTTCCATGTTTATAGAGATAACGGTGTAGGTATTTCCATGTTTGTAGAGATAGCGGTGCAGGTATTTCCATGTTGATACAGATGGCTGTGTAGATATTTCCATGTATATACAGATTGCATTGTTGGTATTTCCATGTGTATTCAGATGGCAGTGTAGATATTTCCAAGTTTATACAGATGGTGGTGTAGATATTTCCATGTTTATACAGATGACTGTGTAGGTATTTCCATGTTTTTACAGATGGCGGTGTGGATGTTTCCATGTTTATAGAGATAGCGGTGCAGATAGTTCCATGTTTATACAGATGGCGGTGTAGATATTTCCATGTTTATACAGTTAGCGGTGTAGAAATTTCCATATTTAACAGATAGCTGTGTAGATAATTCCATGTTTACACAGATAGCGGTGGAGATATTTCCCAGTTTATACATATAGCCGTGTAGATATTTCCATGTTTATACAGATAGCAGTGTAGAAATTTCCATGTTTACACAGATAGCGGTGTAGGTATTTCCATGTTTATAGCGACAGCGGTGTAGATATTTTAATGTTTATACTGAAGGAGGTGTATATATTTACATGTTTATACAGATGACTGTGTACACATTTCCACGTTTTTACAGATGGCGGTGTAGATATTTCCATGTTCACACAGATGGCAGTGTGGATATTTCCATGATTATACAGATGGCAGTGTTGATATTTCCATGTTTATACAGATGGCGGTGTAGTTATTTCCATGTTTATGAAGATGGCTGTGTAGATATTTAGATGTTTATGCAGCTGGCGGTGTAGATATTTCCAAGTTCATAGAGATAGCGGTGTAAATATTTCCATATTTATACAGAAAGCGGTGTAGATATTTCCATGTTTATACAGATGAATGTGTAGATATTTCCCCGTTTATACAGATGACGGTGTAGATATTTCCATGTTTATAGAGATAGTGGTGTAGTTATTTCTATGTTTATACAGATAGCGGAGTAGATATTTCCATGTTTATACAGATAGCGGTGGAGATATTTCCATGTTTATACAGATTGTGGTATTGATATTTCCATGTTTATAAAGATAGCGGTGGAGATATTTCCATGTTTACACAGATATTGGTGTAGAGGTTTCCGTGTTTATACAGATAGCGGTGTAGGTTTTTCCATGCTTATTCCGATAGCGGTGTAGGTATTTCAATGTTTATAGAGATAGCAGTGTAGGTATTTCCGTGTTTATACAGATGGCAGTGTAGATGTTTCCATGTGTATACACATGGCAGTGAAGATATTTCCACGTTTATACAGATGGAGGTGTAGATATTTCCATGTTAACACAAATGACTGTGTAGATATTTCCATGTTTTTACAGATGGCGGTATAGATATTTCCATGTTTATACAGAGAGCGTTGTGGATATTTCCATGTTTATACATATACCGTTGTAGCTATTTCCATATTTATAGAGATGGCTGTGCAGATATTTCCATGTTTATACAGATGTCAGTGTAGATATTTCCTTGTTTATACAGATGGTGGGGTAGATATTTCCATGTTAATACAGATGACTGTGTAGGTATTTCCATGTTAATACAGATGGTGGCATAGATATTTCCATGTTTATACAGATGGCTTTTAGATGTTTCCATCTTTCTACAGATGGCAGTGTAGATATTTCCATGTTTACAGAGATAGTGGTTGAGATATTTCAATGTTTATACAGATAGCGGTGTAGATATTTCCATGTTTATAAAGATAGTGGTGTAGATATTTCCATGTTTATACAGATAGCGATGTAGTTATTCATATGTTTATTCAGATAGCTGTGTAGATATTTACATCTTTATACAGATGGCAGTGTAGATATTTCCATGTTTATACAGATGGCTTTGTAGATAGTCCCATGTTTACGGAGATGGCAGTGTAGATATTTTCATGTTTATAGTGATGGAGGTGCAGATATTTCCATTTTCATACAGATCACGGTGTACATGTTTCCATGTTTATACAGATAGCGGTGTAGATATTTCCACGTTTATAGAGATAGCGGTGTTGGTATTTCCATGTTTATGTGGATATCGGTGTAAATATTTCCATCTTTATAGAGCTCGCCATGTAGATATTTCAACTTTTTTACAGATGGTGGTGTGGATATTTCCCTGTTTATAGAAACAACGGTGTAGATATTTCCATTTTTATAGAGATAGCGGTGTAAATATTTCCATATTTATACAGATAGCGATGTACATATTTCCATGTTTATACAGATAGCGGTGTAGATATTTGCATGTTTATACAGTGAGTGCTGTACATATTTCCATGTTTATAGAGATGGTAGTGTAGATATTTCCATGTTTATACAGATGACTGTGTAGACATTTGCATGTTTATACAGATGGCACTGTAGATATTTCCATGTTTATAGAGATAGCGGTGTATATATTTCCATGTTTATACAGACAGCGGTGTAGATATTTCCATGTTTATAGAGATAGCAGTGTAGATATTTCCATATTTATACAGATAGCGGTGTAGATATTTCCATGTTTATACAGATAGCAGTGTAGGTATTTCCATGTTTACAGAGATAGCAGCGTAGATATTTCCATCTTTGCACAGATTGCGGTATAGATATTTCCATCTTTACACAGATAGCGGTGTAGATATTTCCATGTTTATACAGATGGCTGTGTAGATGTTTCCATGTTTACACACATGGCGGTGTAGATATTTCCATGTTTATACAGATGACTGTCTAGCTATTTCCATGTTTATAGAGATAGTTGTGTAGATATTTCTATATTTATACAGATAGCAGTGTAGATATTTCCATGTTTATACAGATGTTTTTGTAGATATTTCCATGTTTATACAGATAGTTGTGTAAATATTTCCATGTTTATAAATGTGGCGGTGTAGATATTTCCATGTTTATACAGATCGCGTTGTAGATGTTTCCATCTTTCTACAGATGGCAGTGTAGATATTTCCATGTTTACAGAGATAGCGATGTAGATATTTCCATGTTCATACAGATAGCGGTGTAGGTATTTCCATGTTTATAGAGATAGCGGTGTAGATATTTCCATGTTTATAGGGATGGCTTTGTAGATATTTCCTTCTGTATACAGATGGCAGTGTAGATATTTCCATGTTTCTACAGATAGCGGTGTAGGTATTTCCATGTTTACAGAGATAGAGGTGTAGATGTTTCCATGTTTATACAGATGGCTGTGTAGATATTTCCATGTGTATAGATATGGCTGTCTAGATATTTCCATCTTTATTGAGATGGTGGAGTAGATATTTACATGTTTATACAGATGACTGTGTAGATATTGGCATGTTCATACAGATGTCGGTATAGATATTTCGATGATAATAGAGAGAGCGGTGTAGATATTTCCATGTTTATAGATATAGCGGTGTAGATATTTTGATGTTTATACAGATAGCGGTGTAGATATTTCCATGTTTACCGAGATAGCGATGTAGATATTTCCATCTTTTCACAGATTGCGCTGTAGGTATTTCCATGTTTATACAGATAGCGGTGTAGATATTTCCACGTTTATTCAGATATCAGTGTAGATATTTCCACGTTTATACAGATAGCGGTGTTGATATTTCCACAATTATACAGATAGTGGTGTAGATATTTCCATCTTTATAAAGCGGTGTATATATTTCCATGTTTACACAGATAGCAGTGTAGATATTTCCATGTTTACACAGATAGCGTTGTAGATATTTCCATGTTTATAGAGATAGCGGTGTAGGTATTTCCATGTTTATACAGACGGCGGTGTAGATTTTTCCATGTTATAGACATAGCGATGTAGGTATTTCCATGTTTATAGTGATAGCGGTGCAGATATTTCCATGTTTATACAGGTAGCGGTGTAGATATTTCCATGTTCATAGACATGGCTGTGTAGATATTTCCATGTTTATACAGATGGCAGAGTAGATATTTCCATGTTTATGCAGAAGGCGCTGTAGATATTTCCATGTTTATAGAGATGTTGGTATAGATATTTTCATGTTTCTAGAGATATCGGTTTAGATATTTCCATGTTTATACCGATAGCGGTGTAGACATTTCCATGTTTATAGAGATAGCGGTGTAGATATTTCCATATTTATACAGATAACGGTGTAGATATTTCCATGTTTATACAGATAGCGGTGTAGATATGTCCATGCTTATGCAGATATCGGTGTAGATATTTCCATGTTTATAGAGATGGCGGTGTAGGTATTTCCATGTTTATAGAGATAGTGGTTTAGATATTTCCATGATTATACAGACAGCGGTGTAGATATTGCCACGTTTATACCGATAGCGGAGTTGATATTTCTATGTTTATACAGATAGTGGTTTAGATATTTACATGTTTATACCGCTCACGGTATAGATATTTCCATCTTTACAGATGGCAGTGTAGGTGTTTCCATGTTTATACAGAAAGCGGTGTAGATATTTCAACATTTATACAGATGGTGGTGTAGTTAGTTCCATGATTATGGAGATGGCGGTGTAGATATTTTCATGTTCATAGAGATGGCGATGTAGATATTTCCATGTTTATTGAGATTGCAGAGTAGATATTTCCATGTTTTTAGAGATAGCTGTGTAGGTATTTCCATGTTTATAGAGAAAGCAGTGTAGATATTTCCATGTTTATACAGATGGCTGTGTACATATTTCCATGTGTATACAGTGGGCAGTGTATATATTTCCATGTTTATAGAGATGGTCGTGTAGATATTTCCATGTTTGTAGAGATATTGGTGTAGATATTTCCATATTTATACAGATAGCAGTTTAGATATTTCCATGCTTATACAGATCCTGTTGAAGATATTTCCATGTTTATACAGATAGCGGTGTAGATATTTCAAAGTTTACACAGATAGCTGTGTAGATATTTACATGTTTACAGAGATACTGTTGTAGATTTTCCATGTTTATACAGATAGCGGTGTAGATATTTCCATCTTTATACAGATAGCGGTGTTGATATTTGCATGTTTATACAGACAGCGGTGTAGATATTTCCATGTATATACACATGGCTGTGTAGAAATTTCCTTGTTTATACAGATGGCGGTGTAGAGATTTTTATGTTTATACAGATAACTTTGTATTTCCATGTTTATATAGATGGCGATGAAGATATTTCGATGTTTATAGAAATAGCAGTGGAGATATTTCCATGTTTATACAGATAGCGGTGTAGATATTTCCATGTTTATACTGATCGTGGTGTAAATATTTCCATATTTATAGAGATGGCGGTGTAGATATTTCCATTTTCATAGAGATAGAGGCGTTTATTTTTCCATGTTTATAGAGATAGCGGTGTGGATATTTCCATGTTTACACAGTTAGGGGTGTAGATATTTCCGTGTTTATAGAGATGGCGGTGTAGATATTTCCATGTTTATACAGATCACGGTGTAGTTATTTCCTAGTTTATACAAATAGCGGCGTAGTTATTTCCATGTTTATACAGGTAGCGGTGTAGATATTTCCATGTATATACAGATGGCTGTGTAGATCTTTCCATGTTTATACAGATAGTTGTGTAGATATTTCCATGTTTATACAGGTGGCGGTGTAGATATTTCCATGTTTATACAGATCGCGTTGTAGATATTTCCATCTTTCTACAGATGGCAGTGTAGATATTTCCATGTTTACAGAGATAGTGGTTGAGATATTTCAATGTTTATTCAGATAGCGTTGTAGATGTTTCCATGTTTATAAAGATAGTGGTGTAGATATTTCCATGTTTATACAGATAGCGATGTAGTTATTCATATGTTTATTCAGATATCTGTGTAGATATTTCCATGTTTATACAGATGGATGTGTAGATATTTCCATGTTCATACAGATGGTAGTGTAGATATTTTCATGTTTACACAGATGGTGATGTAGGTATTTCTATGTTTATACAGATGACTGTTTAGCTATTTCCATGTTTATACAGATGGCGGTGCAGATATTTCCATGTTTATAGAGATAGCGGTGTAGATATTTCCATGTATATAAAGATGAGTGTGTGCATATTTCCATGTTTATACAGATGGCTGTGTAGATATTTCCATGTTTATAGAGAGAGTGCTGTAGATATTTCCATCTTTATAGAGATAGTGGTGAAGATATTTCCATGTTTTTAGAGATAATGGTGTAAGTATTTCCATATTTATACAGATAGAAGTGTAGATATTTCCATGTTTACAGAGATATTGGTGTAGATATTTGCATCTTTGCACAGATTGGAGTTTAGATATATCCATCTTTACACAGATAGCTGTGTAGATATTTCCATGTTTTTACAGAAGGCTGTGTCGATATTTCCATGTTTATACAGACGGCGGTGTAGATATTTCCATATTTATACTGATGGTGATGTAGATATTTCCATGTTAATACAGATGGCAGTGTAGATATTTCCATGTTTATACAGATGGCAGTGTAGATGTTTCCATGTTTATAAAGATGGCTGTGTAGATTGTTCCATGTTTATAGAGATGGCAGTGTAGGGATTTTTATGTTTATAGAGATGTCGGTGTAGATATTTCCTTGTTTAGAGACATAGCGATGTAGATATTTCCATGTTCTTACAGATAGTAGTGTAGGTATTTCCATGTTTATAGAGATAGCGGTGTAGATATTTCCATGTTTATAGGGATGGCTTTGTAGATATTTCCTTGTGTATACAGATGGCATTGAAGATATTTCCATGTTTCTACAGATAGCGGTGTAGGTATTTCCATGTTTACAGAGATAGAGGTGTAGATATTTCCATGTTTATACAGATGGCTTTGTAGATATTTCCATGTGTATAGATATGGCTGTCTAGATATTTCCATGTTTATTGAGATGGTGGTGTATATATTTACATGTTTATACAAATGACTGTGTAGATATTTGCTTGTTCATACAGATATCGGCATAGATATTTCGATGATAATAGAGATAGCGGTGTAGATATTTCCATGTTTATAGATATAGCGGTGTAGATATTTCCATGTTTATACAGATAGCGGTGTAGAAATTTCCATGTTTATTCAGATAGCGGTGTATATATTTCCATGTTTATACAGATCATGGTGTAGATATTTCCATGTTTATACAGATACCGGCGTAGATATTTCCATGTTTATACAGACCGCAGTGTAGATATTTCCATGTTAATAGAGATAGCAGTGTAGATATTTCCATGTTTATACAGATAGCGGTGTAGATATTTCCATGTTTACCGAGATAGCGGTGTAGATATTTCCATCTTTGCACAGATTGCGGTGTAGGTATTTCCATCTTTACAGAGATAGCGCTGTAGATATTTCCAAGTTTACACAGATAGCTGTGTAGATACTTCCACGTTTGCACAGATAGCGTAGAAAATGTTTCCATTTTTATACAGATAGCGGTGTAGATATTT
Source organism: Pan troglodytes (assembly GCF_028858775.2). Classification (NCBI taxonomy): domain Eukaryota; kingdom Metazoa; phylum Chordata; class Mammalia; order Primates; family Hominidae; genus Pan; species Pan troglodytes. The sequence continues at coordinate 7,524,019 of NC_072410.2, read as the reverse complement.
CCACGTTTATTCAGATAGCAGTGTAGATATTTGCACGTTCATACAGATAGCGGTGTTGATATTTCCACGATTATACAGATAGTGGTGTAGATATTTCCCTCTTTATAGAGAAAGCGGTGTATATATTTCCATGTTTACACAGATAGCGGTGTAGATATTTCCATGTTTACACAGATAGCGTTGTAGATATTTCCATGTTTATACAGATAGCGGTGTAGATATTTCAATCATTGTACAGACGGCGGTGTAGATTTTTCCATGTTATAGAGATAGCGATGTAGGTATTTCCATGTTTATAGTGATAGCGGTGCAGATATTTCCATGTTTATACAGGTAGCGGTGTAGATATTTCCATGTTTATATGGATAGAGGTGTTGATATTTCCATGTTTATGGGGATAGTGGTGTAGACGCTTCCATGTTTATACAGATAGCGGTGTAGGTATTTCCATTTTTATACAGTTAGCGGTGTAGTTATTTCCATGTTCATAGACATGGCTGTGTAGATATTTCCATGTTTATACAGATGGCAGTGTAGATATTTCCATGTTTATGCAGAAGGCGGTGTAGGAATTTCCATGTTTATAGAGATGTTGGTGTAGATATTTTCATGTTTATAGATATATCGGTTTAGGTATTTCCATGTTTATACCGATAGCGGTGTAGACATTTCCATGTTTATAGAGATAGCGGTGTAGATATTTCCATATTTATACAGATAGCGGTGTAGTTATTTCCATGTTTATACAGATAGCGGTGTATATATGTCCATGCTTATGCAGATATCGGTGTAGATATTTCCATGTTTATAGAGATCGCGGTGTAGGTATTTCCATGTTTATAGAGAAAGTGTTTTAGATATTTCCATGATTATACAGACTGCGGTGTAGATATTGCCACGTTTATACCGATAGCGGAGTTGATATTTCTATGTTTATACAGATAGTGGTTTAGATATTTCCATGTTTATACCGCTCACGGTATAGATATTTTCATCTTTATACAGATGGCAGTGTAGGAGTTTCCATGTTTATACAGAAAGCGGTGTAGATATTTCCACTTTTATACAGATGGTGGTGTAGTTAGTTCCATGATTATGGAGATGGCGGTGTAGATATTTTAATGTTCATAGAGATGGCGGTGTAGATATTTCCATATTTATACAGATGACTGTGTAGATATTTCCATGTGTATACTGATGGTATTGTAGGTATTTCCATGTTTATACAGATGGTGGTGTAGATATTTCCATGTTTATTCAGATGACTGTGTAGATATTTCCTTGTTTTTACAGATGGCAGTGTAGATATATCAATGTTTATAGAGATGGCGCTGTAGATATTTCCATGTTTATACAGATCGCGGTGTAGATATTTCCATGTTTATACAGATGGCGGTGAAGATATTTCCATGTTTTTACAGATATCGGTGTAGATATTTCCATGTTTACACAGATTGCGGTGTAGATATTTCCATCTTTCTACAGATGGCATTGTAGATATTTCCATGTTTATACAGATGGCGGTGTAGATATTTCCATGTTTATACAGATAGCGGTGTAGATATTTCCATGTTTATAGAGATAGCGGTGTAAGTATTTCCATGTTTATAGACATAGCGGAGTAGATATTTCCATGTTTATATAGATGGCGTTGTAGATATTTCGATGTTTATACCGACAGCGGTGTTGATATTTCCACGTTTATACAGATAGCGATGTAGATATTTCCATGTTTATACAGCTCGCAGTGCAGATATTTATATCTCTATACAGATGGCATTGTAGATATTTCCTTATTCACACAGATGGCGGTGTAGATGTTTCCATGTTTATACAGATGGCAGTGTAGTTAGTTCCATGTTTATGGAGATGGCAGTGTAGATATTTTCATGTTTATAGAGATGGCGGTGTAGATATTTCCATGTTTATAGAGATAGCAGTGTAGATATTTACATGTTTATAGAGATGGCTGTGTAGATATTTCCATGTGTATACAGATGGCATTGTAGATATTTCCATGTTTATACAGATGACTGTATAGGTATTTCCATGTTTTTACAGATGGCAGAGCAGATATTTCCATGTTTATAGAGATAGTGGTGTAGATATTTCCATGTTTGTACAGATGGGGGTGTTGATATATCCATCTATACACAGATGGCAGTGTAGATATTTCCATGTTTATGTAGATGGTGTTGTAGATATTACCATGTTTATACAGATAGCGGTGTAGATATTTCCATGTTCATACAGATCGTGGTGAAGTTATTTCCATGTTTATACAGATCGAGGTGAAGATATTTCCATGTTTATACAGATCGCAGTGTAGATGTTTCCATGTTTATACAGATCGTGGTGTAGATATTTCCCTGTTTATACAGATAGCGGTGTAGATATTTCCATGTTTATACAGATGGCGGCGTAGATATTTCCATGGACATGCAGATGGCGGTGTAGATATTTCCATGTTTATACATACAGCGGTGTAGATATTTCCATGTTTACACAGATGGTGGTGTAGATATTTCCGTGTTTATACACATGGCGGAGTAGATACTTCCATCTTTATGGAGATGGCAGTGTAGATATTTTCATGTTTATAGAGATGGCGGTGTAGATATTTCCATATTTATAGAGATAGCGGTGTAGATATTTCCATCTTTCTACAGATGGCAGTGTAGATATTTCCATGTTTATACAGATGGCGGTGTAGATATTTCCATATTTATACAGATGTTTGCGTAGATATTTCCATGTGTATACTGATGGTATTGTAGGTATTTCCATGTTTATACAGATGGTGGTGTAGATATTTCCTTGTTTATACAGATGGCGTTGTAGATACATCCATGTTCCTGAAGATGGCGGTGTAGATATTTTCATGTTTATAGAGATGGCGGTGTAGATATTTCCATGTATATAGAGATTGAATTGTAGATATTTCCATGTTTATAGAGATATCTGTGTAGGTATTTCCATGTTTATAGAGATAGCGGTGTGGATATTTCCATATTTATACAGATAGCGGTGTAGGTATTTCCATGTTTATACAGATGGCGGAGTATATATTTCCTTGTTTATACAGATATCGGTGTAGATATTTCCAGGTTTATACAGAGAGCGGTGTAAATATTTCCACGTTTTGCAGATAGTGGTGTAGATATTTCCATCTTTATACAGATAGCGGTGCAGATATTTCCATGTTTACACAAATAGCCGTGTAGATATTTCTATGTTTACACAGATAGAGTTGCAGATATTTCCATGTTTATAAAGATAGCGGTGCAGACATTTCCATGTTTATACAGATAGCGGTGTGGCTATTTCCATGTTTATACAGATAGTGGTGTGGGTATTTCCATGTTTATACAGATAGCGGTATAGATATTTCCATGTTTATAGAGATGACTGTCTAGATATTTCCATGTTTATACAGCTTTCCGTGTAGATATTTCCATGTTTTTACAGATGGTGGTGTAGATATTTCCATGTTTATACAGATGACTGTGAAGATATTTCCATGTTTATACATATGACAGTGTAGATATTTTCATGTTCATAGAGATAACGATGTAGATATTTCCATGTTTATACAGATAGCGGTGTAGACATTTCCATGTTTAGAGAGACAGCGTTGTAAATATTTCCATGTTTATACAGATCACGGTGTAGATGTTTCCTTGTTTATACAAATAGCGGTGTAGTTATTTCCATGTTTATACAGATAGCGGTCTTGTTATTTCAATGTATATACAGATGGCTCTGTAGATATTTCCATGTTTATACAGATGCCTTTGTATTTATTTCCATGTTTATACAGATGACTTTGTAGGTATTTCCATGTTTATACAGATGACGGTGTAGATATTTCCATGTTTATAGAGATAGCTGTGTAGATATTTCCATGTTTATACAGATAGCGGTGTAGACATTTCCATGTTTACACACATCGCGGTGTAGATATTTCCATGTTTATACAGATTGCGGTGTTGATATTTCCATCTATACACAGATGGCCGTGTAGATATTTCCATGTTTATACAGATGACTTTGTAGGTATTTCCATGTTTATACAGATGAGGGTGTAGATATTTCCATGTTTATAGAGATAGCTGTGTAGATATTTCCATGTTTATACAGATAGCGGTGTAGATATTTCCATGTTTTTACAGATATCGGTGTACATATTTCCATGTTTACACAGATTGCGGTGTTGATATTTCCATCTATACACAGATGGCCGTGTAGATATTTCCATGTTTATACAGACGACGGCGTAGATATTTCCATGGAAATGCAGATGGCGGTGTAGATATTTCCATGTTTATACAGATAGCGGTGTAGATATTTCCATGTTTTCACAGATGTTCGTGTAGATATTTCCGTGTTTTTACACATGGCGGAGTAGGTACTTCCATCTTTATGGAGATGGCAGTGTAGATATTTTCATGTTTATAGAGATGGCGGTGTAGATATTTCCATATTTATAGAGATAGCGGTGTAGATATTTCCATCTTTCTACAGATGGCAGTGTAGATATTTCCATATTTATACAGATGTCTGTGTAGTTATTTCCATGTGTATACAGATGGTATTGTATGTATTTCCATGTTTATACAGATGGTACTGTCGATATTTCCATGTTTATTCAGATGACTGTGTAGATATTTCCATGTTTTTACAGATGGCAGTGTAGATATTTCAATGTTTATAGAGATGGCGCTGTAGATATTTCCATGTTTATACAGATCGCGGTGTAGATATTTCCATGTTTATACAGATAGCGGTGTAGATATTTCCATGTTTTTACAGATATTGGTGTAGATATTTCCATGTTTACACAGATTGCGGTGTAGATATTTCCATCTTTCTACAGATGGCATTGTAGGTATTTCCATGTTTATACAGATGGCGGTGTAGATATTTCCATGTTTATATAGATGGTGGTGTAGATATTACCATGTTTATACAGATAGCGGTGTAGATATTTGCATGTTTATACAGATCGTGGTGAAGTCATTTCCATGTTTATACAGATCGCAGTGCAGATATTTCCATGTTTATATAGATCGCGGTGTAGATATTTCCATGTTTATACAGATAGCGGTGTAGATATTTCCATGTTTATACAGATAGCGGTGTAGATATTTCCATGTTTTCACAGATGTGGGTGTAGATATTTCCGTGTTTTTACACATGGCGGAGTAGGTACTTCCACCATTATGGAGATGGCAGTGTAGATATTTTCATGTTTATAGAGATGGCGGTGTAGATATTTCCATATTTATAGAGATAGCGGTGTAGATATTTCCATGTTTATAGAGATAGCGGTGTAGATATTTCTATATTTATACAGATAACGTTGTAGAAATTTCCATGTTTATACAGATAGCGGTGTAAATATTTTCATGTTTATACAGATCACGGTGTGGATGTTTCCTTGTTTATACAAATAGCGGTGTAATTATTTCCATGTTTATACAGATAGCGGTATTGTTATTTCCATGTATATACAGATGGCTGTGCAGATATTTCCATGTTTATACAGATGCCTTTGTAGATATTTCCATGTTTATACAGATGACTTTGTAGGTATTTCCATGTTTATACAGATGACGGAGTAGATATTTCCATGTTTATAGAGATAGCTGTGTAGATATTTCCATGTTTATACAGATAACGGTGTAGATATTTCCATGTTTACACACATCGCGGTGTAGATATTTCCATGTTTATACAGATCGCGGTGTAGATATTTCTATGTTTATACAGATAGCGGTGTAGATATTTCCATGTTTTTACAGATATCGGTGTAGATATTTCCATGTTTACACAGATTGCGGTGTTGATATTTCCATCTATACACAGATGGCCGTGTAGATATTTCCATGTTTATACAGACGGCGGCGTAGACATTTCCATGGACATGCAGATGGCGGTGTAGATATTTCCATGTTTATACAGATAGCGGTGTAGATATTTCCATGTTTTCACAGATGTTGGTGTAGATATTTCCGTGTTTTTACACATGGCGGAGTAGGTACTTCCATCTTTATGGAGATGGCAGTGTAGATATTTTCATGTTTATAGAGATGGCGGTGTAGATATTTCCATATTTATAGAGATAGCGGTGTAGATATTTCCATCTTTCTACAGATGGCAGTGTAGGTATTTCCATATATATACAGATGTCTGTGTAGTTATTTCCATGTGTATACAGATGGTATTGTAGGTATTTCCATGTTTATACAGATCGCGGTGTAGATATTTCCATGTTTATACAGATAGCAGTGTAGATATTTCCATGTTTATAGAGATAGCGGTGTAGGTATTTCCATGTTTATAGACATAGCGGTGTAGATATTTCCATGTTTATATAGATGGCATTGTAGATATTTCCATGTTTATACCAATAGCGGTGTTGGTATTTCCACGTTTATACAGATAGCGATGTAGATATTTCCATGTTTATACAGTTCGCGGTGCAGATATTTATATCTTAATACAGATGGCATTGTAGATATTTCCTTATTCACACAGATGGCGGTGTAGATATTTCCATGTTTATACAGATGGCGGAGTAGTTAGTTCCATGTTTATGGAGATGGCAGTGTAGATATTTTCATGTTTATAGAGATGGCGGTGTAGATATTTCCATGTTTATAGAGATAGCAGTGTAGATATTTACATGTTTATACAGATGGCTGTGCAGAAATTTCCATGTGTATACAGATGGCATTGTAGATATTTCCATGTTTATACAGATGACTGAATAGGTATTTCCATGTTTTTACAGATGGCAGTGCAGATATATCGATGTTTATAGAGATAGCGGTGTAGATATTTCCATGTTTGTACAGATGGCGGTGTTGATATTTCCATCTATACACAGATGGCCGTGTAGATATTTCCATGTTTATACAGATGGCGTCGTAGATATTTCCATGGACATGCAGATGGCGGTGTAGATATTTCCATGTTTATACAGATAGCGGTGTAGATATTTCCATGTTTTGACAGATGGTGGTGTAGATATTTCCGTGTTTATACACATGGTGGTGTAGATACTTCCATCTTTATGGAGATGGCAGTGTAGATATTTCCATGTTTTGACAGATGGTGGTGTAGATATTTCCGTGTTTATACACATGGTGGTGTAGATACTTCCATCTTTATGGAGATGGCAGTGTAGATATTTTCATGTTTATAGAGATGGCGGTGTAGATATTTCCATATTTATAGAGATAGCGGTGTAGATATTTCCATCTTTCTACAGATGGCAGTGTAGATATTTCCATGTTTAAACAGATGGCGGTGTAGATATTTCCATATTTATACAAATGTCTGTGTAGATATTTCCATGTGTATACAGATGGTATTGTAGGTATTTCCATGTTTATACAGATGGTGGTGTAGATATTTCCATGTTTATTCAGATGACTGTGTAGATATTTCAATGTTTTTACAGATGGCAGTGTAGATATTTCAATGTTTATAGAGATGGCGCTGTAGATATTTCCATGTTTATACAGATCGCGGTGCAGATATTTCCATATTTATACAGATAGCGGTGTAGATATTTCCATGTTTTTACAGATATTTCTGTAGATATTTCCATGTTCACACAGATTCCGGTGTAGATATTTCCATCTTTCTACTGATGGCATTGTAGATATTTCCATGTTTATACAGATGGCGGTGTAGATATTTCCATTTATATATAGATGGTGGTGTAGATATTACCATGTTTATACAGATAGCGGTGTAGATATTTCCATGTTTATACAGATCGCGGTGAAGATATTACTGTGTTATACAGTTCACGGTGTAGATATTTCCATATTTATACAGATCGTGGTGTAGATATTTCCATGTTTATACAGATAGCGGTGTAGATATTTCCATGTTTATACAGATAGCAGTGTATATATTTCCATGTTTATAGAGATAGCCGTGTAGGTATTTCCATGTTTATAGACCTAGCGGTGTAGATATTTCCATGTTTATATACATGGCTTTGTAAATATTTCCATGTTTATACCGATAGCGGTGTTGGTATTTCCACGTTTATACAGATAGCGATGTAGATATTTCCATGTTTATACAGCTCTCGGTGCAGATATTTATATCTTTATACAGATGGCATTGTAGATATTTCCTTATTCACACTGATGGCAGTGGAGATGTTTCCATGTTTATACAGATGGCGGAGTAGTTAGTTCCATGTTTATGGAGATGGCAGTGTAGATATTTTCATGTTTATAGGGACGGCGGTGTAGATATTTCCATATTTATGGAGATAGCAGTGTAGATATTTATATGTTTATACAGATGGCTGTGTAGATATTTCCATGTGTATACAGATGGCATTGTAGATATTTCCATGTTCATACAGATGACTGTATAGGTATTTCCATGTTTTTACAGATTGCAGTGCCGATATTTCCATGTTTATAGAGATAGCGGTGTAGATATTTCCATGTTTGTACAGATGGCGGTGCTGATATTTCCATCTATACACAGATGGCCGTGTAGATATTTCCATGTTTATACAGATGGCGGTGTAGATATTTCCATGGACATGCAGATGGCGGTGTAGATATTTCCATGTTTATACTGACAGCGGTATAGATATTTCCATGTTTACACAGATGGTGGTGTAGATATTTCCGTGTTTATACACATGGCGGAGTAGATACTTCCATCTTTATGGAAATGGCGGTGTAGATATTTTCATGTTTATAGAGATGGCGGTGTGGATATTTCCATATTTATAGAGATAGCGGTGTAGATATTTCCATCTTTCTACAGATGGCAGTGTAGATATTTCCATGTTTATACAGATAGTGGTGTGGATATTTCCATATTTATACAGATGTCTGTGTAGATATTTCCATGTTTATACAGATGGTATTGTAGGTATTTCCATGTTTATAGAGATGGTGATGTAGATATTTCCATGTTTATTCAGATGACTGTGTAGATATTTCCATCTTTTTACAGATGGCAGTGTAGATATTTCAATGTTCATAGAGATGGCAGAGTAGATATTTCCATGTTTATACTGATAACAGTGGAGATATTTCCATGTTTACACAGATCGCGCTGTATATATTTCCATGTTTATACAGATCGCGGTGTAGATATTTCCATGTTTATACAGATCGCCGTGTAGATATTTCCATGTTTATACAGATCGCGGTGTAGATATTTCCATGTTTATACAGATAGCGGTGTAGATGTTTCCATGTTTATAGAGATAGCGGTGTAGGTATTTCCATGTTTACAGACTTAGCGGTGTAGATATTTCCATGTTTATATAGATGGCGTTGTAGATATTTCCATGTTTATACCGATAGCGGTGTTGTTATTTCCACGTTTATACAGATAGCGATGTAGATATTTCCATGTTTATACAGTTCGCGGTGCAGATATTTATATCTTAATACAGATGGCATTGTAGATATTTCCTTATTCACACAGATGGCGGTGTAGATATTTCCATGTTTATACAGATGGCGGAGTAGTTAGTTCCATGTTTATGGAGATGGCAGTGTAGATATTTTCATGTTTATAGATATGGCGGTGTAGATATTTCCATGTTTATAGAGATAGCAGTGTAGATATTTACTTGTTTATACAGATGGCTGTGCAGAAATTTCCATGTGTATACAGATGGCATTGTAGATATTTCCATGTTTATACAGATGACTGTATAGGTTTTTCCATGTTTTTACAGATGGCAGTGCAGATATATCGATGTTTATAGAAATAGCGGTGTAGATATTTCCATGTTTGTACAGATGGCGGTGTTGATATTTCCATCTATACACAGATGGCCGTGTAGATATTTCCATGTTTATACAGATGGCATCGTAGATATTTCCATGGACATGCAGATGGCGGTGTAGATATTTCCATGGACATGCAGATGGCGGTGTAGATATTTCCATGTTTATACAGATAGCGGTGTAGATATTTCCATGTTTTCACAGATGGTGGTGTAGATATTTCCGTGTTTATACACATGGTGGTGTAGATACTTCCATCTTTATGGAGATGGCAGTGTAGATATTTTCATGTTTATAGAGATGGCGGTGTAGATATTTCCATGTTTATAGAGATAGCAGTGTAGATATTTACTTGTTTATACAGATGGCTGTGCAGAAATTTCCATGTGTATACAGATGGCATTGTAGATATTTCCATGTTTATACAGATGACTGTATAGGTTTTTCCATGTTTTTACAGATGGCAGTGCAGATATATCGATGTTTATAGAGATAGCGGTGTAGATATTTCCATTTTAGTACAGATGGCGGTGTTGATATTTCCATCTATACACAGATGGCCGTGTAGATATTTCCATGTTTATACAGATGGCATCGTAGATATTTCCATGGACATGCAGATGGCGGTGTAGATATTTCCATGGACATGCAGATGGCGGTGTAGATATTTCCATGTTTATACAGATAGCGGTGTAGATGTTTCCATGTTTATAGAGATAGCGGTGTAGGTATTTCCATGTTTATAGACTTAGCGGTGTAGATATTTCCATGTTTATATAGATGGCGTTGTAGATATTTCCATGTTTATACCGATAGCGGTGTTGGTATTTCCACGTTTATACAGATAGCGATGTAGATATTTCCATGTTTATACAGTTCGCGGTGCAGATATTTATATCTTAATACAGATGGCATTGTAGATATTTCCTTATTCACACAGATGGCGGTGTAGATATTTCCATGTTTATACAGATGGCGGAGTAGTTAGTTCCATGTTTATGGAGATGGCAGTGTAGATATTTTCATGTTTATAGAGATGGCGGTGTAGATATTTTCATGTTTATAGAGATAGCAGTGTAGATATTTACTTGTTTATACAGATGGCTGTGCAGAAATTTCCATGTGTATACAGATGGCATTGTAGATATTTCCATGTTTATACAGATGACTGTATAGGTATTTCCATGTTTTTACAGATGGCAGTGCAGATATATCGATGTTTATAGAGATAGCGGTGTAGATATTTCCATGTTTGTACAGATGGCGGTGTTGATATTTCCATCTATACACAGATGGCCGTGTAGATATTTCCATGTTTATACAGATGGCATCGTAGATATTTCCATGGACATGCAGATGGCGGTGTAGATATTTCCATGTTTATACAGATAGCGGTGTAGATATTTCCATGTTTTCACAGATGGTGGTGTAGATATTTCCTTGTTTATACACACGGTGGTGTAGATACTTCCATCTTTATGGAGATGGCAGTGTAGATATTTTCATGTTTATAGAGATGGCGGTGTAGATATTTCCATATTTATAGAGATAGCGGTGTAGATATTTCCATCTTTCTACAGATGGCAGTGTAGATATTTCTATGTTTAAACAGATGGCGGTGTAGATATTTCCATATTTATACAAATGTCTGTGTAGATATTTCCATGTGTATACAGATGGTATTGTAGGTATTTCCATGTTTATACAGATGGTGGTGTAGATATTTCCATGTTTATTCAGATGACTGTGTAGATATTTCCATGTTTTTACAGATGGCAGTGTAGATATTTCAATGTTTATAGAGATGGCGCTGTAGATATTTCCATGTTTATACAGATCGCGGTGCAGATATTTCCATATTTATACAGATAGCGGTGTAGATATTTCCATGTTTTTACAGATATTTCTGTAGATATTTCCATGTTCACACAGAGTGCGGTGTAGATATTTCCATCTTTCTACTGATGGCATTGTAGATATTTCCATGTTTATACAGATGGCGGTGTAGATATTTCCATTTTTATATAGATGGTGGTGTAGATATTACCATGTTTATACAGAGAGCGGTGTAGATATTTCCATGTTTATACAGATCGCGGTGAAGGTATTACTATGTTATACAGTTCGCGGTGTAGATATTTCCATGTTTATACAGATCGTGGTGTAGATATTTCCATGTTTATACAGATAGCGGTGTATATATTTCCATGTTTATACAGATAGCGGTGTAGATATTTCCATGTTTATAGAGATAGCCGTGTAGGTATTTCCATGTTTATAGACCTAGCGGTGTAGACATTTCCATGTTTATATACATGGCTTTGTAAATATTTCCATGTTTATACCGATAGCGGTGTTGGTATTTCCACGTTTATACAGATAGCGATGTAGATATTTCGATGTTTATACAGCTCGCGGTGCAGATATTTATATCTTTATACAGATGGCATTGTAGATATTTCCTTATTGACACTGATGGCAGTGTAGATGTTTCCAAGTTTATACAGATGGCGGAGTAGTTAGTTTCATGTTTATGGAGATGGCAGTGTAGATATTTTCATGTTTATAGGGACGGCGGTGTAGATATTTCCATATTTATGGAGAAAGCAGTGTAGATATTTATATGTTTATACAGATGGCTGTGTAGATATTTCCATGTGTATACAGATGGCATTGTAGATATTTCCATGTTTATACAGATGACTGTATAGGTATTTCCATGTTTTTACAGATTGCAGTGCAGATATTTCCATGTTTATAGAGATAGCGGTGTAGATATTTCCATGTTTGTACAGATGGCGGTGCTGATATTTCCAGGTTTATACAGATTGTGGTGAAGATATTAGCATATTTATACAGATCGCGGTGTAGATATTTCCATGTTTATACAGATCGCGGTGTAGATATTTCCATGTTTATACAGATAGCGGTGTAGATATTTCCATGTTTATACAGATGCCTATGCAGATATTTCCATATTTATACAGAGGGCTGTGTAGATATTTCCAAGTTTATACAGATGGCAGTGTTGATATTTCCATGTTCCTACACATGACTGTGTAGGTATTTCCATGTTTATACAGAAGGCTTTTTAGATATTTCCATGTTTATAGAGATAGCCGTGTAGATATTTCCATGTTTATACAGATCGCGGTGTAGATATTTCCATGTTTATACAATTCATTGTGTAGATATTTCCATGTTTATACAGATCACGGTGTAGACATTTCCATGTTTGTACAGATGGCGGTGATGATGTTTCCATCTATACACGCATTGCCGTGTAGGCATTTCCCTGTGTATACAGATGGCCTTGTAGTTATTTCCCTGTTTATACTGTTGGTGGTGTAGATATTTCTATGTTTGTACAAATGACTGTATAGGTATTTCCATGTTTTTACAGATGGCATTGTAGATATTTCCATGTTTATAGAGATAGCAGTGTAGATATTTCCATGTTTATACAGATGGCGGTGTAGATATTTCCATGTTTATAGAGATAGCGGTGTAGGCATTTCGATATTTATACAGATAACGGTGTAGATATTTCCATGATTATACAGATAGCAGTGTAAATATTTCCATGTTTATACAAATCACGGTGTAGTTATTTCCATGTTTATAGAGATAGCGGTGTAGATATTTCCATCTTTATACAGATAGCGGTTTAGATATTTCCATGTTTATACAGACCGCGGTGTAGATATTTCCATGTTAATGCAGATAGCGGTGTAGATATTTCCATGTTTGTACAGATGGCGGTGTTGATATTTCCATCTATACACAGATGACCGTGTAGATATTTCCATGTTTATACAGACGGCGGCGCAGATATTTCCATGGACATGCAGATGGCGGTGTAGATATTTCCATGTTTATACAGATAGTGGTGTAGATATTTCCATGTTTTCACAGATGGTGGTGTAGATATTTCCGTGTTTATACACATGACTTTGTAGATATTTCCATGTTTATACAGATGGCGTTGTTGATATTTCCATGTTTATACCGATAACTTTGTAAGTATTTCCATGTTTATACAGATGGCGGTGTAGATATTTCGATGTTTATAGAGATAGCAGTGGAGATATTTCCATGTTTATAGAGATAGCGGTGTAGATATTTCCATGTTTGTACAGATGGCGGTGTTGATATTTCCATGTTTATAGAGACGGCGGTGTAGATATTTCCATGTTCATAGAGATAGCGGTGTTGATTTTTCCATGTTTATAGAGATAGCTGTGTGGATATTTCCATGTTTATACAGATAGGGGTGTAGATATATCCATGTTTATAGAGATGGCGGTGTAGATATTTCCATGTTTATACAGATCACGGTGTAGATGTTTCCATGTTTATACAGATGATGGTGTAGATATTTCCATGTTTATTCAGACCACGGTGTTGATATTACCATGTTTATAGGGATAGCGGTGCAAATATTTCCACATTTATACAGATAGCGGAGTAGTTATTAGCATGTTTATACAGATAGCGGTGTAGATATTTCCGTGTATAAACAGATGTCTGTGTATATATTTCCATGTTTAAACAGATGTCGGTGTAGATATTTCCTTGTTTATTCTAATAACGTTGTAGTCATTTCCATGTTTATACAGATAGCGGTGCAGATATTTCCATGTTTGTAAAGATGGCGGTGTTAATATTTCCATCTATACACAGATGACCGTGTAGATACTTCCATGTTCATACAGATGGCGGCACAGGTATTTCTATGGATATATAGATGGCGGTGTAGATATTTCCATGTTTATACAGATAGCGGTGTAGTTATTTCCATGATTATATAGATAGCGGTGTAGATATTTCCATGTATATACACATGGCTGTGTAGATATTTCCATGTTTATACAGATGGCGGTGTAGCTTTTTCAATGTTTATACAGATATCTTTGTAACTATTTCCATGTTTATACAGATGGCGGTGTAGGTATTTCGATGTTTATAGAGATAGCAGTGGAGATATTTCCATGTTTATACAGATAGCGGTCTAGATATTTCCATGTTTATTCGGATGACTGTGTAGATATTTCCATGTTTTTGCAGATGGCAGGGTAGATATTTCAATGTTTACAAAGATGGCGCTGTAGATATTTCCATGTTTATACAGATAAAGGCGGAGATATTTCCATGTTTATACAGACAGCAGTGGAGATATTACCATGATTATACAAATAGCGGTGTACATATTTCCATATTTATAGAGACAGCAGTGTAGGTATTTCCATGTTTATACAGATAGCGGTGCGGATATTTCCATGTTTATACAGATGCCAATGGAGATAACTCCATATTTATACAGAGGGCTGTGTAGATATTTCTATGTTTATACAGATGGCAGTGTAGATATTTCCATATTTCTACACATGACTGTGTAGGTATTTCCATGTTTATACAGATGGCTTTGTAGATATTTCCATGTCTAAAGAGATAGCTGTGCAGATATTTGCATGTTTATACAGATAGCGGTGTACATATTTCCATGTTTATACAGATCGTGGTGTAGTTATTTCCATGTTTATACAGATACCGGTGTAGATATTTCCAGGTTTATACAGACCGCAGTGTAGATATTTGCATGTTTATAGAGAGAGCAGTGTAGATATTTCCAAGTTTGTACAGATGGCGGTGTTGATGTTTCCATCTATACACAGATTGCTCTGTAGGTATTCCATGTGTATACAGATGGCCTTGTAGATATTTACATGTTTATACAGATGGTGGTGCAGATATTTCCATGTTTACACAGATGACTGTAGGTATTTCCATGTTTATACATATAGCGTTGTAGATATTTCCATGTTTACAGATATAGCGGTGAAGATATTTCCATCTTTGCACAGATTGCGGTGTAGACATTGCAATCTTTACACAGACAGCGGTGTAGATATTTCCATGTTTACAGAAATAACATTGTAGATATTTCCATGTTTATACAGATAGCGGTGTTGTTATTTACATGTTGATACTGATAGCGGTGTAGATATTTTCAGGGTTATACAGATAGTGGTGTAGATATTTCCACGATTTACAGATAGCTGTGTAGATATTTCCCTGTTTACACTGATATCGTTGTAAGTATTTCCATGTTTACACAGATAGCGTTGTAGATATTTCCATGCTTACACAGATTGAAGTGTAGATATTTCTAAGTTTACACAGATAGCTGTGTAGATATTTCCATGTTTACACAGATAGCGTTGTAGATATTTCATTGTTTATAGAGATAGCGGTGTAGGTATTTCCATGTTTTTAAAGACACCGGTTTAGTTATTTCCTTGTTTATAAAGATAGCGGTGGAGATATTTCCATGTTTATACAGATAGCGGTGTAAAAATTTCCATGTTTATACAGAGAGCGCTGTAGTTATTTCCACATTTATACAGATAGCGGTGTAGATATTTCCATGTTTATACAGGTAGCGGTGTAGAAATTCCCATGTTTATACAGATCGCTTTGTAGATATTTCCATCTTTCTGCAGATGTCAGTGTAGATATTTCCAAGTTTATACAGATGTCTGTGTATATATTTCCATGTTTATGCAGATGGCGGTGTAGATATTTCCATGTTTATAGAGATGGCGGTGTAGTTATTTCTATGTTTATAGAGATAGCGGTGTAAATATTTCCATGTTTACAGAGATGGTGGTGTAAGTATTTTCATGTTTATAGAGATAGCGGTGTAGATATTTCCATGTTTATACAGA